>NC_138202.1:252892980-253492980 GCF_964194415.1 Vipera berus | reverse complement strand
TAAACTGCTTAGAGAGGGCTGTAAAATACTGTGAAGCAGTATATAAGTCTAAATGCTATTGCTATCTGGGGCCTTGTACATGTTCCCATCCCTATCACCTGATTCTCCAGTTTGTAGTTGCTGCTGCTGCTGCTGTGAAAAATCATATTTCTTTATGACTATGTAGTCCTCCAAGCACAATCAATCAATCAATAATCAATCAATCAATCAATCAATCAGAATAGAGCTGGAACGGACCTTGGAGGTCTTCTAGTCTAGCCCCCTGCTCAAGCAGGAGACCCTATACCATTTCAGACAAGTGACTGTCCAGTCTCTTCTTAAAAACCTCCAGTGATGAAGCACACACAACTTCTGACGGCAAGCTGACACTGACATGTCTGACACTGGGTCTGTGCTTGGGAGGACTTGATGGAAACTGGACCATCAAGAAATTCAACAGCTGCTTCTGAAACTTGACTTCAGTTTAGCCTTATGATCAAATGTTTAGTGCTTGTCTTTTCATGGTGGTGGTGTTTCATTATTCAGTTATCTCATTATTACTTTTGTGTTAATTTACATTTTTATGGAAGGCATTTTAATGTTGTATTCTGCCAGATGTTGCATGGCATGGCAGGTTGCATAAACGTATTTTAAATAAATAAATTCACAGCACTTCAGTTAAATATATCCAATTTTGGAATGGTAGAACATTTGGGAATTGACGTTGTACTTTGCTGAATTTCTCAAACATGTTTAGTATTGTCAGAGACATGCAGGCCAATTCTTTCTACAACATTGCAGTAAATTGTTTTATTTCTTCTGCAAACACAGTTCCAAATTATGATTTATGTTTTTCATTCCGTCTTCTGTCGTTCTTTTTGTATTAGGAGATTGATGGCAATGCTCTCTTGCTACTGAAAAGCGACATGATCATGAAATATTTGGGTCTGAAGCTGGGACCAGCACTCAAACTCTGTTATCACATCGATAAATTGAAACAAGCCAAGTTCTGATGCTTTTTTTAAAAAACCAAACAATCCCAATATAAATCAAGGAAGTAGATGAAAGGTAACAAGTTGCCTTATGGAAAGATAATCCATTTGCAAGCTGCTTCTCCTCTCTTTTGTACTGAGAACTTGGCCTTTACAAAAGTGTTCCATCTTCACCATTTTAATTCAATGAAAGAGGGTGGGGGTGGGTTGATGTGTTTTACTGATTTATGTTAATACTTTTCCAAAAAAGTATGCAATTATAATTATTTTGTATTATTCATATTGTTATTGTTAATATTATTAAGTCCTATTTTTGTAATCATAAAAGAAAAATCGTACGCCAAAAGATCCTCCCTACTTTTTAGAAAAGAAGAAATTTGAAAAGCTTTAAGGAAACCTTCTGCTGAGCTGCTTGACGTAAGTCTGGCCATTGCATCTGACCAGGTCAGGTGACTTGCCTTATGAGTTTGCAATCAAAGTCAGAGCACTCTGATATCACCTCAAACAGAGTGGTTTTCAACTGGAATCAATGAATGCATTTAGCTGCCAGTCATCGATTGTAGTCTAGCAACATTCATGCCTCTGCGAACAAACTTGTTGTCTAATTCTTTTGTGTAACCACACATGCATTCCTTTAACAGGAGACCCATCTATATATTGCCCAGTGACCTCGGAGGATCACAGAATATTCTGGGAATACGAAGATAAAAATTGTGCATTTACTTGGCGATACACTGTGAATTTAATCATGTTTACACGGCATTCAGTCTGTAAACCTACTGAGCAGCTAGTGAGTGCTGTTCCCCAGGTTCTTCCTTGCTACCCTGAATCACATGCTTTCCAACATAGTCATCAGCATGAAGGTTTCATTCATGTGATTCTGGATATCTAGAAGCATATTGGCAACAGACCGTTTTATAACATGATAAGTGTACAACATTCCTCCAGTTGAACATAATGAGGAAATGTCCCTTCTGCAGTCTTCACCCAAAGTCTAGGAGGTAACGTAGAAACCCACAGTTGCTCAGCATTTGACTTTTAACTCCTGGCTGCATAAGTTCTAGAACGAAAGGTCATGGCCAATTATTCATAGTTCATAGAACTGCTCCCTACGCTTTGAAAATGTTATGTGACAAATGTTAATTTCACCAGAACAGAAGTCACAAGTGCTGATTTGCTTAGTCATTCTTTGGTGGTTAGCTGGCTAGCAGCTAGTCGTTCTTTGGGTTGTTACCAAGCTGCCCTGAATGTACAGAGAAACGCTGCCAGGAGCAAGAGCTCACCTATCTCACAAAGCTTTGAAGTGAATAACATCTGCCTGCTCCAAGCTTGAAGTAACTCAAAGGATGTATATTCTTTGCAACTCGTAATAGAAGGATTGCTTGTTGCCGACCAGGAACTACTACCAGTGACTGCTTAGCAGTCAAATTTGTGAAGTGTAATCCACTCTTACTAAACATCCACTCTGAGCCACATTTTGTACCTAACTTTGATATGATTTGGTTAACTAAAATAACACACTGCAGTTACTTATTTCATGTATCCACAGTGATCATTGGTTGATTAGATAAGCGCCAGGAAACCTACAAATTTGCACCCAGTTAATTGAACATATTACGTCATACTATGGTATTATGGGAGATCTGTCCCATGGTTTGCACTATTTTGAAAACTTGAATTATTTCAGTAGAATCAGGAATATTTCTCTCTCTTCTCTGAAGTATCCTGTTTTGTCACTAGAGGATTTGATGTTAATCAACTCCAGTCTTGAGCTGTGATAGCATCATTGCACTCTAAAGAGCAACTTTCCCTTGAGTGATATCTCACCTTTAATCAAATACTGTATGGGTTTATACTTCCTCTCTAATCAAACCTTCCTGTTGCAAATGATACTTCTACTCTTCATATGTGGAAGACAGTTTAATACGAGAACAGCAAATGAAAGCCCTATCTCAGGAGTTTTGGTTAGGAAGCCTACACACCAAATAAATAGATTTAATTTTCCTTCTTGATCTGGTCCTATTCTGCAAATATTTTATTGTGTATTTGGAGGTGGGGAAAACCCACACAGATAATGCTTCAGGAAGAAAGGTAAAATAATTAAAAGCTGCACTGTAGACTCACAAGGATGTTCACTCTAGAAGAAACATAAGTTGTCATTAATTTTATCGTGTGGCTGAAGTTACAAAAGTTGCATTAATCACCAATAGATGTGTTATCCTATACAGTTGTACTACATATCTGCCATTATTCCATCTACATGCTACATCTGATCAGCTCTGGGAGAAGGGGAGATCTTTGTGATAAATTGTGATAAATTGGAAAAGTTGAATATTACCTTGTTTTTCTTGGTTTTAAACTTGTGTGTAAGTACATCTCAGAGACAAAAAAGATAGTGTTTTGCCCTAATCATGGAAATGTATTCCTGATTCTTTACATTACATTTATTCTAACTTATTTGTTTAGTTTAACATAATCTCAAATACCCTGGTAATATTCAGAGTATTGGTGTCCAAAAATAGAACAGATATGTATATTCTTATTGTTATTAACTTGAGTAACTTTACATCCTGTTACTCCAATGCATGGACCTTTCTACGTGCATCAGATGTTTTACAGAGTGGGAAAGAGGGCACTTGGAGCTTGTCACATGCACAATGTCAGCATATCCACAACTACTGTTCCTTGGAGATCCATAACTTGGCATCCTGTTAGCATATATATATTGATCTCTAGGGGTTTAAACTATTTTTGTAAGCACATTTAAATCAGGTCAAGTCCTCTGAGGTTTGGTCAATTAAACTGAAATACATATGTGAATAAACTTAACAGAAGAAGTAAGTGCTTAAGCTCAGTGAATCTGAGGTGCAAGAGAGGATCAATTCCTTTAACTTGAAAATTTGTGAACACACGAACAAGATATTTGTACAGTTAAGCACAATTCTTGCTTTTTAAGACAAAGGTGTTCTGTTTCATCTGAGTGTATATAAAGTTGAATATAACTGTACTGTTGAATTCTGCAAATCCCATGACAATCTTGTCTCATTCTTCCTCCTCACTGGGGACGTGGTTTCTCCTTTAAGTGCAATTCTTTGTTCTGTTTCATTGAAATAACCATATGTAAATATTGTTCCTCTTCAGCAACCATTCAATTTTCATTAAGAGGTCTCCCATTTTGATGAATCCTTGTATTATTTTTTTTATTAACCAAGATCTCCACCTCATTATGTCAGCTTATTCTACATTAAAAGGCTGTATCGGTTCCTCGGAATATAGATTTTATTTCCTTTTTTTTCAACCAATGAATGACTCACAAATCTGAGCTGCATCACAAAACCTCTTTGATGGATCTGTTGCCATTCCCTCATAGTTCATAGTGGCTGCCAGCTGTACAGTCTTTCCCACCTATTGTGTCACTGTACAATTCTATGCATGCTTACTTGAAAATAAAGTTGATTGAGCTGAGGGGAGTAAGTTCTGTAGAAATATGGATTGGATTTCTGTGCGTGAACCTAGTGTATAAAATGACTACCTCTGTAAATACACACGGAGCAGTGCCATTTAGATGTCTTTAAAATAAAATTGCAGATGCACAAAATATCATAAGCTGGATTTATGGCTTTGAGCACTCGGTCATTAGTCATAGAATAGGGGAAAGACTGTTTACTAATCAAGGTGGCTTAACTTTGAGATGGATGCAGCTGAATAACCCAGGTTCACGTATCACTATAAGGCATGTTTTTCTTAATCAGGGCTTGTTTAATACATTATCAACCGTGCACATGGCTTGATTCACACAACATGCTAAGAAAAATAACCTAGGAAATCACCCTGCTGGACCCAGTTTGTACATCTATGGAAAGATAACTTTTACATTGTTAACTTAGACATTGCCAGACTTTGGTGGATTTGCTTCTCTTGCCCTATGGACTAGGAGTGAAACTGCAGGTAGTCCTTAACTTACAGCCATTCATTTAGTGACCATTCAAAGTTACAACAGCACTGGGGGGGAAAAGGGACCTACAACTGGTACTTGCATTTACCGCTTTCACAGCATCCCATGGTCATATGATCAAAATTCAGGCACAGGGCAACTGGGATTCATTTATCATAGTTGCAGCATCCTGGGTACATGTGATCACATTTGCAAGGTTCCCAGCCAGCTTCAGACAAGCACTGTCAATGAGGGAAACTGAATCTGCTTAACAACTGCAGTAACTTAACTGCAAAAAAGGTCATAAAATCCAGAATAACTCCCTTAACAAACACCTTGTTTAGCAATGGAAGTTCTGGTCCCATTTGCCAGTTGTAAGTCGAGGACCACCTGTGCTGTAATTATCCTTACAGCAGAAGATGGTATTATGTATTAGTTTACCGATCAGTTCATTAGTCTTGTTCCACTGAAGTGAGCAGCACTAGATCCATCTTCAGACTATCCATTCATCTGTGGCTCTTGAATGCAAAATAAAGGAAATACACCAGGCTACATTTCTATTATCGCAAATGGAACCTGAATAACTAGTTTTCCTTGAATTGGTATAAGCCAAGGGTAGGCAACCTTGGCTCTTTTATGACTCGTGGACTTCAACTCCCAGAATTCCTGAGCCAGCAGCAATTGAAGTCCATGAATCATAAAAGAGCCAAGGTTGCCTACCCCTGGTATAAGCTGTAGTACAGAATTAAATAATGTTCCATCAAATGCATTAAAGAGGACTGGCGAGGGGACAGATTCGGTCTATCTTATATGCATCAAGATGGTTTAACTCTGTTTGCAGGTAAGTATTCCTGTTCAGTAATTCTCAAGAGTAAGAAGCATCTATCTTGCTTTCCTTATGAAAGCTGTTTGTTTTCCCAAAGTAAACTGTCAGACTAAACTTCTCCATTTTTAATATAAAATTCTGATTTTGTACAGATAGCAATAGCATTTAGACTTCTATACCGCTTCACAGTGCTTTACAGCCCTCTCTGAGCGGTTTACAGAGTCAGCATATTGCCCCCAACAATCTGGGTCCTCATTTTACCGGCCTCAGAAGGTAGAAGGCTGAGTCAGCCTTGAGAATCGGTGAGAACTGAACTCCCGGCAGTTGGCAGAGTTAGCCTGCAATACTGCATTCTAACCACTGTGCCACCACAGCTCTTCAAGATATCTAATAGTGCTATTTTTAAAAACTGTGAAGATTGGTGCAACTATCAGAGTGTGAAGATGATTTTATGACTTTGTGCTAAGGGAGGAAATATCTAAAAAAGGAAGGGTTTAATGAGTTATTGCCAGCATGTGCCATGTTCCTGCATGTTATGAATGGAAGGACATTTTAGGAGCCTGAGAATCTAGAAACAAAATAGCAATTATCTCAGTTCCTTCCATTCCCCTTGCAAACCTTGTCAAAGGCGTTTGTTATTAGATAATGCTTGTCAGACCACTTCTTGTGAATGAATGGTGCTGAAGTGTCAGAAAATCCTTGTCATTCCTTTTTAAATTAGCTGCTGTTTCAGACACAGGCTGTACAAAATACACGGCTGTTTGTTGGTTATCCTTTTGCTTTACTCCAGGCTACAGCCAATCAAGGCATGTTTTCACGTCTTCCAAACATGTATGGATTACAGGGATGCGTTCTCCAGTGCAATTAATTTCATCAGTCTAGGTTTCATTTGGTTCTTATGGGAGAACTGCTGTATCCAAAGCCCTTGTCTGCAACAAGTTTTAAAGGCATTTTACTTCCCACAGAATTTTGTTGCCGAGCCATGGGCAGGGCTATACCATTTGTGATGCTGCTACAGTGCCAATTAATTGAATTATTTCCCATCATTTCATAGTTTGGGCTGTTTAACTTTGTTCTATTGAAATCAGGAAAATAAATGCCCGGATTTGAACTTCCTGTAATGTATTGGGCTTTGTCTTGCTAAAGGAATATCACGTGGGTTAATTGCTGGAAGGTTGCTCAAGCAGGGAAGCTGGCTAACGGCTCCCAGCTCCTCAGACAACCTGTCTCCAGCACCACCATTGGCTGCCTCTAGGGCGGCAATAGGTTGCTTTAAACCTATTGGCCACTGCCTAGAGGCCAGGGTATAAATTGCTGCATTCGCAGCCCTGTTTCTCAGTTCAGTTCCTGCAAGCAATAAACAATGATCTTTGCTGAACTCACTTGCTTCGTCTCATCATTGAAGCCACGAACCTAGTATCTAACACTGGCGACAAAGGTGGGATCCTGCTCCTCCAACTGAGCTGAAGAGTCACTAGGGGAGAGACCGAACACACCTGGCGGGAAAAGCAATTCACACCCCCCCCCCCCACAGTCAGCCTAGCACAGCCATACTAGCGACCACGCACCCAGGGAACCAGTCCCTGGGCCACGGAGGAGCAGGACAAGAAGACAATGAGCCCTAGCCACGAAGACCAGCAGAAGTAGCCAAGGTCAGAAAGCTGGAAGAATTTGACATACAGTTGTTGTTGTTGTTAGTTGCGAAGTCGTGTCCGACCCATCGCGACCCTATGGACAATGTTCCTCCAGGCCTTCCTGTCCTCTACCATCTTCTGGAGTCCATCTAAGCTCACGCCTACTGTTTCAGTGACTCCATCCAACCACCTCATTCTCTGTCGTCCCCTTCTTCTATTGCCCTCAATCTTTCCCAGCATTAGGCTCTTCTCCAGTGAGTCCTTCCTTCTCATTAGGTGGCCAAAGTATTTGAGTTTTAGCTTCAGGATCTGGCCTTCTAAAGAGCAGTCAGGGTTGATCTCCTCTAGGACTGACCGGTTTGATCGCCTTGCAGTCCAAGGGACTCGCAGGAGTCTTCTCCAGCACCATAGCTCAAAGGCTTCAATTCTTTGGCGCTCAGCCTTTCTTATGGTCCAGCTTTCACTGCCATACATTGCAACTGGGAAGACCATAGCCTTGACTATACGCACTTTTGTTGACAGGGTGATGTCTCTGCTTTTTAGTGTGCTGTCTAGATTTGCCATGGCTTTCCTCCCCAGGAGCAAGCGTCTTTTAATTTCTTGGCTACAGTCCCCATCTGCAGTGATCTTGGAGCCCAGGAAAACAAAATCTGTCACTACCTCCATTTCTTCCCCATCTATTTGCCAGGAATTGAGAGGGCCAGAGGCCATGATCTTGGTTTTCTTAATGTTAAGTTTCAACCCAAGTTTTGCACTCTCCTTCTTCACCCGCAACAAGAGGCTCTTTAGTTCTTCTTCACTTTCTGCCATTAGAGTGGTATCATCTGCGTATCTTAGGTTGTTGATATTTCTTCCAGCAATCTTAATTCCAACTTTTGATTCATCTAGCCCTGCCTTTCTCATGATGTGCTCTGCATATAAGTTAAATAGGCAGGGTGACAGTATACAGCCTTGCCGGACTCCTTTCCCAATTTTGAACCAATCAGTGGTTCCGTGTCCAGTTCTCACTGTTGCTTCTTGACCCGCATATAGGTTTCTCAAGAGACAAATAAGATGGTCTGGTACTCCCATCTCTTTAAGAACTTGCCACAGTTTGTTATGATCCACACAATCAAAGGCTTTAGCATAGTCAATGAAGCAGAAGTAGATGTTTTTCTGGAACTCCCTAGCTTTCTCCATGATCCAGCGTATGTTAGCAATTTGATCTCTAGTTCCTCTGCCTCTTCGAAATCCTGCCTGTACTTCTGGTAGTTCTCGATCCACATACTGCTGAAGTCTAGCTTGTAGGATTTTAAGCATGACTTTACTAGCATGAGAAATGAGTGCAACGGTGCGATAGTTTGAACATTCTTTGGCACTGCCTTTCTTTGGAATTGGAATGTAAACTGATCTTTTCCAATCCTGTGGCCACTGTTGAGTTTTCCAAATTTGCTGGCAAATTGAGTGTAGCACTTTTACTGCACTGTCTTTTAAGATTTTGAATAGCTCAGCTGGAATACTGTCACCTCCACTAGCTTTGTTGTTGCTCAGCTTTTCTAAGGCCCACTTCACTTCACATTCTAGGATGTCTGGCTCGAGGTCAGTGACCACCTCATTGTGATTATCTGGGACGTTAAGCTCATTCTTGTATAGTTCTTCTGTGTAATTTTGCCACCTCTTCTTAATCTCTTCTGCCTCTGTAAGGTCCCTACCATTTTGGTCCTTTATCATGCCCATTTTTGCATGGAATGTTCCCTTCATCTCTCCAATTTTCTTGAAAAGATCTCTGGTCCTCCCTATTCTATTGTTTTCTTCTATTTCTTTGCACTGTTCATTTAAGAAGGCATTCTTATCTCTTCTAGCTATTCTCTGGAATTCTGCATTCAATTGGGCATATCTATGTTTTTCTCCCTTGCCTTTCGCTTTCCTCCTTTCCTCAGCTATTTGCAAAGCTTCCTCAGACAGCCATTTTGCTTTCTTGCATTTCTTTTTCTTTGGGATGGTTTTGGTTGCTACCTGTTGTACAATGTCGCGAACCTCTGTCCATAGTTCTTCAGGCACTCTGTCTATCAGATCTAATTCCTTAAATCTATTTGTCACCTCTACTGTATATTCAACAGGGATATGATTTAATTCGTACCTGAGTGGCCTAGTGCTTTTCCCTACTTTCTTCAGTTTAAGCCTAAACTTTGCAAGGAGAAGCTCATGGTCTGAGCCACAGTCAGCTCCTGGTCTTGTTTTTACCGACTGTATAGAGCTTCTCCATCTTTGGCTGCAGAGCATATAGTCAATCTGATTTCTGTGTTGACCATCTGGTGATGTCCATGTGTAGAGCCGTCTCTTGGGTTGTTGGAAAAGAGTGTTTGCTATGACCATCGTATTCTCTTGACAAAATTCTATCAGCCTGTGCCCTGCTTCATTTTGTACTCCAAGGCCAAACCTGCCTGTTATTCCAGTTATCTTTTGGCTTCCTACTTTAGCATTCCAATCCCCCATGATGATAAGGACATCATTTTTTGGTGTTACTTCTATAAGGTGCTGTAGGGCTTCATAGAACCGGTCAATTTCATCCTCTTCAGCACTGGTGGTTGGGGCATAGACTTGGACTACTGTGATATTGAATGGTTTCCCTTGGATTCGAACTGAGATCATTCTGTCATTTTGAGGATTGTATCCCAGTATTGATTTTCCTACTCTTTTATTAACTATGAAGGCTACTCCATTTCTTCTGAGGGATTCTTGCCCGCAGTAGTATACCTGATGGTCATCTGAATTAAATTCACCCATTCCTGTCCATTTTAGTTCGCTGATACCTAAGATGTCGATGTTCAGTCTTGTCATCTCTTGTTTGACCACGTCCAGCTTTCCTTGATTCATGGATCTTACATTCCAGGTTCCTATGGAGAAAAAATCTTTACAGCATCGGACTTTCCTTTCACCACCAGACATATCCACAGCTGAGCGTCCTTTCGGCTTTGGCCCAGTCGCTTCATTCTTTCTGGCGCTACTAGTACTAGCCCTCTGCTCTTCCCCAGTAGCATATTGGACGCCTTCCGACCTGAGGGGCTCATCTTCCAGCGTCATATCGTTTTGCCTTTTGGTACTGTCCATAGGGTTTTCATGGCAAAGATACTGGAGTGGGTTGCCATTTCCTTCTCCAGTGGATCACGTTTTGTCAGAACTCTCAGCTATGACCTGTCCGTCTTGGGTGGCCCTGCACGGCATAGCTCATAGCTTCATTGAATTACGCAAGCCCCTTCGCCACGACAAGGCAGTAATCCATGAAGGGGTGACATACAGTAGCTCACCCAGAAAGATAGTCCTCGTATCTATCCAGGGTCGAGAACTATCTTTGCGAGAATCAAGTTGCCGAGGACGGCCTGAAGGCCGCTACGCTCCTGTGTGTGTGCGGCCCAGCCACGTTCAACATCACGGAGATCTTGTTTGCGCTGATGCCATTGGAGTCTGTAACGTTCACGGACTTGAAGAAGCTTGGAGACTACTTTCAACCCAAGCTGTCGGTAATCGCTTGGCGCCATGCATTTGAACAGAGAGTTCAGCAACCAGGTGAAACAGCGTCTGAATTCATAGCGGCCTTAAGACAGGCCGCACGCCTGTGCCAGTTCTCCGACGTTGAGGAGAGACTACGAGACCGACTTGTCTGCAGTCTCCAGAATCGAGAGTTACAGCAAAAACTCTTTGCCAAAGAGACTCTGTCGTTTCCAGATGTGCTGAAAGAAATCATGGTGGACAAAGCTGTCAGCATGGCCGTACAAGCCATGCAGCCCACCAAAACAGCACAGCACAAGGAAGCTGTCCACCACGAGGACACCGAGCACACAGAAGACCCCAAAGATGAGACAAAAGTCAACAAGCTACAAAGACACAATGACCAACAGCATCACAGCGACAGACAAGGGGTGACTTACAAGGCAGATCCCTTCCTTAGATGCCCAGGGTGTGGCGGCTGCCACCAACATTTGGACTGTAGGTTCTGGACAGCCACGTGCCAGGCCTGTGGAAAAACTGGCCACATCACATCCGTCTGAAGAGGTCACCAGAGGGACTGGCCATCGAATCGTCAGTCGGAAATTCTGACCAGGAGAGGTACCAGGGCCCTGGGACAGTATAGCATGGAGTTTTGCTCCAGCTGCAGAAGCATTTGCCGTACAGGAGCTCGCTGCCCTATTAAGCCGAAGTTTAGACTTCAGGTGGAGTTGCAAGGGATCCCCTGCAAGATGGAGCTGGACATGGGCTCTGCAGTATCTATCATTTCACTTGAGACATTTAATTTCATCTGCAATAGCAGTAAGAGATGGGCCAAACTGAGGCCTTCTGACATTATACTAACTGATTTCCAGAATGCCAGAGTCACAGTCAAGGGTGAGGCCACACTAGCCGTTAAATTTAAGGGGTTTTCTGGGCACCTGGACGTTGTTGTAGTAGGGGGTCAGCGAACAAGCCTGATCGGGCTCAATTGTTTTGATGCACTAGGCATCCAAGTAACCGGAATTAACCGGACGCAAGTCGCGAGTCTAGCGACAGTATGCAAGGAATTCACAGATGTGTTTGATTCAGCTCTGGGGACTTACACGGCCCGCCAATATCATTTAAACTAGATCCTACTGGAGTGCTGGTCAGGATTAAACCGCGTAGGGTGCCATTTGCTCTCAAGCACAAGATAGACGCTGAGTTAGATAAACATGTTGAACAGGGCGTACTGCAGCCAGTAGATGGGGGTGAATGGGAGACTCCAATCGTAACACCACTAAAAGCCAACGGGGAGGTCAGAATCTGTGCTGATTACAAATGCACAATTAACCGTGCACTCAAACAGCATGCATACCCAGTGCCAGTAGTAAGCCACATCCTGGCATCTTTGCAAGACGGTACAATTTTTGCAAAATTAGATTTGGCTCAGGCCTACCAAAAGCTTCCTGTTGATGAGGCCACAGCCATGGCACAGACAATTGTAACCCACAGGGGGGCGTTTAAAGTAAAGTGCCTGCAATTCAGGGTCAGTGTAGCCCCGGGCATTTTTCAGGGCATTATGGAATGGACGCTCAAGGGCATTTCGGGGGTTTTCCCCTATTTTGATGACGTGATCATCGCTGGGGAATCCACTGAGGTGCTAGCAAGGAGGCTCAGAGCCATCCTTCAAAGGCTGCGCGAAGCAGGCCTCAAGCTTAAAAAGAATAAGTGCAGTATTGGAGTCCCTTCAATGAGTTCTTGGGTTTCGGTATAGATGCTGACAGCATCCACCCTGCCGAGTCTAAAGTAAAAGCCATTCAGATGGCACCTAGCCCCAAAACGAAGGGAGAGCTGTAGGCATTCCTAGGCCTCCTAAATTTTTACCACACATTCCTTCCTAACAAGGCCACAGTGGCAGAGCCGTTACACCGGCTCTTGGACAAAAATGCTGCATGGAAGTGGACTAGTGTTCACAAAAAAAGCTTTCAGGAATTGAAGGCTCTTCTGTCCATCAGTTCCACGATCACTCACTTTAAGGAATCAATGCCGGTATGCCTTGCATGTGACATGTCCCCATATGGGGTGGGGGCTGTCCTGAGTCACTTAGAGAGTGATGGAACTCAAGTTCCAATTGCTTTTTATTTGAGGACACTGTCCTCCGCCGAGCATAATTGCGCTCAAATCGACAAAGAGGCCATAGTAGCTGGAGTAAAAAAATTCCACGACTACTTATACAGCAGGGACTTCATGGTCTTTACAGACCATAAATCGCTATTGTGGTTATTCACTACAGACAGACACCCCACATCTTATCCCCTAGGATGCTAAGATGGTCCATTTTTTTATTGGCTTACAGCTTTAAGCTAATTCACAAACCCAGCAAGGATGTGGGCTATGCAGATGGCCTGAGCAGGCTTCCACTGCCTCAAATTGAACCAGATCCGGCCCCAGCGGCCCACGTTTTGTCCATTCAGGACTTGCCGGAGTTTCCCCTTCATGTGGGGAACATAGCTGCAGAAACGGCAGCAGATAAGACTCTAAGCAGAGTGCTCTCTTGGGTACACATGGGGTGGCTAGATAAAAGCCCAGGTCCTGAGTTTCAGAGCTATTTCACAAGGAGACATGAGCTCTCAGCTCATAAAGTTTGTATTCTTTGGGGGAACAGGGTCATTGTTCCCACCTCATTAAGGAACAGGGTATTGCAATCACTTCATGAAGATCATCCGGGTATTGTTCGCAAGAAGCTATTTATGGTGGCCAGGATTAGATAAAGCCATTGAGGCTCAAGTGCATGGGTGTTACACATGCCAGCAATCTAGGCCTGAAATGCCACATGCTTCCATCCACAGGTGGGAGGAGACACACACCTCCTGGTCAAGGATTCATATAGACTTTCAGGGATAGCTCTTTCTTATAGTGGTCGACAGCCACTCTAAATGGCTAGAATTAGTTATACCAATCGCAAATATGACTACTGTTAGGACCATCCAGGTGCTTAGGAAACTCTTTGCAATGCACGGGCTACTGGACGTTGTAGTGTCCGATAATGGGGCCCAATTTACTGCGGCAGAATTTCAGGCTTTTCTGAGGGCAAGCCTCATTAGGCATGCGACATTGGTTCCATTTCACCCATCTACTAATGGTCAAGCCAAACGAATGGTGTGCACCATGAAAGTATCATTGAAGTGTATGGTGACTGGGGACTGGCACCACAGACTGGCTGACTTTTTGCTCTGCCAGCATTCCACGCCATGCATGGCAACGGGTAAAAGCCCAGCAGCGCTGCGCTGGGGGAGGCGACTAATCACGAAACTGGACAGGTTGCACCCAGATCGGGTGGCAGCTGAGGCCTCTCACCCCAAACCCCCGAGGGGGCTGCAAGTGGGCAACGGGGTGTGGGCCAGGAACTATGGGCATGGGAACCTGTGGGTGCCAGGGAAAATCACCAAAACGTCAGGCCCTCTCTCATACAAAGTGGGCCTAGAGGGCGGGCGAGTTGTCCATCGCCATATCGATCAGCTTAGGAAGCATTTTCCAGAATGGCCACAAAGCGAGGACTTCATCCCAGGTCCCAGCCACGAACTGCAAACTGGCAGCCAGGCTGATTAATCCATAGGCTCTGAGGTCCCAAGCAGTCAGAGCAACGGGGAGGTGGCCGTAGGGGAGCAAAGCCCAGGAATGCAACATGGGACCCCTGACAGAGAAAACCAGCCAGAACACTACAGCCGCTGCGCTAACTCTGCAGAGCAATTGGACTCTGGGGTGGCCCGACCTGAAAGGGCCAGTCAGAGAATTCCGAGTCAGCCAGACTCTCTGGAACTTATAGACCCTTGTCTACCCAGCCTGGCGGGCAAGCTGGTAGGCCAGGGAGGGCCTGGCTCTCCCAGTGTTCCATGAGGGTTCGTAAGCCTCCTGCATATCTACAAGATTTTGTTCTGAAATAACTGAGCTATAATGTTGTTTGTATCATTCACGTGCTGCTAGCCAGGGAACTCTCTGTATTAGCCAGTATGGAAAAATGTGCACATTGCATGTGACTGTTGCAACTCTGTAAAACTTGTATTGCTGTAATCATTCTCCTTCTGTTATTATAATGTATGTACATTCTAGGGGGGGAGGGGTGTAATGTATTGGGCTTTGTCTTGCTAAAGGAATATCACATGGGTTAATTGCTGGAAGGTTGCTCAAGCAGGGAAGCTGGCTAATGGCTCCCAGCTCCTCAAACAACTCGTCTCCAGTGCTGCCATTGGCTGCCTCTAGGGCGGCAATAGGTTGCTTTAAACCTATTGGCCGCCGCCTAGAGGCCAGGGTATAAATTGCTGCATTCGCAGCCCTGTTTCTCAGTTCAGTTCCTGCAAGCAATAAACCATGATCTTTGCTGAACTCACTCGCCTCGTCTCGTCAATCAAGCAACGAACCCAGTATCTAACACTTCCCATCTGGGATTTGTGGACTACCTGTGCAGCAGTGTGGTAAAGCGTGGTAGCCACATGCCCTCAAATGTCTACAAGGTATTGGTGCTATCAGTGGCACTTCTGCTGTGTCTGCCAAACACCATGCCCATTCAGATGTTACTTTTAAAGGTAAAGGTAAGGTAAAGGTTCCCCCGCACATGCGTGCTAGTCGTTTCCAACTCTAGGGGCCGGTGCTCATCTCCGTTTCAAAGCCAAAGAGCCAGCGCTTGTCCGAGGACGACTCCGTGGTCATGTGGCCGGCATGACTAGACGCCAAAGGCGCACGGAACGCTGTTACCTTCCCACCGTAGTGGTCCCTATTTTTCTACTTGCATTTTTACGTGCTTTCGAACTGCTAGGTTGGCAGAAGCTGGGACGAGTAACAGGCGCTCACTCTGTTACGCGGCACTCGGGATTTGACCTGCCAAACTGCCGACCTTCTGATCGACAAGCTCAGCGTCCTAACTTACTTTTTTTTTTTACTTTTACTTGAGCAATTTTAATGGTAAGGCATTAAATGAGAAGCCAGCAAATGATAAAACAGCCCAAGCTTCAAGCATCAGTATTTAATTCCAAGAAGAACGGGGAGACCTTCTTCAAAGCACAAAAAGGAATGAATGAATGAATGAATGAATGAATGAATGAATGAATGAATGAATGAATGAATGAATGAATGAACGAACAGATGGAGGTCTTTTTTCCTATAATGCCCTTTTTCAAATTCATCACTCTATCAAGCCCCAGCCTTTGAATGTTCACGTCAACCTGCACCTTAGTGCAAAGATTGTGTAGCATAATTTGCAATAATATTAACAATGTAACAATAAATAACAGCACAGGTAAATTAGGGATTCCAATGTCGTGTATGTATTTTTATTTTTTCTGTTGCTTTTCCAATTAGTAAAAATAACAAAGGAAAAGGGGAGCATAAATCATTGGTCGGAGCAGCCCAGTATTTGTTTGGACCTGGGAGACCAGAGCTGACACAGGTAGTCACTTAACAACCACAACTGAGCCTTGATTTTCCATAATAAGTCATTGCAGTCATTCACAGCTCACCCTGTGACCTGATTTGATTTTATGATTGTTTTTAGTGAGGGTTGTAAAGCAAGTCACTAGGGTTAAGCAAACTGTGGTCATTAAGCAAATCCATTTTCCCAGATGGGTACTTTTATTTTGCTAGATGCAAGCAAAAAATGTTGCAATTGTGGTCCTGTGATTGTGGGATGCTGCAACCAGTTGTAAAGGCTAGCTAGTTGCTAAGAATCTGCAATGCTAAGAATCTGCAATGTGCAATGCTGCAAATTCAGTGGTGAAAAAAGTAAGGTTCTACACTTAGGCAGGAAAAATCAAATGCACAGGTATAGTATAGGTGGTACCTTGCTCAATAGTAGTAACTGTGAGAGGGATCTCAGAATCCTAGTAGACAATCACTTCAATATGAGCCAGCAGTGTGCTGCAGCTGCCAAAAAAGCCAACACAGTGCTAGGCTGCATTAACAGAGGGATAGAATCAAGATCACGTGAAATACTAATACCACTTTACAATGCTTTGGTAAGGCCACACCTGGAATACTGCATCCAGTTTTGGTCACCACGATGTAAAAAAGATGTTGAGACTCTAGAAAGGGTACAGAGAAGGGCAACAAAGATGATTGGGGGACTGGAGGGTAAAAGATATAGGGAACGGTTGCTGGAATTGGGTATGTCTAGTTTAATGAAGAGAAGGGTGAGGGGTGACATGATAGCAATGTTCCAATATCTCAGGGGCTGCCACAAAGAAGAGGGAGTCAAGCTATTCTCCAAAGCACCTGAAGGCAGGACAAGAAGCAACGGATGGAAACTAACCAAAGAGAGAAGAACCTACAACTAAGGAGAAACTTCCTGACAGTTAGAACAATTAACCAGTGGAACAACCTGCCTCCAGAAGTGGTGAATGCTCCAACACTGGAAGTTTTTAAGAGGAGACTGGACAGCCATTTGCCTGAAATGGTATAGGGTTTCCTGCCTGAGCAGGGGGTTGGACTAGATGACCTCCAAGGTCCCTTCCAACTTCTTCTTCTTCTTCTTCTTCTTCTTCTTCTTCTTCTTCTTCTTCTTCTTCTTCTTCTTCTTCTTCTTCTTCTTCTTCTTCTTCTTCTTCTTCTTCTTCTTCTCCTTCTCCTCCTCCTCCTCCTCCTCCTCCTCCTCCTTCTTCTTCTTCTCCTCCTCCTCCTCCTCCTCCTCCTCCTCCTCCTCCTCCTTCTTCTTCTTCTTCTTCTTCTTCTTCTTCTTCTTCTTCTTCTTCTTCTTCTTCTCCTTCTCCTTCTCTTTCTCCTCCTCCTCCTCATTATTATTATTATTATTATTATTATTATTATTATTATTATTATTATTATTATTATTATTATTATTATTATTATTATTATTATTATTATTATTATTATTATTATTATTATTATTATTATTATTATTATTTGTGTTCACGAGTCCACACAGAAGATGCAGCAGTTATAACTTGGAGGATGGGTCATAAGTAACTTTGGGGAGGGGTCATAATTTCAAACAGTTGTTAAGCAACTAATTATTAAGCAGGGGCTACCTGTAATGGGGAAAAACCTCACCCTTTTACTGTTCTGTAAATGGATGTCTTGGGAGCGGCTATATCCACCCTAGTGGCCATTTGGTCAGAGTACACCCAACCTAATCTAACCCTTCCAAATATTCCCACAGGACAAAATACTCTATATAGTTCAGCTCTTCTTTATATAGTTCAAATTTGACAGTACTGCTGATGCTTATTAGCACTAGCACAAATCTTACAAAGCAAATAATAAACAGACTTGTTTCCATAATATTTAACTAACAGCAGTGAATAAAAGTGGTTGGGAAGAGAGGAGAAATGTCTACGTTTTGGGGTTTTTTTATTTTGTAAAATCTTAATCTTTGGGATTATTAACAGTCAGGGATGAAGATAGCTTGGCCCTCTAGTTATTGCTGAAAATATTTAGCAGCAGCGGACAAATGGATTGAGGTTGTCGAGAATTGGAGATTAGTAAAAAAGTAGGAGACATGGATTGATTTTCCTGGATTTGCTCAAAACATGACAAGATCCAACCCAAGGAAACTCATTTACAAATGACATTAAGCCAGGATAGGGTGAAGTTAGAGCAGGATGGGCTGTATCAGGGGAGAACAGCTGTGGTGCCAAGTTCTTCAGTTTTTGGATTATTGTTTTTGGATTTTAGTGTGTATTTGTGGTTTTTGTTCTTGCTCATAAGCTGTCCAGAATTTGGCTGTAGATGGGCGGCTATAAAAATGTTTGAAATAAATAAAACTTAGCATCACCAATGGAATGTCCTAATGACTCTGACTGTAAAAACAAAAACTTCCAACTGTAAGAACAACGTATATAAATCCACAGATTGGTGGAGGGGAAGGCAAAAAATAAGGATATGAACAAATCCATCCGATTTCTTTTTACATGTTGCTGTTGGATTGTACTCAACCGTTTGTGGGCAATTAGGGTTTTTTGGTTTTGTTTTTTTTGAAATGAGACATTTCTCCTCTCTTCCCACCACTTTTATTCATTGCTGTAAGTTAAATATTATGGAAACAAGTCTGCTTATTATTTGCTTTGTAAGATTTGTGCTAATGCTAATAAGCAGCAGCTGTGAAGCATTTCTTCACGAATGCTTTTTAGGCTGTGGTTCTATTAATATACATGTTCTGAGAAAGTATGAAAATGCACAGTGCCCCTTCTGCCCCCCCCTCCACATGACACAGCATGAATTCTAACTTGATTCGAAATTCAATCGGAGTTAGGAAATACATTAGAAAATGGGTGCCTTTTGTTACTCTAAGGATTCCTGGCCTCTGTTTCACAAAATAATGGATTCTCCCCCTACCATATTAAGGAATTTCAATGCTATAGACAGAATAGTTTTTGCTGCCTCAAAACTGTGGCCCTGAATGTTCTCTGGGCTTCCTTCTTCTTTCTCTCTGTTCAAATATTGGGGATCACCCAGTGATATTTGTTATGTATTAATGTTAAAGTGTTAAAGTTATGAGTTCATGTTAACCACATTGTGTGAGGTAAATAACCGTGACAGGAATACACGCGGCAGCTTTTGACAGCTGTCAAAAGCTGCCGCCGGCGAATGCACAGGCGCGGCAGCTGACAGCTCTCAGCTGTCAGCGCGGCCACCTACTACGCAAGCGCAGCCGCCATGAGGATTCTGAGCTGTCAAAAGCCAGACGCAGCCGATTGGTCCAGCAGTTCAGGCGGGAGAAGGACGACCGGCTGATTGGTCCAGCCAGCCAGCGGCTGGCTATAAAAGAGCTGAAGCCAGCCAGGTGATTGTCCAGTACCTCAATAAACAGTCAGCTTAAGCCTGCTGTCTCCGAGTGATCCTTGCGCGCCAAGACGCTTCAATATTCAAAAGCACCATATTTGTGGCCTGATGTTTCTTTTCACGGTGCCTCATCAGCCTAGAATCATACCATTGTAATTATACCAAATTCTATTCTTCTACTTAAAAAAACAACCCAAGACAATTGAATACAAAATAATTGCATAGATGGTTGGTAGGTATGGATTATTGGTAGGTTTAGATGTAACATTCAGTGCAATCACTTCTTCCCATGCACAGGTAGTCCTTGACTTAAAACAGCTCATTTAGTGACCATTCAAAGTTACAACGGTGCTGAAAAAAGGAACTTATGGCCGTTTTTCACACTTATGACTATTGCAGCATCTTCCATGGTCACATGATCAAAATTCAGATGCTTGGCTATTGACTCATGTTTATGACAGTTGCAGTGTTCCAGGGTCATGTGATCACCTTGTGATTCTTACCAACCATATAGAAGGATTTTTCTTATGATGATCTGTTCTTAACTTGCTCCTCCATATCTTCCAATGATGCACCTATTGCCATTCTTGCTGTTGGTTTTCTCCTTGACCTTCTCCTTGTCCTTTTCCTTCTCTTTCCATCTTTTCCAGCATCAGAACCTTCTCCAGAGAGCTAGGCTCGTTGCCTAATATGTCCTAGGCATGACAATGTGAGGTTGATTGCCATTATTGTCATTATTATTATATGAGAAATCTGAATTGATTTGTTGCACAATACATTTGTTTGTTTTGTTGACTATCCATGGTAGTCTCAAGAGTCTTTGCCGGCTTCCGGTGGCGACGCGACGCCGAAGACAGCCGTTTTCGGGCTGCCCGCTCCGCAGCTGTGTTTTTCCATCGTAAACAGTGCCGATCAGCTGTTTAGATGGATTTGAAGCCCCCTCCTCGGGAGAAAAGGAGGGGGTGAGGCCCCAGGTAGGGGTTGAGCTCTCCGAGGCCGCCTGAGCTGAGAGTTTGGGCGGCTGAAGGATTGAGCCCCCCCGAAGCCTGGGTTGCTCCGAGCTGCGCAGCGCCCCTGCTCCGGGATTTATGGAGCAGAGCCAGGCGTTAGCAACCACCCCTGCCAAAAGGAAATACTTTTGATTGTCAAGATGCAGGCAGAGCGGTACAGGAGGTCAAGGTGATGTGGACTCTTATCTTTACTCTCTAGCTCAATGGATTTTATAGCTTTAAAGTGAAAGTGCGCAATAAGTGAAAGTGGGGGAAGATGGCGGCTAAAACTTCTAAAGCTCTTCGGAGTGTGGGGTCTTCCCTGGTGCAACAGACCTCATTGCAAGCTTTGCTTCCTCCTGCACCTCCTCCGGCATTGATGCTTAAGGATTTACAAGATGCTCTTGGAAAGCATTCACAATTGATGTCTGACATGATGGATGAAAAGCTGAAAAAGTTGGAGGAGAAACTGGAGAAGAAGATGGAAGAGAAGTTTAGAGCAATGAGGGTGGACATGTTGTCTATGATTGAATCTGCAGCTGAATGTGTGCAACAGCTGGATGAAAAAGTGAAGGATCTCAGTCAAAAGAACTCTATATTAGAAGCAAAGGTATCAGAAAATGAAAATATAAGGGATAAAATGGACGGAGAATTGAGCCTTGCTCAGTATCATCAGATGCAGTATGCTATTAGAATCAGGGGTTTAAAGGAGAACTGTAAAGAAGATTTAAAGCAGCTGATTTCTGAGGCTCTGGAAGGGGTATTGGGCCAGCCAGCATCTGAAATTGAGGGAAATTTTTCGTGTTAATTCATGGATTGCAAGACAAAGGAAGTTACCCAGAGATGTGGTGGTCTATTTTACAAAGAGAGTAATTAGAGATGAAGTTATTCAAGCTGCCTATGATACTAAACTGGTAGTGGCTGAGCAAGAAGTCTTGGTTTTAAAAGAGATTCCTCCGAAGATTTTAAGGAGAAGGAAAGATTTTGCATTTTTAGTACAGGAACTTAAGAAATGTGATATTAAGTTTAGATGGGAGATTCCAGTTGGACTGGTGGTGACGCATGAAGGTAAAAGACATCGTCTGGTTACTGTGGCCCAGGCACGTGATTTTTATAGCAATGTGTTAAAAGCAACCCCCCTATCATTTTTGGAAGCTGTTAAGGGATACGGCGAGGGAAAGCTTCAAGATGTTGCAGACTGACAGATAGAGGACAATGGTGTTGGAGGGGATCAAGATACAGTTTCATTGGATGTTGCAGGAGGCCAGAGGAAGACGCGTGCCGCCCTAAGAAGAGCGAGACGAGAGCAAGAGCAAGACCAGCAGATAGTTATGGAATCTCCAAAGTGTATTTACAGTGAAGATGTGGGAGGGGCGCGGTCCAAAGAAGTTTTGGGGGTCATGACAGACGTGCTCCAAAAGTTTTGGGGCGTTAAGATTGCTGATTAAATTTTAAATTAGTATCTTAATGGATTAAATTTATCATAGAGGAGAAAGAAAGTTTTTTTTAATATTTAACACAATTTAAGATGGATGTTATTTGCTTGTTAGAAAAGTATATTAGGGTTATGGACTAAAAGTGTGTGTTGAACTAAGAATGGGTATGCAAGCTCCTAATTAACAACAAGTTGTCTTACAGACTGCTTAACCCTTTTTTTTTTTACTCTTTTTATTTGAACTCAAGGATGACTTGGAACTGCGAGACATTTGGTGCGATACATGCAAGAATTATTTTTGATTATGGTTTAGTTTGGTTGGAGATTATTAAGGTTAATAGATAGGCGCTTTTGGCGCGTAACTGAGAATTTGTTTATTTTTTTTCTTTGAAATTAATATGAATAAGGACTGGGATTAAGAAAATCTATTCTGAGTAAAGCTCTTTTCTGTTTTTCTCTTTTTCTTTTTTACCTTATTTGTAATATTAGTATTGTTTGTATTCATTTTACATGAGCTAGAGGGAGATAGAACTAATAGTTTATTGCTGATAACATAGGGGTGCTTATGTTTGTTTTTTGATTTTATACCCTGTATTTAGCTCTGGGAAGTCGGGGGGGGAGGAGGGAATGGGGGGAAGGGATAGGGAGGGTTGGGTGGGGGAGGGGGAGGGGGGATTAAAGTCAAAATGTATTGTAAAACTTTTTAAATAAAAAAAAGAGTCTTTGCCAACATCAAAGGTTCAAAAGTGTCACTCTTTCTATCTTGCTTTTTCAAAGTCCAGGTTTTTCCCCCTGTACTTTCTTTAATTGATGTGCAAATCGTGAGTGCATAGTTAAATTTATAAAAATCATTGTTGGTGGGAAAAACAATGTACAATATATTGGGGAAATTGTGATACCATATGTTTTTAATATTAGTTCCATAGAGTGCAAGTACACTTCCCCATGTCTTCCAAATTTGTGTATACATTCATCCAGATTTTCTGTTAGTAGAATTATATCCTTAATGGTGAAAAAAAAAGCAATCAAAAACTTTTTTTCGCACATGCATTTTCCCCTACAAATAGATTTATAACTTTAACAAATCTTTATTCCATTTCTTCTACTCCAAAGGAGTGGTCTGGTTCATTTGCATTTTAAAAAACATTCAAAAGTGCAATATTTAAGGACTGACAATACTGTGCATAGTACTGTACATAATGCAGAAGTAGGTTGCACAGACACCATAGATACTCTTCATATATTTCTAAACATTTTAATTGGTGTCTATATCTGGTTTTTTATATATTGTAAAACATTGCTTTATCATTGAAGAAATCGAGATGACATTTAACGAAAATATTTATTTTAAAAAAACCTCCAACTGAAATGTAACAAGAAGGCAGTAGCATAAAAAAAGATGGCAGCAATCAAAATATTAAAATGTAGGGGGGAAAGTTGGTTAAAAGAACACATTAAAAATGATTTACTCAGAGCTTTCCCAAAAGGGAAGTCCTTTAGAAGAAAATAAATGCACATTAACTGGGTAAAGTTTAAATTAATAAATGCTAATATTTCTGGAGCCCTGGATTCACCTAGATCTCTTCTATATGGCAATCTGCATAATCCTTAATGATTGAGAGCTTGCACACATGGCAACAAGGAGGGTTCCTTCTAAGATGTTTGACTGTCTCCGATAGTTTCTGCCCATCTGGTAAGACCCAAATGGGTGTGCTGCAAGGCCCCCTCAATTAAACAATGGGTGTGTGCATTCTCTGTGGCAGTGCCTGCCCTCTACAATTGCCACCGTGTCCACCCCAGATTTATATGGCTCTCACCTTCAGGTTTTCCAAGTATCACTGAAAAAGGTAGCTATTCTTACAGGTCTGGGGGTAGTGGGTTAGTGAGTCCTATAACCCTTTTTCTATTATCTTGTCTTTCTGTTTCATTACCCAGGGTCACTTGGAGTCAGGCCTTGCACTTTAAATACATGAATAATGACCCATCATTTGGTGTGGCTCCCCAATGCGTTCCCTACATTCCCCCATCCTGACCCAGCCAGTCCTCTCCCCTTCTTGACTTCGTTTTCTGCACTGGGTGAAAAGTAACTGTAGCTAGGTGTTTTTCTGGTGAGACTGGTCTATCAGAGCTACCTGGTCTACCCCAAATATGGGATGGAGCATACTGCTTCTGCTTTCGCCTTTCAGCCCCAATCTAGGAGCCTTCTTCATGGGCAGTCGCCTCTGCAACCAACTATTTCTGTGTTGAATTTGTCGCGGAACAATTAACATTCCGACCAGAGGAGGATGGACCGTGGTTCATTTGCATGGTGAATATCAAAGAAAAGAAATCCAAAGCATGTTCTATGTAAAAACTTTAATGAGAAAACAAAAGACCTAAACTGACTACATTCTCTCATCAGGCAGAAGAGAAAAGTAAAGAAGTAACTGTGAGAAACTTTTTTTAGGCATGTACACAAAACAGTCTGAAACCATAACATAGCTGGACATAGCTGGATTCACTATGGTTACATGATAAGATAATAACACAGGTGCAGAGAGCAGGGGAAAATGTACAGATAGAAATGAGCGAAGCTGGCAAAACTAAAAAAACACGCAGTGTCAGAATTTAAATTTACCGACGAAGAATTAAAGGGAGACTAGTATAGCTCTTTTGAGCTATTTAGCTCTCACCAGCTAGCCCTACTCTTCTGAGATTCGAACCTGGGCTCCTTGCAGGTTAGGCAGATGTATTTACTGTAGCTAGTGACCACCCTCCACCATTGGTCAGTATTCAAAGGCAATGTCAATCTAATCATTAGAGGTTGGAGGAGAGGGAATATGAGGAATGGCCTGTGGACTGATGGCAAGCAAATGCTGAATATTTTTATCATATACCATTGCCCTGAAATCCTGACTGTGAGCTTCCTGAAAGTATTTGATAGACCAATTGGCAAAATACTTTGAGGACCTCTTCTGAGAGTTCACGTTCTCTCTGTGTGTGTGTCTCCCTCCCTCCCTCTCTTCCTCCTTCTCTCTCTCTCTCTCTCTCTTCACACACACACAAACACAGAGAGCCTTGGAATCACTCCAGAACACATGTAAATAACTAAATATAAAACTTCTCTCATGACATCTGGTTTGTCCCAAGTTTGAACAAGGTTTCTGTTAAAATGGTATAACTCCCTTAAGACTGGTATAGTTTGCAATTCTACAGATTTTATGTCTTGGTCATATTTCCATGTATGTCAATGTCGTTGAGGAATACTTTAAGCAGGGCCTTGAATATTGCCATGAAGTAGGGATTAGAAATGGAAGTATTTATTTTAAAAATTCCTTTCAATATTCCTTTAAATTAAGCATTTAAATATTCCTTACTGAATGCTCAAGTGTTTTGCAACAGACTCCGACTGGGCAGAGTCTGACGATGAGGACGAGGGCAGTCTTGTCGATGTTATCTGGGAGGAGTTTGATCCTGTGACTCCTGAAGACGTGGACAGGATCATGGGGAAGCTGAGCTCCACCACGTGTTTATTGGACCCGTGCCCCTCCTGGCTGGTTTATGCAGCCCGGATGGGACACGAGTCTGGCTCCAGGCAGTGATAACTGCTTCCTTGAGTGAGGGCAGTTTTCCCGCCGCCTTGAAGGAGGCGGTGGTGAGACCCCTCCTCAAGAAGCCTGCCCTGGACCCAGATGTATTAAATAACTTTCGTCCGGTCTCCAACCTTCGCTTTCTCGCGAAGGTTGTTGAGAGCGTGGTGGCGCATCAGCTCCCTTTGTTCTTGGAGGAAGCTGATTATCTGGACCCGTAACAATCGGGTTTCAGGCCCGGGTACAGCACGGAGACGGCATTGGTTGCACTGGTGAATGATCTCTGGCGGGCTCGGGACAGGGGTTGTTCCTCTGTCCTAGTCCTATTAGACCTCTCAGTGGCTTTTGATACCATCAACCATGGTATCTTGCTGCGGCATCTCAGGGGGTTGGGAGTGGGAGGCACAGTTCTTCAGTGGTTCTCCTCCTACCTTCTGGGACGTTCACAGTCGGTGTTGGCAGGGGGGCAGAGGTCGACCTTGAGGCCTCTCGTTTGTGGAGTTCCTCAGGGATCGGTCCTCTCGCCCCTCCTGTTCAACATCTATATGAAGCCTCTGGGTGAGATCATTCGTGGTTTTGGAGTTGGTTATCATCAGTATGCTGATGATACCCAGCTTTTTATTTCAACCCCAAACCACCCCAGTGATGCCCTCGACATGATGTCCCGTTGCCTGGAGGCGGTTCGGGTCTGGATGGGGAGGAACAGGCTTCAGCTCAACCCTGACAAGACTGAGTGGCTGTGTGTGCCGGCATCTCAGGAAATTCAGATTATTCCATCTCTTACTATGGGGGGTGAGTTATTACCCCCTGTAGATAGGGCTCGCAACTTGGGGGTCCTCCTAGATTCACAGCTCTCCTTAGAAGATCATATAGGAGCTGTGACTAGGGGGGCCTTCACCCAGGTTCGCCTGGTGCGCCAGTTGCGGCCCTATCTGGACCGGGATGCCTTGCGTACAGTCACTCATGCGCTCATGACCTCTCGGTTAGACTACTGCAACGCTCTCTACATGGGGCTGCCCTTGAGGACCACTCGGAGGCTTCAACTGGTGCAGAATGCAGCCGCGCGAGTGGTGTTGGGGGTCTCCCGATACTCCCATGTTACACCTCTGCTCCGCGAGCTGCATTGGCTGCCAGTTGCCCTCCGGGTGAGATTCAAGGTGCTGGTAATGACCTATAAAGCCCTACATGGCATGGGTCCGGACTACCTACGGCAGCACCTGCTGCCGGCATCAACTTCCCTCCGTCCAGTGCGCTCCCACAGGGAGGGCCTCCTCAGGGTGCCTCCGATCAGAGAATGTTGATTGGTGGCGTTCTCTGTGGGCGCGCCAGACCTATGGAACTGCTTGCCGGTTGAGCTCCGGATGGCCCCCGACCTTCGCTCCTTCCGACACAATCTAAAAACCTATTTATTTGAACAATCTGGCCTGGTCTGATGGGTTTGGGGTTTGGGTTTGCGTTTTAGCATAGTTTTAATTATTGTATTATATTGGGCATAATTATTTAATTCTTTTTTAACTTTTGTATTTTGTATTTCTATACTTATTGCCCTGTACACCGCCCTGAGTCCTTTGGGAGAAGGGCGGTATAAAAATTTAATAAATATAAATATAAATATATAAATATATAGGATATTTGTACCAGTATAAAAGTGGGAAACTATAGGTTCTAATCCTGCTTTAGGCATGAAGCCAGCTGAGTGACCTTAGGCCAGTCACTTTTTCTCAGCCCTACAAAGGAGGCAAGAACAACCCACTTTTGAAATCTTGGGAAGAAAATTACAGGGACTAGTCCAGGTAATCACCAGGGGTCGGCACCGACTCAAAGTAACTAAAAAGAAAAAGGAAGAACACTAAAATTGAAAGTGCTTTCCAAAAGTTATTAGTAAGTTTATTAGACTTATGCAACCTTCAACACCGATTCAGAAGGACTGCTTTGGAGTTCGCACAAACACTGGCACAGCACCTCTCTGCTATTCTTCAAAGCAACCCAGGCTTCTTGCACAAGCTTTAAAAAAAGGCATTACTTTAAGAGTCGCAATTATTTGAAGGGGTCCTGAAAGAATGAAATCTCATTTCAGGCTCACAGAGAAGCCTGAGGAATATATGGTCAGACATGTCAAACACAAGGACCAAGGGCTGGATGTGGCCCACGAAGTGGTTTCATGTGGCCCGCGAAGCCATCCTGGAAACAGTGAGGGAACGGCCCCCACTGCCTTGGCCCTGGCCCAGAGACCCTCCTTCTGCCAGAGTCCCTCAGATCTGTCCCACTCCTGCCCAGGCCCTCATAGGCACCCTTGATGCGAACGATGTAGAGCTGGCCATGCCCACTCAGTAGGCCATACGCACTCTAGCCACGCCCACCCAGTAGGCCACACCCACCCTGGCTATACCCACCCGACCCCCTGAGGGCAACCACAATGCTGATGCGGCCCTCAATGAAATTGAGTTTGACACCCATGTTTTAGGTGGTACTTTGCGTATACAACACTGACAGATTTTTTCCTAAATCGTGTTCAAAGCCTTAACTCTATGAACTCTTATAGTTCATTTTAGCAGATCTGTCGGAGGCATGGAGTTTAGCGGTGGACTCTACAGGCTTCAATTACAGAAGATCTGAAGTTTAATCTCTGGAGTCTCAAGGAAGGAGATACAGGTAGTCCTTAACTTGCAAGAGTTCATTTAGTGAACTCTTGCAAGAGTTCATTCAAAGTTACAACGGTGCTGGAAAAAGTGACTTATGACCCTTTTTCACATTTATGACTATTGCAACATCCCCCATGGTCACATGATCAAAATTCAGGTGATGCTTGGCAACTGATTCATATTTATGGCGGTGGCAGTGTCCCGGGGTCATGTAATTTTGCAACCTTCTGACAAGCAAAGTCAACAGGGAAGTCAGATTCACTTAACAACCGTGTTAACAAATGCAATGATTCGCTTAACAACTGTGGCAAGAAAAGTCATAAAAAGGGGCAAAACTCACTTAACAAATGTTTCACTTATCAGCATAAGTTCTGGGCTCAAATATGGTCATAACGCGAGGACTGCCCGCACTGCTAGCCGCTTGCAGGGTTCTTTAAGCTACAAAAAGAGCCTCTTATGTTCTCTTGGTCATTGAGACCCTAAATGAAATTCTTCACATGCTGAACTGAAAAATCAGTGAAACAGAGGAGTGCAAAAGAGAAATACTTTCACTCTTCCATATCTCTTTTCTATGCATGGCTTTTCTTAAAACTAGCCATGCTGGCTCAGGAATTCTGGGAGTCGAAGTCCACGAGTCATAAAAGAGCCAAGGTTGCCTACCCCTGAACTAGTGTGTGTGTGTGAATCTGTCAGTGACATTGAGGTTCAGCAAATAGGGCTTACGAGGGCTTTTTTTGTCATAGAACGCCCAGAATGGAGTGGCAGCACATTTTTTTGGATGGAACCTTGTAGGGTAGGCAAGGCGGGTTGTATGACGTGTGTGAGTTCCGGCACGTCTTTTTTTTTTAACAAAAAAAGCACTGGGGCTTACCATATCTGGACTGCCAAGATCCAGTCTACCACTAGATGGCAGCAAAGAAATAGAATTCTGATATGTTTTGCTGCTATTTAATGATAAGACTAGAGTTCTGTAGCCATGGTACAATGTAGATTTATCTATTCCTGTGTCCTTTGTTTAGGGAACTTTTCATACTGTTTGTTAAGCAGGGGTGTCAAACTGCGGTGGCTCAGTGGGTTAGGACGCTGAGCTTGTCGATCAGAAGGTCGGCAGTTTGGCGGGTCGAATCCCGAGTGCCACGTAACAGAGTGAGCGCCTGTTACTCGTCCCAGCTTCTGCCAACCTAGCAGTTCGAAAGCACGTAAAAATGCAAGTAGAAAAATAGGGACCACTCCGGTGGGAAGGTAACAGCGTTCCGTGCGCCTTTGGTGTCTAGTCATGCCGGCCACATGACCACGGAGACGTCCTCGGACAAGCGCTGGCTCTTCGGCTTTGAAACGGAGATGAGCACCGGCCCCTAGAGTCGGAAATGACTAGCACGCATGTGCGGGGGAACCTTTACCTTTACCTTACTTTGCTGCTATTTAATGATAAGACTAGAGTTCTGTAGCCATGGTACAATGTAGATTTATCTATTCCTGTGTCCTTTGTTTAGGGAAATTTTCATACTGTTTCTTAAGCAGGGGTGTCAAACTGCTGGCCCCCTTGGGCCAAATGCGTCACGCCAAAACTGCGCCTACCCCATTTCCGACAATAGGAAAAAAGTCGCGATACATCGCTACACGTCACATGCTGGCTCAGGAATTCTGGGAGTTGAAGTCCACGAGTCATAAAAGAGCCAAGGTTGCCTACCCCTGGTTTAGAGGATTTTCAATTTTAGGGCACTTTACATACTGAGAGTTTATTCCATTTTTTTATCATTACTTACATTATGCACAAACGAGGAAGAGTGCAGTCTGCCATTAAGTCTTGAACAAATCATCAAAAATTTCTAAAAATATTCACATCTTCCAATTGCCACTACTCTGTATGACTAATCCATTAAAAAAAGGATGTCAACACAGCTATTTTGATTTACTTATCAGCCCATTTTGTGACCAGATTTCTCAACTGATTAAGAATAACCATTATTTATGAGTTAAAATGTAACAAAGTGATCATATCTCTCTATTGGGGACAATACTGTCAGTTAATAAACTAAATATATAAATAAATGAGATTTTACCACAGATATGCTGTAATAAGAGGATGGTGGGTCCAAATGCCTACATTTCTGTGACTAAATGTAACACATGTTTCATCTTTGCTTTATTTCTTAATAAATGACTGTTTCTGTTATCTTCTAATTGGATTCACATTTCTGCTGGAAAATTGCATTGCAGTTTCTCTATATTAGTCTCATTGGCTTGCATCATAGCATCACCTACTGCAAATAAAAAACAGCTAAGAGGCTGTTTATATTTTGAAACCAAAAGACTGCTGCAGAACTGCCTATAAATAAAACTGTCTCGACTTGAGCCTATGCATACAATGATAGTTTTTCTCCCATCTTGTCACTCGGCCGTCCAACTACATGACATCATTTGCCTCACTATTCTCGACCTTCTCATTTAACAGGGCAGTTTCTCAGCTTTCTGTTGCATGACACAATTGCTTTTTTTTATTTTTGAGCTTCATTTTCCCCTCTAATTAGTATACAATGGGAGTAATTCCACTTATCTTGGATTAGGCGGCACAGTCAAGAGGAGGAAAAGGAAATTATAAATTACCCATGATTCCATTTCTACATGCATCTTTGAAATATTTAACTTTCACATCTGCCTTCAGTCCTATATTCAATTTATATTAATGCTATAAAAATGGCATCTGAAAGACTAACCATTTTATTATAGCATAAGAGGTTTTTTGTTTTGTTTTTTAATCCCATTTATATCCCGCCCTTCTCCGAAGACTCAGGGCGGCTTACAATCTAAAGCACAAATCAATGTGCTTAGCAATAGCCTTCATTCTATGTATATGCCTGCTTATTAGGGCTTTCGCCCCCCCCCAAGCGTCATTATTACAAAGTCAGCTTATTGCCCCCAACAGTCTGGGTCCTCATTTTACCTACCTCGGAAGGATGGAAGGCTGAGTCAACCTTGAGCCTGGTGGGACTCGAACCTGCACTAATTGCAGGCAGCTGGTGTTACTTAAGGAGGCATTAGCCCACTGCTCCACCAAGGATTCCAGTCTAATTCATGACACACAAAGATTATTGAATAAAGAGTTTGTGTGTGTGTGTGTGTGTGTGTGTGTGTGTGTGTGTATAAATACACATACAGGTAGTCCTAATTTTTGCGGAGTCTCTCTCTGTCTCTCTCTCTCTCTCTCTGTCTCTCTCTCTCTCTCTGTCTCTGTCTCTGTCTCTCTCTCTCTCTCTCTCTCTCTCTCATTACGGTACCTGTCCTGTGTTTAAATTCCCCCCCCTCTTTCTGAGCAGAGAGATTAAAATATACTCTTTCTTCCTGAGTTGCTTTTCTTTGCAGTACATACTTATCCTAAAAAGCACTTGGTTATCTGGCCTTAACTGATTAGAATTCTCTTTGACCAGCTGCAACTGCTGCCTGAAATTGACCAGATCCTAATCAGTCTAAAAAGACTTTTGTTTGTCTCAGAAGTGGATTGCATTAGGCAATCAGATAGCTGTAGAACATTTTCCTATGTGTTTCACAATGTGTGTCTGCTTACTCTCTTGTAACCCCTTCCTTTCCATTGAATATAAAAATATTAATTTCCTTCTTGCTAAGTATCCCAGCGCTGGGGTGAGCATTCCAAAGGATGGGGGAGTGGGAAAAAGGGCTATGAGATTTGCTCTTTTCCCCAGCTTCCTTATGAGTTGAATTCTGAAAATCTTTTCCATTTGGTCTCATCTGACTGTTTGAGGTTGTGTCCTTCTGACGCAAAGTAAAGCTGAAGGAAAAGTATGAGCTCACTTGTTATCATGTGGTTTTTTTATTTAGCAACCACTGTGGTCACTAGAAGAGGACTTTCTGTAACCGTGAACATCCATTTGTAACTACAGTGGTACCAAAATGACAAGATATTATCAAGTCCACCGCAGTAGAGTAAGTTAAGAGGCAGAGTTTGCAAATTCATATTTTGTTGCTTGTGCACCCTGGAGGTGCCTCTGTATGTATCCAGGTTTGAGAAGGAGCTATAACAATAAATATGAATTTAGAGAGATTAAGATATAGAAGATACAGACATTGATGATTACATATAGATGGCTGCCATTCACAAAACAATTATGAAATGTGATATAGGCATCTTGCATTTTTGAGCTGATTAACATATGTCATGAGTTCAAAAACTTTAGAATCAAATATTTTGATGAATTCAATTTTTTTCTTGATATAACTAGTAATTTTTTTTTGCTCAAGAATGGTAATTCTATCTCTGTCAAAAGAATTATAATTAATGGTACTGAAGAAGCTCTCGTCTGATCTGAAACTTGCTTAGTGACTTATTTTCAAAGCTCCATATTTGCAGAACCATTATTTTACTATGCATAGAAAACTGTTCAGATCTGTGCAGAGGATGTTTACCTTTGATCTCTACATATGACTGATAGACAGATATATATGAAGTGACAGATATTAATTATATAATTCAGTGTACTTCGTTCTTGGAAAAATATTTGCTTCGGGAAACGATACCTTTAATCTGGAATCCAGACTGGGCTCCTTGGAGAAGAATAACAGCCCTTTAATTGTCCCAGAAGTGCTTTCCAAAAGGCAACTGGACTTTCTTTGTTTTTTTTTCTTTGAAGATGTTTCAGTCAGAACTGAAGAAGCTTCTTGGATGAGAAGCGAAACATCGTCAAGGAAAAAAAAAAGAAATTCCAGTTGCCTTTTGGAAAGCACTTTTGGGACAGCCAAGACCTGGATGATTGAGTAGACAGCCCTTTAATTAGATTGCAAAAGTGTTTTATATTTAAGTTTGGGGTGGGAAGAGGGGGAAAGGATAAGCATTGCAGTTGATTGTCCATGCTTGGTGGGGGAGGATTCACAAAACCATGAGGCCCCTTTACGCTATTTACTGGCTATCTGTGCAGCAATGTCTATGTGGACAGACATTGAAGCAAAGGGTTTAGTGTTGAAACAAAGGGTTTAGTCTGCATTTGGGCTGGTAATGCGTGGTTTCTACTGTGTTGACCTGCCCTAATCTCCATTGTCCCTACTGACAACTCAGAGTGATGTTTCCAGAATCAACCTTCCTTGTCTCTTCCTTCTTCCTGTTTCATCTACCTGTCATTTTTTTTTATTGGCCATGTGTAAAATGGACAGCTTGAGACCTTGCTGCTTCTCTCCGTGATTTATAGTTTGCATTCAATCAGTTCCCCACAGCCTTTGTTGCTTCACAGCCTAATCGAAGCTCTTGGTTGCGCAGAAAAATTAGTGCTTTTTAAAAGACCACATGCCTTTTCTCCATGAACATATGCACACGTGCGCACACACACACACACACACACACACACACACAGCCGAATGGCTTGCCATTAGTCAGGAAGTTTCTTTTAACTAATTGTTAACCTGTTATTTGAGGCCATAAAAATTATGGAAAGGCCAAGGGAAAAGCTGCTGAAATGAGGAATATTTCTCTGTGATCGTCCAGGGAGGAATAAAAAGTGCTACAGCCAGCAGAATCTATAAATGTATTTGGAGGGGATATTTTGGTAACAGCAATTAATCAGTAAATCCCCACCTTAATAAGACAATCGCTGCTGGATAGAGCTGCATATTATATGTAACATTTCTCAGAGGTGGAAGAAAAGCCTTCTTTTCAAGACAAGCCTAGACACTATTTACATAACCAATAAAATAATGAACACTGTATATTATAATTTAATTGTTATTCAGAGCCACAAAAGTAACAGGACAAACACTGGAAAAAAATTCACTTGCCTTCTATATTTATTTGCACTACTGTACTATTAATAGGGGGGGGGGAAATGTTGTTCAAGTGCTTTATCACTTTGCATGAAGTCTGGCCATTCATTCATTCATTCATTCATTCATTCATTCATTCATTCATTCATTTATTTATTTATTTATTTATTTATTTATTTATTTATTTATTTATTTATTAGAAAGCAAACACATTACCGGTATCTTGAAAGGACCTGGTTCCAGGTGGAAGGTATTAGGAATTGAAAGATTATGAAGGCTTATCCATTTAAAGGCTTATACATTTGAACTGATATCAAATTTCATTTTATGCACTTGGTTAGTATATGGGCACAGGCAACCACAGGGTGAATCAGCAGCAGGAAGTGGCAAAATGTGCACCACAGTGTTGTCATACTTAGGTACTGATAAGCGATATTTTGGGACGGCCATAAAAGTCATATTGTCAGTACACATATTTTCTCCTTCTAATGATATAACGCTCAACAATGGACACCTTCAAGTGAGGCTGAGCCAAAACTGCAACCTGAATGTCTTTTTTTAGCAGCCACCAGAGCCCCTCTATTTTGAGGGAGGAGAAACACGGAAATCATGTTTAAACCTTAGAGCAGATTTAGTATGGCTTGAAGATAGATTGTACGGAAGGAAGACCAGGAGGCAGCAGGCACGGTTAATGATTTATTTTTGGACTCGGGTCCCGGGCGAGGCACCGCCGGGATTCCCTCTTATTTATACACAACTTCTGTGACAAAAAACCAATCAGCTGGTGGTGTTCTCCCGCCGCGCGGCGGCAGCCAATCAGGCGAGATCGGCTGTGGCAGCCGCGGCTGTCAACGAGCTGTTGCTGTGGCCAGCTGGCAGCTTTGACAGCTCCAGTTGTACTGCGCATGCGCGGCCCAGGCAGGTTTGACAGCTGTCAGTGAACTGCGCCTGCGCGGCAATTTGACAGCTGTCAAAATCAGCCGCTTGCTGCGCCGGGGGGGGGTGAGTGGTGGCAGCCCTTTTGACAGCTGTCAACGGGCTGCCGCGTTTTCCTCACGAACGTGTAAGGAGAATGAACTCGTGTTTCCCTCACGAACGTGTGAGGTGTTTAATTAGTTTAACATTCGATATGTAGCAGAAGACATATCTTAGAAGGCTTTGCAGATACCCAGGAAAACCAGAACAAGCATCCTAGCCCATCCCACCCATCTGCCTCCCTCTAGCAAGAACAGCCTTCAGGCTGTTCCCAAATGTTAAATTTAGCTTTTACCCAACATTGCCCACTCCTGAGTTAGTATAGCTCCCCAACCTCGCAGGTTGGCTCATTATATTTCATGGAAGAGGTTAAATGCCTTGAAATATATGAAATGTACATGTCCGTTGTATTCAAACAGGTACAGTGTTCCTAACAAATACCTGGGTTGGTTTTTTTTCCATATTTTTATCAGTAGGCAGAAAGGAATCGTGGTGAGTCTTACATCATCCATACTCCCAGTCTAGGTTTCTGCCATAAAAGTTGAAGGAGAATAATTGTCTCCTTTGAAAGAAATATTTATGTATATAAATCTACAGGAAGTGCTGCACTTAGCTACAGTATGTTGCTGCCTGTATCAGGGCTTTTCAACCTTTTCACCCATTGTACCACTTTTAGGATATGGAAACACTCGTGTACCCCCAGTCGCCTAGCAAGGTGTCAAAAACTTGATGACCAAAAAAAAAGGAAAAAAGTGATGAAGTACAGGTAGTCCTCAACTTACAACAGTTTGCTTAGTGACTGTGTGAAGTTCCAATGGCACTGAAAAAAGTGCCCCTCAAGCCACAGCCGAGCAAGACGCCTGCCTGCCTGCCTGGCGGCGCTCTTCCTCCTGTCCGAGGTTTTCATTGTTGTGAGCATTTCTGTTGAGGATTGGCAGCGGGGGTGGGGTGAGGGTGTTTGGTTTTTATTTCCCCCCCTCTGCTGGGTGGTTGCAGCAGGTTTTGGTCACTTCACATGACCCTGGGACACTGTGACCGTCATAAATATGAATTAGTTGCCAAGCATCTGAATGTATATCACAAGACACTGGAGATGCTACAACATTCCAGCTGATCGGCGCTTCCACTGAGCCCTGAGAGCCCCGAAGAAGTAATGATCCTGGTGCTTCTGCTGAGCCCTGACAGCCCTGCAGTTCCAGCCGTCTCTTGCTCAGGCTTGTATGGTGCTGCCATTCCACTCCCCTGCTACCACTTTTCTAGGATGGTTGCATACCACCTGCCAGGTGCCAATGTACCACAGGTGGTAACTATACTGCTGGTTGAAAATCCCTGGCCTATATTACTTTGGGTCAGATCAATGCTTGGATGGGAATCCATCTAGTAGCATTAAGTATTGCTAAGCACATTGATTTGTGCTTTAGATTGTAAGCCGCCCTGAGTCTTCAGAGAAGGGAGAGATATAAATGGGATTTTTTAAAAAAGAGTAATTTGAAAGCCATCCTAGAAAAAGGCAATAACAAGTCATTTCTGGACTGTTGCCAGGAAGGTTGCATAGGTGTGTCCATTCTGCTTTACCTAGTTTAACTTATGGAGCTTCCTTGTGAAGAAATCAAGAACCACAGGAAGTGGAGCAAACACAGGGGAGTTAATCTCCTGACTTAACTCCTGTTTCCATGTTTGTAAAGCCATAGTTCTGGACTCAGCAGCTGGCACGTCTGTGTGGCTAAATGGCACCCCATTATTGGGGGGGGGAATGCCGGCAAGCACCATCGAATGTCTTCACAGTGCTTTGCAACAGGATGTGAACCTGTTGAGTTTGCCCACTGCCAACATAAGGTAAAGGTAAAGGTTCCCCCACACATGCGTGCTAGTCGTTTCCGACTCTAGGGGCCGGTGCTCATCTCCGTTTCAAAGCCGAAGAGCCAGCGCTTGTCCGAGGACGTCTCCGTGGTCATGTGGCCGGCATGACTAGACGCCAAAGGCGCACAGAACGCTGTTACCTTCCCACCGTAGTGGTCCCTATTTTTCTACTTGCATTTTTACGTGCTTTCGAACTGCTAGGTTGGCAGAAGCTGGGACGAGTAACAGGCGCTCACTGTTCTGAACCAGCCCTCTTCTCGCAACCCCTAATTAAGAGAAGAGTCTGGAAAGCGTCCAAGGCTAAAAGGCTTCTGCCAAGATTTAATTACGCAGTTAACAAAAACACAAGAGCTTGTCTTCTCAAGCGGAAAAGTTGCTTTCAGCAACTAGCCCCTCCCCAAACACTTCTTTTATAGAGAGCTCAGGGCGTGGTCTCCCTGTGCCTCCTCCCGAGGAGTCCCATAGTCTTTCTTTGTTTGTCCCTGCTCGTCTGCCTCCTACGTTGGGCGTCCTTGAACAGGGCCAGCTGTGGGTCATCATCCTCCGCACTCTCGGGCTCACACAGCTGAGAAGAGGTCCCCGGCTGAGGACTCTGCAAAGCCTCCAAATCATCATCAGCCGGTTCGTTTCCCTCCTCCCCCACATCTGAGTCCTCCGATACATCGGACCCGGCTGTCGGACCCACAGGCTGGCCCTGAGTCACAACACTCACTCTGTTACGCGGCACTCGGGATTCGACCCGCCAAACTGCCGACCTTCTGATCGACAAGCTCAGCGTCCTAACCCACTGAGCCACCGCATCCCTACTGACATAGAAAACCCCAAAGCAATTTCTTTTGAATCCCAGCTAAATAATGCATCCAGTATTTTATTGCATCCATACCTGCAGATTTAAATGAAGCTAACCTCATCTTGCTATAAGCTATGAATATGTTTAATGCAGTGTATTGTGCGAAAGGAAAACAAATTTTAGGTAGGACTTTGAACCTGAGTGACAAAAACAATCCTCCGTGATGTAAATTAGGAAATTTTTACATCTGTGAATGAAACAGGTTTCCTGATTCTTTTTTCTACCCAGTCGGGATTCATAGCTTGCATTAAAAATTTTTTCCACTTTATAGCCAAAGTCATCAAAACCTGCCATAAATAGGGTGAGGGATGAATGGCTGTGGAACTAAGCACAGGTGGCGAAGCTCACCCAAAGGCTATTTGAGCCATGGGTGATCTTCCACTTTGATTAAATGCATTTCTGGCTCCATTAATTAAATGTTGAGTTTCAATCCCATCCTACAAAAGACTGAAAGGAAGGCTGTTACGCCAACATTTCATCTTCAAAAAGCCCAATTTTCTCTAATATACAAAAAGCTACAGAGCCACAAATCCCTGCAGCTGCAGAGAGGGAGAGAGAGCAGAGAAAAAATTCTGATAGAAAGAGTGACAGCCTCAGTGGAAATGAGCAACAAGGAAATTGTCTCTTCGCAGGACATGGGATATGTCCATTCCATGTGCCAAAGTCTTTCTTGGTAAGCAATGATGTCTATGATATGCACAGAAAAGGATCTTCCAAGGCATTCTTCCCAGACAATCTTCCCAAAATCCCAGGGCTGGATTGGGAGAGGGATTTAGGAAACCAAACTAAAGTATCACCGGTTTTCAGTTCACAAGCTGGTTACCAAAAGATGATGATTTGTGTTTACTTTCTCCAGCTTATTCTGGTTAGCACTTTTTTTATATTTCCTGCTAAAAGAGCATCTTACAATTTCCAATTTATTTATTTATTTATTTATTTATTTAATTTGTATACTGCCCTTCTCCTGAAGGACTCAGGGCGGTGAACAGGGCAATAAATACTAAAATACCGAAATACAAAAATTAAGAAGAGATTAAACCATAATGCCCAAATACAACAAATAAATTACATAAAAACAGTAATAAAACCCAAACCCATCAGACCAGGCCGGCTTGTTCAAACAAATAGGTCTTTAGATCACGTCGGAAGGAGCGAAGGTCGGGAGCCATCCGGAGCTCAACCGGTAAACGGTTCCACAAATCAGGCGCACCCACAGAGAACGCCCTGCCCCTGGGGGTCACCAGTCGGCACTCTCTGACCGGTGGCACCCTGAGGAGGCCCTCCCTGTGGGAGCACACTGGGCAGAGGGAAGTTGATGCCGGCCGCAGGTGCTCCCTAAGGTACTCCGGACCCATGCCATGTAGGGCTTTAAAGGTCATTACCAGCACCTTGAATCTCACCCGGAAGGCAACTGGAAGCCAATGCAGCTCACGGAGCAGAGGTGTAACATGGGAGTATCGGGAGACCCCCAACACGACTCTCGCGGCTGCATTCTGCACCAGTTGGAGCCTCCGAGTGGTCCTCAAGGGCAGCCCCATGTAGAGAGCGTTGCAGTAGTCTAACCGAGAGGTCACGAGCGCATAAGTGACTGTACGCAAGGCATCCCGGTCTAGATAGGGCTGCAACTGACGCACCAGGCAAACCTGGGCGAAGGCCCTCCTAGTCACAGTTACTATATGATCTTCTAAAGAAAGCTGTGAGTCTAGGAGGACTCCCAAGTTGCGGGCCCTATCTACGGGGGGCCCTATCTATGGGGGGTAATAACTTAAAATAATTTAGTAGGGTTTTGGGCTAAGATCTGAAGATTCCAGTTGTGAACAGTACGCAAATTTCCCCCCTCCCCTTTCTTAATGTATTTTTCCCCTTCCTTCCTTCCTTCCTTCCTTCCTTCCTTCCTTCCTTCCTTCCTTCCTTCCTTCCTTCCGAATTTCAGTCCTCCCCAACATGCACACAGGCACATACATCATTGGGTGGCAGCAGCAAACTTTAATTTGGAAAACAAGCTCATGACTTTCCAAATTTCCTAGCACAATGTTAGAGGCAGACAGACATAGTCTTAAGAGCTTGTATAAAAGATAATAAGGCAGCCAGTAGAGATGTTTCAAATACATGGGGCCACAGCAAGGAAGACTCCATTCCTGCTGTCAGGCAATAAGCCATGCCTATTAATACACTAACTAAGCCACTTGGACAGGTACCTGCAATACAGTTACTGTCTTTATATTGAAAAGAAAACAGAGCTTTACATCCCATAATAAAACCAAACATATTGCACTCGGATAGCCTTCCAAATACATCTCCCCGCAAAGATGTAGGCATGGGTCTTCATGTGTTGGCAGGGCTTGGATGCAGTGAACATCCACTGTGAGGGCAGACCCTTTAGGCTTTGTGCAACCTGGAAGTGCTCAATGAATTTGTCTGAATCTTGCCACGTAAAGTATGCCAGAGTTCAGAAACTAATAGATAAACACACCATGTTTATCTATTAGTCATGCAGGAACTCAGATCATGCACAATGAATATCCTTTGGTGCATCAGCTAAATTAATCCAGATTGACTCAGCTACTGGCGGCCTATTCCCACGGCTGCAGGATCCACATGGCATCACCACATTCTGCAGTCAGGTCCCCTTTGTTGGCTCGGGGAGAGCAAACTAGGAAATAATAATAGCTTTTTGGTTATGTGCACCCAATATCAAACTGGAAAGAAAGAACTTGGCCCACAGAGTAAAAGGGAAATGATCAATAAGTCCCACTAACTTAGTAAGTGGTGCCAATGGCATGATTTTAGGTAGATTCAGAATAGAAGGATAATAATGGGATCACTGATTCCTTCTTAATTCCAATGGCCTCGTGTCTTCCCAAAGACTTCCAAACGCAGAACAAAATAGTCCCTCCACTAACAGCACATTCAACACATTGAAGCTTTGTGATATGCTGATCATTTTGCTGATCAAATTCACACCACCATTATTTCAGTGTCACTTTATTCATGCATTCCTCATCAAGACATGCCCCCAAAGCACATAAGACAAAAAGATCTGTATAAACAAAAATCATGAAATTACAGTATGTGATTTGCCCAGAGTTTAGTGTAAGATGGTCAGCTCTACATATGTTTTAAATAAATAAAACAAGTAGCAACTTGCTTAGTGGATAATCCCATAACTTAGTAGATTACCAAACATCACATGGTCTGCCTGCCTGGAAATATAACAACAATGGAAACCAGAATTCCCTTTTCAAAGTCAAAGAAGTCCTCTGGGAAAAGCTGCGCTAACTGATAGGCTATATACCCATTGAATAGGCACATCCAACATTACACAGGTAGATTTCTACTTTTACATTGGAGATTCCCCTTGTTCCCTCCTCAGTACATCTGCATCACTGCTGAGGTCTACTCTGTGTCCTCTCTGACTTCAAAATCTGCTGGATAATATCTGGTAGTGTTCATAAGAAAGGGGGAAAGCAAGGCGCTTTTTAATGGAGTCTGTTCTTCCATTTTTGGATGAACACCCCCGTCCATGCAGCCCGCTATAACCAATTAGCCTAAAAATTCGGATCTCTTCTAAATACTTGGTAACAATTGTGTTAAATGTATACTGGATCAAGAGTGCATTCTTCATAGGGTAGAAAGGCAGATTTATGTATTCCTAATTATATTTCCAAATGAGCACCCCAGTTAACAGATTAACTCCCCAGGGTAAGAAATAAAACAAGTCCAACAGAAATGCAGCGATTAATTCCTGCAGCGTCTTGATCATCTGATTTTGCTGCTCTGCATATCAATAAGGGCAGTGAAGGCCCTGTACAACTGGTGGCACTAATGAATGTTGTATGATGCAAATTAGTTTCTGCATTGTGGATGTACTGCCAAGAGTTTAGTGCTGAACATCCATATTATAAAACAGTCCAGCATTCCACAGAGCCCAGAGGTACAGTAAATGTTATTCCACACATCATGTTGTAACAATGGAGCCTCGATTTATTTGGTGAAAGTTTGTTTCATTTATTTATAAACTGTGGTCCAGCCAAAATAATCCCCCAGTGCAATAACCGTGAAAATTAAGAGAACTAGTATCATATGATGGATAACATCAGACCAGGATTTAGAGATCCAGGTTGAAATCCCAATACAGCTGCTGGGCAATATTGGCCAAACACTAATTCTTTAGCCAACATCTTAACATCTTAACTGCGAGGCTAAAATAGGATAGTATGAGTGGGAACAATCAATTCTGATTCTTGGGATGGGGAAAACAGTATGGTACAGTAATCAGGAAAAGCAAAGTCAATATTAAAAATAATAAATTCGGTCGACAGCTTTAAAGACTATACAAGTTTTACAGCAGCAGCAAGAAATGAATAAAATAACAGTGCCTGGACAGAGTTAAAAATACACCCACAATTCAGATGACTCTGAAGGACCATGAACATGTAAAGATGTATATCATTATTTTCTAATAGAAAACCGGGTGATGACCAACTGAATTTCTGTGGAAGACTTTTGCCAATCTCAGGAGATTTAACCAAGAAGTCTCTACCTTCTGCACTCACCACTGAATTTCAGGTGGATAGGGGTTATCAAACACATACTTGTTCAAATATCAAATGGCAGGATAATTCAGAAGCAAGTAACTCGCCCCTCAAAGTAAAGATGTTTTGAAGTGGGCTCAGAAACCAAGCAGGAGCCTTTACAGAGTGTAGAATAAATTACAGCTATATGTTCCAAATAATTGACCCACATCAGCCCTTCGGAGCTGTGATTCCAAAGCTATTTCAAAAGCAACCCCATGTCAAATTCATTAGAAGATCCTGGATCTGATCAATACAAGTGTAACTGTAGCCAGTCCTGTGTTGGTCCTGAGTCAGTACAATCTTCTGCTGGACTTGGATTGTGTTCAACATATTGTGTTTGGGTACTTACGTAAAAGGAGGCAGAGAGGGTGCTAGTCCTCATTTCTTGGTGAGCTTTGTGGGGACATGAAAGTGGCCAGTGGCCTATGATGAGAGTTTGAGTGCTTTCTTGAAATACGATCCAATATTTAGAAACCCAGTTTGTGATTCAGTAGGAATTTGCTAAAATAAAGTGTACATAAGTTCTTGACTGAACAAAATCTTTGCCCTGTAAATTTCTGATTCATTGAACTTGTGCCATATCAATCATTTCGTAGCAGGCAAAGTGTGTAATTCTTCCTTTGCCTAAGACTTCTGATGGATGCAATTCAGAAATATTCTTCAAAAATGTATGGATGAAAATAATCTATAGGGGGTGAGTTGCTGTTAAATAGCCTTTCACAACCTGGTCCCATCAAGATGCATATAACTACTACTCCATAATCTTTTGCCACCAAGGTCCTTGTTGTCCACAACCAAAGGACACTTTAACCAACCTTCTCAGACAGCAGTCCCTACTTTCTAGGAACACACAAACCAGGATTGTCTATGGAGATTCTCAGTCGTCCAGGTCATGGTTGTCCCAAAGGTGCTTTTTCAAGAGCAACTGGATTTTCTTGTTTTTCTTTGAAGACGTTTGGCTTCTCACCCAGTCAGAGCTGAAGAAGCTTCTTGGATGAGAAGCAAAACATCTTCAAAGAAAAACAAGAAAGTCCAGTTGCCTCTTGAAAAAGTACCCTTGGGACAAACCAGGATTGCACTCTTCAGGACCTCTTTTCCCAGGCTCTCTGCTGAATAGCCAAGCAATTCTGAGGAAACCAGCAGCCATTTTTAGAAGTTACAAACCCATCTGCCTCTAAGGAAGCAGCACTGTGGAGCTTAATCTCTAATTTTCCATGTGGTGTCTTCTCACCCCCATTTATGCCTCAATCTCAGTTCTGTTTACAGATTACCTTCTTCTTGGGGAAAGCAAAAACATTTCTTCTTCATAGATAATGTCCCGAATAGCCACAGTCAGTCTAGGTGATATAGGGGATCACGCATCATGGATAAGGACAAAACACCATACATCAACTATCGCAGGCTTGTTAGATTTGAGACAGAGGTTTATCTGCAATCCAGTGGTGAGGGAAATACAACTGAGTGTATGTTTGTGTGTGTGTGAGAGAGAGGGAGGACTGGAAGGGAACAGAACTAAATGATACATTTCCTTTTTCTTTCTTTCACATACATGGTAACGGAGAAGCACAGGATTTCCATGTTTTATTTGTGAAATGTCCCCCCCCCATATTAGGAAGGAATTATTTGAACTGTTTTATAAAGTGAGAATTATTGGGTGAAAGGGTGAAATAGCAATTCCTGGATGAAGGTTTAAGATGAATTACACTTTCCGGAATTGGATTTCTTCGTAGAAGTTTTTCTTTTTTTTACCAATTTGCAGAATGCGGCATGGCATTTCGTGTAAAAATTATTAATGATTTCCTTAGCTTACAGTCCAAATGGGTTTCCTTTTTTATTATTAGACCTGTGATCTATCTCACAGATTCTCTCTCTGTGGAGTGCTCTCTGATACATTTATGAGCCACAAGAGAATTATGATGGTTTTACTGTCACCCAAAGGAATAATTGCTCCTCCACGCTTCATTGTCAGGAGCATGGTTCACTCCACCGACGGGCTTGAAACTATAAGTGCACAGGAAGAGCACAAAGGCCTGAAGGAGGTTGCTGGGGAGAAGGTAAACATTGCCATAGTCATTACACTACTCTAAAGCTGTTGAGATTCATTATCCTTTCTGTCTCCCTCAACCTCCAATAGCTTGAGGGGGAAATCTTTTGGAAGATGGAAACTGTACAGCCAAGGGAACCTCACCTCCTGCTTCTGAAGAGAAATGGTACCCCAGTATTCTCTAGGGTACAATGCAAAATTAATTGTGTTAGGCTTTCACATATCATTTGTATGCCCAACTATCACACAATCACAATGGTTCTTATCTCACAAAGATCTGCACAGACATGCCTCCTTTTGCATTTTAAAATATGACAGGTAGTCCTTGACCTAGGACCACAATTGAGCCCCAAATATCTGTTGTTAAGTGAGACATTTGTTAATGGGTTTTGCCCCTTTTACGACCTTTCTTGACATAGTTGTTAAGACATAGTTGTAGCTGTCATGTTTGTAACAAGGTTGTTAAGCGAATCTGGCTTCCCCATTGACTTTGCTTGTCAGAAGGTCACAAAAGGTGATCACATGATCCCAGGGACACTGCCATCGTCATAAATATCAGTTGCCAGGCTTCTGAATTTTGATTATTGACCGTGGGGGATACTATAACTGTTGTAAGTGAAAAGTGAAAAAACTGTCATTAGTCGCTTTTTTCAGTGCCGTTGTAACATTGGTCATTCAGTGAACTGTTGTAAGTCAAGGACTACCTGTATGCTCCTTTAAATGCAAAGAAATATATAGCAGTCTTACACTGTGACAGTGAAGCAAACAGGAAATATTATATTAAACAAAAAATAAAAACAGATGCTTCCACAGGCTGTGGAATTTTTAAGCGCCTTATAATGGCCACATATTGGCTTGTATTTTTTACTTCCAGGAAGAGAAATGTGTGTGGACTTCTCTATTCAGCCTGCAAAATCACAACTTCTTCTGGGTATTTTGGATACCCTTGCTCAACATGGGTGCGCTCTGTGCTTCTGCCTGAGACAGCAAAATGTCTTGTAGGGACAGTTAGTTTACACACAATAATAATAATTATATCCCTCCATGGTGCTTATGCCTACTCTAGTTAACAACAATCACAAAAGCTCAGAAAATAGGACATGCTTGTTACTCACCAGTCAAGGGGGCTTCACGGATGATGGGCATCTTGCTGTGGATTGCTAGGTCAGGACCCCAGAAGCACAATGACTTATTCCCTTGAGAACTGAAACGGTGGTGCGGAGAGCGCTGACCTTTGTCTCCTTCAGGATTCTGTGAGGATTCTGAAACAGGAGTTTCCGTTAAATCTGAACTTCGCTTGCACCTATGTTGACTGTCATGGGCTTAGCATGGCATTAAGCTTCAACTCTTTATCCTTCTGTGTTCCACAGTCTGAAAGCCCAACACTGATTGCCAAGGCCAGGGAGATGCTTCTGGGTGATTGGAGCAACTTTTGGATGTTGTTCATATAAGTAGGACAGATGCATTTTGTAACATGGTGTTGTGCTATTACTTTTTTTGTTTTGTTTTGTTTAAAGCCCAGGGTTTAAAGTTTTTGTTTTCATTGAGATGGCAGGCAGCATGAGGCCCTGAGGAAATGGAGATAGCAAGGGGAACATTTGGGAAGGCATGTGGAGAGCTACAAGTCTGAACTCTTGATTTCTAGCAATCTGTGCCTTTAAATTCAAATATTTGATTCTGTGCACAGAATCTAAATTTAGAGGCTACTGCTGAATAAAGGACAGTCACTCACTCTTATTTTAATGACTTTTTTTCTCATTACCACCTCCTTTCATATTTTTTCTGCCTCCCATTCTGATCTTCCTTGCCATGGCTATTTTGGTGTTCACTGTCTCTTGTTCCTTTCATCCGATAGTTATTTTTTCACTGCCTGTGGGCTAATCACCACTCTTACAAATATACCTTGGCCCTGATCCTACAATTAGCTCAGTATGTCTATCTGTCTGTCTATCAATCATCTAACTATCTATCTCCCTTTGGGAAGATTTCTGTCACTGAAATACGCTCATGAATTAGTGGGTATGTTCATTACGCAGTGAATCTGATTGTAGCCAATAACCTCTCCATTTATTGGTTTCTCTTGGGTGAGATTTATCTTCCACAGGTATAATACAGGAATCCCTAAAGACCTTTTGTGAGGCAAATCAGACAATGGCTGAAAATTGTTTCCCCTAAATTATTGCCCTTGAGATATACTGTAGTTGATTATAATTCCCAGCATTCAAAGGCAGCATGATGGGAATTGTAATTAAATGAATACAGGGGACACCAGAAAAATCTGACTAGAACAATTTGGCATATCTCTGAAGGGTAACAACCCATTCTGATACAGCTGTATCTTTTTCTGATACAGCTGTATCTTACATCCAGTTCTGCACAGGATGTAAGCAAAAAGAGGGTGTGAAAAGAAGGAAATACTGGATCCATTTGGGGGGCTGGTTTTATTGAAACTGGGGGGAAAGAGAGCTATTTAAAAACTCTGAAAACAGCTTCAAAATGGGAGCACTTCTAAACCTAGAGGCGACAGATTAAGTCAGTGGTCTTCAAACTTGGCAACTTTAAGACTTGTGGACTTCAACTCTTAGAATTCCTCAGCCAGCCCTGGCTGGCTGAGGAATTCTGGGAGTTGAAGTCCACAAGTCTTAAAGTTGCCAAGTTTGAAGACCCCCCCGGGTTAAGTCCTCCCACTGAAAAAAAGGGAGAGATTTATCTTAAATGTTGGGCAGCAAGAGGAGGGAATGCACGGACATATTGGGTCTTCTGGGCCTCCATGAGCCTCTTTGGAGCAGATTCCATTTCAGAGGTTCCCCTCTAGGTGGTATCAAATATTTTGGGTGTTTGATTGTGCATTCCTTCTGCCCCATTTGCAGAAATCTTAGAAGAGCTCTGATTTCATGCTCCTTCCATTTTTTTTATTTGCATTTTTTATTTCCATCAGAAATGTTGAAGAAGAGAAGACGGAGCAGATGTACATCACAAAAATCACCCCTAAGAGTAGACAACCCATTATCTTGGTCTGAAAGCAGCCTTTTTCACACATTTTCAAAACCTTTGGGGCAGATCAGACCATTAAACATGGTCTTTGCAGTAAAACAAAGTATTATATATGCAGTTGTTGCATATTGATAGCCAGGCTTGCTCTACCGTATATAATTTTCACATATAATTTTTTCTTTTTCTTTAAATGTAGGAAAAATATCTTCAAACTCTCCCATACAGTGTCTCTTTCTTACATTTGGTACCCATGACATCTGTGAAATTTAGTCTGAGAATTTATAAGATACAACCTGGGCTTGTTTCTCTTCTTTATTATACTGCTCCCTCTAGCTTTATCTGATGCTGATTTAGTTCAGTCTTCATTAGAAAAAAAATATGAATAAATATTAAACACCCATGGCTGATCACAGAACTGCTCATTACTTAATAGCATGGGGTCCTTTATTATTACCAAGGGAAAGTGAACTATCCTAGACCCACTGACTGATCAATTATGTGCTATCATCAATGTAGACACTTAGCAATCACATAGATTTTCTCCATGACAGTCTGTCACTAACCGGGTTTTTGGGTCTTCCAACATTGCACCCATTGCCACTGTGGTTGAGTCCGTCCACCTTGCTGCTCTTCTCATCCTCTTAGTCTCTTTCCTTCCATCTTTCTCAGCATTAGAGTCTATTCCAGAGAGCTATCTTGGCCAGCTACAGAGATGCATATCTTAGAAATCACTAAGGAATTATTCCTTCAGTTACACAGAAAAGTCTTGTTTAGCCAAACATACCTTGTAGAACATTCTGTGCTGTAGATATTAATTTTTGTTATTTATATCTGCATACAAGATCTGCAAACATTAGCAAATATATCAGTTGAATTGGTGTTTCTGTTTAGCAACTTCTGTCTTGAACAGAAGGGCTCCTGTGGCTCTAATTCATATGCATAATAATTACCCATCAACAAAGCTACCTCCCTATACATGACAATAAAAACAATAACTGTCTACCTACAGGGCCAATACTGTATATATTAAATGCCATGAACTTAAAGACTACTAGAATGATCCAATATCACTGATGAACTCACTCTAAACTCACTCTATGCAACCTCAAAAATCTGACTCTTCCTTCTATGAAAGGCAACTTTTTTCTGAAAAAGAAGGCTAACGCTCCATAATAAGCTGAGGTTTTCTCCAGCATTTCGTCTGCCTGTGAAAAGAGGTTCCCTAGCAGAATCCTTCCAGGGGAAAACACAAGTGATCAACTTTAACCCATAGTTTCACAGATTGCTTTCCTGAATAAATGAAACGACAATAATAGCAGCATAAGGTAAATTGCATGTGTTGAAGGGGATAAAAATAATACATAATAATGGGGACAATGGAATTCTATTCAAAGGGAGGAATCGTAGAGGATTAACGGTGCCGGCAGAATTCGTCTGAAATTCGACCTTGTCATCGCACGCCTGCCTCCTTGTGGTCGTGAGCAGAACCTTTCCTTGTCTCTTCCCATCAGTCAAAGAGCGAAGCGCTTAAAACTAGTCCAAGATTGAAAAAAGCAGAAGGGAGCGCTCGCTTCATTCGGTGATCAATGTAGCTTACCAATATTTGTTTGTTACTGTATTCGCTTTGTCCGTGTAGCTTTTCCAAAAAGCAGCGGAAGTCTTGATTTTTCTTGTGAATTTAGGAGCGGACCTCAGAAGCACCACTAGATGGAGCCCTAGAGCCAAATACTGCCGCCGCTGTTCTACGTTCGCTCTTGGGCGTGGGGGGGGGAATGAGAGGCGCTGTGGTGTACTTCGCAAGTTTGAGAAAAGAGGATCGTGGCCGTCGGAGTCCAGTTACAATTCTGATTTTTTCCTGTTTTTACTCACTGCTCTGGATTTTCAAGGGAGGTTTTTAAAAGAGAGAAATCACCAAAGCTTTACTCCAGGAACACAAATCCCAATAAGTCAGTGTTTTTCAACTTTGGCAATGTTAAGATGTGTGAACTTCAACTCCCAGAATTAAATTTAGGATTGAATTGAATTATGGGAGTTGAAGTTCACAACATCTTAAAGTTGCCAAGGTTGAGAAACACTGCAGTAGGTGTTATCACTACCACTGACATTGTAATGTTGGCACATGTTTCAAAATGGTCCTGTGTCAGGAAACACACTGCAGGTGAAGTCTTCCTTGATTACATATTCCAAGGATCAGAACCTTTATGAATTAGCCTTTATTTCAGGATATCTGTCCTCCACTTCACAAGTTGAGACATAAGTGTGACGACATGATGGCCCTCTTATCTTGTGGCACATGATGGACCTGCAGTAAGAAAAGAGATGGCTACAATATGCTTTCAATAAGCAGTATCCATGATGAAGTGACCACATTTATGCTGAGAAAACAGTTATGAGGTTTGAGTTTTTGTGCTGCCACAGTGATGGTTGAGTGGATACTCTAAATCAACTGTGAGAATATGACACGGTTCTCTGTCCTTTTGTGAGGCTGTTTGGCAAGGGAGAAGGTCAGAGACCTTGCTAGTGCACAAGTGGCATCATGGGTGCAGTGAGAAGGCTGGCAAGATGGAGACAAGAATTGGAATTTGGACCACGCAATGACGGTTTTTAAATCAATGGCTCTAAGCAGTTATGAGAATGGTGTAGCAAACAATTTTGCATTGGCTCCAGTGTTCTTTGGGTTTGTTCCAAAGGTAATTTCACCCACAAAGAAGAGAATATGTGAACGTGAGGCTACTGCCTTTAAAAATCCATTGGCAAATTGTCCTTCAAGGCTGACAGTGGCAGGGGGACAACATCCCGTCTTTGCCTCCTTCAACTCTTCTCATCCCTTTCTCATCTTCAAATGACTCTTGAAATAAGTTCTAGTTTGAAATATCATTGATTAAACCAGATCACTCAATACACGGGTGTCAAACTTGCCATGTCATGTGACGTGTCATGACGTATCGCAACTTTTTTGCATTGCCGGAGCTGGGCGTGGCCTCCACATGATGGAACAGTTTGACACCCCTAACCCAATAGGACCCAAACAGTGGACCTTCTCTGTTGTAACACATCTTCCAGAGATCCATTTGGAGCCTGACCTTCACTTAAACAAAAAAACAACTCTTCCCCAGGCCTTGGGCTAGACCCCATGTGCTATGATGGGTTTCTCAGATTCTGCCCCCCCTCCCTCTCTTCTACACAGGTAGTCCTCAACTTACAACCATTTATTTAGTGACCATTCAGAGTTGCAATGGCACTGAAAAAAAGTGATTTATCACCATTTTCCACACTTTCAACCATTGCAGCATCCATGCGATCATGTGATCAAAATTCAGGAGCTTGGCAACTATGATGGTTGTTGTATCCCAGGATTATATGATCATCTTTTGCAATCATCTGACAAGCAAACTTAATGGGGAAACCAAATCTGCTTAATAACTGTGTTCCTAACTTAACAATTGCAGTGATTCATTTAACAACCATGGCAAGAAAGGTCATAAAATGAGGCAAAACTCACTTAATAACTGTCTCACTTAGCAACATAAATTTTGGGCTCAATTGTGGTCTTAAGTTGAGAACTTCCTGTATTTTACCATTTACTATTGTCCTATATTAATGTCCCAAAGATGCTTTTTCACGAGGCAACTGGGCTTTCTTGTTTTTCTTTGAAGATGTTCCACTTCTTATCCAAGAAGCTTCTTCAGTTCTGACTGGATGGTGGGGAATGGAAAGATTTATACTCCTTGCAGACAGCTGATCATTTGCCTTCTTTTAGAGAGTCACTGAGGCCATTTAGAGGTTTAACTATGTTGTCAGAGTCACGCGAGTTGTGCAAATGGATGTGGGGCCTTCTTGGAACTGCTGAAAGGACTGTGTTGTAGACTGAAGATAAATGATGTTGTATCCCTCCTGCTCTGTTGAGAGAGGGCTGTTCGATTTTGACATAGACGGCCTCTTTGACCCCTCTTTCAAACCAGCGTCCAAAATGTGGACATTGCTGACTTCGAAAGAGTGGCCTTTGTCTTCTAAATGCAGATGAACTGCTGAATAAATCTGATGGGTTTATTCTCCTATGCTGTGCTATGTTACATTAATACCTGCCAAGAGTTTCAGTGACATCAAGTAGCTGATAATGCTAAGAAAAAGAGGGAGGCTGACAGCCAATCTGTCTGTGATTCCACAGCTCCCGATAGCTGCCAACCCTCCAGCTATGTGATGGCCCTAAGCAGGGTCTTAGGCACACTAGGACAGGGGTCCTCAATCTTGACAACTTTAAGACTTGTGGACTTCAACTCCCAGAATACCTCAGCCAGAAAAGCTGGCTGAGGAATTCTGGGAGTTGAAGTCCACAAGTCTTAAAGTTGCCAAGGTTGAGGAGCCCTGCTCTAGGGACAGAAGCCCCTGCCTTTCGTGGGGAATCCAGTTGCTTAGTTCCAGCCCCTCATGGTGCTTGAACCCAGCGAGTGATGGGATCAGTTTGTAACACAACAAACTATTTCCCCAGTAGTTCTCCCCCCAACCCCCACCATCACTTAATCCTCCCTTTCCTCTGCAATCATGAAACTCCTAAGCGTTCTCACCACAGTTTGCTCTGCTGAAGGATAATTATATAGCTGATTCTTCACCAGGATGGGATGAAGAGATCCTTGGGATTGCCATCCCACAATCCTGGGGTTTCATCCCCCTTCCAGGGCATCACATTTCATAGGTTTGGGCTTCACTGGATGGACTGATTCGTTTTTTCTGCTTTCGCAAACTCCTCCTGATTAGAACTGATTGACTAGCAAATGCATCAGGCAGCCCCCCCCCCCGCCTTTCCTGGAAGATGCCAGCAAACTAGCCATAACCCCAACAGATGCTTCCATTTACGGGCCAAATGAGAGCCCGCCAGGCCAGCCCAAAGCCGACACCACAGATGTGGAACCAGGCCACCTGACACTAGGCACACAGCATGCCCTGCTGTCTAGCAACGCTGGGCTTTCCAGAAGAGCAGAAGGTCTGAGAGACTAATTAGCCCATTGAGGCAATGTGCTAGCCTCAGCTTGCGTTACTCTGCTATTTGCAGAGCACTTTAACATGGCAGCCCGGCTAAGCAGCATCAGACGAAGCCCCTCGCTCTGGGTCTGGCAGGCACCTGAGCTCATCTTCTCTCCCTCCGGTGTGCCAGCCGGGCCATGTGGAGGCTTGTTTTTGCTTACCGCCAGCTGGATCGAGGAGGTTGTGAGAGTGCTGAGGTTGCAACGGTCTGGACGGTTCTTGTAATTTAAGGATTTTGTTGTGAAGAAAGTGAGAGCAAAGCCTGCTGTAGTCTCGGAAATGCTACTTGCGTTTCTTGAATTACCTTTATTTCTACCAAGCAATATATTCTGAGATGCAGAAAGGTGAAGGGAAAATCCATTGGAGGAAGCAAAGGAGCTGGGCTCTGCTTTTTTTGCAAAAAGTAGAACCACCCCGTTTGAAAATGGACTTTTTTCTTTGCTGCTGCTGTTTGGGTCCGAATTCTGTTCCCGGATGTGCAGGATGGTTTAACTTTATCCCACGTGATTAACTTCAGCAATCCTTGATAGCTGCACAGACAACACTCCTCACTGGCTTCTGTATCCCATCTGTGGATACATTTTGTTTGGGGAAGTAACGAGCAATTAATTAATTGAGTCAAATAGTCTGGATTATGGAGAAATCTTGCTATTAACATGGATGGCATGCATCTCCAGAGAAAATATCACAGTCAGTGGGAAGGATGAGTAACAGCCTGGAAAATGAAATGTTATACTAGAAAGAGCAAATTTCCTTCTATATTACAAATGTAACAATCGGAAGCATTTTCACTGATGGCCAGTGATCGTCCATGTGGGATGAAATAAAAGGCGATGTAAAAAAGAACCATAAAGAGTGACTGACAGGATTCTCTTTGAGTTCTTGGCCAATTTTGCAATGGTTTGGGCAGAAGTGACGAATTGCACGAATGCTGCTAAAAGCAAGACTTAGACGTTTCAGATTTAAAGTGCCAAGTAGACACTGTAGTAAGACCTTGCAGCATTCCAATCTATCTATTGCCGGCCATAATCTTCTCTGGAATAGTCCAGTTTAATGGCTTCCCACCCATCCCTCTCTTGAAATCGGTGTGCATTTGTGTGTAAAGATAATTCCGCTCCGGTGCTTTGGGGATACATAATGGAAAAGTTCATTATATAGTATACAAGTAGTTCTCAACTTACAACAGCTCATTTGGTGACCATTTGAAGTTACAACAGCATTGGAAAAAAAGGGGGGGAAGTATTTCACATGACTGTTGCAGCATCCCTCGTGGTCGTGTGATCAAATTCAGAGGCTTGGCAACTGGCATGTATTTATGATGGTATCAGCGTCTCTTTTGTGACCTTCCGCTGAACAAAGTCAATGGGGAAGCCCATTGTTAAGCCCATTGCTTAACAACTGTGGCAAGAGCATCATAAAATGGGGCAAAACTCATTTAACAACTGTCTCACTCAGCCACAGACATTTGGGGCTCAGTTGCAGTCATAAATCGAGGAACTACCCGTATAGACAAGATACAGAATGTAATTTTAAAAAAGAGCGTGCATAACCAGTGCCCTTTTGTTGCGCAAAATGTCTGGAGGATGCTGAGTTGTTCACATACAAAAGGAGTAATATGTAGAAAAGTGCTATTTAATGCACATCTTTATGTAGGTGTCAGCCAGTTTGTCCCAGTATTATATCCTGCATTTGTATGTCTGGATTAGAACCACCATGCGAGCTGAAATGTTGGAAGCTGCAATTCCAACACAACTGACAGCTATGTTTATTTGTGTGTTTATGTGTGTGTGTGTGTGTGTGTGTGTGTGTGTGGTTTCTAAGTAAGGGGTGAACTTTGAGAAAATCAATCTGTATACCTCACACCTTGCTTCTTATTTCTTCTTATTTCTAAAAGTGAATGTGGGTTGCAGAAGATGTATACTTGCCTATATTTCCAGGAATGACTCCACTGAAGGACAGCGATGATAGAATATTTTGTGATTTACTCACAATGAGAATATATTTTTGTTATTTCTCTAAGGCATCCTACGCCAGTTTACATAAACAAAAGGACTGATTCAGTGTTTATATCTTGTTTGTTCTGGAGCCAATATGAGACTTCTGCATGTAGGTAAACTATAGGCATATCCCTCTACTGAGGTGCAATCCAACACGTTCTCTGAAGTTGTGCTTTACCCATCCCCAAACCAATGCTGCACAAAGGACAACCTGAAAGTCTCGATATCTACATGAGCTTTTTTATATTAGGATTATGATAATGATGACAATAATGATATTGGCAAGACTGATCAGCCTTTAGTATAACTGGGATAAAGAAAATGACTGGACGAAGGAGCTACTACTGTATAGCAGCTGTCACTGCTTCTGTGCAGCCCATATTCTTATAGCCCTTGGACTGTGAGGTGGCAATTAAATTCAACACTCCCTTGCTACCACACTGAACTGAACAACGGCTCCTCCAGTGGTGGGATTCAGCCAGTTCGCACCACTTCGGCAGAACCGGTAGCTAATTTTTTTTGTTGCCCAGGCCCAGAATGGACTTCCGGTAGCGGCATCCACCCAGAGAACCGGTTGTTCACATATTTGAATCCTACCAGTGGGCTCCTCCCCTGTGCTCACAGGCCACTGGAGGTAAGAAAATACCACTTTAGACTTCTCTCCCTTCTGGTAAATCACGACAACAACATGATCCTTCAAATAACCATTGAATGGAAAGCCCTAGCCAACTTACAAGAGAGGGAGAGCCCATCCACGGTGCATACTGTGAGCCGTTCTATCTCCTAACACCAAAATCTAAGGGCTACCTTTGCCACAAAAATATTCGCTCACATCTATCTCTAGATGTCAGTGAAAGTTCCCCCAAACCTGGGATTTCATCCTGCATACTGGAATGGACAGCCCTCCATATAAAGTCACTTAAAAGTAAAATAGCTATAATCTATCGTTTCACAAATCACAATACTTAAGAAAGCTACCGTATATACTTGAGTATAAGCCGACTCGAGTATAAGCCGAGACCCCCAATTTCACCCCCAAAAACTGGAAAAAGTTATTGACTCGAGTATAAGCCGATCCGCCGTTCTGCAAGCCTGAATACACAGGAATACCCTGTGTGGCCGCGGCTCGTCGGCAGGTCTCCGTTCCTCCTGCCGACCTTTGGGGAGGTTTGGGCGCCTCCCCAAACCTCCCCAAACGTCGGCAGGTCTCCGTTCCTCCTGCCGACCTTTGGGGAGGTTTGGGCGCCTCCCCAAACCTCCCCAAACCTCGGCAGGTCTCCGTTCCTCCTGCCGACCTTTGGGGAGGTTTGGGCGCCTCCCCAAACCTCCCCAAACCTCGGCAGGTCTCCGTTCCTCCTGCCGACCTTTGGGGAGGTTTGGGCGCCTCCCCAAACCTCGGCAGGTCTCCGTTCCTCCTGCCGACCTTTGGGGAGGTTTGGGCGCCTCCCCAAACCTCCCCAAACCTCGGCAGGTCTCCGTTCCTCCTGCCGACCTTTGGGGAGGTTTGGGCGCCTCCCCAAACCTCGGCAGGTCTCTGTTCCTCCTGCCGACCTTTGGGGAGGTTTGGGCGCCTCCCCAAACGTCGGCAGGTCTCCGTTCCTCCTGCCGACCTTTGGGGAGGTTTGGGCGCCTCCCCAAACCTCCCCAAACCTCGGCAGGTCTCCGTTCCTCCTGCCGACCTTTGGGGAGGTTTGGGCGCCTCCCCAAACCTCCCCAAACCTCGGCAGGTCTCCGTTCCTCCTGCCGACCTTTGGGGAGGTTTGGGCGCCTCCCCAAACCTCGGCAGGTCTCCGTTCCTCCGCGCAGACCTGCCGACCTTTGGGGAGGTTTGGGCGCCTCCCCAAACGTCCCCAAACCTCGGCAGGTCTCCGTTCCTGTTTGGGGAGGTTTGGGCGCCTCCCCAAACCTCCCCAAACCTCGGCAGGTCTCCGTTCCTCCGCGCAGACCTGCCGACCTTTGGGGAGGTTTGGGCGCCTCCCCAAACGTCCCCAAACCTCGGCAGGTCTCCGTTCCTGTTTGGGGAGGTTTGGGCGCCTCCCCAAACCTCCCCAAACCTCGGCAGGTCTCCGTTCCTCCGCGCAGACCTGCCGACGTTTGGGGAGGCGCCCAAACCTCCCCAAAGGTCGGCAGGAAGAACGGAGACCTGCCGAGGTTTGGGGAGGTTTGGGGAGGCGCCCAAACCTCCCCAAACGTCGGCAGGTCTGCGCGGAGGAACGGAGACCTGCCGAGGTTTGGGGACGTTTGGGGAGGCGCCCAAACCTCCCCAAACAGGAACGGAGACCTGCCGAGGTTTGGGGAGGTTTGGGGAGGCGCCCAAACCTCCCCAAAGGTCGGCAGGTCTGCGCGGAGGAACGGAGACCTGCCGAGGTTTGGGGAGGTTTGGGAAGGCGCCCAAACCTCCCCAAACAGGAACGGAGACCTGCCGAGGTTTGGGGAGGTTTGGGGAGGCGCCCAAACCTCCCCAAAGGTCGGCAGGTCTGCGCGGAGGAACGGAGACCTGCCGAGGTTTGGGGAGGTTTGGGGAGGCGCCCAAACCTCCCCAAACAGGAACGGAGACCTGCCGAGGTTTGGGGACGTTTGGGGAGGCGCCCAAACCTCCCCAAAGGTCGGCAGGTCTGCGCGGAGGAACGGAGACCTGCCGAGGTTTGGGGAGGTTTGGGGAGGCGCCCAAACCTCCCCAAACAGGAACGGAGACCTGCCGAGGTTTGGGGAGGCGCCCAAACCTCCCCAAAGGTCGGCAGGAGGAACGGAGACCTGCCGAGGTTTGGGGAGGCGCCCAAACCTCCCCAAAGGTCGGCAGGAGGAACGGAGACCTGCCGAGGTTTGGGGAGGCGCCCAAACCTCCCCAAAGGTCGGCAGGAGGAACGGAGACCTGGGGAGGTTTGGGGAGGCGCCCAAACCTCCCCAAAGGTCGGCAGGAGGAACGGAGACCTGCCGAGGTTTGGGGAGGCGCCCAAACCTCCCCAAAGGTCGGCAGGAGGAACGGAGACCTGCCGAGGTTTGGGGAGGTTTGGGGAGGCGCCCAAACCTCCCCAAAGGTCGGCAGGAGGAACGGAGACCTGCCGAGGTTTGGGGAGGTTTGGGGAGGCGCCCAAACCTCCCCAAACGTCGGCAGGTCTGCGCGGAGGAACGGAGACCTGCCGAGGTTTGGGGAGGCGCCCAAACCTCCCCAAACGTCGGCAAGTCTCCGTTCCTCCGCGCCCTGCCTGCCTGCTTCTTTCCGCTGCGGAAAGAAGCAGGCAGGCAAGGCGCGGAGTTTGGGGAGGTGCGCGCGCACCTCCCCAAACCTCCCCAAACTTCGGCAGGTCTCGGACGGCGGTGGCTTGGGAGAGGTGCGGGCGATCCCGGAAGCACCAAAGCCTCGGCCGCGCACAAGTCCTCGGTAAGTTTTTTTTGTTGACTGGAGTATAAGCCGAAGTGGAATTTTTCAGCCCAAAAAGTGGGCTGAAAAATTCGGCTTATACTCAAGTATATACGGTAGTTTATATCCAACACTTGTAAAATTGCCCGCAGAAGAATAGAACACTTCTCCATATGGGATGATTTGGGACAGCGCAATGGCTCAGCAGGTAAGATGCTGGGCTCATTCTCTGGAAAGCCAGGTTCAAGACCTGAGCGCCACCCAACAGGGGGAGCTCCCATCATCCCCTCCAGCTCCCGTCATCCCAGCAGTTCGAAAGCATGCAAATGCGAATAGATCAAAGTTTTTGGTGGGAAGGTAACAGTGCTCCATGACATCATGCTGGCCACACGATCGTGGAAATGGCTTCAGACAGCGCTGGCTCAACAGCCTTGAAACGGAGAGGAGCATTGCCCACTATAGTCGGCAATAACTAGCGGAGTAAAAGCCGCAGGGACTCCTTTACTTTTTTTTTTTTTTTAACCGTATGGTATAATGAAGCTTCCAAAACAAAACACAAAATCCCAGATTGTTTAAAAAAGAAAAATAGCAGCAAAACCTGTGCAGTGGTAAATGTAAAATAGCGATCTAATATAAAATGTGGGATTACGGAAAGAAGCAACAATGCTTCTGTCTACAAACCAGTAATTTTTGTTCAGCATTAGTAAGCGTTAGAAGTATCTTTATATTAACATTCAAAGTTCATGTTTTTGACTACCTTTAAGCTCTACAATTACATTCTGTAGAGGTTTTAGGAGACAGTTTGCCAAATGGAAAAAAACATTTGGAGGTTTGGAAAAATCTTGCACATAAATTACCGAAGGCATGAAAGTGTCTGAAGGATGGATGAAATCAAATGCCAAGAAAAAAGAAGGAAACATGCCAAAAAAGGAGGTGATGGTGAGGAAGGAGAGCTGCAAAGGAGCCATGTCATGCTTTCTTTTAGCAAATTCCTTATAAAATGGAGAGCCAGCATCCACTCACTAAAGAATCTCTCTCGGCTGAGGGGAAATATCCTCCAAATGATTATATTTTTCATCCTTTCAGCTCAGAGATGACCATTGATTCTGCTCAAGGTCGTTGGCCCATTAAAGATAAAGAAAACACTTGTCTCTCCCCATGGCAGCAGTGTTGCTGTTTGTTAATGGTCTTGATTTATGATGCCATATGAATAGTAGCAGGTTAGGTTTGGAAAGGAGGGAAAGGGGGAAGGGGAAGGGGAAGAAAGGAAAGGAAAGGAAAGAGAAAGGGAAGGGAAGGAAAGAAAGGAAAGAGAGAAAGAGAAAGAGAAAGGAAAGGAAAGAGAAAGGGAAGGGAAGGGAAGGGAAGAAGGGAAGGAAAAGAAAGAGAAAGGGAAGGGAAGGGAAGAAGGGAAAGGAAGGAAAGAGAAAGGAAAGAGAGAAAGAGAAAGGAAAGGAAAGAGAAAGGAACGGAAAGGGAAGGGGAAGAAGGGAAGGAAAGAGAAAGGAAAGAAAGAGAAAGAGAAAGGAAAGGAAAGAGAAAGGAACGGAAAGGGAAGGGAAGGGAAGAAGGGAAGGAAAGAGAAAGGAAAGAAAGAGAAAGAGAAAGGAAAGGAAAGAGAAAGGAACGGAAAGGGAAGGGAAGGGAAGAAGGGAAGGAAAGAGAAAGGAAAGAAAGAGAAAGAGAAAGGAAAGGAAAGAGAAAGGAACGGAAAGGGAAGGGAAGGGAAGAAGGGAAGGAAAGAGAAAGGAAAGAAAGAGAAAGAGAAAGGAAAGGAAAGAGAAAGGAACGGAAAGGGAAGGGAAGGGAAGAAGGGAAGGAAAGAGAAAGGAAAGAAAGAGAAAGAGAAAGGAAAGGAAAGAGAAAGGAACGGAAAGGGAAGGGAAGGGAAGAAGGGAAGGAAAGAGAAAGGAAAGAAAGAGAAAGAGAAAGGAAAGGAAAGAGAAAGGAACGGAAAGGGAAGGGAAGGGAAGAAGGGAAGGAAAGAGAAAGGAAAGAAAGAGAAAGAGAAAGGAAAGGAAAGAGAAAGGAACGGAAAGGGAAGGGAAGGGAAGAAGGGAAGGGAAGGGAAGGAAAGGAAAGGAAAGGAAAAGAAAGGAAAGGAAAGGAAAGGGAAGGAAAGGAAAGACAGACTCCCAGCTGATACATGATCTCTCCTTTGGCTTTCGCCTCCTCCTACAGGGCTGGCCGATCAACTCAGATTTCAGTGCTCAATCTGAGTCAACAATCTGTAATCTGGACACTGCCTCAGGATCTGGGCTCGGGTTTCAGTCAGAGGCAGCCAAGAGGGGTGGGGGGGCTGGAAGGGGTGAGGATGGGAAAAAGGCAAGCTTTGTTTTCCATTGGTCATCCTCCACAGGAGAGGGTAGCCTTCCCTGTTCCCAACCAGAGAAGGGCTGGGACTTCTGCTGTTTCAGAAATCGCCCGACTGACACTTTGTTGAAAAACATCACCAAGACATAGATGCCTCAAAAATCAAGGGCAGAAGTTTGGAACTCAAGCTCAGATTTGTAGTTCTTTTCATCTTTTTGATACTTGATCCCTTGGCATAAGCTGCCTGCAGTGAAGTTGCTATGCAGATATACAGTTTCTGGAAAGTTACACCAGGAAAGTGAAGCCTTACCAGTGGCTTAGCATTTCACAAAGAGGCAGGATAAAGTGGGCTGCAGTTAGATTTAAAAGCTTTTTTTTAAAAAAAAAACAACAAAATGGTAAGGAAAGGAGAGAAAAAGTGAATTAAATCTTTATGGGGAAAAAATATCTCTCCCTTCCCCAACCATCCTGCAAAGATCGATACGGAGGAAAATATATTGTTGCTTTCCTGGTTTTTTAGGCTGGCTCAGTCTAATTATTTACATAAGGTGTGGTTCTCTGTGTTTAAAAACCAGTAATAAAATAAGAGGAGAATGGTATTGGGTTCATTCTTTAATGCTATTTGCTACTTTACAATTAATTTACTTTTATAAAAGAAAGAAAAGAAATTTAAAGAAATCTGATGTCTGGGGCAGAAAGCCAAAATTACAGCAGCCGTTTTGTACTGCTTTAATTTACACAGTCAAATGTTAGAACAAAAGCTTTATTCTCTCTCCCCACCATTTTTCCCTAGCGCAGGAAATGTATATATTTTTTTCAACTAGAGCGTTTTTTCCCCTTTTCTTACAATGAAAGAAATACTTTCAGCAATGTTCATGGATCATAAAACAGAACCAATTCAAAGGATCTCATTCTGGAGAGAAAATTCTGAGTTTCCACTATGGTCAAACTTTTCATATTGGCTACCATGGATATTATATTAAAAACTGAATAAAACCCAATTAGTAAAGCTAAATTTAATCAACTCTTTGCAGCTGCCTCTCCTGAAGAGTGATCTTAGGTGATCTTAGGTCATCGGCCAGACTCAATTCAGAAGAGAAAATAGATCAAGCTCTTCTTGAGTGCCCCCAAACAATGCAGAGAGAGAAGAAGTGGACCTACCAAAATGAAGACCAGGTTTGAATGTAAAATACATGTTTTTGTTGTTTTCAAAACCACCACCACTTGACAGTCTTTTGAAACATACAACAATTGGGTGGCCTTGGCTATATATTATTTATTTGCTTATTTAAAAAAATTGTTTACATTATTTTTCATTGCTATGAGCTGCCCAGAATCATAAATGTAAGATGGGTAGGTATATATAAATTAAATGAATGGATGGATAAATACTTGAAAACATGACAGCAAGTGCTGCTTGCCTGCTTCCCTGGATTGTATGTAGGGCATAGGATCCAATAATAATAAGCCACTGTTGGAATTATTTTTAGCCCCTTCCCATTAGCCTAGCCTAGCCTAGCCTAGCCTAGCCTAGCCTAGCCTAGCCTAGCCTAGAATAGAATAATAGAATAGAATAGAATAGAATAGAATAGAATAGAATAGAATAGAATAGAATAGAATAGAATAGAATAGAATAGAATAGAATAGAATAGAATAGAATAGAATAGAATAGAATAGAATAGAATAGAATAGAATAGAATCTCATCAAATTTGCAGATGACACTGAACTGTCAGGAGTAGCCAACACCCCAGAAGACAAGTTCAGGATCCAAAAAGATCTTGACAAACTTTAACAATGGGCCCTATCCAACAAAATGAGTTTAAATGTGGAGAAAAGCCAAGTTTTACATTTAGGCAGGAAAAATCAAAGGTTTAAGTACAGATTGGCTCAAAAACAGCATCTGTGAGAGGGACCTTGGAGTCCTAGTGGACGATCACTTGACTATGTGCCAGCAGTGTCCAGCAGCAGCCAAAAAAGCTAATACAATCCTGGGATGTATAAACAGAGGCATAGAATCAAGATCATGTGAAGTATTAGTACCGCTAGTGAGATCAATCAATTTTGGTCACCATACTACAAAAAAAGATGTTGAGACCTTGGAAAAAATTCAGAGAAGAGCAACTAAAATGATCAAAGGCCTGGAGACTAAAACTTATGAAGAATGGCTGCAGGACTTGGGTTTGGATAGTCTAAAGAAAAGAAGAAATAGGGGAGACATGATAGCAGTATTCCAATATTTGAGGGGCTGCCACAAAGAAGAGGGCATCAAACTATTCTCCAAAGCATCAGAGGGCAGGACAAGAAACAATGGTTGGAAACTGATCAAAAAGAGAAGCAACCTGGAATTAAGAAGAAACTTCCTGACAGTGAGGATAATTAACCAGTGGAACAGCTGGGCTTCAGAAATCGTGGGCGCTCCATCACAGGAGATTTTTAAGAAGAGACTGGACAGTCACTTGTCTGAAATGGTATAGGTTCTCCTGGAGCCAGCCCATCACTAGATGTGTTAAATTAGCATATTTGTGCTTTACAGAGCTACTCCAGTTCTGGGCACAGGAGCTCTATACTTCAAAACAGAGTAGAAAAGCAAGATTCTCTGCTTCCATTTCTCCAATCTAAAATATGTGCGCGAAACCCCACTGAAGGCTAACGAAGCAGCTGTGATGCTGCACTAAGCTGGCTCTTAGTTTGTCTTGTGTCACTTTCCAAGTAACACCAAGGCCTCCATCAAAGTAAAGTACGCTTTAGAGCTTCATTGGCTACCGATAGTCCATGTAACTAATATCATATATACGTGCACACACACACAGAGACACATAAACGTATATGCACAAATGTGCATATTGAATGTATTTACTAAGTATACACATAAAATGTGATTTCATTTTTCTGAAACACGAATATTGCTTATTTTTCTGCAAGTATTTTTTAAAGTGTTATATACCCACTTGAAGTAATTGAAGCATTAGCTAAACATTACCTGACAGTTACAAATCTGAAGCAATTATTTTCTGCTTAGAAATTAAAGAGGCATTCTCCAAATTGTTGATGCAATAATGCATGAATATGCTGTGTTTAAAACACATCTCTGACAAGTCCCTTCTAGGTTCTGTGTATACATGTGTTTGCATACAGTTGTGAGCAAAGGGGGATTAGCAACAAGCCCACTGGAAAGAAATGCAAAAGACTTGATTATTTGTATATATAGCAGCTTATCTGCCCAGCAAGAACAGACCTCGCTCATATCCAGTAAGATTCCTTTCTATTGTACCTAAAGAGGCCAAAGCCCAAAGTTTTATCTCTAGAATTATGAAGGAATATTACAATGATTGTTTGTTATGTACAAGGTCGTCATAATGAATGCAGGGGGATATAACCCAAGGGAAGTTGCAAAATGATACAATTGCACGTGCAACCACTGCCTTTGCTTCTAATTTGGCAGCCACGGGACGAGAAAGATTGGATAAAAGCATCATGGCAGGACCACTGCAGAATGTTTCGTGCCTGAAGCATAGCAGCAAATGGCACCATTCTGATGTGTTGCCACACAGAGTATATTCTGCGACTCCTGGTTGCTCAGGTTATCAGATGTTGGGAGGTTGACAGAGGCTAGTCAGGTAATTTATTTGCTGCTATTTCCGCCCTCCTCTCTTCTCCCCCTTTCTCTTTCTATTCTTTATTGACATATTGATCTGCTCTACTGTGCTTCTAAGGTACCTGTTCCTGGTTTTCCTCTTTAAGTGGTAATAAGGGGGTCAGGTTTGAGAGAAGACAACAGCCTGAACAAAGCTGACCCTGTCTTTGGAGGCACTGAAATGGTGAGGAGCTCTGCTATCCTCCCAGTCTGGAAAAAAATGCTTTGTTCCTGCAGTGCAGCCTTTGCTCTGCAGCACATCGTTCATATATGTCACCAAAAATCGTTCCCCTGGGGGACCACAGAACTGGAAGCTTGTTCAGTAGCCCAGTGGCATCAGGTGCAAGGTCAAAATACGTAACACCTGAGAATGGCTAAATTATTCCACACCATAACAAATTCCATACACATTTCTCCCAGGAAGTAAAATTACAGCAAAAATGAATTTAAAAACACGTAGGCAATATGATGTTGCTTGTGAAGTAGTCTTTAGGTTAGAGGCCCTGACTTACCTAGACTGGCATGAGCACGCTTAAAATGTGGGTTTAGTTATGCTTGTGGCATGCTGGCCAACATGTGCCAAAATGGATGGGTATTTTGTTCTCAGCATAACAGGAAATGCTGAGATGGCATGGAAGCGGCTAAGGTTGGTAACTTAGTCTGCTCATTATCTACTAACTTTCATTGATCAAAGCCACAATAAATAATGGAAGCCAATATTGAAGGGTTAATCTGTGGATAATTCTTGTACAGGTTGAAGCTCTAGCAAAGCAAGTGTGCAAAGGAGCAACAAAGATGATTAGGAGATTGGAGGCAGGAGTTGAACGGTTGCAGGAATTGGGTATGTCTACTTTAATGAAAAGAAGGACTAGGGGTGACATGATAGCAGTGTTCCATTATCTAAGGGGCTGTCACAAAGAAGAGGGGGGGTCAATCTATTCTCCAAAGCACTTTAAAGCAGGACAAGAAGCAATGGATGTAAACTGACCAAGGAGAGAAGCAATCTAGAACTAAGGAGGAATTTCCTAACAGTTAGAACAATTAATCAGTGGAACAACCTGCCTCCAGAAGTTTTGGGTGCTCCAACTTTGGAGGTTTTAAAGAAGAGATTAAACATAGAGTCTCCTACTTGAGCATGGGGCTGGACTAGAAGACTTCTAAGGTCCCTTTCAATTCTGTTATTCTGTTGTGTTATTGCTAGAAGGTTTCAAGGCCAAGAAAAAGCAGCAACGTTTCATTAACTTAAAAAGATAGAAGAGGATCAAGACTTAAATAAGTTTGTGTATGTGTGCAGATGCATGTGCGTGTATGAAATTTCCTATGGGTTGCCAGAAACAGAACTTTGTATGTATGGCTTCCTAATTCTCTGAAACTGAGCCATGTATCAAATCTTGTGTCTGCCAGGGAATGAGAATGTGAAAAGATTGGGAATTTGATAACTGAGCCCAGCAAAAATCCTTTATAGTAAATTTGATGCATTTTACTCCCTACACTATGATCTGGTTCCGGAATTAAATAGTGGTTACAGATCCTCTGACAACCTTCTGACTATGGATCAAGATCCTGCTTTAATATCAGAACTAAGTTGCAACCTCCTGACTTCTTCCTTGTCAGAACAGCTACACTTAGAAAACTATGTCAATTTCAATTTCATATGTGCCCCCTAGCATAACATTTAGCAGACTGATATGTTACGGTGAATCTTTTTTATATTTCTTCCTTTTTCCGTTAAGCAGTTGTGGGCTCCTTCCCCTTTTATCTGATTATTCTCTAGGTAGTATCTCTTCCCTTCTCCCTCAAGGTCATTCCCACATACCATGATGAGTGAGGGAAGGCTGGCTCAGCTAATGCTTATTTGTAAAGTTCTGTACATATTGGCTTTTAAAAAATATGTTTTAAGACTATTCATCAGTTTGGTGTGAAGTATCATAAAATACTGATATCAACTAGTCAAACCTCATCCTATGAGAGCTGTGGTGGTGCAGTGATTAGAATGCAATATTGCAGGCTAATTTTGTCAAGGTTGACTCAGCCTTCCATCCTTCCGAGGTAGGTAAAATGAGGACCCAGATTGTTGGGGGCAATAAGCTGACTTTGTAATAATGCCGCTTGGTGGGGGGGGCGAAAGCCCTAATAAGCAGGCATATACATAGAATGAAGGCTATTGCTAAGCACATTGATTTGTGCTTAGATTGTAAGCCGCCCTGAGTCTTCGGAGAAGGGCAGGATATAAATGGGATAAAAAATAAAAAATAAAAAGTGCCAGCAGTTCGATCCTGATCAGCTCAAAGTTGACTCGGCCTTCCATTCTTCTGAGATCGGTAAAATGAGGAGCCAAATTTTTGCAGGCAATATACTGACTCTGTAAACCGCTTAGAGAGCACTATGAAGTTGTATATAAATCTAAGTGCTATTGCTTTCATCACAAGCCAGACTGAATATACAGTTGATGTTTGACTTATTGTTTGGAGGCTGTTGGTCTGAATGGGACAAAACAGGTAGAAGTTGAACACTGAGAAGACAAGAAATGCTCTCTGTTCAAAAGCCATCAGGTCCTCTATTTGCTCTGATTATACCTATGAAGTAGCACTCCATCTGAAAGGCCAGATCCATAATTTGGATATTGCCGTGTGCTTACAACTGCTGCTGGACGTGCAGTCGGAGGTCCTTTGCCCAGTTTCACCTGGTCTGTCAGTTATGTCCACTCAGGAGTGAGAAGACTTGACAATGGTATTACTACCAGGATAGACTATTTCAGCATGCAGTACAGGTGACCGTTTGAACTTACAACAGCACTGGAAAAAGCAACTTATGGCCAGTTTTCACACTTACAACTGTTGCAGCATTCCCATGGTGAGGTGATCAAAATTCAGACGCTTGTCAATTAACTCGTATTTGTGATGGTTGCAGTATCCCAGGACCATGTGATTAACTTTTGTGATCTTTTGACAAGCAAAGTCAATAGGGAAGCTGGATTCACTTAACAATCGAGTTACTAACTTAATAACTGCAGTGATTGTGGCAGGAAAGATCATAAAATGAGACAGAAATCTACATATATGTAAATTCAAAACAATTCCTTTTCTTTCTCATGCTTTTCTAGCACAAAGGAGAAAATGTTTCTCTATTTTGAGAAGATACAGTCTACCCTCACAAATTGCTCCGGAAATGGCTGCTAATCTTTTTATTATTGTGAACCAGCTCCGATGCCATTAATGCCATATAACATCTAAATGTGAGTGCTGCATTGGCCTTCAGTGGATTTTAAGGTACAATTCAATGTATTCTGATTTATTTGCTTTTAATCCTTAAAGTCTTAGATTAGTACCCACCTTGGTAATCTTTCATGAAGCTATAAAAATTGGAGGTTCACTTTGCCCCATGTTTGGGAGGCACCTACAATTATTTTAAGGATTATTTTCTTTAATTTAGGGATTATTCTATTCATCCCCAATTTGTTAAGCATATAAGCCTTCTGCAGCCAGTGGAAAAGCTCGTGTTTGAATACATAATCTTTATGCACTTTATGAATAATATTTTTCATAAACTTTTGAACTTCTTTTTCATACTCTATTTGGACAATATTTTCTGTAAGGACCATGCCATCCACCTGGAACAGGTGGTAGTCAGTCTTGAAGTGTCTTTGTGACTACAACTCTACCTAATCTACAGAAATGTGACTTTGATCTGCCTTTGAATATTTGAAATATCACTTTCCTCAAAAGAATTGCAGATGGATCTAACTAAAGTGCAATCTATTTTGGCTTCAAACCTTCCCCCGCTCCCCAGCCATCCACTCAATATTAATGATATACAAAGGCTTTTGGGCTTTGCCAATTTTTGCTGTAACTTTTCTTCTAGTTTTCTTGAACAATGATTCCGGTCATAAATACTCTCTCTCAAGCATACAGGTAGAAATATAAAATCAACACCAAGATTTTAATTCTTAAACCTTACTTTATGCTTGGAGTAGCAATCTTGTGGGTGGAGCAGACAATGTAAGACAAAAGATTGCTGCAATGTATACCTTTCTGATTTGATGAGGTTTTAATTGTTGAATGCCCATCTTTTAATATTAATATTTTACTTTGACTACCATTTTTTGCTAGATATACATTAAACAAACCAATCAAAACGTGAAAGTAAAGGGACTAAGGAGGCGAAAAGGACCTGAACATCGGGGCCTGAGATAACTTCTCTGGTTTGCTATTCCAGTAGTTTTGAGTTTCTTAGCCAATGAATAAGGAGTGCTGCTCTTCAACTTTCCAGTTCCAGAATTTCCTTTCTGGCTGATGGACAAACTGGTATTTCCTTTGTCATGATGCTTTAGCTAGGAAGTACTCCAGCTTCCTTAAGCTTCTGGCAAAGGAATAAGACTGGAGCCAACTACGTGAAATACTGTGCATGTTTAGTGAAAGTTACAATGAGCTAACAGCTATCAATATATCATCCCAGGGCTCAGGAACTGAAGGACCAAGTTTAGGGGCAGTCTAACTGTCCTAAAGTACACCAGGCAGCAGATATTTCTAGTTCCCAAGCTGTCCAGAAATATACATGGAAGAAGCAATGGCTCCAGCCAAAGATTTGACTAACAATTTGCTTAAGGTGTAACTGAATAAAGTGGTATGTTCTTAAGTTTTCTCATTTTACCTATGACAATGTAAAAAAATCTTTAAGGATATAGTCAGATTTTTGTTCAGAGAGGACTCCACTTTATAAAATAGACTTTTATTTATTTTTTCTTCTGTTCTGCTCTCTCCAAAAATTCTGGATAGTGGATACGGCAGTACCTGGAGATGACAGAATAGAAAAGAAAGAAATGGAGAAAATACGAAGACCTGCAAGAAGAAGTAGAACAATTGTGGCAAAAGGAAGCAAAGGTAGTATCAAAAGTAATGAGCGTCTTGGGTGCAATCCCAAAATATCTGGAGCTCCACTTGAGTTGCATCATATTGACAAATCTTCCACAGTCAATTGCAAAAGGCAGTTTTACTTGGAACAGCTTACATCTTGCGACAATACCTTGAGCATCATCAAACATCTGCCTATTCCCAGATTTTGGGAAGGACTGCCAAATACAGTCATCTGGCTGACTGCATGACAAACCATAACAATATGGAAAGTAATTATTCCTATACTTAATTAGCATTTTTCTGTGCCATTATATTTCATAAGGTTATTCAGCCTTACGGTAAACATTGTGCATATACCGTAGCAACAAGGGCTCTGTATAGGATTCATCAGAGGGTTAGTCCATAAAGAAAGTAGCACGGGCGGCATCTGTCAGATTCCTTTAAAAAAATGATCAAGATACAAAACAAATATTCTCAGGAATGCTGTAAAAATATACCATGTGTATCCATAGATGTATGTGTTAGATGAGGAATTATTAGTATTTTTGATAAAAGGTCACTGGAAAAAAAATCAAATGGCTTTCAGAGAATGATGAAATAGTTTGAACATTGGATTTTACATTGGCAATTAAGACAGTTTGCTCCTTCTATTTACTTGGAGCATCACCAAGCCTGGGTGTAGTGTATTTAAAAGCTTAATTTTCATCTTTATCCCCGCCCCCAAATCCTTTTTTTTTTAAAGTTTAAATTTAACACTAACTTTTATCATACTGATTTAATCTGTGGACTTCCTAAAATAAATGAAGACATTCTGTGTTCTGATTTTTTTTTTAAAAAAGAAACAACATCAAAGTTAAGTACATTTTTTTACTTGGAGATTTATTTTGTTTTAATAAATCTGACACCAGTCAGGGAGAAGAAAAAAGAACAACAAGAAGCATCTTAAAAATGCTTCATATTTTCCATAGAAATTTGCCTTTGTTAGGCTTTGAGAATCTGGGGGTTCATGAGTTCATCCACTCTACCTTCTGCCCTCCCTCTCACACTTCATCTTTTTTTTTTCTCGTGTTTTTTTTTTAATCAAAGTGAATTTGCTTGTTGGGTGTAATTTTCCAAGCCTTCACAGACCTAATAAATAAGGAGCCCCTGTAAAACAGTAGCTTGACTTAAGTGAATCTGTACAAAGGAAAATATAGAAATACAGTATGTACAAAGTACCATCAGTGCACCATCGCTATAAAGTTCTGATTTAATTGGCTCTAATTTAAGACCCTGCTCCCAAGCTCTTTGAATCACAATCTTCCCAAATGTTTTTCCCTTTGCTAAGCACGATAGCCTTATAGTGAAGGTGCACTCTGATCACTAGTGTGTGAACAATTGCTTGATTCAAGTTAGTAAACAGTTACACTGGATCACAAGGTGATTTGAACGTATATTTTTTTTCTCATTTTCCCCCCTTAGTATTTTGTCCAAAATGGGATACTTCCCAATTGTTTTACCAAACCAGTGCTCTAGTGTACGTTTGGATTCTTGGCTACAACTATACAAGTGCACACAAGTAAATCCTACCCTGTTATCCTCCACCCACCAACTGAGAATCAGATTGCACATTTCTTTTAACCATGACAGGAGAAAGCAAATAGTGAAACAAAATCATGGGGACTTGCTTCTCACTTTACCCCTGTGTTTTCATTGGCTTGGCCATACCTTTCTAATTATCATGAAAGAGCTTTACATCTGGAGAGATTGTCTCACTGGCTTCCTGGATCACTGCAAAACTATCAGGGTTGAAATTTCATCCACGTCTTTCATAACACCCAGCAAATATTTCCCCCAGATAGTTTTACACCTTGAGGGGATCCTTCTTCTTCTTTTTTTTTTTGGTCTTTAGTTCAACACTCTTGCTCTGTTCCCAAAAGGGGTGCTATTTAGGGGAATTGAAAGAGAAAACCGAGAGGAATAAACATTTACTGAGTTTTCTTGGCATTCAGTCTCTGAAAAACCACAGTATAAACTATTCATGCTGCTTCTTACATCTGTCAAATCAAAATAAAAAAAAAATTAAAAGCCAGAAAAGTGTAACACTGAAAATATGGCATTAAAAAGGATAAAGGTGGCCTTTGTAAAAAATAACACAGAAAAAGTATATTAGCCAATAAAATATTCTAATAACTCTTCATTTAAAAGTGCATGATGGGCAGGAGATAGAGATGACTCTGAAGTGTCAATACTCCAGTACAGCCCCTTCAACCACCTCCCATTAAAACGCGAATAGGTCCAAAACCGTACAATGCAAATCACAATTCTTCATGTAGCAGCAAAACCACAGCAGGTTTTTTTTGGGGGGGGAGGGGGAATCCATTTCATTGTCCAACTTCAAATATTTGAGTCTTGAAGTCTATGAGGAAAAAAAAGTACATACATTGGTCCATGTGGCTTTAGAATCAGAGGAAAGTCCTCCATCGGCAAGAAACCAAAGGTTTAGGGAGAAGGGGGCGGGGTCATCGGAATGCTGGGAGTACTTTGAGGGGTCCATGATGTGCTTATAGTCTTCTGACCCAAAGGCACCCTAGGGTTTTCGCCTTCCCTCTGAGAGAAATAATGATGGGAAATGGCTTTGTTTTCTTGATTTCTGACCAGATATGGTGGCAAGTGGACCATCCGGTGTTGTCTGGTGAAGTAGCACTGATTGCTCTGCTCCCTTTCTCCATGCAAGGTACCCTGTCAATATCAGCATTCCTGTAACAATAAAAACAGATGCGTCAATGCATACGCTACATTATAATGATTCATTGCAGTATTGTATTTGACATAATGAGAATACTCAGTCATAACATTAAAGTTCTTTCAGAAGTAGAGAAAATAGAAGATTAAGGATGGAAAATATGCAGAGTAAGAAGCACAGTCAGAAAACAATATGGTTTGGCTTAATTTACATTAGTTTATATGAAACCCAGTTCTTCAAATAACTTTTGCAATTCAATCTACCAAATTTTTCTTCAGAAAAATCCAACTATTTACAGAGTTTCTTTGGAAACAATACTCAGCAAAACTTTCCAAACTTCTAGAGCTGTCAGTGACTATGAGTTCAAAAATTCTATTTCCATTTAATTATTTAAAGAAAAGAGATGATAACTCAAAATAATTTTGAATGGTATGTTAAACAACTCTTCCTGTGGCTTATATTTATTTCCTGAGCCTGTCATTCATCTGAGATCTTTCATCAAGCGCTGAAAGAAACGAAACTTTTGGATTAGAGACAATACAGGAATAAATATGCTCTCTATGGACAATGATATCGTATCACTTTCAATTGACTGAAATACCGAACCCCTAGACTTGGATACCGGTTCCATCATTATATCATTGTCAATTCAAGTCAAGATATTCTCTGATTCTTGTATTATTCATTAGTGTGGAGGTTTGGCTCAGAAATAACTGACTAAGTCTCCTATCTGAAATTCAGGAAATTAAGCAATCCAATTTATCTCCTGTGTGGGAGGAACAAAAAACAATTAAACCTGTTCCCTTACATGGTCTCACTGTGTAATTTCATAGTTTAGAAAACAATATATTCAAGAGCAGAGAAACTAAGCAAGCTAATCAACATAAGCAAATGACCGTGTTCCTTCCTACGTAGCTAACTGCATGCTGTAATTCCAAAGTGGAACGGATGGAAGAGTTATAGGAATAGAAGATTCTATAAAGGTAAAGGTAAAGGTTCCCCCACACATGCGTGCTAGTCATTTCTGACTCTAGGGGCCGGTGCTCATCTCTGTTTCAAAGCTGAAGAGCCAGCGTTTGTCCGAGGACGTCTCCGTGGTCATGTGGCCGGCATGACTAGACGCCAAAGGTGCACGGAACGCTGTTACCTTCCCACCGTAGTGGTCCCTATTTTTCTACTTGCATTTTTACGTGCTTTCGAACTGCTAGGTTGGCAGAAGCTGGGACGAGTAACAGGCACTCACTATGCTACACGGCACTCGGGATTCGACCCGCCAAACTGCCGACCTTCAGATCAACAAGCTCAGTGTCCTAACCCACTGAGCCACCGTGTCCCTTTGAAGATTCTATATTATCCTGTTATTAGGTGGCATTTTAATTTATCAAGTATCAGTGCTTGTATAAGAGAGAATATCTTGTGGTTTTCAGAAGATATTGTATCTGGAAACTGAAATATCATAAACTCAAATTATAATAAGAGTAGTTGCTTAACTCACTTCTGTATGAATGGGGCAAGTGAGATCAGAGTAATGTTGATCATAGGATATGAATAGGCAGGGTTGCATAGTATTTACCCCTTCCCCCTCAGTAAGGATTCACATGAACAGCCACCTCAATTGCATAGAAACTTTTCGCAGATAGTGCCCCTAATAGTTTTCATTTTCTAAAATAATAATACATTGATTAATCTGCCTTGTAATTTAGTTTGTTAACATTTCTTAAAAGATACATTTGAAGTATCTTAATTTCTGTGCTTATTCAGTCTATCTCTATGACACTGGTAACTCACTCTATAGTAGGTGGAATCACATGATTCATGAAGCACTGGAGAAAAACACTGTAAATTTGCCTAACACAACCTCATTTTTCCAGTTTTGCTTTTTAGTGGTGTTGGAAGAAAAATCTTCATTATGGTTCATCCAAGCTGGGAATAAACATGGCGACTGCTTTGGGAGGAAGGTTCTAGTTTATTGGAGAGAAGAACCAGACAGGAAGATGGCTGGCAGAAAAGAAGGGCTGACCACATTTAAGGAGTAGGTTTTATACCCTCTGGATCCTTTTGTTTAGAGTTGCTTCCTGTTCCTGTTTGAGGCTATTTCCTGTGTCATGAACTTTAGACCTGAGTCTGAGTGTGCTCTTCTGGCATTCTGATGGTGATGGGTTGATCCTATCATGTCCAAAGGTCATGTCCTGCTTCCCTGGGGCTGGGGTATGTAGATTTTAGGTGTCTTTGTCTTCTTAATGTTCTAGCTCCAACCTTCCTGATGGTTCACATTTGCATATCTATAGAACTGGTTTTTCTGCTTGGGGAAAGGAGACCTGGGACTATTAAGAAATCTGGGCATGCTTTTCTGGTTCTTCAATCTTTTAGGAAATATATTTTTCTGCCCTTTTAATATTTCCTTTTCTGGGGAGCTGACTTCCCACAGTGGAATTGATTGAAAAAGTTGGCACAACTGGAAAACCCAGTTTGCACCTTCAATCTCATATGCTACTCAGTTACCTGACAAATATTGAGGATTTATCTTACATTGCTTGGATCAGATACAATATGAATATCTTGCCTGAAAACAGACAATTTCAGAGTTGGTCTACAATTTCACTGGTCTATACATAAAAATGCCATCTTTTCAGTATACTAACAAGCCAAGTATGTTTAATGATTTCTAAATTTATATCCCAATACAATGAATAATGAAAAATGAACAGTATCCAAGTTAAGATTGATTCCTGGTACTTTGTAGACCACAACTATATAGGTTTCCTGGCAGAAATATATAAGTGGTTAATTATTGTCTTGTTCCAAGATTTTTTTAAAACAAAGTTTCTCAATCTAGCCTACAACCTTGAAATTCATCCCACCCAATTATTAACCAAATCTAACCCCACTTAGCTTCTAAGTCCATCCAAAGACAACCATGTTCCACCAACCAAGACAATTAATATTATGAGCTTATTATTCATAGCTGATATTGTCAGAGTTCCAATACAATGAAAGGAAAGTTTTAGCTATTAGAAAAATGTTGATATAGACAGACAGTACACTATTATCATTAAGTGATTGTAATGTAGTAATTAGCACACTGAGCACAGTATATGAACATTGATGGTGGTGGTGGTGATTTGCTTGGCTTCTTTGGAACAGAAATGAGATCAGATCAAAGTCAAGGCCATGTTTTTCTTAAGGAGATTCTGCCGAAATAATCCTAAAAGAGGTGGTATGTTCAGACCCACATACACTTTGGGGTTGCGTTTCATTCATATGAATTCTGTTCTTTTCAAATTCTGAATGCATTCAATATTTTTATTGAAGTCTCTGCTTTCGAATAACCATAAAATGGTTCTCTCCTACAAAATGAAATAAAAGACATTACATCATTGAAATTGGGAGAAACATATTATTTTGCGAAAAATAAGTATGTGGGAACCATGAAGAAAGCAGTGTGTAGCTGAGCATTTTTAGTCAGCACTAGCTACTATTAACATTCAGTGTATTTTGTTTTCTACATCTAATTTCTTAGCTTCTGCTCTTCTATTTCTTCTTGCCCTGGTGTATTTTCTCCAAAACTGGCTTTTTTTAAAAAGTTCACTATATTATACTGTGGCTTAGAAGTGCTATATGTATTTGGTACTATTACTTATTCATAATTAGGTCTGCACAGATTTGACATATTTTTATTTCTTTTAATTTCAACTTCAGGAGAAAATTTTCTTGTTTAAATATTGGGAACTCCTGAGTAACCATATGTTTGTGCTATGCATCTCACTAAATTGGAATTCAGGAACTCTACTTTGACACAATTGATGTTGTATGTTGTTTTCCTTGCCTTTGACTTTAAGCTCTCAAGCAACATGTTGTTTGAATATCAAAGCCCTGCTCATTTTTAAATAACTTGTAGTATTGAGGGAATTATGGTCTTTTGTGCTATTAGACTTAATTAGGACGTTGTGTGACTCCTTCAAGTCAGTGTTGACTCCTAACAGTTGCCTGGATGTATCCTTGCAGTTTTCTTAACAAGTTTCCACAAGTGGTCTGTCATTGCCTCCTTGGGGTGAGGGAGGGAGGGAGGGAGGAAGAGATTGGCTCAAGGTCACCCAGCTCTAAATTGTGTGTAAAGTGGGATTAGAACTCATGGTGCCCCAGTTTTTAGCTTGATGCTTTAATCGTTACAGAAAACTGGCTCTCACTAGGGATCTTGGAAAATTTTATTATCTTTTTGTAATTAGTTGTATGTAAGTCCATCCTCATTTTCTTTCATGAACAGCATCATCTGTGGCACGCATTCTGTACTTGTCTTGATTCTACATTTTAATATAGTTTTCTGCAACCTTGGGCCCTCCACATGTATTAAATTTCAGCTCTCAGAATTACTGAGGTTCAGCATCTCTGGAGGATGCTGCATTGAGGAAGCCTGCCTTAAGGTCCAATCAGCTGCAAGGTTCAACTTTGGCTTAATCTTTAGAAATATTTTAGCAACACTGGGAAAACTAAGCCAGCTGTTGGGTGGATATTCTTACAGATGGAGACGTGTTAAACTGGAATGTCATTCTTTCAAATACCAAGAAGTCTGGGGAATTAAATCCCTGGATACCAAGAGACCTAATATTGTGGAACATACTTATGTAATGGGAAGTTAGCACCTGATTTTCACTGAGTTAAAGAAACCAATTTCTTGTGAGGGCATAAAATTCAGCTGTTTTGCCAGGCTTGTAGAATTTTCATATTTACCTTTTTTCACTCCTTTTCTGGTGCACAAATATATTTCCAGCCACAAACACCTTTCACAAGGGGTACAACAGTTCCCACACATGGTACCTAATAGACAATGCACAGTGGAATCGAACAATAAGGCTCAAATCTAGTACAAAATTTTACTATTATTTAATTCATTTTTATCCCCACCTTTTTGAGGGTTCAAGGCGGCTCATGCGAGCTCAAAGTGGCTTACAAAAATCCTGTGTGTTGGGTTGAGCTGAGTATAATTAGCCTAAAGTCACCAGGTGAATTTTATTGACTGAACAGGAATTGAACCTGGTTAAGTTATGAAGACATTAAAACACAAATATATCTGGTGATTTGCAGAGATTGGAATACAATTTCAACCATCCCCACAAAATAGCTGTGATGGAATTTTAACTCAATATGTCTGGAGACAGCTTTTTATTCCAAAATTCTAATTATTTTTATTGAAAATTTTAATTCATTAAAAATTTAATTCTCTATTTGAAAGGATAGAAATGTAGTTTTAACATATAAACCTTATAACGCTTCTTTTTTCCACTTATTGTCTCTAACAAGCAGCCATCTACTCTGCTGTATATAGTTCTATTCCCCATTAATTTGGTAAAAGCACAAGATTGAGACTATGCGTCTTCTAAGTCAGTGCTATTAGCTGAGTTGGTCTGCGTATTCTAACTTATTTTTTAATGAATAAGTTTGACTTTCAGGGAGAAAATTGTGGTTTCAAATTGTGGCATAACTAAGAATCTACTCACTGCTCCCATATCTAAGGATTCAAAATGTTCTACCTATATAATGATTAAAACAGCCTCAGATGTCTGCTGAAATTCACCCTTCATTCATCCTTGCTCAGTCTGCTCTCCTGCCCTCTATCTATCTATCTATCTATCTATCTATCTATCTATCTATCATCTATCTATCCATCCATCCATCCATCCATCCATCCATCCACCTACCTACCTACCTACCTACCTATCTATCTATCTATCTATCTATCTATCTATCTATCTATCTATCTATCTATCTATCTATCTGATCAATAGCAATGATTTGTTAACCAGAAACATGTAGAATGAATTACGCACACTTTCCTTGCTCAGGATTTTAATTTAAAAGTAATAAGAATTCATACAACATACTAAGCCAGTATCAAACAAACCATATTGTAGTTTGCAACAATATATAAAGCTATCTAATTCTGGTTTATTCACTAAATCATGATAAGTCAAACCATGATGTGCAGTCCCAGACATTAAAAGTTGTGTCCAGTGAACTGGATAAAATGAGCTTCATGAGGCATCATTCTAAATAGGTATATGGAAGAGGATGGAAAACTCCCATCCTATGGGAGGATACGCTGAAGGGGAAAAAAGAGAGGAAAAATGCTTCTATTTTTTAGCCCATTCAAAATGTTGCACTCTGCCATTTTCATTTGTTTTATTACTTACAAAAATATGTTTACATCAAGAAGCAAAGGGTCTGTGCTATGGACTATGGAATAGAGAAGGGTGGATGCTATTTAGTTTCAACTTATTTCATTACAAAATGAGTCTTTGAAAAAAAAAGTATGCAATACTTTTGGCAATGTCCATAGTTCACCTTAAACATTAAATAGTAAGAATTTGGATAGTCCTTAACTTACAACCACAATTGAGCCCAAAATTTCTGTTGCTAAGCAAGACAGTTGTTAAGTGAATTTTGGCTTGTTTTACAAACTTTATTGCCATAGTTCTTAAGTGAATCCAGGGTAGATAATAATCGATGATTTAAAAAAAATAACGGATTTTTTTATTTAAATCAGTTTTTTTATTTAAATTAGATTTTTTTTATTTATATCAAATTTATTTTAATAAAATGTTTTTGGAGTAAAAATCTATGTAAATATAGTTTTCTATTTAAGATACATTAATAATTTAGTTTATTCAGCATGAAATGGAGCTCAGTTATGTAGCACGAGATTGTATATTCTAAAATATTTACATTTTTTGTAAACTCATTCACTGAATCCAAGCTCTGCAAGCTGAGATAACATGCACTGCATTGATGCATTCACACATTTTCACAGTAACCATGAGATAAATCATAAAACAAAGTTCAGGAATATTCCTTTATCCCATTATTTTGCAAATCTATGTACACTACAAACTGTATGATTGTTTGAAGAGAAATGCATCTGTACCAGACTCTAAGTGTTTTAGTTAAATAAAAGAATTTGAGTAGTTTTCCAACTATGTGTGACTAACCATTAACCTAAAATCGGTTCTGATGTCGCTGTTTTACTAACCTGACAGCTTATTATTCTAAATAGGAAACCTTCGTTTTGTTTGTAAATAATAGTATTAAAGATTCTAACTACCAGCAAGAATGAGTCCTTATATTTAAAGAGCACCTGTCATTTCGGATCCATCATGGCAGCGCCTGTTAGCAGGCATCCCTTCACCTGCTGCCCGCCACGTCCCTCACTTTGTTGTGTCGCTGCCGCATCACCAGCTATCCCATTAAAGTGAATGGGACTGTTGTTGAGTCAACAGCCGGTCAGAGGAGCAGCCGCTGTGTGACAGATGACAGTTGCTGTTTAAAAATTATGATTTAAATCAAGTTGATTTAAATCAAGCCTTTTTACTAGTGATTTAAATTGTGATTTAAATCAAGTTGATTTAAATCAAATCCACCCTGAGTGAATCACTGCAGTTGTAAAGTTAATAACACGGTTGTTAAGTGAATCTGGATTCCCCGTTGACTTTGCCTCTCAGAAGGTTGCAAAAGGTGATCCCATGACCTCAGGGACACTGCAAGTGTCCTAAATACGAGCCAGTTGCCAAGTGTCCGAATTTTGATCACAACGGTCATAAGTGTGAAAAATGGTCATATGTCATTTTCCCCCACAGTGCTGTTGTGGTCATTAATGGTCATTAAGCGAAAGGGGGTATGCCAAGGACTACCAGATAAGATGTAAACATTTTACGACAAGGATTGTAATGGAAAGCTATTTTAATCCTAAACAGATCTACTCAGAAGTAAACCCCATCAAATTCAACAGAATGAACTAAATACATTTGAAGAGGATTTTAGCCATAAAAAGTGAGCAAAATGTGGCAAAAAACCATTGTATAGATATCGAAACAAATGTAAAAATAAAAAAAGACAGCAGGACATTTCTCTTATAAACTGTTCAACTAAACTTCTGTGTACATAAATTACTATTTTATACATACATACACACACACACACACAGAGAGAGAGAGAGAGAGAGAGAGAGAGAGAGAGAGAGAGAGAGAGAGAGAGAGAGAGAGAGAGAGAGAGAGAGAGAGTCAGTCTGTGGATTAGTAGCAGTTTACATGTGGACACTTGATGATTTGAAATAGGAAGACAAAATAAGCACTTTTTCCTCTATGTATATGACTAACAGATGAGAAATAAATATAAATAGAATGGCAACAAAATATACATTGGCATTGCAAATACAGATACTGTGGATTTTTTCCCCTCATGCTCTTTCTCCCTGTTGCAGTAGCTTTTAATCAGAATGAAGTTAACCAAATACCACAGATTCATGGAGCATCTGGGACCGAATATTTGAATGCTCAAATATTTTTATTTTCAGCATCTGTACTGATCCATCCCAACTATACAATTACAATATTTAAATGTTTAACACTTCTCAGGCTACCTGAGTAAATATAGTGATTCAATAAATATTTGATAACAAACTTAAAGCCATATGAAGCACTGTTCATCCAATCCCAATGCAGCTTGACCCCTTGACAATGCTGGGCAATTTACAGATTAAAAAAGAAAAGCCATATAGAAAAATATGGGTTTTAAAGATTCTGGCTGACTTGACAAATATGACAAAATATAGTCACAGTTTGTTGATATAAAATATAGGGTTTAAACCAATTTTTATTTTAGCTTCTGTGATGGAAAGGGTAGGTGTCTGGGGGGGGAGTCACATTATGGATAAGTGGGAAGAGGTCAAGAAAAATAAGAGTAAAAAAGGAGGGACAGATGTAAAATAGAGACAAAGGTTGAAGGAAAAAGTGATCAGGGAAGAAATACTTGAGAAACATCACAGCACTTTAGACCACATCTCACTGACAAAAATGCTAGGGAGATTGAGCATATGAGAAAATAAAAAATGGGAATGGAATACAACAGGCAACTGTCTGAAAAGCAAGATTCTTAGGAAATATGTAGGGATGGGCACAGAGTTGGGGGGGGGTAGAAAGTAGGAGTATAGAATTCTTTAATATAGAGCCAAGATTGAAAATGGGGGTCAGTATGGTTAATTAGAACCTAGATTCTGTCAAGGAACATTGCTGAATGTGGCACTTGCTTATCACTGCAGCACTATGATCCAGCAATTGGAAGGAGACAGAGAGGGATTAGAAGCAGATGGGAGTGACCTTTGGGGAGATTTCCTCAGGGTAGTCAACCTTTTTCTGTCTTGGAGGTATGCCTGAGGCCTATGGGTGTTGCAGTCTGTTCACACCAGTTGAATGAGCAAGTCCAACATTTTCAGATCTATCTTGTTTTCAGGGGATTTTTAAGGAGCAAAACTAGCCTACCACAGGAAAATCTAATTGGGGGGGGGTTCTATAGGGTTAAAAGGCATAGCCTTTTATATATATCTGTACAAGTCTTTGAAAGCATACTGCGAGCATTAAGTCTCCTTTCCCACTGCCAGGCAAAAAAGGATTTGTCCTGAATGATCTCACAGTTGGAAATGGTGTGCTTACAACCAAAGAATTGCCCTTTCCTGGGATATTTTTGTACAGGATTTGAAGCCATAAAACCCCACTTGGAATCCTGGTGCCCTGCTAAAAGCCATGGTCCAAAGAAATGGCAAGGCTAAATTAAAAACGAAATTTGGTTACACAAAGTTTAAAATTAAATATGTTTAACACACTTATTCCTATTTTGTTTCTGTTGTATTCCAAGGAAAATTCATCAGCAATTTTTGAAAGAGCTTTGAATGGGCTTCACAGGTTATGCATTCCTTACGTAGCATATCTAGACTTCTCTTATGTTAAGAAATCAAAACATGTTCTTTTATTTATAATTATTGTTATTGATTTAAGAGTAACTTGTGAGTTGTCCACTTTGCTGATGATAACAAAATAGTCAAGTTGGTGAAAACAAAAAGTGTTTGTGATTCAGAAGGATCTCTTTGAACAAAATGAGTGATCAATGAAATGGTAAACATGGTTCAATTTAAGAACATGTAGAATGGTTAACACCAATTAATTAGTAATTCAACAATGATTACTCACATGGTATGATATATGAAATCCGATTTGTCTATAACTAATCAGAAAAAAGATTTGAGGGCCATGATGAATAGCTTTGTGAAGGTGTCAAAAAAGTGTGTAGAGTTGTGAAAAACGTAAATTTTAGAATTCATATTGAAAAAAGATTGAAAATTGCCAGCATTGTTTGGTATGTCTTCATCTGGAAGAGCTTTCTCATTCACTGATGTAGTGCTACCCACTAATTTAGGTGGTTTTAAGGCCAACTTTTAAACTACTTAAATTCATGAGGGTAGGTCTTTCAAGGGTTTTTAGTCTTGGAAACTCAATATTAAGAGTTAATTTGGTGCCTCAAAATATCAGTTGCAGATGAAAATGAACTATGTTTCCGTCTCCCTTTTGTGTTTCTCCTCTACTTCATCAATATGAGAAAAAAGTGCTGGGAAATTGGTATGGTTCTGCTTTACTTAACATTCCTCTAAAAATTTAACATCTGTGTCAGGGGATGTACTGTATGCATATTTTTTGTATTTCGCCCTCTACATAAAAGATATTAGATAAAATTAGAAAATTAGCAGAACATAAGATTTCAGTTAAGCGCTGCTTATTATTCTTTACTAATGCTTGAAATGACTTTTTGCTGTTTCCTGAAAAACCTACTTCTAATCAGCTGAATGAATGAATGAATGGTTGGCATATTGTACTTACATGAATAGTGAAGAATTAAGGCCACTTTAGAAGAAATACTGCAGATGCTTAATCCTATGCACATTCACCCAGGAACAAGCATAAAATAATATTATATTAATAACCCTAATACTTAATATTATTACTTTTGATTAAATGTCGTATAAATGACATATTCAAACACAAGGCCCACGGGACAGATCTGTTCCACCATGTGGTTGCGTCTGGCCCGTGGAGCTGCTCTGGAAACACAGCACTTGGCCTGAGCTAGGCTGACCGGGCACTGATCTACAACCTAGTTGTGTCCGTCAAAGCCAGAACGTGCTCAGCCTTAGATCCACGGGGCAGCCCTGGAACCAATGGGGGAACCCCTCCCCCGGCTGCGCGTGCAGGAGGCGGTGAGTGGGTGGAGTCCAGCATCCCTGCTGTCTTGCACTGGAGGCTGACTTCACCCAGGACCCCAGTGCTCATCGCCTCCTATGTGCACACCCAGGGGGCGGGGCAGAGGTGGCGGGGTGGCCCCTCGCTTTGTCCAGGGCTGAGCTTTGATGGATGTAACCAGGTTGTAGATCAGCGCCACCCCCACCCGCACCTCCATGGCCCTCTTGCTGACCTAGCCTCACAGCCATGGACCCGCCCGTGTGGGATAGCAATGGCTGATGGCAACATGGCCACCGGCAGCACTGGCAACCTCTCCCCCTCCTGTCATTCCTTCCTGAGCACAGAGGAAGGAAAGAGATGGGAATGAGAAGCAGGGGAGGAAGGAAGGAAGCAAGCAAGCAAGGAGATGGAAATGAGAAGGAGGGAGACAGTGAAGGAAGGAAAGAAGAAGAAAGGAAGGAGAGGCAACTTGGTTGGAGATACCCCAGTTCATGCAGTTCTGCTTCAATCCTGGATCCATTGACACTTGAGCTCAGAGGAGAAAGAAATTTTATGTTCTCTTTTGTCACAGACAGGACTTTATTGGCAATCCAAATTAACATTGGTATTCTTGAATTGTGATCTCTTAGGAAAGTATCCCCTCCTTGTGTGTTGCAAACAGCCATTTCCAGTGGGGGAAACAGGTCAAAGAAGAGTGGGGAATTTTTTCCCCCTTTGCTATACTCCCAGTCTGAATTAGACCATGGCAGGGTCCCTACAGGAGAGCCCTTTTAAGGATTATGTATTAATAGAAAAGCAACTAACTTACCTCTGTTCCTAAATGCTAAAGATGTTGCACATAAAAAACAGAGGAGCTCTGATCAACTATCACAGCCACCATTTTGACAGTTTTGCTGTACTGCCGTCTGTGGACACCCCCACTAATTGCAAGCATGGGATAAACTGAGCCTGGTTTGTTCCCGGTCTTTTAAGTGGCCACAGACTACTAGCAAAAGCGGCATTTGATCACAAGGCATAGAGGCATCGAGAAATGTTTCCCTTTTTGCATTTGAGCATCCAAGAAGGGAGAGGAAAGGAGAAAGGGAAAGAGGAAAGACAAAAAGAAGGAAAGAGGGGAAGGAAGAAGAAGGAAAGGAGAATGAAGAGGGAAGGAAAAAGAAGAAAAAGGGGAAAGGAAGGATGGAAGGAGATTATGAGAGGGAGGAAAGGTCTGAGGGAAGTCCTGCCTTAGCACTTGGCCATGAGCAGCCCTGCTGCCCTTTCGCCAGCCCCTTATCCCCTCCTCCTGACCTCTCCTGGTGGTCTCCCATCCTATCGCTGAGGATGCTTTGGTTACAAAGCTGGGTCTCCTTGCCAGGAGAGGGTGTGGGCCTCCCTCTGACCCACACATTTTGCTCTCCCGTACACACCATGAGCAACTTGACCAAGGAGAGCGAGCCAATCAGCAGCAGCCTTGAGGAGGAGATAAACGCAGCTGGGCGCCCCTTGGGAAAGGCTGAACTGGGCGCTTGCCCTCCACTGCCCAGGGCCCCGGGCAGCTTGCATCACTGCGGGTTCTCCGCATGGCCTTAGATGGGCAGCAAGGCTCCTCTGGTGGACATATGGTGCTCGCCCTGGTCTTGCCTTCCTTGGTTGGAGACCATGGATCCACCAGCCCCCTGACACAAGTGACACTGACCTGGCCACCCCCACCCCCACTATGTCCACCCCCCCCCGCAGTCAACCACAACCCTGATGCGGTTCTCAGTGAAATTGAGTTTGACACCCCTGATATAGAGAGACATGTAATATAGCTGCAGAATTAAAAATGGGATTTGGATGGGAGAGGGGTTTGAATTTAATTATTTTCATCTATGTCTTATTTTATTCTATTTATTAAATTTATTATGATTCAGAAGGTGCCTGATACTTCTGATATAAATTTCTTCTGCAAATAGTGCTCTGGTGTGAAGTGCATTTAGATCAGAAAACTAGTACATGGAATCAATCTAATTATTTATCCACCTCACCTGCGTAGTGAATAGTTTGAAAAGTACAGATGATATTAATCAAAAATATTAAACTCTCTCCTCTAACCTAGTCTCAGTATGAACAACCAATAGAAGTAATAATTTATATTAGAAGATGAGGCATGATTGATAATGGTGTCCACTTTTTGCTGTGGAACCAGACAGAAAATGGAATAATTATTTTAAAGTAGTTTATTATTTATTGTTAGTTAAAAATTCAATTTATTTATTTGTTTGTTCATTTATCAATAGCCACCCATCTCTCCCTCAAAAGGGACTGAATTAAATTCCTTTTTTAAAAAAAATTGGCAAGGATGCAAATATCAGTTAAATAACATTCACCATTATTACCTCTGTTTAATAATCCATGGAGTTTTAATAACTGCATGACACTTAACAATAACAGCAGAAATAAACGAACACGTAGGAATTATGGCATTTCCTGAAATACAAAATGTTCTGCTTCTAAAGTACTGCAAACTTTATAATATTGGTAACAGAATAATTTGCAGAATGTTGACAAGAAATACTTAACTGTATAAAAACAATTACATGGAAGATCCTTAGTATATTTATAGGAATGCCTGTTGGAATCCGTGTATTTCAGCCTGTCTAGTGCTTTATATATATACTGCTCAAAAAAATAAAGGGAACAGAAAATAAGACATCCTACTATTAAATACAGTACATTGTGTTGTTTAAGTGTTCCCTTTATATATATATATATATATATATATATATATATATATATATATATATATATATATATATATATATACTCAAGAGTTTTTCCTCACAGCTGAAAATGTGCTTCTTCCCCCCCCCACAAACCCTTTCCTGCCATAGCACATCAGAAAAGGTGCTATACAAGGTACATTTGGGATAGAGATTGGTGGATTCTCCTGGCTATGTTTTCCACCCACTCACTGAATGTTACCACCCAGTGAAGAAACCTTCACTCCCTATGAGTTGGGGCTGGCAGATAAGGTAAATTTTGACAGATGGCTAAACAGATCAGTTCAGCTATGGTCTGTCTTAGTCAAAGCTCACACTCACAAAAGTGTTTTGTGGGGGTACCTTAAAGCAGAGTTCCTCAACGTTTCCGGCTTTGTGGACCAGCGGGGGAAGAGAGCGGCGCAGGTCTGTTTGCGTGAGAGGCATGCATGCACACCTGCCGCTCAGGCAAATGGACTGCGTGTGCACGCACTCACCTTCTGTTCCCACAAGTGAGGATGCATGTTTGTGTGTGCTCACCCACGGCCCAGTTGTAATCCCCTCATGGACCACTAGTGGGCCGCGGCCCACAGATTGGGGACCCCTGCCTTAAAGAGAATGTTTTAAATCCTGTTCTAGAATAGCATTATTCTGGTACTAGTTTAGAAGAGTGGTAAACTTACACTCAAAAATATTTCAACCGTACAGAAATGTTGCCCTTGAAATTAGACCTACAGCCAACAATCTTTCTTCTGCTTTATTAGGCAGCCTTCCCTTCACCACCACTCATCAGTTGCTGCTCAACTGCTGCAACATATTGCCTGCTTGAAGAGGAAGCACTACTTTAACTCTAGAACAAGTAAGAACAATTCATGGAGTGAGATTAAGGCAATATCATGAAGAGAAAAAGTTCTTAGGGATCGGTCATGCTATGGCTAGATGCTAATGGGGAAATCCCTCAGTATAGCATCACCGAAACAAAACAGTGCATTGAAATGTCAGAAGCCTGTACCTGCTCTGCAAGCACAGACAGAAAGCAGAACCTCAGTGTATAATCTCTCATATCAGGTATTCCTTCAGAATGTTATTTATTTATTTAACAAATTTATAAACTACCCAGGTCCCTCACAGAGGGCCTCTGGGTGGCATACAAATAAAATATTAAAACATAAAAGTGTATATAGCAAAGATGATTAAAAATTCAATATTAAAAATAATTAAAAGAAGCCTATTCAAGGTTCTAACCAACCCCATAGCTGTATGAGCCCCAAGCAAGATTATCAACACTATTAACAGCTTTGATACATAAATGTAAGAATTTGACAATTCTATGTTTTAAAAGGCTCTTTTTGTGCTTTAAAAATGTTATTCTTTGTACACCAGGTTGCCAAAGAACATTAAAAGTGCATATTATATTGGCATAAATATGTTTTTAACAGCAGAGAAAATAGAAAATGTTATGGAGAAGTGATCCCACTGCACTGTGATTCAATAGTTAAGAATCAAACTAATAAGCAGCATCTGCACTTTTATCTCCACTCCAACAAAACTTGTGGAAAGTCATGAAAGTGTTAATTCGACTACTTTAAAAATGGTATGTTTCAGAAAGTATTTGATAAAGGTTAAAAAGGCATGCTTTTACATTTCACGTAATTCTAAGTTTTAGAATTATTCTTCCTAAAGTTATCTTAAAATGTGTGGTGATAATTGAACCCACAAGTCCCAAATTGCCGTTTCACAGATGACTTAGCCCTGGAGACCAGGTTGATTTCCTGATCTTAAAAACTAACATTGCAAAGGACTTTTCAGTTATCCTAGATATCTCACTAACATTTCTTTGCCAGAGTTGTAACAGAATACTCCATGAGATAAAGAAACAGACCCTGCTGATGTGTGTGAAACAAGTACAAAAAATGTTGCATGACAAACACAAGACACATGTAATGAATTTAAGGGAATGAGTTGATTAACTTGAATCTTTCCCCCTGTTTCTCAAACGGCAACCTCCTTATGTCATTAGCCTACCTGAACATATCGGTATCAATTCTACTCACACAGAAGACTTTAGGGATTACACAAACCTTTACTTATTCTGATTTCGAATTCGGAGACACCTCCTTTTCAGTGGTGGCTCTAGATCTTCTGGCCCTGTGCTGAGAATTGGCGTTGAAATAATGCAGGGTCCAATTGCAGTCTTTTCCGCTGGTCTGGGCACAGGCTGGATGACGCAGCCTGCTTTGGGTAGCATCCGCAAAGCATATGCATGATCCTCATCAGCCGGATTGTTAAGGTTGGGGTCTTGTTTGTCTCCCCCAAACAGAGATTCTTCCCCTGTCTTCTTACCAGACTCTCCTTCCCGGCGACAGTTTGATGTACAGTTATTCTCCTTAACGGATTCCAGCTCACTCACTGGCAGCTCCTCCAGCAAACAAGGTTGAAGCTGAGTCTTTTTTTGCTCTTGGGGTGTTTCGGAGTTCTTAGAAATCTCGGGGCCTTTTGTGCCATTCACAATGACATTGCAGGCTGCAGCTGCAGCGTTTTCTGGAGTGCCAGAGGCAGCTGGGAGGGAGCCGCAGTGAGGTGGGTCACCACCAGGTAATGTCTTTGTTTCAGTGGGGCTGCAATTTTTTCTGCAGTCACTGCAGTTCCTTTTATCTGAGCTACCCAAAGTCAGATTTACAACACTGCTAGCTTCGTGTTCAACTTTGACTTCAGCGTACAAAGCCCTGTGGATAACATTGTTTAGTCTAGACCTGTGACCTACAGTTAAGTCTATCACACCATCCTGTGGTCCCTGAAGTACTGTAGGAAAACCAAACTTGTTGTTCACAGGACTACTTGGTCTCACAGTCAAATCAACAACTTCACTTTTACTGTGCTGCTGATGCACATGCGTTTGATTTAAGGACTGGCCTGAGCAGCTTGGTGATGAATCAGAAGGCTTAGAAGGGCCTTGTTTAGAATTCCTGGGGGACACAGAGTTACTTGTTGGCTTAGGCCCTGTTGTGTCGCTGGGTGTATTTGGAATGAAGCTTTCCCCATTGCTCGAGAAGCCATTTGGGGGCTTGGAATCATTGATGTGAGGAATGGGGATTGGGATGGGGATTGGGACAGGAAGCGGAACGATAACAGGATATGGCACTAAGAGGGTTGGTGGTGGCACTAATGGGGCAAGAGATGGCAAACCAAAGTTCATCATCTGTGGCATGGGCATGGGACCATTTGGCATCATGCTTACAGGAGGGAAAGGCAGGCTGGGCAAAGGAACTCCTGGAGGTGGAGGGGGTAGTAAGCCTGGAGGATTTCCAGGCATGGTTGGAGTTGTTGGAGGATGGATATGAGGGGACAGCATTGGCCTATGCATTGGGCTGGAAGTGGGTCCCATATTTCTAGGACCACCTGGTGGTGGGCCAATTCCAGGAATCATTGGATTGGACAGAGGGCTATTTGGATTTGATGCGTGATGAGGCGGCCCTCGAATAAACGGTGGACGAATCTGCTGCAGAATTTGCTGTTCCATGAATATGGGCAAGGGAACTGGTCCACGGTTTGTCATCACCATGGGTGGACTTCGAGGTGGGACACCAATTGGAGGCACAATACCAGCAGGTGGCTGAACAGAAACTGGTGGAATATTTGGATTCTCATTGATGGGAATAGGTTTGGGAACCGGTGTTGGGATTTTAGTGACAGAGCAGTTGGCAGTATCAGACGGAGAGGCAGTGGTAGACATGGATGGTCCAGGACCTTGAATTTGGCCAGCTGCAGACACTGGGGATGGGGCCTTTCTCCGAGCATCTGCTAGCGATATATTCCAAGAATCTGGAGTCAGCAGCTGTACCCCAGTGCCTTCTGCTTTATTTTCTACTGGAGGATGTAATGTGCTGCAGAGTCCAGCTGGAAGATTGGCCTGTGTCTCTTTGTAGAAAATGTCCATTTTGTACTGATTGAGACATTTTGCACTGCAGAATTGAAGCCTTCTTTCCCCGTCCCCAAAATCCAGATACTCTTTTGTGTGTCTTATGTGCTTACACCAGTCACACACCTACAACACAGTAACAAAATCAAAATAGGTAAGAAAAAAGTGATTTCTTTTTTATAATGTCATTTGCATTAAAAGTATTTTTTTACTTTTGATAACTGATTTTTAAACATCTGAATTATCCAGAAAAATATATTTCATGAAACTTGCATGCGATGACCCCAAAATATAGTTGATCTGTATATAGGTATATATATATATAGATAGATATAGATATAGGTATATATAGGTATATATAGGTATATATAGGTATATATAGATATACACAGACACACATGCCTTCACACAACTTACTTTTATAATATTTAATCTAGTTGTCACCCACAGTGCTGAGAACCATTAAAAAAATGGAAATAATAGTGCTGTGCATGTATGCATGTTTGTGTCTACATTCACATCTAAATGATGTTCTGGAAAAGGAACAGGATTGTAAAAAGATTTTTAAAAAATCCTTAAATTAAAGCATAAGGTAGTATATTTAGTGGGACTGCTAAATATAAAGTGACTGTCTTATCAATCAGAAAATCCTCACATCAGATCTTATCTCTGCCATGACCTAAGAAAAAACTACCCTATATTGGTTTGCTCAAAGGAAACTATTCCATTCAAAAGGATTTAATGCTTGTTAACTACAAGCAGGATTGCAGGCTCATGGTTTCTCCCCACATCTACAACACAGATGTAGTAACACATGTGATTTTTGTTTGGATTTGCCCTACTTCAAAAATATTAAAAGTATTAAATAAAATGGAGCTGGAAGTAAATTTTATTGAGCATACTGAGACTTTTGAGTAAACATGTATAGAATTGTACTTTGAAACTTCATATAAATTTGGAGATTTTATTATAAAGCATGGTCAGAGTCCAATATAACATTAAGAAGCTTAAGATCAGTGACTATAATAGGCCTTGGTTCAGATTATGGTATTTATGCATAAGCACAGTTGAATTGGTCATGTGGATTTTGACTGACAAATTGAACTCTAGTTATAAAAATAAGATCAAGGAACACTTGGAAAAAGACTCCATGAGTTTTGAGAACTGAAAGCAACTCATCTATGGTACAAGAATGGAACCTGACATTTTAAATTACTGAAGTGCCATAAATAACAACTGGGATAGTATTACATTGTATCCAAAAAGCAAAACTATCATATAGCATTAAATTTGAGTTCTAACGATGAAGTTGAAAATAATAATACAACCTGGATGAATTTCAAGTATTCAGAAACTGTGATATTTTAACAAGCTGGAAAGATTATCCAAGCTGTTTGCCCGTGATTTTTCAACTAGTCATTTTTGAATATACTTTTGGCAGACAAAAATTGATATCACCAATTTTCAAAAAATAAGACAAAACCTCTTATTATGATGATAGTCTTTCTGTACCGAATACAAGTTACTTTCTTCCTACTATTTTGTGGGGTAAAGATACTGCCAATTTTTTAAAAAAAAATAAATTATGGTTCCAGAACTAATTAAGCTGTGAAAGGTTTTCCCAGTTGTAAACCACTAGAAACCAAAGTTCAAAAAAATTAGACATTCTAGGTTTTGGAATCCATTACTTCAGAGAAATTATTATGATTTCATTAACACATCAATACTGCAACACCAACAGCTCTCACAGATGGCAGAGACATGATCTACAATGCAAATATGACTCTTGTTTGCACAAATGCCTTTTCCTTCATATGGCATTTTAAACAAGAATTAAAATGAATAATCTTTCCACAGCTATAAACAGATCAACAGATGTCAGAATTTTTTGTGCCTTTTTTTTAACAGATTTTATACACAGTGACAGTCTCGGTTTTTGTCATTCATTCCATTCTAATAATATTACAAAGATTTTCTTTTCATGCTATGTATATTGAGATAAAAGTACAAGAATGCACTTCTTTTGTACAGTATTCAGAACTGGAAAAACCTTATCTTAAACATACACAAAATGATGCCATAACAAAATGATAGTATTAAAGTAAATAATGTAGATTTAATAATCATTTGCCATATAAACAAATTGAAAACAACATATGCTGGGCATTTGACTAGTCACGTTCAATTCTTGATTTTTCAGTGATAACACTTAAATTGTTTAAAGCTTGAACATTTGTTGAGCATTTCACTGGCATTTCAATAAAAGCCAGAAAACAACCCATATAAATCAAGCCTTTTTAAATTAATTTAGTTCAATGGGCATTTATCATATACTTCCTCATCCAGGGTGGTCACTGATGTTTACTCCTTGTAACAAATCAGAATTTTCTAGCATGTGTCTCTTTTGAATCAGCTTATTGCAGTGTGTATGAAAACACATCTGAGCAATTGGTGGCATCAAGAACAAGTAATTCGTTAGTTTATCAGGGGTGTCAAACTCAATTTCATTGAGGGCCGCATCAGCATTGCGGTTGCCCTCAGGGGGCCGGGTGGGTGTGACCTGGGTGGGCGTGGCCTATTGGGTGGGCGTGGCTAGAGTGCATATGGCCTACTGGGTGGGCATGGCCAGCTCTACATCGTTCGCATCAAGGGTGCCTATGGGGGCCTGGGCAGGAGTGGGACAGATCTGAGGGTCTCTGGCAGAAGGAGGGTCTCTGGGCCAGGGCCAAGGCAGTGGGGGCCGTTCCCTCACTGTTTCCAGGATGGCTTCACGGGCCACATGAAACCACTTTGCGGGCCGGATTCGGCCCCCGGGCCTTGTGTTTGACATGTCTGGTTTAAATTATCTTGATGTTACAGGAGACAAACGGGCTCAGACCTCAACCTCCTGTGAATTAGTTTTACCTCAACATTTGCAATTATTTGTCCATGTTTTGTTGCTTGAAGAACTGTGTTCCCAAACCTATTCTTTTGCTGCTGCTAATTAAAGCAGTTTTACAGTTGGCCAGCCACTTTTGAGGGTCCAATGCTTTTTTTTTGTTGCTTTCATCTCACGATTTTTCCACATCCACAGTGAATCCAGTCAATTTGCCCCTCTTGGTTAGCTGTTCTGAGGCTAACACTTTAACATAAAATCTAAGTGCTCTTCGCTCAATTTTAGAGCAAACCTTTTTTTGGAAATTTTTGCCCAATATTTTTAACTATATAGATCAGAGGGAGGGAGAGTGGTGGGACTGCAAAATCCTACAATTAAATAACACATTTATTTAATGGGGATGGAGGTATTCAGAAAACTCACTGATGCCAGGAGAAAGGAAAGTTTAGGAAGTATTAAAACTTATTAATTTATATGTAAAATAAGCAGTGGCAATAGTTTAGAACACACAAAAGGCTTTCATTTACACTTTCTGTAAAGCAATGATTTAAAAGGTAGAAAAAGCAAGTGGAGGCAAAACTAAATCTGGATAGGAAGACTAGAAAAATAATGATAATGAATCATATCCTTTATCCACACAGCAATGTTGACAAACTCTACTTACCAAGAAGCATAGGCGGGCATGGAAAGTTGCAACTACACCATACAGTTGAAGAAGAAGAAAAAAGCATTGGAAGGACAACGAAGAAGATGCACTGAAGCTAGTACACCATGAAGGCTTATTGAATACTGGAGTGACTAAACTGGTCGACAAGAAAGACCAGAAGAATGGAAAAGAGACACAGCAAGGCAAAATCTTACATGGCCAGTGCAACACACACACACACACACAAAACACAAGCAAACACAAAAAACCTAGCAGGCGAAGCAGATAACAACAAGATCTGGCAATAGCTAAGAGAAGGAAAGATTAAGAAAGAAACAGAGGGACGAATTCTGCCTGCACAAGACCAAATTTTCAGAACAAATACATACAAAGCCAGAATTGAGATGACAGCAGCAGATAGCAAATGCCGCCTCTGCAAAGAAGTTAAAGAAATAGTGCATTGCATAGTTAGCTACTGCAAGAAGATCACACAGACTGACTACAAGCAATGGCGTGACAAAATAGCAACAATAGTGCATTGGAATATTTGCAAAAAATAGTATTTGCCTGCAAGGAAGAACTGGTGGGACCACAAAATAGACAAAATCATAGAAAATGAAGAAGCTAAAGTGATCTGGGATTTTAGAATTCAAACAGAAAGCACCTGCCACGTAACACCCCAGACTGAACAATTTTTGATAAGAGAAACAAAACAGTCTGGATAGTGGATGTTGCAATACTTGGAGACAGCAGAATAGAAGAGATAAAACTGGATAAAAAAATACAAAGACCTACAAAGAGAAGTAGAATGATTATGGCAAAAAAACCTCAAAAATAGTTGCAATAATAATAGGCGCCTTGGGTCCAATCCCAAAATATCTGGATCATCACTTGAACACTATCAGCATTAATAAAATTATTCTCAGACAAATGCAAAAGGCAGCTTTACTTGGGACAGGTTAGCTCTTGCAATGATACCCTTTAACACCATCAAACAACATCTGCCTATCCCAGGTCCTAGGAAAGGACTTGATAGATGGATAAAAATATGAAATCAAATCTAAATATCTCGCTGAGTTGTGATCAATGGGGCCAGAATTGAAAAACCATCAGATGATTCGAAGTGCAGATTGTGGAAAGAAGCAGAAGAAACAGTACTTTAGTTCATAGATGCAGCTCATATAACAAGATTGCACAAACTGATGATAAACAATGACATTACACATTTGCCAAAATAATTCACTGGAACATCTGTAAAAAGTATCATGTGCCAGTAATGAAATATGGGTGGGAACATAAGAGTTGAAAAAGCAATCGAAAACAAACAAGCTAAAATATGGTGGGATTTTTCAATACAAACTGATAAAAGTTTGGGGCTTCCGGATGGCAAGGCGACGCCGGAGGCAGCCATTTCTTGGCTGTCAGCCTCGCAGCTCCGTAGAGCCGCCGAAAACAGCGTCGATCAGCTGTTCGGCGGCTTGGAAGCTCCCACCTCGGGAGAAGAGGAGGGGGTGAGCGTCCAGGTAGGGGTAGAGCTCTCCGGGGCCGCCAGAACTTAGAGTTTTGGTGGCGGAAGGATTGAGCCCCCCCGAAGCCTGGGCATGCTCCGGACTGCAAGGCGTCTCTGCTCCAGGTTTTTTGGAGCAGAACAGGGTGTTCGCAACCATCCCTACTAGCAAGGAAGAGCTTATGAGAAAGAGGACGCAGGCAGAGCGATGCAGGAGATTTTGGTGAAGATGATGTTTTGATCTTTAACTCAATGGACTTTGCTGAATCTGCATGTGAAAGTGAGTAGTTAACAATAGAGGGTGAAAATGGCGACTATATCTTCTAAAGTTCCTGCCCTGAGGCAGCAGTCTTCGGTGAAAACTTTATTGTCCTCTGCATCTGAATCTGTATCAGCTTTTACAGTAAAAGATTTGCAGAGTTTGCTCCAAGAAGCTATGGAAAAGCAAATGCAACAATTTGTTGAGATAATGAAGAAAAAGTTGGAGGAGAAGTTTACAGAGAAATTAGCAGAAATGAGAGCAGACATCACATCTGCAACGTTAAATCTGGCTAAAAGCATTGAGATTTTGGATGAAAAAGTGGAAGATCTTGTTCAAAATGATACTAGAATGGAAGCCAAAATGACAGAAACTGAAAATGGATTATGATTTGATTTCGACACAGTATTTTCAGATGGAGCTTGCTTTGAGAATCAGAGGCCTAAAAGAAAATCCTAAGGAAAATTTGACGAAAATGGTTTCTGGGGTTTTGGAAGGGGTGTTGGAGCAACCAGCAGATGAAATAATGGAAGATATAGATAAAATCTTCCGTGTTAATTCGTGGACTGCAAGACAAAGGAAATTACCCAGAGATGTGGTGATTTATTTCACAAAGAGAAAGATTAGAAATGAAGTTATCCAGGCCTCCTATAATATTGATTTTGTAATGGATGAGCAAAAAGTTTTGATTTTAAAAGAGATTCCTGCAAGAATTTTAAGAAAAAGGAAGGAATTTGCCTTTTTGACACAAGAATTGAGACGACGTGATATTAAGTTTAGATGGCAAATACCAGAGGGGATGGTGGTGACTCATGAAGGTACGAGGCATTGTCTTACCACGGTGGTTCAGGCACGTGACTTTTACAGTAATGTTTTAAAAGCAGTCCCCATATCGTCTTTGGAGTCTACAAAGAAAAAAGGTGACAGAGAGCCTCAACGTTCCAGAGAGAATCCACAAGATGTTGAAGGGTTAACGCAGACAGATGTGAAAGTTACAGGAGTGGGTCAAATTTCATCACCACGGGAGAAGGCCAGAAATTGGAAGAGGTGTGCTGTTTCTGGAAGAATGAAGCAAACCTGAGGATTTAGTTGCATAATTGCAAGAGATAATAATGTAATAAGGATGCTAGAAGGATTAAGTATGTGGGGATTCATTTTTCACCCTTATAAAATAATTATATAATATTTTGTGTTGCTTTAGTTTGAAGATGATTATGAAAATTTAATTGGGAAGATTTGTAGTAGTGTTTATTGATATTCTGTAGGTTATGCTTTGTTATTTGGATGGAAAGTTTTAAGCCTGGAAGGTAGTGTATGGTATTTTAAGTTGTATAATATATTAGGAGAAGGAAAGGTTGTATTAATTTGGTTTTAGTATGTTAAAGTCTAGTTGGATAGAAGAATAGTTTTATAAAACTGATATAAATTGTTTTATGTGTGATTGAAATTAATTTGTAATACTTTTATGGGCAATATTGGAGTAGGTAATAGAATATAAGAATATAAGAATGATGTGATTATATAAAAAAAATTTTAAGTTTGGAAGTAATCTATGGTATTTTAATTTGTATAATATATTAGGATAATATGAATTTAAGGTATTATTTTGTATTTGAATAATCATTGATATGATATATATATGTATGTTTGGAATTTACCTATATGAGTTAAAGTTTGATAGTTTGAATAGCTTAGGATTGTTTGCGTAAGTTAGATCATGATTGTTTGTTTGTATTTTTATACCCTGTGTTTTGGTATTAGATTGGAAAGTATTATTTTGTATTTGTATAATTATTGATATGATATATATATATATATATATATATATATATATATATATATATATATATATATATATATATATATATATATATATATATATATATATATATATATATATATATATATATATATATATATATATATATATATATATATATATATATATATATATATATGTTTGGAGTTTTCTTATATGAGTTAAAGTTCGGTAGTTTAAATAGTTTAGGATTGTTTGCGTAAGTGATTATGATTGTATTTTTATACCCTGTATTTTGCTCTGGGAAGCCGGGGGGGGGAGGGGAAAGGGAGGGAGGGGTTGGGGAGGGGGGGGGAGGGGGAAGAGGGTGGGGGGGAGGGGGTTGGGAGGTTTTTTTTTTCTTTTTTGGTTTGCTAAAGATAAAATGTATTGTAAAACTTTTTAATAAAAAATAAAAAAAAATAAAAAAAAAACTGATAAAAGTTTGGCACATAATACACCAGATTTAACTGTAGTTGAAAAGAAGAAACTGTGGATAATTAATGTGGCAATACCAAAAGAATTGGAGAAGATCGCAAAGTATCAAGATCTGAAAATCAAAGATGAAAGTTTATGGCGTAAACCAGCCATAGTTGTCCCAGTGGTTTCAGCACACTGGGTATCATACCAAAAACTCTTGAATGGCAAATCTGTGTGTTGACAAAATTTCCATCTGTCAGTTAGAAAAGGCCAGATTGCTTGGATCCACACATATACCATGCTGATGATACATTATGACATCCTAAGTTCTGAGAAGAACTTGATGCATATGAAGGCAAATGGCAGCTAGTGAACTGGCAGCTATGATGTCATATTATTATGTAAATAATAATAATAATAATAATAATAATAATAATAATAATAATAATAATAATAATAATAATAATAATAATAATGACAAATTCACCATCAGTCAGTTGCAAAAGGCAGCTTTACTTAGAACAGCTTACATCCTGCAACAATACCTCTAACACCATTAAACATCAAGATCTACCCATCCCAGGATCTTAGGAAGGAATTGATAGGCAGACAAAAATGCCAAATCCAGTCTGAACACCCAGCTGACTGTGCGACCAACAGCAATAAGGAAAAACAATAAGGAAATAACTAATAAGGAAAAACAATTGGAAAAATGACAAAATATGAAGATTTGTTGAATGCTTATAAAAAAGAAACCTGTTATTATATCAATCATGATTGGAACCCTTAGAGTGATACCTAAAGGGGTTCTTTGATATCTGGAAATACTGAATTTATCAGATCTGAACACCCTAATTTTACAAAATAAATAAATAAATAAATCCAAAAGAAACATAAAAAACCCCATCCTGCTTGGAACTGCCAAGATTCTTCAAAACCACCTTAATAATTCTTAGGTCTTAGTTAGGACTTGAATTATTAAATTCCCACCAGTCTTCGATTGTGAATCTAATTCAGATTATCTACATATAATAGTGGTAGGGAAGAAGAAGAGGAAGAGGAGGAGGAGGAGGAGGAGGAGGCGGCAGACTGGTACATGCCAAGCGACTTAGCTACAGCTCATCTTATCACCCCATTCCTCTGAATGAGTATTTCACTTTTGATAAAACATAATTTAATAATATTAATTTGATCTTACAACAACTAATCTCAAGGGTATCCTGTTAACAAAACTTGTAGAATAATTTGCTAGAATTCAAACTGATTTGAATTAGTTAAATTATTCAACTAATCATTTGCTAGAATTAAATAGAGTGTTCCCTTCAGAAAGCATAGCACTGATATATGTTTACGGAGAAGTAAATCTCTATTTATTTCAAATAAATAGGAAATGGGTTTAAAAGCATGCCCTGTTAAAATTATAATGAAATAATATAAGAAAAAATGGTCACACATGCAATCAAAGGAAAATATTTTTTTAAAACACTAAGGAAAAACAAGTCCTAAGATTTTAGTCTTAATTTGGGATGGAATGTGGTAGAATTTTAACCAGCAGAATTTACTCAGCATGCAAATTACTTCTTAAAATAGATCACATGCTGTATATTTTACAGATAGCAAAATGTTGTTTTATTGAACTGAAAGATATATGTTCAATCTGTCACAACTTAAGGAATCAGAATGAGCTCTTAGGAGAAATCTGTAATTACTCTGAGCATAATATTAGTCAGAAGTAAAATGAATAATTTTGCTCCATTTTATTACCTTGGGGATATAGCCATTTGTACCATAAATTCATTGACCTCATATGAAATGATAAATCTGTAAGACAGATCTGATCCATTAATTCTTAAGTGACATTATTTCTACTCCAGTAATTTTTATTCTTCGTGAATAAATGTGAATCTCTGGTATAATATAAGAAAGAGAAAGAAAGACAGAGAAAGAAAACTAGCTATGTGTGACTTCATAGTGTTAAGTAAAATCAATTGGATAATTATTAGATATTTAGTTCATCAGGGATGTTGTCAGAAACTGATTTATTGTCATTAGCCTCCATATTCTCATTTTTATCTAATTGGAGAATGCATTGTATTTAGTAGGCTGTGATTAATATGTGAGTGAAGAAGATTAATATTACTGTACATTTCTTTCATCTCAATGGACCAGATATTTGTATAGCAGCAACCTTCTCCCACCAGGCTATGTCCAGATATACTGGATTACAACTCTCATATTTCCATAGCTAACACCAGAACCATACTGGGAAATTGAGATTTCTAAAACTGAGTAAGTTTTCAGAATGAGCTCAAAGATGTTAGACGGTGGAATTCAGCAAGACATTTCAAGAGAAAAGTCCCCATCTACTTTTTCATTCTGTATTGTTAATATGCTCCTGGGATCTTAATGAGGGAACCAGAAAAAAAGCCTTTTTACTGTTATTATCTTAAAAAACAGAAGTGAAGATGTACAGACCTTATAATAACTGACCAGCAATCCCTGCATCATGTTTGTATTTCTACCTAAAAATGGCCTGACAGATGTTTGCAATTAATATACTCCTGAAATAGTGCTTGAAAAAAGATCAGCACTGGAGTAGAGAGTAAAGAAATCTTAGTAAGAAAGGATGCAGCTTTATCAAGTCAAACAACGAGGTGCTACAATAGGAGCTGATAGGAAGAAAAAAAATCCATGTACACAGGAGAACAAAAGAGCAGGTTCAATGGATAAACTGACAGCAAAGAACTTGAAGCACAGAAGATGTTTAGCACTCCTGCACTTTATGTTTAATAAAGGTGCACACATAGTGGAAAGTTCGTTATCTGAAATATGCAAAAATTTTGAGTCTTTTAAATTATTACTGACAGCCATTAGGTAGATGTGTACAAATAATACAGTAGTATGATAACTATCCTGGGTACTTAAGAATTTAGAATATGACAAATAAAATAAAATAATAAATTTATTCTCCAGATTATTAATATTAAATACTGGGGATAATTATTCCTAGGAAAATATTTCTTTTAGTAGATATGAATGAAATTGTATTATTCAGATGAAAAGGGATATACAAGATAGAAGAAAATATCCATGTTATGGGAACTCAGAAAAAGTCATGGCTTGTTTAAGGAGGCACCATCATCCCTTATTGGATGTATTTTCCACTTTACATCCAAAAAGCTGCAAATCCCTAACAAAAGAGCTTTCTTGAGATGTGAAAATGCCAGTAATGAAAAGGATCAATATAGCAATTGATCAGTGAAGAGGACAAAATGCAATCAGCTAACAAAATAAAAATCAAAGCTATTGGACTCCTTTTTTGAATGTCTTCTTCAACAATATTATATATTTTTCACATAACTATGAAGAGCAGGATGAAGGCAGACAATAGAAATTTGGGAAACATGGTCAGGGAATGCCTATTTACTCTGAATAAAATTATATCCCCAACCAGATAAACTGCATCTTGATAATGGTCTGACTGAACCTTTGTCGTTGTACACATCTAAATTCAGAAATTTAGTAAAGAGAGGGTCCAGACAACTGCAGATTAATCTGTTTGACAATCTAATGACATTTCAAAAAATTCTAGACCTGGAGTGTCAAACTCGCAACATCACGTGACATGTTGCGATGTATCGTGACTTTTTTCCATTGCTGGCTATGGGGTGGGCGTGGTTTCGGCATGACGCATCCAGCCTGCAGGCCGGCAGTTTGACACCCTTATCCTAGACATTTTCACTCAACCATCACTTTAAAAACAACATACCACTCACCACAGTTCAGCATGGATTTGTAAGAACATTACTTGGCAAGATAATCTTATCCCAAATTTGGAGGGAATTGGAGAGACCTCTCTTATTATGAGAACATTAAACCAGGGCTTTTCAACCAGTGGTACGGGTACCACCTGTGGTACATTGGCACCTGGCAGGTGGTACGCGACCATCCTAGAAAAGTGGTAGCGGGGGAGGGGAATGAGCTGAACTGGTGGCAGTACCACACAAGCCTGAGAGAGAGATGACTGGAGCTGCAGGGCTGTCAGGGCTCAGCGAAAGCGCCAGGATCAGTGCCAGGCTCCAGCTGGAGCTCAGCGCTGATCCTGGTGCTTCTGAGCCCAGAAGAAGCACCGATCAGCTGGAATGTTGCAGCATCTCCAGGGTCTTGTGATTTACATTCAAATGCTTGACAACTGATTCATATTTATGATGGTCACAGTGTCCCAGGGTCATGTGAAGTGACCAAAACCTGCTGCAACCACCCAGCAGAGGGGGGGAAATAAAAACCAAACACTCCCCACCCCACCCCCACTGTCAATCCTCAACAGAAATGCTCACAACAATGAAAACCTTGAACAGGAGAAAGAGCGCCGCCAGGCAGGCAGGCAGGTGTCTTCCTTGGCTGTGGCATGGGGGGCACTTTTTTCAGTGCCACTGTAACTTCGAACAGTCACTAAGCGAACTGTTGTAAGTCAAGGACTATCCGTACTTCACTTTTTTCCTTTGGTTTTTTTTTGGGGGGGTCATCAAGTTTTTGACACCTTGCTAGGCGACTGGTGGTACTCGGATGTTGCCATATCCTAAAAGTGGTACAATGGGTGAAAAAGTTGAAAAGCCCTGCATTAAACAACTATTATATAAGATCGGGCTGGGTGGAATAACAATTAAATTTCCAATTTCCTTGGAAATCATGCCCGGGGAAGTGTTTCCCATAGTTTCTTCATCAAACTAGAGTGAAATATTAAGTGGACTGTTAGCTGATTCTGTCTTGGATCCCCTACACTTAAATGCTTTTATTAATGAGTTGGATGATATGAGAAATGTACAAGTGACACAAAGTACTTTAAAACACAGAAATAAAAATCATAATGATATCAATAAACTAGAGAAATAAGGCTAAGATTAACAAAATGAAATTTAACAGAGACAAATGCAAAGCAGTAAGAGGTAAGGAATGGGCTTGGCAATAAAAGTGTAAAAATAATCAGCAGTGGTTGTTTACTAACTAAGAACAGCTAGAATTTAACGTTGCACCACAGGAATAATTCCATTTTATTTTGCATTGATGAAGCCCCACCTCCGTTCATTAAGGAGGATTCAGATAAACTGGAACAAATTGAAAAAGCCAACAAAAATAACTAAGAGATTAGAAGATGTTGTAAATCCTTTAATGAAAGATTAAAAGATCTGGGGAGGTTTAGCCGTAAAGACTGAAGAGGGATATGATGGCACTCTTTGAGAAACTGACAGAATATCTCATAGAAAAAAAGCTGCAAGCTATTCTCTGTCACCTAAGAGCAGGGGTTCAAACTGCCGGCCCACCGGCCGGATGCACCATAGTGAAACCGCGCCCACCCCACTGCCGGCAATGGCAAAAAAGTTGTGAGACGTTGCGAGTTTGACAACTCTGCCTTAGAGAATAGGGCACAGAATAATGGATTTCACTTGGGAAAGATTATAAAAACTTGCCCATATACATACCTAAATCAAGCAAGAGAGAATAAAGTGATCTATACATTTTGTAGTAAATTAATCAACAAGAAAGCTTTTAGATGAATGCTCCGTCACTTAATATGCTCAAGCAGAGACTGGGCAGCATCTATCTGTAATGTTTTAGCCTGGATTCCTACTAAGCAGAAAGTTAGCTTCAGTGGCCCCTTCCAACTCTGGTTTATTAACTGTGGTCTATACTTCGAAGAACATCAAATAGGAAAAGACTCTGAAGATCAACCATGTGTTCTGAAAGTTAGAAAAGAGGTAAATGTAATTGTTTTAATGTGAGCGAAACCATGGAAATAATGGGAAGTATGAGATTTATGAGCAAAGAAAATCAGCTAAAATCTCATTTTTCCCATAGTCTGGATAACACAAGGCAAACTACTGTCTCATATCTTCAGCTATTCTCTATAGGTTGCATTCACTTAATTACATAACATAGTTAATATTAATATATATTATATAATATATTTTAATTCATTGCAATTTATTAAAAAGAGGTTTGAGATATTTCTGCCATAATATTTCCAATCTAAATAAATCACTCTGGATTAAAGTAGTGCATAAATATAAACATAATAATAAAACCTTTGTTAGTTGTTATTATCTTTGTAACTCATTGTACCATTACTGTTTTTAGTGCATGCACAAATGATTGCATCATATTTTAAATTTATTGTTTTTAGTAACTCTTTGATGATTCCATATGGTAACAGTTGGATTCAATCTTAAGTAATCATCTGACAGGTTTATAGTGTGTGATTAAGGAAAATGCACTTTTGTGTCTTTATAGACATCAATATAGACGCTGTAATTGCATCCGATTATCATTCAGCTATCCATTATACCATGTATTCAGGGATAGCACTTTTATACTCATGACCTGTAAAGCAGCATCCTTAAAGTCACTAAGGCAAATTATTGCAAAATATTTCCTAATAGGTCTACTAAAGTACTTATCTTGTTATATTTCATTTGCACATTTAATAGAAGATGATGAAGAAGGATTTAGCTTCTTTAACACCTAATAGTACGTGAAATTAAGGTGTTAGTGATTTGAATACTTCTTGAGACCACTGAGCATCTTAAATTTGTTTGTACAAACGTCATACGCTATACATCACAATCTGTAATTTGAATGAGACAGAATGACAATAAGAAAGAACCCAGCACTCCTCAAGAAGATTTTTAACTTATTGAGGTTTGTCAAATTTAAATTACATACTAATATTTTTACTTTATTAAATGTAGCATATTGCTACACTGACTAACACAGATATATAACTCTTCTTTGTATAAAGATACAATAAGACTCCAGATAAATCTGTATAGAATTAGATTGTTTATGCATATTAAGCATTTGGATACCTGTTAAATAGATATTTAACATTCTACTTTACTTATAAAATATCTAAGCTATTCAGAAAGTAAGGCCTCAGCAGAATTTATTTCTCTTGAATTGGCAGAATCAACAAAATCAGAGTGTATCCTTGTGTTTCTTTAGTAGGATGCAGAAAAAAATAAATGAAGTATTTTTACTTATTTTATGTAAAACATTTTTATATTTTTATTTTTATGTAAATGAACAGAATTAAAAAAATATCTTTGAGCTACCCAAGAAAAGTTCAGTATCTACAACATCTGACCTATATATAAAGTCAGACCTTAAGTAGACTTGAGTGTTGAATATTTCGTTTTCAGCTCCACGGGGTAGCTATTTCACTGATTGTCAGCTCTTACAGTATCTACCATGAATTTATTTCCCTATAATTTGTAACCTATTTGTTCTTGTCCTGCCTCCAGGGTAACAGAAAATAACTCTATTCCTTTCTCTATAGCAGGAGTGTCAAACTGCGGGCCCACGGGCCGGACACGCCATCTGGAAGCCATGCCCACCCCATTGCCAGCAATGGCAAAATAGTCCCGATACATCTCGCGACGTCACACAACATCACAAGTTTGACATGTCTGCTCTATAGTATAAGTCCTTAGATTTTGGAAGACTGTTGCCATAATTTCCCCCAATCTTTTCTTTTGCACGCTAAATATATCACATTTATTGATTCTCATAGTTTTTTCCCCAGCATCTTGGTAATCTCTTCTAAACTTGCTCCAATTTGTTAATGTCTTTTTTTAGACATGCTGATCCAAGGTAGGCCTAGCCAAGGCAGAGTAAAGTGGGACTAGCTTTTCTGCTGTAGTTTCCTGTCAATATCTGAGCCTTTCCTCTGATCTTACACTTCTCCCTTTCTCACTCTTGTTTTTATTTTTATTTTAATTCCATTTATATCCCGCCCTTCTCCGAAGACTCAGGGCGGCTTACAAGCCCTTGATAACTTGACAGAATTTTGATTTGATATGTTTTGATAAGTAAATACCAACCTTTCAGCATCTTTTAGAGTATAACGTACATTTAGTTTCTTTCATATTCCTTTTCTATTTTAATTCTCTCACATTTGAACATATAAACACCATATACACATGGGAATGTAATACATGGAAATGTCAAAAAGGACATCTGTTCTGCTCAGGTTTGCCATGTGGAGTGGAAAACCAGAGGGAAAGAAGAAATGGGGAATGTATGCCAAGAAACAGCAATAAATATTAAAAAAAGAAAGCTAACAGTATCCATCAGCAAGTTCTGCCAGAATGTCATTGTTTTGTAGCTACCTCTTCCTGATATTTTGCTCTTTTGCTCTATATTCTGTACATTGCTCTATATTCTGTACGATAGAAATACTTTGAATTAAGCATTTCTCCATGTTATCACAGTCAACTAGCATATATAGCAAATTTAGCAAGAAGCTAACATAATAATGGGGTTTTGGTGACTTGTGATCTTTCTTCCAAGGTGGCTTTTCAATAGATACGTTTGAGTAAATTCTAGTTCATATATAATATTAATATTAATACTGGAAGTCACCCAGTCTCTAAAAATGAAGTGGCATTTAAGTTGCAGGAATTAACCAACAAACCTGTAGTAACCCATCATTTAAGTTGCTTGGTTTTGGCTTAGCATATTGTACTATGCCAACCACTGTGATTTTGAAATGATGACTTATAAACCACCTACTGTGCAGTATTGTGCCTTTTCAATAAATCACAGGTACTCTGTAGCCCTTAAGATATTGCAGCCTAGTTATAAAAATCCATTTAGGGATATAAGAATAGACACTGAAATTAAAGCAAGAGATTCCTACTTTAGACACTGTAGACCACGGCTGTCAAACTGCAGGCAGGTTGCATCATACAGAGGCTGTGCCCACCCCAGCTCCAGCAATGCAAAAAAAGTCAAGATACATCACGACACGTCACGTGAGATCCGTGCTGTAGACCATGTCCCTTCCAGAGACATCAGCCTCCGTCTTGTGGACAGCAGATACTGTAATTTCTTCAGTAAACTAAAGCAAAGCATGCTTTAATATGATTGATGATCTCAAACTGCATATATGTGGTAAGGAAGGAAAAACTACATTTTTCTCAACTCCCTTTCTTTGCTCAAAGGCAGCTACTATAACTCATAATTGTTGAAACCTGAATTAGTCATATGATCAGCATTGGGGGGGGGAGAAATGATCTCATCTTGTTGTGGCACATCTCTCAGAATGATTACCTTTATTAGGGCAGGCTCAGTTCTAATTTGGAGAAGAAGATTGGGTGCAAGATTAGAGGCTGCACAACACATAGATATCCCCATTACTCATTTCCTAAAATGGAACAACCTGATCCACTTCTTCTTCTGCTGAATTCTGAAAAGAGGGAAAGCATCAATTTTAAGCAAGGGAACTAGAAGAGTGGGATGCAGCTCTCCTTCCTGTCTGAATCTCTGCTACTCTGAGAAATTAAAATTCCTTGTCAATTAAGGAGTGAGTGGGTAGGGATGACACTGTTGTAAATAGCATTGTTAAATGCATGCTTGTCTTAATCAGTAAACTAAACAATAGCTCTGTGGCCATGAGATCTGTATGAAAGATGGATGGCTGTACAGAAGGAAAGTGTGCAAACGTGGCCTTGGGTTAGCCAGGCTGAGTAAAAAAGGAAGCAGGAAAGATTCAAACACTACCTCAGTGTTGTTTAGTATAAGACAGAGTAGCTTTTAAGCTTTTAAGATTCCATAATTTACTCTACAACAATAAAGGGTATTCCTGGAACTTTTGCTACTTTTGTTTCTTGATCTTGCTGAAGGGCTGTCAAGAGGTGGTTTCTGGCTCCTTCTCAAAAACTGTTTATTGTACAGTCAGCCAGACTCACTTATAGAATTTATGAGAACTTTGCTCTTTTTCACCATTTTCTTGATTTACGATTCTTTTTTAGTCATTTTTCTTTCCAGAAGAGAAAAAATAGCTGCACAGTGCTTTTTCAACTGTAGTCAGAAATCCTCCATGTAGAAGCACCTGATGTATGCAAGAACTAATACAAGGCAGGAATATATTAGAAACTCATAAAATAGGCTCAGTCTGATAAGCTGACAGGTTGTGTAGACAGAGCCTCCCCCAATGCCATCTCTGCAAATCAGCCTCAAAGTGTAACTTTTTATGAATCACGGTATTATTTGAAAGCAATAAACTATAGTCTCTATAAATCCATTGTTCTGGAATTATCTTTTTCAGAAGGCCAAGAAGCAGAATATGATGTGGGGGGAGAGATATGAAGAAATATCCTTTCTGGAAAAATATAATTGCAGTATGTCTAGTACACCCAATAAATGGAAATACAGAGAAAAGGGAAGGAAAAAAACCCAAGAACATCAATTTGCTGCCTTCCTTATCCCTAGGTAGTGATCTAGGTAAATTGTCTCTGTCTCACTACATTTTCTCCCTTACAATAAGGACATATTCTCCGGTTGGTCATTTTCAGCTGCAAAAGGGCTGAAAATATGGGGAGACTGACAAGATCTGCTCTATCATAGGAAATAAACTGAGGAGCAATTAATCAAAGTCAGACAGTTGCAGCTTGATCTTGCCTTAAATAATGTTGATTCAAAATTGTCTGTTGTTTTTGACACCAATATAAAATATGGTCCAGTAAAAGTTGTCATGTGTGATTTATATTCTCTGCACATCTCAAAACATTTTCTTTCAACACTAAATCACTTTTTCGAAGAATGTTCCACACATTCTACAATGCTGATGTTTATACAGAGGTATCAAATTGGCTTCAGATAGCAGAAATGGAGGAGAAGAGGCAAAGATCGCATCTTCCTTTATATCATGAATCTGAGTTCACAATTGACAATGCCTACTATGGAATAAAATGAGGAATGAAGCAAACAACAACAACAACAACAACAAATGTAAAAAAATATATGTCTTGGGCAGAGATTCTTTAGTATAGTCAGTATCTTGTGAGGAGTCACCAGAATCTCATAGGATAAATGTCCTCAAAATACTTTGTTAAATTATTCAGGAAATAAAGGAATACACCAATCCTTAGCTGCTGAAAAGTGACAGATGTGTCACACAGAGGAAGCAGTTTGACACTGAAAATGTCCATATTGTGCTTGGGAATTCATCTTCTTGCAGTAACTTTTATTTGTTAATCCAAACCAAGTTCTACAATTCTATGGACATCTAATTTAATATAAATGAGAGCAACTGAAAAAATAATTCACCTGATTGTTTAATAGCAAGGAAGATGCTCCAACAGGTAAGGCTGAAATCTTTGCTAAGGTTCTTTTTTTAAAAAAAAATCCCTCACAAAAAAGCTTCTAGCAGCCAGTCCAGATTTAAAAAGAAGGCAAAGCTGACCTACCAGAAGACATGCCTCAAAAGGAAAATCAGTGGCAGAATTGCAAGTTCTAAGAGGAGAGGTAAACAGTCTCTTATGAGTTTACTGCGAACATTTTAGAGATCATATAACTCAGAAGTCCCCAACCTTTTGGGCACCAGGGACTGATTCTGTGGAGAGAGGTTTTTCCAGGGACCGGAGGGTCCATGGTTTTGTGTGCTGCCTGCATCTCGCGGATGGGGCTTTGCTTGTTTATGCGGACTGGTTGCTGGTATGCCGTGGCCTGGTACTGGTCCACAGACTGGGGGTTGGGGACCCCTGATCTAACTAGCAGGGCAGACATATTCTTGACCAGGAGATGCTACAGAAACCAACTATATTTGATTTACTGGAAGCAAGTATGATAGCAATAAGTGAACTTAACTGACTACGCTAGATGAGATGGTAAATCATAGTTCAGCAACATCTGAAGTTGCTTATCTCTGAGCAAAAAATACCTGGGATTCTGCTGAGAGCTCATGCATAGACTAATATCCTTTTTATCCAACTCTTAGGGTAATTCCTCTGTTTATGCCGCCCAACTGAACTGGCTAGCTATTCTAACAAAACCATGAAGAACCATACCATATTATTTAAAATGGTTGCCTTAAAATCCTACCCTTATAAATGGAGTTTATTTAATCATTCATGCAAATTACACTGCAGCTCAGATAGCAGTCCAGCTTTTATTAAGCTACAATTCTGTATTATCGCAGTCCTTTGTACTCCTCTGAGCTACACAAAAGATTGCTCTGCCAAACTATGACTCCCTCTGTGTGAGGTCTGCCCAAATACGCAAAAGATTGCTCTGCCAAACTATGACTCCCTCTGTGTGAGGTCTGCCCAAATTCTAAATATCAAAAATCCTACTCAACCTGTTAACATTTATTTAAGTTAGACTGAATATATTACCTTTATTTCAATGCTTCTGTAGGATTTATTGCCTTTTTTCTGCTTCTACAGTCTTTTTTTGTCAAATACAGAGGGGGAAAAATTAACTCACCTGATTCAAAAAGCGTATTTCTCTGTAATAATGTGGTGAAAATCTTCCATAAGTGATAAATTACACATGTTAATATTTTCACAATATACTTCTTCGGGCTCTAGTCTACAGCTCCTTTGCTTTCATTATTCCTACAGCAGAGGAAAAGACCTGGGCAACAGAGGTAAGATATTTTCGGACTAAATTCAACCACTAGTGATAGTATATGAATACTTTACTTAAAAGGAAATGTACCAATATGGAAGAACCACATAGTAGAAGTACAGGTAATCGTCATTTAGAGACTGCCTAACACAGAAATTGTTTGTCATGACAGTGATGAGAAAGTAATTTTGTGACCAAGGCCCACATTTATGACTGCAAAATGTCTCTCTCAGTCAAGGGTTTGTCATTACAGGCAAACCTATATATCTTGTGCTGACCTTAGAGAGCAGAGAGATTGCCTAGAACAGATACGTCAAACTCAAGGCCCGCGGGCTGGATCTGGCCTGCGATGGGCGCAAATCCAGCCTGTGTGACCACTGAGAGACGGCAAGGGACTGGCTCCCACCCCCACCCATCCCAGCCAAAGGGTACACAGCAGACGGAAAGCATGGGAGGGCTGGTGATGCCCAGCAGCAGCTATAGCCCACCAGCCCCTTGGCCACCCATCGACTGGCACATCCCAGGATCCCGCAGCCCACACAGCACAGGTGGATCCAGCCGATGTGGCTGCCAGGCTGGCACTCCAAGCAGCAGGTGGAGGCATAGGCATGGGGAGGGAAGGCATGCATTCCGGCCTGCTGGATGTGCCGGGCAGCCTTGTGGCCATCCACCACCGCCTAGCCATAGTAGGTGCAGGCCGTGCTCCCCAGACTGGTCCTCCAAGCAGCAGTCAGAGCGTGCGGGGGGGAGGCATGCAATCCAGCCTGCCAGATGTGCCTGTCAGCCAGCTGGCTGCCCACCCCATCCCAGCTGCAGTGGGCATGGGCAAGCAAAGACAAATGGTGGGGCTGCAGCGAGGGAGCCCAGCTGGTCACCCTCACTGCCACGCCATGGTCCCTGCCTGCTTGGCTCCCACTCTCCAACTTAGTCCTCCAGCTCCACCGCATACGTGGGATGAGCCTCCTGCCCACTGCCACACCCCCAACAGACCCAGAAAATGGGAAGGTCTGGTGGCCCCCTGTTCCCAAGAGGCAGCCAGGACTCCCCTCTCTGCTCCACCCAAGCCCAGCCACAAAGTTGCCTCACATGTGGCTGGGCGGCCCCAGGAAGCACTGATGGGCCGGGTCGTGGGGTCCTGGCACTCCGGGAGCTAGAAGTCTGAGCACCCCCACACTGCCCAGAGCCCCACGCAGCCAGAGGTCCCCCATGCAGCCCAAGAGGGATGGCAAGGCTCTTCCGGTAGACTAGGCCCTGGTGGCTGCCCTGGTCCCATACCTGGATTCCCCCCACAGCCCTACCCAGCCCCCACAGGCACCCTCCGATGCAAGGGACATCAAGCCGCCAAGCCCCAAAAGCCACGCTTCACCAAGGGCAACCAAAATGCTGATGCGACCCTCAATGAAATCGAGTTTGATGTCCCTGACCTAGAACAAGATATCTCCTCCTGAGCGATTTTTCTCTGCAGTGCAGTGCATCCCGAAAAAGTATTAACCATAAATTAACAAGCTTAGTCCTGTGGCCTTGTTATTCAAAACAGCAGAAGTTTATTTACTTATTTATCAATCAAATTTAGAAACCACCCATCTTACTCTCAGAGGAATTCTGGGTGGAGTACAATTAAAAACATAAAAACTATTTCAAAATACTGTACCTCAATGAACAGAGCCAGATAAGCAAGGATAGAATAAATTAAAAGTTTAAAAGCCAGGAGGAGGCCCTTCAACGTGCTAACCAACCACAAGGTTGGTCGCATTTCCTGTGACATTGAGAATTGGCAGATCCTGGTCTTCAAACTCTTTCCAAAGGTTAGGAGAGAGGTCAATGCCATCACCTCTCATCTCCCTTCAGTTACAGTGGTTCCAGACTGTAGTTATTATTATTAGCATTACTGAATTAGATATAGCTTCTGGCTGCTCTCATTATCTACTCCATATGCATCATCAGGTACTAATTATAGTTTTTTCCATCTTGATTTACCAAAAAGGCATGTAAAAAGAATAAAATCCAGACAAAGGGCATGTCCATGAAGGAAAGACAAGATATAATAGGCAAATACATAGCCATTAATTATTAAATAATATTAATATCCTGTAGTTTAATGGTTACATGATAAAAGCTGTACAGAAAAATCTTTAAATGTATCTGTTCCAGCTGATGAAATTAATAGGTGTACTACAAATAACTTCCTCACACAATAACTCTATTTAATAAATAAGAAAACATTAAATTCTGTAACTCTTGGTAGCATAGTATCTATAGGAAGGGTGTGTGTGTGTGTGTGTGTGTGTGTGTGTGTGTACAGTATGTAAGTAAAAACGTTTATTCAAAATGACTGAGTTTCTCAGAGAATTTTTTTTGCCTGTTTTGTTTTGGTTATAGTTGCTAACATTTTTTTTTTATCCCATTTATATCCCGCCCTTCTCCGAAGACTCAGGGCGGCTTACAATTTAAGCACAAACCAATGTGCTTAGCAATAGCCTTCATTCTATGTATATATATTGAAATAGTCAATGTAAGATCTAGAAATTTTAACAGCAAAAATCATTCTTAAACCAATTATCTCTTTATATGTTTACAATATAGCAAATAAGCCTTAAAAAGCAGCGTCTTCTACATCAAATTTCTCTCGTTCACAGATCATTTGGTTTGAATATAAACACGTTAATGAGATGTGTTGATGGATACACTAATGGCACTTGCCTAGACACCTACATTTTCAGCCTTAGGCTTTGCTCTAGGCTAGTGCTATTTCCACTGGGCAAATACCTCCAATGCAATCTTATTAAATAAGACAAATTTCCTGGGACCAGTGAACAATATTTTAATACAAACGTAATATATTCGTCCTGTAGGCATTTAGTTGTGCCTCCAAATTAACCTAATATCTTAATAAATTTTATTTAAGAGTAATTTAAAAATATTCTCATACTTATATTTTTATTTTGTGTTTTCATCCTTTTCCAGAATTTATGTTACCATTCACAGTTATTAGAACACGGCTGCACTGCTTACAATGGGTTCAGCCTCAGGTCTCCCTAACCACAGCACAAACATCCCCCCCCGTAAACTTGTTTTAATGTTATGCTGCAACACTGCAGCAGAATTATGGATAGCCACTTTGTGTACACTCTGGCTGCATTGGTGGCATGCGTGCATGGATTCATTATTTTATTTTTCGTGCTTCCAGCCCTGCAACTTTGGAGGAGTACCAATGTACCAATTCTTCTGCTCTCTAAACCATGTACAATATCTCCCTTGGAATGAAGGATCTCCTTTCTCTCACCACTCGAAAAAGGAAGAGAGATAAATTGCTATAAGGAGATGGAAGCAGTGCAGGATCATAAAAAACAATTGGTAAGCCACTAAGAAGCAATTGAAACTCTGTCTGATTTTCTCTGAGCCACACCTGTGATAGCTAGAGAACCTAGCATCAAATACTTCATGGCTTGAAATCCACTTTCATGTCAAACTCCAGCCATTCTTGACCAGACTTTATTTTCTTCCACTTTCCTTCCCAAATGCTCAAGCTACTCCTTAACCCTTTGATCAGCAGGAAGAGACTGCTAGAGAAACAGCCATGGCACTAGTGCAAAAGATTTCTGCAATGCGCTCTACATGGGGCTGCCCCTGAAGACCTGAAAGCTACAACTTTCAGTTGTGGCAGTAATGGGGTCCCCTAGTTTAACCTTCTAAACTCTGGTGTGCAAGCTGCACTGGTTTCTAGTTTCCCAATTTCCTTCCAGGTGCAATTCAAGGTGCTGATTATTATTTTTAAAGTCCTATATGGCACAGGATCCAGTTATTGTGGGACTGCTTCTCCCTAAGGCAGGAGTAGGCAACCTCGGCTTTTTTATGACTCATGGACTTCAACTCCCAGAATTCCTGAGTCAGCTGACTCAGGAATTCTGGGAGTTGAAGTCCATGAGTCATAAAAGAGCCGAGTTTGCCTACCCCTGCCCTAAGGACATTCACCCTTTCTATCAGATTAGATATGATGGGCATCCTTCCAGTTCCTTTCCTTAAATACTGCTATTTTTTGAGATCTATTTTGAGGAGTGCCTTTTCTGTGGCACTCCTGCCCTTTGGAACACCCTTCCCCTTGAAATATGGCAGGCCTCTAAACTCCTAGCCTTTCAAAAAATATTTAAGACCTGACTTTCCTCCCCAAGTACTGGGATAGGGTGAGATGGATGAGACAATTTAATGCTAGACTGCGTGTAGAAGCTTACCTTTGGTGTCAGGTTTTAATGTTTGTGGTTTTAATAGACAGATGTATGTATTATGTTGTTTTATTACTGATGCTGTTTTGTTAGTTGGGAGCTAACCAATACAGTCTGATATAAGATGAGGGGATTACACAAATGTTTTAAACAACAAACAAACTTCACCCATGACTCTCTTCCAGCACTTCTATGGGTTGCCAACCAGCTATTTTTAGATACAAGTTTAGTGTTTTTGTAGAAGACGGCTAGATCCATGTTGAGAAATAGCCTCACTGCATTTGCATCCTATCAGTTGGACAATCTGAAAGGTAGCTAAATCTTTGATTTCAAGCACTCACTGCACTAGTCTAATCAAATATTAAAAAGAATAATTGGTTATTTTTTCCCCCCTGCTTAATGCATGGTACCCAGTGTGAGAATTGACACCAAAGGATTCCACTGACTGCTGATGCACATTAAAATAATAAAGAGAGCTTGTTTGCCTGAAACTGAATAGTGATTAGCAATGAGGATAGTATAACTTATTTTGGCATACTTTTCTGCTGGCTCAAGGACTGGTAATTTGTCTTTTAACAAGTCCGTCTGACTATGACCAAAGAAAACTCTGTTGTCAGTGATAGTGAGAGACAGACTGATTATCTATTCCCAAAAGCTATCCCACCAAAGACCAGTGGAATATTTTATTTTTTATACTTCCTTCATAGTATCTAATAGCACCATGTACTCATAACTTGACATTAGAAGATTGGATATTTTTTATCCCAAATCAATACTGTTAGCAGGTGGTGGAAAAAGGTACAGAAAAGTGGATACCAACACATTAACTACAGCAATAAGTTACACAAGTTAATATATGATGTTATTTGCAGATCCAAATGAGCATTTACCGTATATTTTATCCAGTGCTATCCTTCAGTTAGTAAGACATAGTGCTGCTGGATTAAATTCTTCTTTCTGCAGCCTCTACCTACATACCCAGTATCTATTCCTATAAACTAAGATGAAAACGTTGAGACAGAGAATGGCACAGGATGAAAGAAATAAAACTCCCTTTGAGTAGAGGTCCACTTGCATAAACCAGGCAATACAGCCATTGCCCCACAATTGAGCTTCATGTGTTTCCATATCAAAAGTAACTGCCTACCGCAAACTGAGTATTTTATTAGCTCTTTGAACTCATCCTTTGTTAATAATCAATTTAGAAGAATCTGCGTTCATATTAGCAGAGCAAGAATGAGACAATGAATATTCAGCAATTATTTATTTTAATAAAAATCCTTAAATAATTACTGCATATGAAGTGGTGTACTAAGTATAATATATACTTTAGCGAGGAAAACTATTTCTTTGCAACATATTGTAAATGTGCACAGTTTGGCAGCAATAGACACACTGGTTAACCTCAGGCTGTTATCCAACTACAATGGAAAATCTGCAGGATATGTTAAGGCTGAAATTCCATTAAAGGTTTTTAATAATTAAACACTACATATCTGGAATCTCATTCCATCCTATTACTTTTTAAATAATTAATCTGTATTTACAACTATTGAACTTCATGGAGCTGAATACATAAAACCAAATCAAGTTTAGGGACAGAAATTTTGTTCATTTTATGATAATATTCACAGATATTTCTAGTTCTATACAGTATCTAAAAAGCATTTAGATATTATTGACAACAGAAGCATGTAAATGTTTGTCTGTTAAATTAGCACTAAACTTTATATTAAAACAGATTATGAATTCCTTAATCCCCATGCTGTTTTTTCCCCCTATTTTGCATTTTACTCTTGGCCATTACTAATTTTGTGGAAAATTCTTCATCATTTTCTTCTCCATTTTCTTCCATTGTGAAAACTGAAGGCAGAATATATATTCTTATAAGAGAGAAAATGTACTACTCAAACTATTTTTCTGTGATTGAAAAAAATCACAGATTGAATAAAGAGACTGGTAAAAATGGTGATTTTTACAAATTTACTCAAGCAGATTTCATTCTAATCTGAAGTTTCTCAGTCTCTGCCTTTATCAGGGGCTAGCAATAGTCTGAAAAATATGTGTTTTTCTCCCCTTACCAGCTGGGGTTGCTGTAGGCTAGGCATGTATAAAAGGAAGTTTAGAGCCACAATGAAAAGTGGCAGTAAAATCTGAACTGCGCACCTGAAGGTACAAGCTGTGAGTAACAGACTTTGCTGAGTCTGTCAAAGTGTATTCCTTCATTATGCTTGACCTGTATATTCACCAAGGGGTGAGAATTACTATAGATACTGTTTCTGCTTCAGCGAGGTCATCCAACAACAACTGAATTAGCAAAGCATTATATCCCTGAATGTTCCTCACTACTGAGAATTTTATAAAAACATAAAACAAACCCAATATTATACTTATTTAAAATAAGTTTCAGAAACCATCAAAAGACAATACTGAAGAAGCAAGTCATAAGGCCAGGTCAGAATTTCCCCTGAATTCCATTTAAATCTTCACATCGGGGCTTATTAACCTGGATTTCTGCCACACAGAGAGAAGCTCCACTATCCACTTCCTTTACCTCAGTCATACACGAGGAATATTACTGTGCAGTTATTTTGCCTGTACACTTTTAATTACCATTACTCCATTGTATTGTTTATTTACTCTCCTACAATTAACACGCTCCATTAGATATTTACTAAAAAAAATTAATACAGAAATTTCTCTATTTTAACTTTGTGCAAAAATGAAGTTTAAAGCAAGTGTGAACATGAATTTCTCTCTTTGTATCTTTTCATTTCTATTGTAATTCCTTCCTATAGTTTTAGTGGAACTCAAAATTTTTTGGTGCTGTTACACCAGTGAAGCCATTAGTCATCCTAGTTGGTAGAGGCTCTGCAGCATTTCAAACACGAGTTTCATATAGCCCTTCTTAAATGCCATAGATCCTCTTCTCACCTCTTGTCTACCTCATTATAACATGCTCCATATAGTTGCTCTTGCAGAAGCTGCAGTTGTTCCAAGATATAGAGGCTCAAGTAACTTATTATGGCAACTTCTTGCTTCAACTGGGTAAACACCACTACTGTACTTGAAGGGCTATACTTGTTAAAAGTTGGCTTCTGGAGAGGAGTGTGATTCAAAGTGCTGGTTGGGGCCTTCATGTCACAGAGGCCAATATGTGGAACTGCCTGTCTCCGATTACTTCTTCCCATCCAATGAGATCTGAATGCTTTGAGTTCTGTCAATTAAGTAGCATCATGTGGCAGGAAGCAGGAGATGTGCCTTTTTTTTCATCGATCCTGGCTTATGGAACAAAATTTTCCCTGGAGATTCAGTTGATCCTGACCTTATCTGCCTTTCAGAATTTTATTAAGACCTGACCTCCCCTGACAAGCCAGATCAGGAAGTTTTCCTGTACACAGAAGTAATCCTCAACTTACAACCTTAAGTGAACCCAAAATTTCTGTTGCTAAGCGAAACAGTTAAGTGAATTTTGCTCCATTTTATGATCTTTCTTGCCACAGTTGTTAAGTGAATCACTGCAGATGTTAAGGTAGTAACATGGTTGTTAAATGAATCTGGCTTCCCCGTTGACTTTGCTTGTCAGAAAGTCCTAAAAGGTGATCACATGACCTAGGGTTACTGCAACGGTAATATATCTGAGTCAGTTGCCAAGTATCTGAATTTTAATTACATGACCATAGGGATGCTGCAACAGTCATCAGTGTGAAAAATGATTATAATCATTTTCTTCAGTGCCATTACAACTTTGAACAGTCACTAAACAAACTGTTGTAAGTTGAGGACTACCTTATGCTTACTGCTTTTGGCAGGCTTTGTTTGTTTATTATATGTTTTTTTATTCATATACACCACTTTGAGTTGTATGTTGAATGAATGAATGAATGAATGAATGAATGAATGAATGAATGAAAGACCAAATAAGAAATCGTTGAAAAATAAAGCTTGGCATAATCTTTCAGCATTCATTAGGGTTTTCCTCTGTTAGGTAAGCCAACCATTTCCCTCCAAAATTTGTATTTTAAAAATGATGCCATTTTAGTTTAAAAAAATGACACATTTACTGAATAACTAACTCATATTGCATTATAAATCTAATTGTTTATTTGCACATTTATGCCCATGACAAACTAGTTGTTTGGCCCAAATCTAAGAGCGATCATTTATCAGAATATCCACAATTCCTGAAGATGCATAATAAAATATGTTCTCATACAAAATATTTATATACATGGACAAAATTTGTCAACTCAAATTTGGGAAAATATTAATGAGTTTTAAGAAATGGGTATAGGTAAATAGTTTACCTGACGTTTACATTATATGTCATACTTGTTATCATCTCTCAATAAATAAAATTACCGTATTTATCGGCGTATAACACGCACCGGCGTATAACACGCACCTCATTTTAAAAAGGAAATTTCAGGAAAAAAACTTAAATTTCGCGCTGCTGTGCGGTATTTACTATGGGTCATTAACATTATATCGGCGTATAACACGCACACATCATTTGCCCCCTATTTTCAGGAAGAAAAAGTGCGTGTTATACGCCGATAAATACGGTATCTACAATTTCACCCATTAAGATATTACTGAAGAAAATAATTCTAGTCCCACCTCTAAATTGTAACACATCACCATAAAGAACCCCAATTTTAACCCATTCCTTAAGGATTTACACAAATAATAGTGAAAATACATAAAAATAGATATAAAATGAGTTAGGTACAAATTATGGGTTACTGAATAACTGAAAACTATCTCACACGTATGGACACGATAGATGTTCTGTGACTGTTGCCCAAAGGCAACAAGCTTCTTTTTTAAAAGTCCTGTGTTGTTTTAAAGCTTCTCTGGATTTTGCAAAAGTAAAATTTGGTACATTACACTAGGTAATATTCTGTAACATTTAACAGCGTTTCACAGGGATTCCTCACCAGTGTTTAAAAGGTTGAATGGATGGTCTTAACTGATACAGAATGATAGGAGCTTTACTGTTGTTAACATATAGGTGCCACATCAAATATATTAAAAGAAAGCAACAAAGACTCTTGGGATATTTTTTAAAAAATAACAATTTACTACAGTATAATTCACTGGCATCGGCTATAATAAAGTTTGAAATATTTGGAATTATAGTATAAACTTTAACAGGCTTTAATAAATTTGCTGTTCTGGTAACAGATTAAAACAGTTACATGTCTGGAGAGTATTTTGTACAAGCATAGAAAATTGGTTTTAAAAAGAAAATATGCATTGTAAAATTGTGTAGCCATTCTATAAATTGAGTTTATTTCCCTCATGACAACTTTGGCTTCACTGCCTGAATTCAAAATATATTTTATTACAAAATGTTACTGTTTAGCAATGAAGACTGCAAATAGATGAAGCATAACAACCAAAGGAAGTGCATTTGGCACGATTCCATAAGTATAGCAGTAAAATCATATTAATATGTTTTAAACCTAAATTATGACTATAATAATTAATTCTAAATAAATTGAGTGTTTCAAGGCACCTAGGTTTGCTGAATTATTGTGATTACCCTACATGATAACTCTGAAATTGGTATCACAATAAAACAAGAAATTATTACTGTTATTTGACAAGTCTCACAAACATCAATATTACTTTCTTTATAGTACACTATAATTTCCTCTCTTTTATTCTTATCCACATGGAATAGCTTAGTGTGAAAAAAATGAATAAATGTTTTATCACAAGGCCTTCTTTCTTTAAAACTTTTAAAAGAGGGTTTAAGAGAGTTTTGATCACTCAGCAGCTCTATAAAAATATATTTGCATAAAATTCTTAGGCTATATAGCTGTAGGCCTGAAAAACTGAAAACCGAAAGAATTTTAAATTGATATGAGCATGAACCTTTGGTTATTATGTGATCTATAAACAGTATTCCCCTTACAAAGCTTTAATTTTGAGTTTAAAAAATACACTTTCTACTGCTATTCCATCAATACATATAACATTTTGTAATTCATAATCACAACATTGGTTCTACAATTTCTTCTTGTAATTTGATCCTGGAATTTGCTAAAAAGAGGCACAGTGTATTTAGATAGTTTTTAAGTCTGCATTTGCAATAAGGAAAATACTCATTCACCACTTTCTGCATGTTACACCCAGTTATGATTTCCTTTTCTGGCATAAATTACTTTTACAAAAGTGGCAAACGTGGAATTCTATGTTGGACATGGAATAGTATTTTTGTCCTTTTCAGAGAATTTGTGTATGTCCAATACACACCATGTTTATCATTTCTTCAGGGATGTCTGAATTGCTATAATGTGTAATCTTTCCATACCATTTTGGTAATATCAGAAGGATTAGGTCAGATGAAAAAAGCTCTCACACTGTTGCCCTTTCATGTCAACTTTGCTCTAAGATGTAAAACTGGAATATTATTTGGGTTCTGACATAATCAGGGGTTTCTTAGATTACTACAGACATGTCAAACACAAGGCCCGCGGGCCGGATGTGGCCTGACATGTGGTTCCATCTGGCCCGGGGACCTGCTCTGAAAAGAGCGAAGGACTGGCCTGCTGCACCTCGGCCCAGCCCAGCCTGGCCCAGGCCGACCGGGCACTGATCTACAACCTGATTGCATCCATCAATGCCAGAACGCGCTCAGCGTTAAATCCATGGGTCAGCCCCACCCCACCCCCTGCGTCCGCACGCAAGCAGAGTCTAGGGTCCCTGCTGGCTGTCTTGTCACGCATGCTGACTTCACCCAAGACGCTGGCGCTGGCTGTCTGCTGTGCGCACACTCGGGGGGTGGGGCAGAGGTGGCAAGGCAGCTCCTTGCTGATTCCAGTGGAACTTAGGCTGAGTGCATTCTGGCTTTGATGGACGCAACCAGGCTGTAGATCAGCGCCAACCCCCACCAGCACTTCCAGCCTTGCAGCCATGAGGCTTTCCTTTTACTGGGACAGACACACACACCCCATGCAGGATAGCAAGACCGGCAGCAACATGGCAGCGCTGGCAATCTCTCCCCCTCCCATCACCCCTTCCTGAGTGTGGAGGAAGGAAAGAGATGAGAAGGAAGGAAGGAAGTGTAGCAGAGAGGGGAATTGGGGGGGGATCAGCACTGGCTGGGAGGCTTTGCCAGAACTCTGAGGATTCAGCAGAGAGGTCAGGAGCTCCAGAGGCCTCCACAGAGGCTGGGGGCAGGGCAGGGCTCTTGGGGAGGGATTTTTAAAGGGGAAGAGAAGATTGACCGGGGGAAGAAGATTTTAGTTTCTCTTTTCTGGAGAGACAAGCCAGAAGGAGGGAGAGCGAAGTAGGAAGTTTATTCTCTGGAGAGAGAATAAAAAACCTTTTGCCTTCCTACCTCCTTCTGGCTTGTCTCTCCAGAAAAGAGAGACAAGCCAAGAGAAATCTTCTTCCCCCTTTCAATCTCCTCTTCCCCTTTAAAAATCCCTCCCCAAAAGCCCCGCCCCCAGCCTCCACGGAGGCCTCTGGAGCTCCCGACCTCTCTGCCAAAACATCAGAGCTCTGGCAAAGCCTCCCAGCCAGTGCCGGTCCCCCCCCACAATTCCCCTCTATGCTACACTTCCTTCCTTCTCTCCTTCTCATCTTTCCTTCCTCAATGCTCAGGAAGGGGTGATGGGAGGGGGAGAGATTGCCAGCGCTTCCATGTTGCTGCCGGTCTTGCTATCCTGTGTGGGGAAGGGGGTCTGTGCCAATGAAAGCGATGTCTTGTGGCTGTGAGGGTGGAGGTGCTGGGGGGGGGGGTTGGCACTGATCTACAACTTGATTGCATCCATCCATGCCAGAATACACTCAGCCTTAAATCCACAGGGCAGCCCCACCCCACCCCCTGGGTCTGCACACAAGTAGAGTCCAGCATCCCTGCTGGCTGTCTTGCCCTGCAGACTGACTTCAGCCAGGATGCCGGCACTGGCTGTCTCCTGTGTGCACACCCGGGGGCCAGAACAGAGGTGGTGGGGCAGCTCCTTGCTGGTTCCAGTGGATCTTAGGCTGAGTGTGTTCTGGCTTTGATGGACGCAACCAGGTTGTAGATCAGCAACCCACCCCACCCCCACCAGCACCTCCAGGCTTGCAGCCACGAAACATCCCTTTCAACAGCCCCACCCAGCCACATAGTATAGGAATGGCCAGCAGCAGCATATAAGTGCTGGCAATCCCTCCCCCTCCCATCACCCCTTCCTGAGTGCAGGGGGAAGGAAAGAGATGAGAAGGCAAAGAAAGGAAGGGAGGGTGGGGGGAAAAAGGGAGAGAGGAAGGAACAGGGAGGAAGGAATGGAGAGTGAGAGGGAAGAAGGAAGGAACAGAGGGAGGAAGGAATGGTGGGTGGGAGGGAGGAAGGAAAGAATAGAGGATGGAAGGGAGGGAGGGTGGGAGGGACCATGTCCCGGCACTCGACCTGGTCCCATCCTCCTCTGCCGGAGACCCTCAGATCTGCCCCAGTCCTACCCAGGAACCCCTGAAGCAAGTGATGTAGAGCTGGCCACGCCCACCTAGTAGGCCACACCCATCCTAGCCACACCCACTCAGTAGGCCACACACATCCTAGCCACACACCCCTGGCCCCGCGAGGGCAACCACAATGCTGATGTGGCCCTCAATGCAATTGAGTTTGACACCCCTGGATTACTACAACATCATAGACACACCTTTACAACGTGGTTATAAGAAAGTTTCCACACTATTAATGATAATATAAGAAGAAATACCAGTCAAATGGGGTCCATCAGATTAATATATTTTTTCATATAAGATATGGTTTCTAAGACAGGATTTGTTGTGCAAATATATCAGAATATCTCATATTCCTTATGTGTAAAATTGGGAACATCAATTCTAAGTTTCACAGAAGTGTTGCTCTGAAACCTATGAAAAATGAAGTCCTCAAGTTGAATGCTACATCGTGACATCTTAGTGTTTGCATATCAACTATGGTGAATTTGTTAATGTACTAAAAAGGAAAAAAAACTTTGCACTGCAAAGGCACAAAGTCTTAAGAAAACATTCAATAGTGGCTTTACAAACACGTGGCAACCATCCAATTAAACAAATATATACATTCTACATTTATGTCTTTAACATAGGTATTCACATTTTTAGGCACATAAGATGACAATGGTTGTGTATGACTTTCCTTCTATTTTTAACTAAATTTGTACCCCTTAAAATATGCAAAATTAAGTACACGTTCACCAGTTGAATTACAGGTAGTCCTCACTTAATGACGGTTACTGAGACTGCAGTTTCTGTCTCTGAGCAAAGTGATCATAAAGTGTAATGTCACGTGACCATATTAGTTAGCAATCCTGGAAGTCCCCCCTGCAAATTGTTACACAAGAGGGCTTCCTTGCAAGGGTTAAGTGAGGGCTTCCTTGCAACTTCCTGCCGGTTTCCAACAAACTCACTGGGGAAGCTGGCAGGAAGTTGCAAGTCCTGGGCAACTTGCAAGCAGACTGATAGGTTGTTAAGTGGCCTTTGTGGTATGAGTGCAGCCAGGTAGGAATGGCTGCTACTGGATGTGAGAGGGCAAACAGGTGGCTCCCATGGCATGCTGGGTAAGCAGATCCTATGGAGTGTGGGTGGGTGAGTGTTATGTGTGGGCTGCACTACAGAGCATGAGATTTCCAGAATCTCATATTAGGTTGCTTGAGATGAAAGGCAGTGGTAGCAACTTATTGGAGTGACTTGCTATCTTCCCTACTTGCTTCCCCACGGACTTTCTTTGTGAGAAGCTGGCACAGAATGTCACAAGTGGCAATCACATGACTATAGGATTTTGCATTCCTCCTAAGTGCAAACTGGTGACCAAGTGTCCAGATCATGATCACCTGACCACGGGAGGGCTGGAATCTTGAGAACCAATTGTAAGTATCAATACCAATAGGGATGTGCAGTTATTCAGATTAAAAGTGAAAAAACAGTCTGCTGCACCTGTTATCAGCTTCTTTTAAAAAGCCACATCTCTTCTTGAGTTTGCATGGTATCAACATGTTTGAATTAAGAAGCTGCCAACAGGATACAATGATATAATATAACTTTCACTGCCTCTTTATGCCTCAGCATAATTGCATATAGGTAGTTCTTGATTTAGGACCATAACTGAGCTCAGAATTATAGTCATAAGTAGTTGTGATCATTAAGTGGGTCACCATGAGGCCACGGCCAATTTTATGACTTTTTGTGGCAGTCATTCAATGGGCTTTTTTTTTGCCAGAAAGTGAAAGAAAGCACCAGAAACCAGCAAAAAATATAGAAAATTATGGTCATTTGATGTGACATTACAAATGGACTTAAAGATGAACTAGTTGCCAAGCCCCCAAAATGTGATTACATGACCACATGGAAGGTCAAAACTTTAAATAGTTGCTGACCAGTTGTTAAGTGAGGACTATTTGTATTCTTCCCAGATGCCCACGTTTCTTTCAAAACATCACCATATCAGACCTGAATAAACATGCATGAATTCTCACCATGATACCTTTGGCCTTTCTTCATTGGCCTTTCTCTCATCACAGCGTAAATATGGTCCAGGTGGCACCCCTTTCCTTTGCTGTGTTCCAATAATATTGCCTTATTAACATCCCCAGCCCCAAAATAAGAAAGTTCTCATGCTGTTCAATGACAGTGGGTAAAATCTGTAGTTTGGCTAGCCATTATCATGGGGGAAGTCAGGGGACTGGCAGAGAGTGAGAACAGAGGCAGGATTGGGATCAGCACTGAGAAGAGAAGATTCCATGACAACATGTAAGCCAAGAATGGAAGAATACTCAGCAGTATGGAATGGCCCTCTCGCCTGCTATGTAAACATACACTTTCAACAGTTTAATACCAACAATTATACACAGGTTGTCCATGCTTAGTGACTGCCCCATTTAAAAGGGGTAGGGAGGGGTAGGGAGGGATAGGTAGGGGAGGGGGAGGGGGGGATTGTTAAAGATAAAATGTATTTTAAAACTTTTCAATAAAAAAAAACACTAACCAGACCTCTCATTTATGACCTTTGAAGCATCTCTCTGCTCTTATATTCACTTGCTTATTTACCCCATATCAAGATGTCTTCAGAGAAAGAGAAAGAACCCCAAATTAGCTGAAGGAAATAGCAAAGGAAAACTGAAGTCACGGTCATTTGATTTTCACTTAGTGACCAATTCGCTTAACAACTAAGTTCCCAGAACTAATTGCAATAACTAAATTAGTATTACTTTTATCTTCTTCCATTTCTCCACATAGTTTATGCATATCTTCTGCTGTCTTAGTCTTTAACCATCTACTGCAGACGTGTCAAAATGCCGGCCTGCAGGTCGGATGCATCACGACGAAACCACGCGCACCCCATTGCCAGCAATGGGGGAAAAATCACGATACGTCGTATATGTCATGTGACATTGCGAGTTCGACATGCCTGATCTACTGAGTCACATGTCTTTTATGTTTTAACTATTTTTTTTTAGGGTTTTGGAGGAATGTTGTTGTTGTTAGCTGCGAAGTCGTGTCTGACCCATCACGACCCTATGGACAACGTTCCTCCAGGCCTTCCTGTCCTCTACCATCTTCTGGAGTCCATTTAAGCTCACGCCTACTGCTTCAGTGACTCCATCCAGCCACCTCATTCTCTGTCGTCCCCTTCTTCTATTGCCCTCAATCTTTCCCAGCATTAGGCTCTTCTCCAGTGAGTCCTTCCTTCTCATTAGGTGGCCAAAGTATTTGAGTTTTAGCTTCAGGATCTGGCCTTCTAAAGAGCAGTCAGGATTGATCTCCTCTAGGACTGACCGGTTTGATCGCCTTGCAGTCCAAGGGACTCGCAGGAGTCTTCTCCAGCACCAGAGCTCAAAGGCTTCAATTTGGCGCTCAGCCTTTCTTATGGTCTAACTTTCACTGCCATACATTGCAACTGGGAAGACCATAGCCTTGACTATACGCACTTTTGTTGACAGGGTGATTGGAGGAATAGCCCCTCTTTTTCAGAAGTTTCAGGGAATGTTATTCAGTGTGTCAGCCTTTCCTTTATATATACAGGTAGTCCTCGACTTACAACAGTTCCTTTAGTGACTGTTCAAAGTTACAACAGCACTGAAAAATGTGGCGTATGATACCTTTTTTCATACTTATGATTGTTTCAGCATCCCCATGGTCATGAGATCAAAATTTGGACACTTGGCAATTGTCTCTTATTTTTATGATGTCCTGGGATGATGTGACCTTCTGAGAAGCAAAATCAATGGGGAAGCCAGATTCAGTTAACAACCATATTACTAACAACTGCAATGATTCACTTAACAAATGTCTCACTTAGCAACAGAAATTTTGGGCTCATTTGTGGTCATAAGTCGAGAACAACGTGTACTGTCATTAAGAAAATGAATAGATCTTTTTGATGATTTGTTTTCAGTTTAACTATATTTTTGGCCATACAGGGACTAGATAAAAGTAAGAATTTCTTCTTGATTAAAACTTCTTATAAATCAATTGTCCAATCTCCTTCAGGTTTATATATTATCTTAGTGGCATTATTCCCTTTTATTTTTTTGATAGAAGAAATGCAGTATCAGGAAACAGGGGGGAAAAAGTGGTGTATTGTTTTGGTGGATCCTGCAGCTCTGAACATTGAGAAAGGCCCCAACTAAATGTCTAAGAACTGAAATCATTGTTTAAGGGCTTTATGGAGAATTTCAAACCTTTAAAGCAACAACAGTCATACATCTAAGATGTAATTCAAAGTGTTAGTTCTAACTTCAGTGCTCTAAATGGCTTAGAGCTCATGGTTTAAGAAGCATCGTTCTTTCTCTTGTTAGGAACTTATCTGGCTTCTATAAGCGGCCAGGCCATGTAAAAGAAGATCCCGGGTTTCAGAAACATTGTTGTTTAGGGTAATCTACACTGCTCTCCAGATATAGAACAAGCCTAAGCAACTGCACTTGATCCCCACTGTCTTGCATTTTAGGAAAACAGATAATAGTCACCAGGCCTTTTTAATTCATTGACTTCAAGTATCATTTTCAAGTGGATTTCAAGTGGATTTTTTTATGTTAGCTGTCTTGAATTCCCCCAGAATGGTAATAAATAAATATAAATATATAAATAATAAACAGACAGTATGCAATGAACAAATATTAGGATAATATTTTGCCTAGCCAAATAAGATATATTGGGTACAAGTGTGTAAAATACATGCAGGGAGGGCTAATTGTGGATGACAGATTATAGGTTACTGTAGTCACATACGGAAGTAAAAGAATCATTGTGTCCCTAGTCAGGAATTTATTTTTGGCAACAGTGATACACTAGCTCTAATTTTTGCCTTAAAGATTCAGCTAATACTCTTAAACATACAAGCATTCTTTTCTGTGGCAATACTAGCTAATACTCTTCATTATTCTGTGTATCAAATGTGAATTTATAAAAGCTGATTTAGTCCAAGTTAGGTTTATTGGCTGCAGTTTGTCTTACATTTATGCCTTTTGGCATCTAATTATTCCCCTCTCTTTCAACCATCGTAGATCTCACCATTCTGTAGCACAAAAACTATCCCTGTTTCAGTCTTCTTATTTCCTATTCTTGCACTCTTGCATGTTTAAAAGAAAAGCTGTTCTGCAAATAATATGTTGGACAGACCTCTGATCTTGGCCATTGCAACTCATCTTATATTAAGAAAAGCTCTGATAGTGCAAGGCAGGCAGAATAATGACCAATTAGACATACATTATATAACATAGTTCCTTTTCCTGGCAAGAAATTAAAAAAACCCAGTAGTATAAAGGAATGGAGCTCGCTGGTCGCATGCTAATATATTTGTCTCTTGGCCAAGATAACCTAGAGAACATTGTGTCTATACTTTTCATTGTGCAGAAGAGAGAAAAATTGAGATGTGCAGCTGGTGGAGTTACTGTATAGCTGTGATGGGGGGGAGGCTGTAGCTCTCTAGTTTTCTTCAGCTTTCCTTTCATTTTCCTATTACAGATTTATCAGAAGTATTATTTATTACTTCTAATAAGTTAACATTGGGTCCAAAGGGATGAGAAAATATAAAATTTGCTCAGAAATACAATTGGAGTGTACTGATTTCCCCCCCCCCAAACAAACTGTTTTTTTTTTGCAGGCACTTTGATATTTTGGATTCCCCTTGACCCCAATTTCTGGGTTGGGGCTTGAAATTCAAAACAGCTATAATAGGATTAAAAAATCCAAAAAGACTTATTTATGTGGCTGTCCTCTGCAGCCATCAAAGGCCAGTCAAACAGTCTAATTTCAGCCTCTATATCTTTAAATTATCAATTGGTAATTGAGTTTGGAATATAATAGATTTCACAATGTGAATTAAGACTCTGTAGCTTCCTTCATTAAGTCTTAATAAGAAAGCACAACTGAATGTTTTCTTAAGACACAAGTGTTCTTTATAACACATCAACAAATTCACTTAGTTGATATGCAAACCTTAAGATGTCACTGTATGGAGATCAGTTCCAGTTTGATTTGATTTGAAATGGATGTGATTTGATAAGGTTTTTATATCTATCTGTTTGTTTCACCTGGAAAAAAGAATGATGAAGAGTCAAAAGAGCATGTATAACTCCATTCAGATTGCCCATGGCTTCCTTTATATATTGATTTTTTTTTTAGAAATACAGATTTGGATGTATTTTAACATTAAATGCCAAACAATAGATATAGAATGAAAGTTTGAGAAGATCCTTTCCCCTCTTTTCCTTAATTGCTACAATTGATTAAAGTTAAAGATCACTGCTTGTCTTCATTTAGTAAAATGAGTAAGAGAATGAAAACATAAATAATTCACTGATCTAATAAAGTAATTACAGGAGTGTTGTATTAATGTATTTGTGAGCCACTTGAGACAAGAATACTCTTGACATCCAATAACGTACCTAATGTATAATTATATTCTATTGGTTTATAATTGACTAATTGAAAGGAGAATATAGACAGATATTGGATAAAACATGAAACTCAGTCAACTGCACACTCAAATTGACTGGTACTAATGGTTGACACGGGTTGCTGCCAGCATCTTAGGTATCAACCAGGTATCTCCTTAAAATGTAAGATGTTCCGAGTAGCGCAGTTTTTTGTAGCTTTGCTGGAGTTATTGCAGGAAGCTGCAGTTTCTTAATGTGTTTTGCAAAGTTTTTGGACATAGTTCCCAGTGCCCCAATGACAATGGGTATCACTGTTACATGTTTCATCCATAATCACGCAATTTCGATGGCCAGGTCACAGTATTTTGTAATTTTTCCAGTTCTTTTTCTTCGACTCTGACATCTCCTGGTACAGCAATATCCATCAACTGTACTCTTCAGTTCTCTACAACTGTGATATCTGGTGTGTTGTGTTCCAAATGGCGATCTGTCTGTATTCGGAAGTCCCACAAGATCTTCACCCTCTCAACAACTTTTTCCACCCTATGTTCCCACGACTTTTCAGACACAGGCAAGTTGTATTTTTTACACAATGCCCAGTAGATTAGTTTAGCAACTCGGTCATGTCTAGCTTTGTAATCAGTTTGCACGATTTTGCTGCACTCACATATTAAATGTGAAACAGTTTCAACTTTGTTGTTGCAAAGTCGGCAATTTGGATTGTCAGTAGATTTTTGTATCTTTGCTTTCATGGCATTAATTTGTAGTGCTTGTTCTTGAGCTGCCAGTATTAAGCTTTCCGTTTCTTTCTTGATGGTTCCTATCTGAAGCCATGCGCACGTAAAGTTGTTAACACATTTTCCTTCAATTTTTTTCAAATGTTGTCCATGCATCCAGCTGTTTTTCCTTATATTCTGCCTTTGTTTCTGTTATTTTGATAATGCTCCCTGTTTTCACAGTCTGCAGCAATTTTTCTGTACTTTGATTCACATAGTCATTCAAACTTCGTTTTTCTTCTTCTACAGTTTGGTGGATTTGCAGTAGCCCTCTGCCCCCTATTCTTCTTGGCAGGTACAATCTGTTGATGTCACTTCGTCGATGTAGAGCATGGTGCATGTTCAAAAGTTTACACGTTTTCCGGTCTAGGTGTTCCAATTCGGCCAATGTCCAGTTGATAATTCCAGCTTGGTAGCGTATCATTGTGACTGCCCATGTATTAATGGCTTTAATTATATTTCTACCATTCAGCTTTGATTTTAGTATTTTGCGGACTCTTCTGATGTATTCCTTTTGTGTTGACTCTTTGACTTATCTGCTTCCAATATGCCTAGGTATTTGTAACCGTCATCCTTTGCTAGTGCCTTCTTCTTCTTCTTCTTCTTCTTCTTCTTCTTCTTCTTCTTCTTCTTCTTCTTCTTCTTCTTCTTCTTCTTCTTCTTTTTCTTTTTCTTTTTCTTTTTCTTTTTCTTTTTCTTTTTCTTTTTCTTTTTCTTCTTCTTCTTCTTCTTCTTCTTCTTCTTATTCTTATTATTATTCTTATTATTATTATTATTATTCCCAGGAGCTATAAGGCATTTTGGTACTGGTATATTTACCTTACCTACATGTATATACCTAAATGTATTTGTACTAGTATCATAGAACAGCTGTTTTTGCCAGAAAGGAAAAAAAAGATTTGAATTAAAAACTGCTGCTTATTTATATTTCTTAATCTTTCTCCATGGTCTATAGCAGAGATCCCCAACCTTTTGGCAACAGGGACCGGTTCCGTGGAGAGAGGTTTTTCCGCGGACCAGAGGGTGCGTGGTTTGTGTGCTGCCTGCATCCTGCGGATGGGGCTTGGCTTGTTTGTGCAGACCAGTTGCTGGCGTGCCATGGCCTGGTACTGGTCCACTGACCGGGGGTTGGGGACCCCTGGTCTATAGTACAAACATGTTGGATTTTTTTTTAGCCTCCATAAGCAAGAAGTGATAAAAGGCTGCAAACTGGAAAGTATCTACCAGAGATTAGTGGGCCAATGTTGGAAAACTCAGAGTAGCACAGACTTTCACAAAGCTTTGATACATATCAATTAAAAAGGGTTCAGCACTGCCCTGCCAATCTAGTTGATCTGAAGTAGGAAGGCTACTCTAAGAGAGGCAGTCCCAAAAGTTAAGAAATCCAATGCAAAGTACCAGATTGTAAAGAATGAAGATGGGCTGGAGCCAGGAAGAGTTAGGGAGCTGAGAATCCTTGAAGCAATTAATCCTTTGAGAAAATAAAAGAACAGAGCTACAAATTATGATTATGATCCAAGTGAAAAACTAAAGTATAACAATTTGTACAGTATAGCTTAACAGAATATTTATTAACTATGACAAAATGGACAGAAAAATGTTGCATATACGACTGAAAGATGCCAAAGCAGAGCATGTTATCTGTTGCAAGGAATTAAGGTCAAAAGAATTTCAAAGTATTATTTATAAGAATTTGCTTCTACCCATTTTGTTATACAGAAGAAAGAGTGGGTTTATCTGGAGCATATAGTGGGAACGAGGCCCGTGAGAAGTAAAGCAAGAAAACATAGGATCAAGAATGAATGGTTAATGAACAAGCATGGATTGTATGGACTGAATATAATAGTGATTAGTGAGGAAGTATGTTGAGATGGTTTGCTCATACAGTATAGAGAAAATGAATGAGGGTTGAATTGAAGAAGAAATACATGGAGGAAGTCTGGATGGGTCATGAGGAAGGGAAGACTAAGAAAGTTCCAAGTCCATAAGATGGAATTAGGATGAGTGCTTTAAAAATAAATTTAAGGAACAAATGTCTGAAGCATGTATGGCTATAAGGATGGTTTGCAAGAATAGAAAGGAAGTATGGCATTGGTGTGAACTAGACTCATTTAGTTTTCTTTTACTTTTTACTTTTTTTGTTTACTGCTATTTATCTTTTTCAATGTTTTACATAAAAGCAATAGGCATATTTCCTGTTTACCTTAAGAGGGAGTAGTATGATAATTTGTATCGTATATGTATTTTAAAGTATTGTTGGACTATCTTTAGGTCCTCTCAAAGCTGCTTACTTAATTAAAAACAATAACAATATATCAGTTGCAATACTACATTGCTTCAGTAATAGACAATCAGCCTCCAAAAATGGTATAACAGCAAATAAAAACCATCAATCTAAAATACAATTTAAAAATACAGAAAATAAAAACAAAGGGAAAGGATCTTCAGCTTTTTAATTGGCTGCAAAAATAAGGCCTGATAGATCATTATGGAGGAGTTAGGCTGCTGAAAATGCCCTCTCCATTCCTTAATCATTATCAATTTAACCATCATTGGTGCCAAATAAATGAGAAAGAGCACTTTCACTGACCTATAAGTATACATAACGTATGTACAGAAAGAATTTCAGAATCTCAGAACTAAATATGTCAACCATTGCATCATCTGGGACTTTCAGAGGTTCTGGAGTTATGGCTGCCATCTATTAGTATCAGATTTGGGGACAGTATTCTTGTTCTTATTATTATTATCATCAAAGTTAAAAACTAAGTGTAGAACAGAAATAAAGGAACATAAGTCATGTAATTAATTATGTAAACTTACAAACTAGGAATGTTACAAACCAGGCAGGATTGGAAATATTAGAAATAGTTTGTCATACTTCCAAACCAATTTGAACTATAATTTGAATATATTTTTTTCTAAATTGTTAGTTATTGTACCCATTTTTGTCATCAGCAAATTTGTTGTAATCCACCCAAAAATTTTGCTTCAGGAAGACTTTAAAAACTGAAGAATAAATAAATATATTTGATCGTTTGTTCCTTTTTTTATAATTCATTAATAAACAATAGGGAATCTAGGGTTAAGCCACCTGTAACCTCTTTTCAATTTAATGCCCTAGTGATAAGCATGCTTTGAATTTTTGTTTTCTAGACAGTTTTGTAGCCGTTTAACTGTCATGCCATCCAGTGAACATTACTGAGCCTGCAAATGAATCTGTCATGGTATATTTTGCTGAAGTCAAGATATAATATCTTTACAACATTCCCACAGTCAATTAAGAAAATCACCAGGCTAAATTCTGGTAAATTACTGCCATGGTTTCAAAGTAATTAGTTTTTTATCTTTATCTTTATCTTATCATATCAAAATTATGTATTTTATCTTTATGATGTTCTCTAGAATTTTCCAGTCAGCATTTTTTTTACTAACTCTTGATATCACTCTTCTGGCTCTTAAGTTTTAAATTAATCCAAAATAAATAGGTATGCTGACAGTATTTCTATAAGTTTTGAGATTCAGTTGTGGCTCTTCATACTTGCCTGATTGAATGTGTATTTTTTGTTGGAGAAGCCTGAACCAAAATAAAGGCTGAACAGGTCTGCCTTTCCTCAATTACCTGTAAATTTTCTTTTCTTTTCTTTTTTAACATAAAAGAAGACATTTGCACTCTTTTCAACCCAATAGAATGCTGGATAGGAATTTATGCAGAGGGGTCAGAATCCTGCGTTTCTGGCACCACCTGTAAAATTCCAGGTTATCTCTCCACATTCTACTTTGTAACCCAGTCCTCTTTCCCATTTTCTATATGCCTCCTGCTTTTAGGTATTTTTTAACGCCTTCTGTATAGCATTGGCTTCTTCTGTTATCCTTTTCTTTCTCATTGCCATTTGGCAGCTGTGCTTTTACAATAGTATATTTTTCTTGCAACTGTATTTTTACTATCTCCTTCTTTGTGAAAGACTACACATTTTCAGCTCCCGTTCCCATTAGCTTCTCCTGCCATGAGACCCTATTGTTTTGAGTTTATTATACCCACTTTTTTTAAAGTCCATATTTGATTATGCTTGGATCCAAACAGCCAGATATTTTTTTCCTGAAAATTAGATAAGAAGCATTTTGCATGAATGTGGAATACATTTTGTCTGCCTCAATGAGGCTACTTTTTGCATACTTTATGAATTTCATAAAATAGTCTAATGTTCAAAAAGTAGGAAGAAAACGAGCAAGCAGGTGTCTTGTTTAAAAACCACACAGCAATGCACACAATTCTCTTTCCAATCATTCTCTCTCCGAACAGGTTTTCAAATTAAAAAATCTTATTCACAGGTAATCTAGTAATTAGGTAGACTAGCTGAACTTATTTTATTTGGAATATTCTGTCTGTGATAGTTGCTTGCTGCTGTTTTGTCTTTTTTAGTAAAATCTTTTTTATATCTACATATTTGATTCCCTTGGCTCAAAAAGGGAATTCAACCCTTCTTAATATGTGAGGTTGCCTGATTGCCCAGCTACCACTTCTCTTTCACGATAAGCACCAGTTCGGTCGTGCTGGTGTTAGAATCAAGTGCATCTTTCTTTATCCTTCATGAATCTGGGCTGAAGGGACAAGTTCTCAGTGAAAAGCGAAGAATTGGCCATCCAGATTAATTTGGAGGTTCTGCCCGAATGTAACAGTCTACAGTTAGTCCTCGATTTACGACCTCAATTGAGGCCAAAATTTATCTAGCTAAGTGAGACATTTGTTAAGGGAATTTTGCCTCATTTTACAACCTTTCTTGTCACAGTTATTAAGTGAATCGCTGCAGTTGTTAAGTTTGTAACAAGGTCGTTCTGTGAATCTGGCATCCCCATTGACTTTGTTTCACTTGAATATTTCACTTGAATGTTTCACTTGAATATTTCACTTGAATATCCTTGGATGAAGCAGTTTGCATGTATTATATTATTAAATATGTACCAAAATGATTGCAATTTTCCACAACTGCTCAGAAATATTTTTATAGTAGCTTTTATTTTGTCCACACTATTTTTCACTGTTTTCCTCTTTGGTTTCCTTCTCTTTTTTCTCATAAAACCTTGGTGGAGCAGTGGGCTAATGCCTCCTTAAGTAACACCAGCTGCCTGCAATTAGTGCAGGTTCGCATCCCACCAGGCTCAAGGTTGACTCAGCCTTCCATCCTTCCGAGGTAGGTAAAATGAGGACCCAGATTGTTGGGGGCAATTAAGCTGACTTTGTAATAATGCCGCTTGGGGTGTGTGTGTGAAAGCCCTAATAAGCAGGCATATACATAGAATGAAGGCTACTGCTAAGCTTGTAAGCCGCCCTGAGTCTTCGGAGAAGGGCGGGATATAAATGGAATTAAAATAAAATAAAATAAAATAAAACAACTGGATTGATACCACTGCTTAGTTATAACCATGCTCACCAGATTTAGCACTCTCTTTGCCTGCAAATAATGCCCCTTTTTTATATTTTACCCCACTATTAAAGATTTAGATCAGCTGATAAATAACAGAAAACAATGTTCTTAGTACAGGATCCATAAAATACATTTACCAATGAATCAAGTCACAAGGATTGTCTTAATCTTTGCTATGAAATATTTCTGTTACATGCTCATTTGCTATTTTTATCATGTGACACTAACCATCAGGAAACCCAATTTTCCAAATGACCGACTTCACTGGTAATTCATAAAGATATTTCTAAATCCTCAGTGATTCAGGCATTTTAACTGCCAACTATAATATCTGGTTTCTTATGTTCTGTATTAAATATTATAGCATATAACTCATTTTGGATTTATAGTGGGAAATCAATATTGTAAAGTAGTCTCATAACTGCATAGTGGAATTTCTTTGTGGCTATTTTCATCAGCCAAACTGTAATTTCTATGGATTTCCTAATAAATAGCCCAGCCATATTCATGATGGGAATTTGTTCAACAGCAGCTTATTCTGTCTCCTAATTATATCAAGCTTTTCTAAAAAAAAGTTGTACAGTTCTATGTAACACAAAATATATTCTGTTCGGAAATAAAACTTTACAAACATATGTTTCCTACTGGTAAGTTTACAAGTTTAGAAATCTGTACAAGTACTTAGGAATTAATTTTAATGCATGTTTGTGGTCCAGAATATTAATATTCTAGCCATCTATTCATGTTCTTTTGGGACCTTGCTAACAAACAACTTCCATCAGTGCTTGATTCTTCTATCTATCCTGGCAGCATCCTTAGAGCAGAAACATTTTCCAAACTAAAGAGGCTGCACTTGCTGTAGAAATCCATGCTGGAAAGTAGCCTTAAAAGCCTGAAGCTAAGAAAGCACTTTTGAGTCTGAATGTCCAATTTTCTATGACAGACTACTATAAAACGTACCCTGCAGTGCATTTAAAAAAACACCAAGGATTTCCTAGTAGTTGTAAAAGTTTTGTTTTTTTTAATCTCTCCTTCATTTGAAGTCTTAAGCTGTCCCTCAACATTATTCTTACATTTCCAATCATCCAAAATGACATTGCTAACAAAGATGAAAGTATGTACAGAAAGAAATTTTTAACTCTGCACCTTTCACCATTGGCCATGCTCGTTAGGTTATTAGACACTGTAAATTAGCAGACTATGGGAAGTAACTAAAGTATATTTCCAAAATAGATTGGATACATTCCACATTGGCTCTGCACCTGTGCTTGAATGGATCTGCATTCAAACCTATAATTAGTCATGTATTTTATTTTATTTTTTTAAAAAACATAACTAGAACTAGCATTCTTACATCAAACATTTTTAGGAAGTACAACAGTGAAAGCGTAGTTATTTTTTCTGGATATCTACAGTAAGTATATCTATCTATCTCTGTCTGTCTGTATGTATGTATGTACACATGCACATACATACATACACAAGCATGCTAATTACAAGAGACAATCCCTTCATAAATCAAAATTTATGGATGGGGTAGCACTATTCCAGATAGATTCGGTGTGCGGTTTGGAGGTCCTTCTAGACTCCTGCTTGAAGAGTAGGTGGCACCTGTGGCTAGGGGAATCCTTCCACACCTTTGGGTAATGTGCCAGTTGCGCTCACTCACAGACTGGGATACCTGCTCACCGTCACCCATGCCCTTGTAACTTCCTACTTAAATTACTGCAATGCATTCTACATGGGGTCCCCCTTGAATAGCATTCAGAAACTTCAACCGATGAAAAATGTAGCTGCACAGGTAATAAATGGTGCCAGTTACACAGCACATGTAACATCATTACTTTGTGAGCTGCACTGGCTGCCGGTATGTTTCTGGATGCAATTCAAGTTGTTGGTTATCACCTTTAAAGCCCTACATGGCTCAGGACTGAGACACGTGAGGTACTAACTTTTCTCAAGAGTTTCTACCCACCCAATCTGGGGTTCAAAATGTGTTAACGGCCCCGTTACTTTACTACTAGTTGATTAATCATCATAGCTGCTGTTGCTTTTTGTGGGTGCTTTTATTGTTTTAATGCTTTTTAAAATTGTTTTAATTGTTTTATAATTTTAGAATTGTAAGCCACCCAGAGTCACTTGTTTGAGTTAGGTGGCTATAGCAATTGAATGAGTGAATGAAAGAGGGAATGAATGAATAAGTAAATAAGTAAGTAAATAAAATTATTTTTTAGGTGACAGCTATTTTTAGATTCATATTTTTCATGCGGTGCTTCAAGAATCAAATAAATTATTTATCTGATGCTTTTATGCAGTGCTTGCATACTGGATTCATTCTTGCATTCTGTTATGCATGAAGTCTTTTCTAGTGCATGTCTCCTTTCAGTGAGAATATGAAATATTTCAGAGTTTCAGGAAAATACAAGGCTTTAGTGTTCTTAAAGTAAGTTCTCAGAATCACCCAATTTATCTTTTTTGTAATCATTTTGTAGACAGTAGGGCTCACACTGAAATTGACAAAAGTTTTCTACTGATTTAAATAGGAGGATGACAGAGACCCAAATCCATATTTTAAGAATACTTTAATTACAAAACTATACAGACTAATTTGGTATGGGTAGAACTGGAAAAGGCAACTAAAATATATCATCTATACCCAGTGATAGGAAAAAAATTAACAGCATATGTTTATATAAAATATTTTTATATTTCTGACTTCCTCATTTGAAACAATTCTCCTGTGTGTAGGAAAACATTTCCCAAGCATGGGTGATTCCTGTAATTTTCTGAGAGGAAAATACTAAGAATACTAACATCAAATGTTTCACTGTATTTAAAGCACTAATATATTTTTTTAAAAAACCCTTTCAAATGACCAGATGCTGTGGTAAAGTGTTTTAGTGAAGGGAAGTCAATAATTATATTTTAATTATTAAGTAATATGCTTGTGTGTACAAATAATGTTTAAGATTAATTCCTAACAGAAGCAATTTAAAAGCATTCTGTGAACAAAATTTGTTGAAAATACAGATTTGCAAAACTAGTAATTTGAGAAGGCAGATAAAAAGAACAGCATGATCAGGAAAGGATACTTTGAAGATTCTGTAACAACAATAGGACCAGAATTAAGTGTTTCCAATGGACAGAAATACAGTAATTGATATAATCCTGAAGAAGTTAACAGTGCAATACCATATATGTTTACTCAGAATTAAGTCCCACTTTGTCAACTGAATGTTACATTTAGCAAGAATGCTGCAGTTTGAAAGCACAAAACATCACTTGGATATTCCTGATATAAAACTCAAGATATGAAAAGATAATTTTGGGTAAGACACCCCTTCTCATTCTTGCCTGCTCCAAGAATAAGATTATAAATCATAGAATATTGTGATACTACTTTCATAAGATAGATCAGTTAGCACTCAGCTAGATATAATGCTGAGTTAAATACTATATTTTATTCTTTTGTTATGTCAAGCATAGCTCAACATGATTACAACTGTATATCCTTCAATTTTTAAAAATATTAACATTATAACCAAATCCTATGAATCAGAGGAAGGAACAAATCTGGAATCCTTACCGTACATCTACCAGTCTCAATAAAATGCTATATTTCTGCTATCTTCCTTTTTTCCCATTATAAAACAAAATTACACTCCCTAGCAAAATAGTTGTTTTGTCAAACTGTTCAAATTTCACTATTGATATAGGGATCCTTTAAATAGTTCAACGCAATGGGGGAGAAACAAAAACATCAACAGAATAGTAATTGTACAGTCATCAGGATCTTCCTTTAAATAAATGATCATTCATTTTCTATTTGCTTTAACTAAACGAGAAATATTAAAGCCTGCAGCAACGATTGTTACATTTTAATCAAAACTATTAAAAACTAATCATTTTGTTGTACAGAAATATAACATTCATTTATATTTACTGTTTATTTTGCATGCAGCAAGTGCAAAAATGAACAGCAAATTAACCCTGCCTTCGAATGGATCTTTCTTCACGGCTGAGCTGCTATAATCTCTCTTATGCCATGTAAACGTTCTATGCTCCTCCTGAGCACTTCGCTGAATTTGCTTAGTCCCCACCAAAGAAAACAAGAGTGATTTAGTGTATTTTTTCAATATATTGGGAGAATAACTGAAGTGTAAAGGGAGGACCATGTGTCAGTGTGGCTGAATGTAATTTTAATGTTACCTAAACACAATGGCAGTGTTAAAAGTTAAAAAGGGAGAGACAGAGAACAGAAAATGACTGTCATTTAGGTATCATTTCTCTCCCTTCCTCTCTGTTTTAAAGGTCTTTTACTATCAATTCTTTGAATGATTTTCAAGGGATACAAGTGTGTGTTACAATACCAAGCAGACTTACTAGGAAGTAAGCTCCATTGAACTCAGTGGAACTTTCTTCTGAGTAAACATTCTTCAGATGGCACTACAATTCAATTACAAGGACATTTTTATTCTATAATAAAAGATTTGCAAGCAAATTGAGAATTCAGACCTGTTTGACTATAGCAGACTTAGCATTTCCAACTGGTACATGGTATTTTTTTAAAGCTATAATACTTCATAATGTATATAATCATGAACAAAAGCTTTTTCAAAAACTGTTTTCACTGTGCTAAAGTAACAAACTAGACTTGTTGTAAGTATATTATTCTTACAAGTAGTTCGCAGTTATTCTTGAAGGCAAGTCTTGGAGTTTCCTTAGCATAGTGTTGCTGGGGAAAATTTTCAGCATGTCCATCTTCATCTCTAGCCTGAAGGGAAATATAATGGCCTATTTAGGGACTTAGAAATAATGGAAGAAAAAGAATAAGCTAAATGCATAACAGCTCAGATCATTAAACAAACGGGAATTTCAAATACAACAGTAGTAAAAAAATTCTTATATATGCAGTATTAGAACTTTTGAGTGCTCATTACACCATTAAAAACATGCAAATAGACTTTGGTGTAAGAGTTAAAGATTAGCAAAGAAACAAGCCCCAGAATGAAGTATTTCAGCTCTCTGTTCTGAGTGTTTAATAGCACAGTATTACTCATGTCTATTCAGATGTAAGTCACGCTGAGACGAATGGGACTTACTTCCCAATATATGTAGGATTAGAAATCTTAAAATTTTCAGTTTATTCCCAGTTTTGGTGCTTCAAGGATTATATTACGTATATGCTATAGGTATTTCACCCTTTGGAAATGTTCAACCAATAACATGTTTCCAGATTAAACGTTTTAAGAAATATTATCTGTTGTGCTATTTTTTCTAATAGCCGTTGTATTGCATGGATTTCCTCTTTTTTATGTAAAAAATTGGAACCAGGTTGTCATTAAGTGAGGGCAATTAAATATGTTAAAATATTTAAGAATATAAACTGAAAGTTATGGGTTGTTTTGATCTAAACAGTTAATTAACGAAGCTGAAGTTTAAATGGGATAAATTAATGCAATTCCATTAGCAACTCTACTGCTTGCTTGCAGCAATTTCTTCTAATCTGCAGCATATTCTGGTTTAGAGTTAAAGCAATTGAGAAGTAGGAGGAAGGAGGAGTGTCAGCAGCATGCTCATTACACCCTTCATTTGGATGACACTTGCACTCTGTTCCACTCTCATCTCATCTAATCCCTGACTGTTCGCTCTCCCTTTCTCCCGGTTTCCTGAAATTCACAGCTGAGCTGTCTCCCTCACATATGGCTTGCATATAATTATGCATATTCACATTTTACACTGCATTAAAATGATGAGCTTCTGGCTTCAGGCCAGCTTATTTGAATAAGACCCAGTGAACTTGGGAAAAAGGAAGGGGACGGGGGGGGGGGGTAGAGAGAGAGAGATAGAAAAGCCATATAGCAAGCAGCAGGTAGTTCTGAGAAAGAAAGAAAGAAAGAAAGAAAGAAAGAAAGAAAGAAAGAAAGAAAGAAAGAAAGAAAGAAAGAAAGAAAGAAAGAAAGAAAGAAAGAAAGAAAGAAAGAAAGAAAGAAAGAAAGAAAGAAAGAAAGAAAGAAAGAAAGAAGAAAGAAAGAAAAAATCTACATGGTGTATTAATCAAGAGCATCTGTGAAAATGTTTAATACGTATCTAGTTATCTCTGACAATTCTTAAGCTATTCCCTTTTCTTAATATTGTGTGAACTATTTTCATGTGTCATATTTCAGAGTATTTAACTTCTACTGGCATTGGCATTATAAAACATATCTGTCCCTTGTACATTTTATGTCTTCCTCTTTTTTTTGCTTTCAAAAAAGCTGCCATTCCCCAGCTAAGAGGCAAAGAGGTTATCTTGGATTGGAGTATCAAGGGTACCAAAGTTTAGCAAACTATTCAAGTCACTTAAACATATTTCAGTTTTTCAAATCTTCTGAAGTTCCAGGCTGGTATTAAAAAATAAAGGTTTACGGAATGTAATTATATAATAAATAATATATAATATTATTTGACTCCAACCTGAATGTTAGGAAATTCAAAATAAAATTCCCTGTAATAATAATGGAATTCTATTAAATCCTTCAAATTAAAAACTATAAAATTCTTCACAAACACTCCTATCTTCTAAATCCTGGTAGCAGTAGGCATTAAGAAGAAGTAGCTAAAAAGATTTAGGCAAGAAGAATGTTAAAAATAAAAACAGCAGGGTCCCCTGGCACCTTAAAAGCTAACGATGTTTATTGCAGCATACACTTTCATGGCCTAGAGCAGTGCCAGCAGACAAATACAGCTATTTCAATTTATAAATGTGATTTACTGTTTCTTTCATATAACCTCTTTGGGCCAAATTACTTATGACAGGCAGTTCCATAATACTTCCTTCCAATATTTTAAAGAGAAAACAGACTGGAACATTGAGAAACAGCTGGAATCTCTAGATTGGGCTTGGTCTAAGTCTCTTGATAGAGCAAATAGCAAGGGTATTTTTAGTTAATAGGCACCCTAGTGTAAGTGGACTGCAAAATAAAAATTAAGAAAAGGAATCCATAGCTTGTAGGATAACCTAATGATTATAAGTCACATACACGAGCAAATTTTAGAAACAAACACTAAATTAACAAACAAATGAACACTGGGATAGAATTAAAAACTAAAACAGTTTTTATTGCTGAAAAATCAAGCTTTCGTTGGCCAACTGCCAACGTCATCAGGATGGAGATGCTGGGGTGGGGAGATTCCGTTTATACTGTTGGTGTCTGCACTCTGCTCATGGAGCATGCTCAGATCTGTTTGTTGAGGTCTGCCGTATTTCTTTGAGTTGTCGCGCATCCGTTTTTGGGATGTATTTGTCTCTGGGTATCTGTTGTTAAAAGTGAATTGTTTATAGCTCCATGTGTTGTAGCCATAACCCTGGTCATTGTCCGTGTTCTCATGCCAGGGATCTTAAATGGTTGTTGCTCTTCTTCCTTGTGTTCGACATTGCAGAGTGGTTGTGTGCTGGTGCAACCTTGGATTTGATGCAATGAGATAATTTGTGAATTCTTGCGCTGCACTAAATAAATATTTACATCAAGTTTTCCTACTTTCTTAAGGGCGCAACTGATAACAAAACCAGGAACATCTTCAACACTGGATTCTCTGTAAACTAAGTTACTAGACAAACTTATGCTTATTTCTTCCCTCAATTCTTTAATATCTTCTCCTTAAATAATACTCAAATCTCCATTTTAATCTTGTCATAATAGTTTAATACTTTTCCATGCAATCACATACCTATTCAAAATTATTGTTGTGCAAAATTATTGTTGGAAAAGTAGCTTGAAAATGTAATTTTGAGAAGCCAAATTTCAAGAAGAAAAGCATTGATCTAATTTACTTAGAGCCAGGGTGAATTATTATGCAATCTCCATGAACATGCCTTCAAACACGAACTGTATGAAACGTGACATCTGATATAAAAAAGTTCTTGCTGACAATAGATAGATAGACTGTATTACACCAATTCTGTAACTGTGGCATACATCAAAGCTCAATTCAAAATTTTAATTTTTGGTAATTAAAACACTTAAATTATTTGAGTCCAGGTTATATGAAAAATCATCTCTACTCTTCTGTATCTGGGCATTTGTTAAAATGATCACAGGAGGAACTGCTGTTAAGATCTGTAAGATAATAGCCAACAATCAAATTATCTTGTTTACAGTATTCCTTATCTATTTTTTATTTCATAGTATGCTTTAAGGCTGTATTTAAAATCCTTTTATCTGGAAGTAAGCATCACTGAACTTTGGAGGACTTAATTTTCAGGAGATAGAAGAATTATCCTGGAAAGCTTTGGATTTGGTTTATTTTTAACTGATTCGTCTTGATTTTTTTAAACCAATCTTTGGGGGTGTCTGATATTTACGCTGGATAGTACTTTTTTTTTTACTGCTAAGCTACTTGATAAATTTTGAAAAGCAGCTAAAATGCATTATTTGAGAATCACGCCCTCTATTCTCCCATCCAGATTCCACCCCAAAAAAACCAAAAAATTGACTGTTCAAAACATTTGGAAGAGGTACGTAACGTTAGATAAACTACACTCATGTGAGCACAGCATAATGCTCTGGTGTTTTAATGCAGCTGTATCCTCTGAAACCTTTGGCATAGTTGCTTTGGCGGACTTTCTCAGTTATCTCTAGATGTTTGCACAAGTTCAATTGTTTTGGTTCACAGGCAGACACAGCTGAAATGTAGTTTGTGTATGTATGCATAGGGAAAGAGTTCAAAAGCATCTTCACTAAATTTTCTAAAATATGTAGTTGCTTCTTTAAAGAAAGATGCATACATTGAGGCAACACAGGCTTCTTTTTAGAGGAAAGTTTTGTTTGTCTGGCAGGGAGTAGTTTTAAAAATGTTAAACCAGATATTTATGCTTATTAAAAACAACAACAGAAGGGCCAAGCACAAATTGTTTAGCAGCTGTAATTTGATTCTTATTTTCAGACCAAAACATATTTGAAAAATACAAACACAGATTCAACAAAAGATATATTTCTGGTTAATGTTAACTATAATGTTTCTCCACATTCATACAGCATGGTTTTAACAAAAAGGATTTGCTAATTATATTAAGTAGCTGTACAAGATGGGGCAAGGAGTGGCTCTTTAACAACCTATAGAGGTTCAATGTGTTGTGTGAAAATACCTACTGTGAGTTATAAAATAAGAGGACATGTCTCCTTATGGATTAATGATTAGATATAAATTTGGAAATAAAGATTTTGCCCAAAAGATCACAAGAGGACTGTTTCTCATTTGCCACCCACATAAAGCTTTAAAAAAAACCATAATGAAATTTCCATCTTCTAACCTGCATAAGGTTTCCGGGTTTAAGAGAAACATACAGATAAAGATTCAATAATTATTTGACAGATCATTAGGCCAGTAAGGGTAATGTGCCATCATATGCATAAGTTTCACATTAGAACAGAAGTGAGTTCTAGATTGATTCCCCCCCCTTTCTGAAACAGTGGCCTCTGATTATTAGCATAAATAAAAGAATGCCAGAATGTGTAACTACATATTATCGTATGTCCAGATTATATGGCTCTTTGAAAGTATGTCTTTATAGCTGTGGTACCATTTTTGTGTACCTATTCTGGGTTGGAAGAAGACTATTCTGGTCACAGTTCAGTACTGGAAGAATTGTTCTAAGACTGAGAGATTTCTGCAAAGATTTATGTGTTTCTTTCTATATAGAATTCAAAGGCATGTAATCTGTGTGTCACATCATTTTGATAACTCTTGTACTCATCAAAATGTCTCTTATCTCACTCTTTGAGATATGCAGATGATATTGGTTGTTTGTTTTGAATATATCTTCTATAACACTGAGGAGCCTTGGTGGAGCAGTGGGCTAATGCCTCCTTAAGTAACACCAGCTGCCTGCAATTAGTGCAGGTTCGCATCCCACCAGGCTCAAGGTTGACTCAGCCTTCCATCCTTCCGAGGTAGGTAAAATGAGGACCCAGATTGTTGGGGGCAATTAAGCTGACTTTGTAATAATGCCGCTTGGGGTGTGTGTGAAAGCCCTAATAAGCAGGCATATACATAGAATGAAGGCTATTGCTAAGCACATTGGTTTGTGCTTAAATTGTAAGCCGCCCTGAGTCTTCGGAGAAGGGCGGGATATAAATGGGATTAAAATAAAATAAATAAATAAATAGACATATACTTCATCACCAAGCAAAATAATCTCACAGTTTTGGGCATAAATATATAGACCAGTGTTTTTCAACCCTGGCGACTTTAAGATGGGTAGACTTCAACTCCCAAAATTCTCCAGGCAGCATGAGAAACACTGTGTTGAGAAGTACTGATATAGACTATATCATTTTTTTTAATTTTTAAACTACAGTTTTAACAATTAATAGATCTAATTTAATAGATCCTCTTAAACGTAAGTCTTGATTTTTATTGCAACTGGTCTACAATGTCGTTATTGGTGTTGTCATAATCTACGATCCTGGCTATTTGATGGATTGGCTATCTCCAGTGTCTGCCTCACTGATTTGGACAGAGTGGGGGGATTCACTACCCCTTCAATTAAACAGTGTCATTTTTGGGACCTAGGAAACATCATGTCATGTTGCCTGCCCGTCGAGTTGCCAGCCTTTCCCTGAAATTTGTGTGGCTTCCATTTTGATGGCGTTTTGGAGGCCTTAAAGACCTGGCTTTAGTCCCAGTGCCTGGGTTAGGATGACTGATGGAATTGCTGGGTGCATGATATTTGTTTTATATGTTGATCAGATTGGCCAACTTTTTATTGTTTTATGTAAATTGATATGTTTATATTGCCTTGCATTATGAGCCACCCAGAATCAGCTGGGTGGCACCTAACAAACCTAGAAATAATCTATAATGATACTAAAGGTAGCTAACTATAGGAAATAATAAAGTATTAAACAGCCAAATGAAACATATATGGAAATATGGCTAGAACCCTTTAGTGTCTTCTTAAAATTACCTAATTGTTAATTATCCAGTTGCTATATGTATAGAATCTTGGTGTGCTGAATATGTATGATTGTTCTGTGTTTGTGCATGTGTATGTGCAGATATGTTTGTGAAACAGACAACTGAGAAACTCAGTATAAATTGTGATGTGCCTAATTATCTACCAATAATCCTTCTGCCTCATAAAGTTATTGCACTTTTCTGGCAAGCCTCCAGGGACGACAGGGTCCTTAGCCTGATTTTATGGATTAACCTTCAGATCTCATTATAAAAATGAGCTATAAAAATTAACATAATTGAAAACTAATAAATAGTACCCCTGTCTTTCATTCTATCAGTAATGCTTTCAAACACCAACATTATGGTAATGGATAAAATAAATTATTTTCTGGATTACTGTCTTCTAGGCTTTTTATCCTCCATATTATTTGAGGGGAAGGGGGGAGGGAAGGGGAGAGAGAGAGGGAGACGGAGAGAAACAGAGAGATGCCTGTCTGTATGTGTGAGTTCTATTATGTTGGAATGATATAGTTTTTCTTTAAGATTTTTACACATAATCTCTGATAAGACTAAGAAATCACCAGTCAAACATTGGCAGACATCCAAGGCCTGTCAAGAGCACAGCTTACTATAAAATACTAAAAATAAAGAGATGAAATAAATCAAATCATTTCTCTGATGAAAAACAAACACAGCATTGTTACTGTCTTCTATATTTTAGGGGCTTGTTTACTTTTTTCTGATCAATTACTGAATCAAATTTATACTAAAAATGTCTAAATCTTAAAACCGTGCCAATTTTTATATTACCATTCTTCTTCCTGAATGTCAATTTTTGCATATTATTATAGAGTGCTGAAATGTATGAAACAAAATAAAAAATATAGGAAATAATAATCTAACAGAATATAATGCAAAATGTATTTGAAGGAATGTATGAGAGTCCATCCCCTCGCTATGCTAATAATTGTGGTTTTTCTTAGTTGCTGTGTTTATTTTAGTACATGTGGGTTTTTTTACATTTTAATATTTTTAGACATCCAGACTCATTTATTGAGCTGGACAACCCTATGTCTTGATTAAATAAAGAAATAATAAAAATAAAAATCTATTGCATAGGTTCTAACAGGCTTAATTGATATCTTGGACAGAAAATAGTAATATAATCAGCATTTTTGTCAATAATTTCCCTTGTTTTTATTCCTTATTTTATTATTTATTTTAAAAGTCACATGCACTTTTGAGGGCCGAGGAAATCATTCTCTCTTGTTCACTGTCAAGTGATAACACCGTTGCTTTTAACAGGTCCATCACCAAACAGGAATAGGACGGAATGATACAAATGAAAATCTTGCATAGTGAGAAGAGGGAAAATGTCCAAATATCCTGACAGTCAAGGGAACAAGAAAAGTATATTGCTTTTTCTTAACATCAGGTGTTTAACAGGATAAGAGGAGTACAGTTAATTGGAGCTCAGCAATTAAATTTATCACCATCACTGATCAAAATTGAATTTACCTTCTCTTGGGCTTATCTCTTTCCATGAACCTGGCCATATTATCTTGTTCAAAATTAATTTATTAAGACTTAAGTAAACTTTCATGGAGGCTTCTATCTTTTCTAGGTTTGGCAACTAATTTTTCATCACAATGCAGATCATTGTATGTATCACAATTAAGGGAATCACACAATCTTTTGCTTTTATTTTAAAGTACCATTAATATTTTCAAGAGCTAAGTAAGCTTGTGACTGGAAAAAATAATAAGGCAAAAGACCAATCAAAAATCCATTCCCCTCTTTATAGTTCTAGATTGCAGCTCCCATGTAGCAATGAAAACTGCAAGTGCAGTTTCTTGAGGTGTTAATGTATAAAAGATGTCACACTTTATTGTCCACTCAGTAGATTGTCAGCTTTCTGTTACTTTTCAGAGGTGGCAACAGAACTGTATTTCTGCGAATTGTATGAAATCTGCCCTAGTGGTGTTTCAGCCTTCATGACAATAACAACTATCTTATCCTTTGTCTGAACAGAGCAGCATTGGTGAAAACAGACAACTGATTAATTCACATACTGTATACTAGCCATAACACTCTGGTTTTGCTTCCCACTTAGCATAATATATGAGGCCAATCCCTATGACTACTAGCCAGGGTTGGGCTCAGCATTATGTATGCATCAATAAATGATCATTAAGAGAAACAATAGCTTACTGTGAAATGTGAATTCAGCCACTATTTCCTTCCACTGTTTACTTTATATGTTGAGATACAGGTAGTCCTCGACTTATGACCACAACCGAGCCCAGAATTTATGTTGCTAAGTGAGAAATTTGTTAAGTGAGTTTTGCACAATTTTACGACTTTTCTTGTCACATTTATTAAGTGAATCACTGCAACTGTTAAGTGAATCTGGCTTCCCCATCAACTTTGCTTGTTAGAAGGTCACAAAAGGGGATCACATGATTCCAGGACGCGGCAACTATCATAAATATGAACCAGCTGTCAAGCATCCGAATGCAAGTCACATGACCATGGGGAATGCTGCAATGGTCATAAGTGTGAAAAATGGTCATAAGTCACTTTTTTCAGTACTGTTGTAACTTTGAACGGTTACTAAATGAACTGTTATAAGTTGATGACTACCTGTATCACCTGTTTAGAACAGACTGCATTTGCCATTTAAAAATTAGGCATTGTTGCCCTGTCCCCCAGGAGTCAGCAAACAAAATATGAATCTAGGAAATGTTTTCTACATTCACTCATTGCAAACCTGGGAATTTGGCATTGATCTTCCTTACTTTTTGACAAGTAATTTCTTTCTCCTCTCATATTACATACATGCATATAAACAGACACTCTCTTGACAAAAAGGTTTCCGGGTCATGGCCCAATGTAACTTATGAGATAGAGAATCTGTTCTATATAAAAATAACTGTACCTTATGCATACACTGTATCCTATCTCAGGTTTTTTGTTGATCAGTTATGATTCTTTGGTGAGTAAAAATAGTTAAAAGTCTAATGGGAGTTAAAATTACAGATGACATGAATTATCATCTGTAATATTGTCATTTGTTGCAGTATTCTGCAATCAAGTAAAATTTCATCGTTAACAATGAAACTACTAAGTGCTGCTTCTCATTGCAGTAGACAGCCACATTTTTAAAAATCTTCATCTGATTTTAAAAATCCAGGTGTCCGTTCTTTTTGCTGACTTCCAGCACTGAAGGATCCTTGGTGAGTGTTCTTGCAGATGTTTCATTACCCAAACTAGGCAACATCATCAGTGCACCATCATCGTCTGCAAGAAAACAACCAAGCTCAGAGAGCACCAAAGACCCTTCATTTCAATCCCAAACTACAAATATTCTGCTTTATTACTTCCAGCACTTTTGTTCTCCCTCTCTCTATGGTTAAGTGCTAAGAAAGTAATGAGATTTATCGTAACATTACTATTAAAGGTATAGGTTGTACATAAAATCCCTTGCAAAAGTATTTCTTTTCTGAGGGAATCATTTATAATACTAAGATATTTAAAGCAGGCTTTAAAAAAAGAGAAGCAATAGCAAAAATGATTCATCTGGTATATATTTTAAAGGAAGGGCAAAATAAATTGTAAACAGCTCCGCATTTCAGCTTTGGCCCAATGTATTCTATCAGATGTAACTAATTCCCAAGTTATAAAAACGTTTTTGTGTGGATGATGCTGCCCACTAATTTCAGTAAAACTAATTGCAAATAAAAATATTTCATGTCGTAGATTGTCACAGACTTACATAGCCTATCAACTTAAATTGCCGTTGCTACTTTAAATGAGGCTGCAACTGTGATGCATCCCATTCACTGAAAAGGCACATGGCAGGGAATAAAGCCCAATCTGCACTTCTGAAATGTGCCCAAGATTTAGAGATGATGATTGTTCTTTCAAACATTAATGGATTTTTGAGAGTGAACTTTATGTATTCAGTTTGCCTATGTGTTAAATGTTCGGCTGCTTTTCATAGCAATGACCTCACTGATTTTATTATTCTGTTTGTTAAATGGACATTTCCAATCTTAGGGGGAAAAAGAATCAGGGAGAACTTTGCTAAACTGGGAAATGGCATCAAACCACCTCTGTAAATGTCATTATAATCTGGATTAATTTATCCTTGTAGAAACCACAATAGTTTTTGGCACACAAAATACCATTTTTGTTTAGTTTCTTTTGTTTCTTCTGGCAGCTTTGGTTGTGCAATATTACAGAAAAATGTACACTACTCTTTTTATCTGGTGGGAATATAGTGTAATATTTAATGCATATTTTATATCAATACATACTGCTTTATTTCAAAATGCAGCTATATTACAAATGCATACAAAATGTAATGACTTATGTGAAGCGCAACATACTCAAAAATGGTAACTCTACATTTATTAATGACACAAACCATTACTCTTATCTCTAACAGAAAACAAAAATCCAGAATCAGCTAACAAAGTTCTTATCATATTTTTTTCTGTATAGCATTTATTAATCTCCTATAGGACAACAAAAAGTAGTAATTGACATAAAAATAATGCATAGCTTTCAGCTACAAGCATGTAAATAAAAATTCAAACTGTGTCTCAGATTCTTCACTTCTATTCCCAAAAAACCATAATAATTTCAACAACTAGAATAAGTTGACCAATTCAATAAAATGCAGAAATGTCTACAATTCCTATGCTGTCTTCTTTATCAGCCTACCTAGATAATTTTTAGTGACAAACTAGACAACCCACGACTTTTTGGATCATCCTTTCAGAGATATTTCCTTACCTAAACAGAGAAATAGAATGACCACAGGTGGGAACAGAACCAATTTCTAATTTCTTGCTGGCTTCCCCAGTGACTTGCTTGCATGAAACTGGCAGTGAGTTTGGTAATCACTCTTTTTTCTCCTTAGCTGATGCCACTTTCCCAAGAGGAAGGGGAACAAAGGGAATTGTGGATTGCAAGAAAAACTACACCCCTTTTCCTCATCCTGGCATTTCCCCAAGGTCCCCCTTCCATCTTCCCTTGTGCCACCCAACCTACAGGTTTCTAAGAAATATAATGAGAAATTGTGGTGTCATTGAAGTGGCCACCACTTTCCCAAATTTCATTCCCATCAGAGTCATAGATCCCAACAAGTTAGCCCACTTCAGCTACCTTGGTTTAATCACTGTTGTCCTATACTTTCCAATTTTGCCCACATGAAGGTTACAAGCAAAGAGACATGAGGGTTTTGGTAGACAGATAATAAGCATGAAACTTAAGACAATATTTTTAATCATGAATGATAGGAGTGAAATATAGGCAATATCAGGCATGAAACATAGATAATTGTGACAGTCACTCATACTCTAATTATCTCACAGAACAAATATTACAACATACTCTATATGGGGTTGCCCTTGAAGACCACTTGTAAGATCAACTGGTCCAGAATGCAGCAGTGTCGGCAATTATGAGCTAATTTAATGAGGGCTTAACTGACCAGGTTTTCAATTTAGTATGCTAATATTTTTTTTCAATTTATGCATGTCCTCAAACATTCCTGATTATTCATGGCCTTTATCTTAGTTTTGTAACCTAAAGGCATAAAAGTTTATATAATGGAGCATTCACCAACTCGTAATTCCTCTGATACAACTGGGAAAATAACAGTAATATCTATGTTAGTGAGTATAGGGGGTTAAATAATCAAGTGCATGAATGAACTTAACAAAAGGGAGACCACTTTTCCATGAATCAGATTGGTAAATATATGTCCTAAGAACACAGATGAAGGAACTATAGTATTTGTAATGTAGTACATACATTACAAATACTGTAAATGTTTGATCTAATGTGAAGAACGTAGAGCAAAATAACCATGAGTGTTTAAAAAACTGCTTTCAGAAATTATGCCTGTCACAGTCCATATCCACACAGCCTTTAAAACAAAACAAAGCAAAACACCTTTCCTAATATTCATCTGCCAATGAGAGTTTGGCTGTAGAAGAATCTGACTAAATCTCAACCTTGAACAAAAAAAATAAAATGAGACCAACTACATCATCTTCAACCACCAGTCTAGGGAACACTCTGCTGAAAAGATGATGGAGAGGTTTTGTGTTTTTTTTTTAAAAAAACCCTTCTGTTGTGGAGTAGAGGGGGAGAGTTTGGCAATTCTAATTCAGCTGTTTTCAGTCCTGGATTTTAGTAAAGGTAAAGGTTCCCCTGCACATGCGTCCTAGTCGTTTCCAACTCTAGGGGCTGGTGCTCATCTCCGTTTCAAAGCCGAAGAGCCAGCGTTTGTCCGAGGACGTCTCCGTGGTCATGTGGCTGGCATGACTAGATGCCAAAGGCGCACGGAACGCTGTTACCTTCCCACCGTAGTGGTCCCTATTTTTCTACTTGCATTTTTACGTGCTTTCGAACTGCTAGGTTGGCAGAAGCTGGGACGAGTAACAGGTGCTCACTCTGTTATGAAGCACTCAGGATTCGACCCGCCAGACTGCCGACCTTCTGATCGACAAGCTCAGCGTCCTAACCCACTGAGCCACCATGTCCCTGGATTTTACTTTATATTTAATGTTTATGCCAAGTATCAATTACTCTATCCAGATAATTAACTCAATATGTAGATTTAGATGTTACTTTGAATCTCTCTTGAAGTGTATTATTTTCTAGAGAAATATTCCGTTTATCAAATTGTGAAATAGCCCTGTAAAAACCAAGGTTTTTCAAAAGTTTGTAACTCTAGTTGTTTCTAGGGAAATATTTTATGAACTTCCCTTCTAATAAGCACTTAACAAGATTTTGTCACGAGCAGTTGAGCAGACTATGTCCTGTTCCACAGCCTAATTAGTATATAGTAGCAATATTATTGTCATTACTTTTTATACAGTAAATGGAAAACATGCTGTAATATATTTTTATATAGTTCATCAAAATGGATATAAAAACTGGTATGTGTATAATTAAGCAGCTGGATCATCAATGACTGTGACAAAAACTACTTTCTTAAAATTCTAAGATATGTATTCAGACTTTGGCTTCAGTTCAAATTATGGTTGTTCTCAGGACAAATGACTCAGTGGATCATCTCAGTTCCAATCACATTACCTTGTAAAGTTAAATGTATTAATTTTACGGGCATCTACTTTCTGGTAAAATTTCATTCATGGACAATAATATCTTTTTAGGGCATACTAAAATGCCCAGTGAAAAATCACTTTAACAGCCAGACGCCAACATCCATCTACAGTACTGCCTTGTTTTAACTTTGATTTTGTGCTCTTGCAAAACAGAAGCCATTCCACTCAACAGGTGATGCAGGAAGATCCACTATAGCACCTCAAGTAAACGAAGGGTTACCCAATAAAGGAAAGATTATATATCAGTTCCCCTTCATGGATTACCGCCTTGTCGTGGCGAAGGGGCTTGCGTAATTCAATGAAGCTATGAGCTAAGCCGTGCAGGGCCACCCAAGACGGACAGGTCATAGCAGAGAGTTCTGACAAAATGTGATCCACTGGAGAAGGAAATGGCAACCCACTCCAGTATCTTTGCCATGAAAACCCTATGGACAGTACCAAAATGGGGTCACGATGGGTCGGACACGACTTCACAGCTAACAACAAATATATCAGTTGTCCTAGGATTAGGTTCCCCTTCATGGATTACTGCCTTGTCGTGGCGAAGGGGCTTGCGTAATTCAATGAAGCTATGAGCTATGCTGTGCAGGGCAACCCAAGACGGATAGGTCATAGCTGAGAGTTCTGACAAAACGTGATCCACTGGAGAAGGAAATGGCAACCCACTCCAGTATCTTTGCCATGAAAACCCTATGGACAGTACAAAAAGGCAAAACGATATGACGCTGGAAGATGAGCCCCTCAGGTCGGAAGGCGTCCAATATGCTACTGGGGAAGAGCAGAGGGCTAGTACTAGTAGCGCCAGAAAGAATGAAGCGACTGGGCCAAAGCCGAAAGGACGCTCAGCTGTGGATGTGTCTGGTGGTGAAAGGAAAGTCCGATGCTGTAAAGATTTTTTCTCCATAGGAACCTGGAATGTAAGATCCATGAATCAAGGCAAGCTGGACGTGGTCAAACAAGAGATGACAAGACTGAACATCGACATCTTAGGTATCAGTGAACTAAAATGGACAGGAATGGGTGAATTTAATTCAGATGACCATCAGGTATACTACTGCGGGCAAGAATCCCTCAGAAGAAATGGAGTAGCCTTCATAGTCAATAAAAGAGTAGGAAAATCAATACTGGGATACAATCCTCAAAATGACAGAATGATCTCAGTTCGAATCCAAGGGAAACCATTCAATATCACAGTAGTCCAAGTCTATGCCCCAACCACCAGTGCTGAAGAGGATGAAATTGACCGGTTCTATGAAGCCCTACAGCACCTTATAGAAGTAACACCAAAAATGATGTCCTTATCATCATGGGGGATTGGAATGCTAAAGTAGGAAACCAAAAGATAACTGGAATAACAGGGAAGTTTGGCCTTGGAGTACAAAATGAAGCAGGGCACAGGCTGATAGAATTTTGTCAAGAGAATACGATGGTCATAGCAAACACTCTTTTCCAACAACCCAAGAGACGGCTCTACACATGGACATCACCAGACGGTATACAGTAGAGGTGACAAATAGATTTAAGGAATTAGATCTGATAGACAGAGTGCCTGAAGAACTATGGACAGAGGTTCGCGACATTGTACAACAGGTAGCAACCAAAACCATCCCAAAGAAAAAGAAATGCAAGAAAGCAAAATGGCTGTCTGAGGAAGCTTTGCAAATAGCTGAGGAAAGGAGGGAAGCGAAAGGCAAGAGAGAAAAACATAGATATGCCCAATTGAATGCAGAATTCCAGAGAATAGCTAGAAGAGATAAGAATGCCTTCTTAAATGAACAGTGCAAAGAAATAGAAGAAAACAATAGAATAGGGAGGACCAGAGATCTTTTCAAGAAAATTGGAGAGATGAAGGGAACATTCCATGCAAAAATGGGCATGATAAAGGACCAAAATGGCAGGGACCTAACAGAGGCAGAAGAGATTAAGAAGAGGTGGCAAAATTACACAGAAGAACTATACAAGAATGAGCTTAACGTCCCAGATAATCACAATGAGGTGGTCACTGACCTCGAGCCAGACATCCTAGAATGTGAAGTGAAGTGGGCCTTAGAAAAGCTGAGCAACAACAAAGCTAGTGGAGGTGACAGTATTCCAGCTGAGCTATTCAAAATCTTAAAAGACAGTGCAGTAAAAGTGCTACACTCAATTTGCCAGCAAATTTGGAAAACTCAACAGTGGCCACAGGATTGGAAAAGATCAGTTTACATTCCAATTCCAAAGAAAGGCAGTGCCAAAGAATGTTCAAACTATCGCACCATTGCACTCATTTCTCATGCTAGTAAAGTCATGCTTAAAATCCTACAAGCTAGACTTCAGCAGTATGTGGATCGAGAACTACCAGAAGTACAGGCAGGATTTCGAAGAGGCAGAGGAACTAGAGATCAAATTGCCAACATACGCTGGATCATGGAGAAAGCTAGGGAGTTCCAGAAAAACATCTACTTCTGCTTCATTGACTATGCTAAAGCCTTTGATTGTGTGGATCATAACAAACTGTGGCAAGTTCTTAAAGAGATGGGAGTACCAGACCATCTTATTTGTCTCTTGAGAAACCTATATGCGGGTCAAGAAGCAACAGTGAGAACTGGACACGGAACCACTGATTGGTTCAAAATTGGGAAAGGAGTCCGGCAAGGCTGTATACTGTCGCCCTGCCTATTTAACTTATATGCAGAGCACATCATGAGAAAGGCAGGGCTAGATGAATCAAAAGTTGGAATTAAGATTGCTGGAAGAAATATCAACAACCTAAGATACGCAGATGATACCACTCTAATGGCAGAAAGTGAAGAAGAACTAAAGAGCCTCTTGTTGCGGGTGAAGAAGGAGAGTGCAAAACTTGGGTTGAAACTTAACATTAAGAAAACCAAGATCATGGCATCTGGCCCTCTCAATTCCTGGCAAATAGATGGGGAAGAAATGGAGGTAGTGACAGATTTTGTTTTCCTGGGCTCCAAGATCACTGCAGATGGGGACTGTAGCCAAGAAATTAAAAGACGCTTGCTCCTGGGAAGGAAAGCCATGGCAAATCTAGACAGCACACTAAAAAGCCCTGTCAACAAAAGTGCGTATAGTCAAGGCTATGGTCTTCCCAGTTGCAATGTATGGCAGTGAAAGTTGGACCATAAGAAAGGCTGAGCGCCAAAGAATTGAGGCCTTTGAACTATGGTGCTGGAGAAGACTCCTGCGAGTCCCTTGGACTGCAAAGCGATCAAACCAGTCAGTCCTAGAGGAGATCAATCCTGACTGCTCTTTAGAAGGCCAGATCCTGAAGCTAAAACTCAAATACTTTGGCCACCTAATGAGAAGGAAGGACTCACTGGAGAAGAGCCTAATGCTGGGAAAGATCGAGGGCAATAGAAGAAGGGGACGACAGAGAATGAGGTGGCTGGATGGAGTCACTGAAGCAGTAGGCGTGAGCTTAAATGGACTCCAGAAGATGGTAGAAGACAGGAAGGCCTGGAGGAATGTTGTCCATAGGGTCGCGATGAGTCGGACACGACTTCGCAGCTAACAACAAAAAGGATTAGGTTTTGTCAAACGGTTAACCTAAGAGCCTTGGTGGAGCAGTGGGCTAATGCCTCCTTAAGTAACACCAGCTGCCTGCAATTAGTGCAGGTTCGCATCCCACCAGGCTCAAGGTTGACTCAGCCTTCCATCCTTCCGAGGTAGGTAAAATGAGGACCCAGATTGTTGGGGGCAATAAGCTGACTTTGTAATAATGCCACTTGGGGTTTGTGTGAAAGCCCTAATAAGCAGGCATATACATAGAATGAAGGCTACTGCTAAGCTTGTAAGCCGCCCTGAGTCTTCGGAGAAGGGTGAGATATAAATGGAATTAAAAGGAAAAAAAAGAGTCCAAATATCTGTCAAAACTACCTTCCACTCACAGCAATTTTATAACTGGTGGACGGTTTGGATGGTGATGTTAAGAAGGGAGATGGGAACATCTTTGCTTAACCTGCCCAGCACATCGTAACTCAGGATACTGCCAAACAGTGTCAATATTTCAAAGTCAGAACAGAGCTTGTCAGCAGTGACAACCAATTTTATGGTGATTACTTTGGAATAGGTGGAAATATATGTAAGCTGTACACTTTAATTTGACAGTGGGTTATGTCCTAAGTAGTGTAGAATTTTAAGGCTCTTAAGCTATATAAAAACAATATAAGGAATAAAAAACAGTATTCCTGGACAAGATGAAAGCCTCAGCTTGCAGTTTAGAATACTATTGTAATAACGACCTCCCAACAATCTTTTTCCTCCCCATCTTCCTTATTGAAATTTGGAAGGTAGTATGGAAGGCACAGCATAAGAGCAACTCTGGTGAATTCACTCTTCCACATAAGAATATAAAATATTCTTATTTTATAAGGATATAAATATGTCAGCCTACATATATTTTCCATTTACATTGCACATTCATTTATCTATTCACAGTAACATTTCCTTATGTTCCTCCCTGCAGCTTCTCAATGCCTTCTCCAAATCTGCTTCAGGCAGTATCCATTCCTTCAGTGCAGATATTTAGGGAGAGTGAAAAACTGCAAGAGAAAGAGGAAACATCCCCACTGTCCATCAATAAAGGTACTACCAATTAAGTGACTATTGTGTTTCTTTCAGGTTAGGATTATAATGTTATTTGTCTTTCAGTAGCCCTAAAGCCCTAAGGGACGCGGTGGCTCAGTGGGTTAGGATGCTGAGCTTGTTGATCAGATGGTCGGCAGTTTGGCGGGTCGAATCCCGAGTGCCGCGTAACAGAGTGAGCGCCTGTTACTCGTCCCAGCTTCTGCCAACCTAGCAGTTCGAAAGGACGTAAAAATGCAAGTAGAAAAATAGGGACCACTACGGTGGGAAGGTAACAGTGTTCCGTGAGGCTTTGGTGTCTAGTCATGCCGGCCACATGACCACGGAGACGTCCTCGGACAAGCGCTGGCTCTTCGGCTTTGAAACGGAGATGAGCACCGGCCCCTAGAGTTGGAAACGACTAGCACGCATGTGCAGGGGAACCTTTACCTTTACCCTAGCCCTAATAAAAGTTTCATTTTACAATCCAACAATGCATGGTAACCTTCCCCAATCTATACAACTTGGTCTTCAACTCCATAATCTCCCAGTCAACACGGCTATTGATGAAGGCTGCCAAATGGAATCTTAGTTACTAAACTGGCTATTTACACTTTTTGTTGCTTTTTCAAACATGTATTAAGACCTTCAGCAGATTTAAAATAATCTTCATATATTCCTGAGAGTGATTACACAAGGGAGGCCAAGCTTACTACAGTCTTTCCCTCTTTCATTTCTTAAATGTATATTAATGTGCTAAAATACAAGAAAAACATTTTTCTTCTGTCTGATTGCTATCTCTACTAATAGTTAACTGACTTATTCAGTTGCTTTGTAATATAGTTATTCACTACCTCTCCTCTCCGTGCATTATTTTTTTCCAATTTGGGCATCATTTTCTTTATAAAAATAAATTATTCAGTGCTATAAAGTAAAAAGGCAATGTACACTGTAAATGTTATTTGTATAATAAATATTTAATGTTTCTAATAAAAATGGTCTTGCCTTTTATTTTTGCAGAATCTATCTTTCTTCATTTAACTTAATTGCTTCAATTTATATTGTATAATGAGCACTAATGAGTTTATGGAGTTTCCTTTTTCAATAAAATGACTCTGGTTGAAGTATCATTACACTTATCAAAGATAAACCTGCTTAAGTGACTCTTGGTTCACTGGGAAAAAATTAGCATGCCTAATTCACCAGATTATTCTTGTGGGATGTGCAAAAACTTTACACAGAGTCACTCTGAAACTAAGCAGTCATAGAAATATCATTAATAAGTAAATACGCTTCATTATTAATATTGTTTTTAAGATTGGAATATAAATGTGTGATTATTAGCAAATTATTGTGATTATTAATATATTTTTCATGAACGTATTTTATATATTACTTTGCTACCTTAAGCATTGCTTCTACCTGGATTTTCTCGGCAATCAAACAGAAAGAATAAAATAAGGTTAGGGTTTATTCTGTATGTTTAATTACTTGCTATTATTTTATATGATGTTCCATTAGTTGATAGTAATTTAACTAGTGTGCATTTATAGATATGAAATATTTGGCTGCCAGGGCAACCCTATAAATATTTAACCTTAAGTAACTCTCATTGGATACATTCAAATACCAAAAAGCCTTTTTAAAACACTGTAACACAGCTAGTTGAGAAAAGTTCCTGGTGACTAGTATAATTTTACCACACAACTTAATCATACGCAATTGTCCACAGGGAACTAGTTTGGTGCAGTGATTAAGGGCCCAGGCTAGAAACCAGGCAACTGTAATCCCTAGACCTGCCTTAGGCCCAAAGCCAGCTGGATAATTTTGGATTAGTCACCCTGAGCAACAGGAAGAAAGCAGTGGCACTTCTGAAATCTTGCCAAGGAAAGTGGCAGAGACTCATCCAGGCACTTGTCAGGAGTCAAGACTGACTCAAAGGCACAAAATCAAAATAAAACAACACATAGACACACACCTGTCCATAATAAAAAGCCAATATAAAAGCATCACTATTCACAAGGATTTAAAGGACATAGTTTGGAAAACAAAAATTCAATACACTAATCCACAAGGGGAAAGCTTTTGGGGCTTGGAGTTTAACTGAGCCCCTTTGGCTGACATGGTTCCAAACTTAAACTAGAAGTATAACATTTTTACATCTTAGGCGTGTGTTCATATTTATTTTCGATGTTTCTACAGTGTGTTTTTATTTTAATCTTTGTTCACCACCTAGAGTCACTGTATTGCGAGAGGGGCAGCTAGACAAACTGTACAAAACTGTACAAAATATATTGATTAAAGCTGCCCACCATTAGTTGCTAGGGAAATTCATTCCTTTTTATGCTCCTGGCAAGGTATTTTATTGCTAAGCTGTATGTTGCCTATAGCAGTTCTCTTTCCTTTTTTCTTTACGTTGATTCAGCCTTTGCTTATCTAAGGGTTAAGCAAAGGCATATTTAAGCCTATCTTGATTTATTCATTAATAGGTAATCATTTGATACTTAAACAACTGTTAAAGAAAATTTAGGATAGCTCACTGTGTTGTCTAAGTATGCTCACTGAATCAATTAGTTACATATAACTGAAGCCTAAAGTTAAGATATACATCACAGTCTGTAGACAGACCTTGAAACTCAAAAGCAAGTTGCCACCAAATGGTAATTTTTAATATAACAATAAAAATACCAAATATATAAATGAAGAACAATCCCGTCAGCCATATTTAATCTTAAATTGATTTAAATATTATTTGAATACATTAATAAATATCTATAACTGCATTACATTTAAGACTATTTTTTTCTGACTCTTCTGGGAATGCATGCCACCAAGTACGAGCCTCAACTCATCAGAAGTTGCTCATCCATGTTCTTGACCATCACTGAGGAGGAAATGCCCTTTGGTGCTACTGACATAATGTTATGAGAGTCAGCTATGAAGAAGTTTGGAGATATATTGGAATTCAAGAATTTGATGTATTATTTTATCTGTTTTGCAAAAAAACCACCTCTAAAACAAACTGTATCCTATAATAAGAACTGATCTTTCGGAACGAATACTGTCAAGTAGCTCAGCTTGGATGCTCTTCAGGTAGTAAAATCATGATCATTGGTTCATTTTTCTTGAATAATTTGCACAGCCCTATTTTTCAGGTACAACTACCTTTTAAAAAAACCCAAAAAACAAGACACCTGTGAAATGGAACAGTCATGAAAATGATGTGATGACAATTGAATGTTAAACAGCTGAATCAATACTTACTTGTTGTTATACACAGTAGGGCTTGTGATTTATTATAGGAATGCACACACACTCTTAGGAGATGGAGAAATAACTCTTCTCCAGAAATTTAAAATTATAAATGTCTGTTCAAACAACATATTCTTCTGATGACTTGGAAATAGAACTATTTTCTGAAGACTCCCAAAATATTTCTACAAACATTTTTAAATTGAAAATATCTGAAATTGTGTATATTGTACAGAAAACCAATAGTAAAATTAAACAGTAGCTGCACAAAAAGTAAATACTGAGGCAACCATAAAAGTAGTGTGAACAATTTTGTTTTTGGTCCATACAAGTGCAACCACCAGAAAACAACAAACATTAAAATCAACTATTTCTTTTTAAAGGCTATTCATAAATGAGCTCATCTGCTTATCTCATATTTTATTATAATTAACCCTGAAAACATAAAGTAACTGATGTGTGAGCTACAAATGTTAATTTATTATTTGGCTTGTTTAATTGTATAGGTCAGTGAAGTATGAGCACAACGAGGCCTACATGGATACAGCTGTACTGTTTATGATTGCCTGCGGGGGGGGGGGGGGAAATGTGAAGGCAATAAAAAATATTGCCAATAATGTCTACATACAGCGAATTTGTGCATTCTCTGTGCAATTATTGGATCACATATTTTGTTTAAACTGGCCCACAGATATTCAACTTCCCTCTGAATTCAGGGTAGCCATGTAAGTGGTTTGCCAATGTACAAAAATAAAATCAGATCCCCAATCCACTGTGATTCTGCAAACTGCTTCATTTATATGATATTCTTTGATAATTGCTGTATGAGATGTTGTTTTTTATCAGATGGAATCTTTATCCTAAAATACACATAATATCAGCTATGCTAATTATAAGTAAATTGCGTTGAATGTGCCATAGTGATTTGTTAGAGGATAAGGTGGCCCCAGAAACAAAGCCTTATCCTTGGATTGTCATGTTCCTGGCTTTTCCAGCAGGAGTAACTTCTAAGCATGCACATGCATGCCAAGGTGACTTCTGGAGGACCTTAAGGCAGCCTTCCAAGCTTTCGATCATCTGCTTCATGGCTTCAAGGAGCAGATCTACAAGATGCTGCAGTTGCCTTGAAAAAGTGCTAAATCTAATAAAATTAGATTCCTCACCTATTTCAACTTTCAGGGGTCAAAAGGAGAGAACAGTACTGTCTTGAAAAAGATAAAAATAATAAACTATTCCATAATGTTTTGCCTTGGCTGGCATGATTGAACAGCTGTTAAAATCACATCGTTATTCTCTCCAGGGCCAGGCAATATTGCCATATAACTAGATGATGAAGACATTTCCTTAGAATAAGACCAACTGGATTTGTCCCTCAGAAAGGAATACTGTATGTAGAAAAATAATCCCTTTGAGTAAGATGAAACAATCTCAACTAAAGCAAAACAGGTGGAACATCAATCAATGTATAATTTTGGGAAACAGAGGGAGAAAATGTTCTTATTTGACAGAGCTAGCAAATCTCATATTGCCCCTGAATGAAGTAGTGTCATTTGAAAGTACAAACTAGATTCCTTATATAGCATAAAATAGCTCAGAAAGCCCTAATAATTATTCTGTCTGGGTGTTTCAGATCAAACAGATTTTGGACAGCTATCAAAATGCAGCCTCCTGGAAGCTTTTATTGTAATTAAATTCATTAAGTGAAGATATTAATAGAAAATGTAATTTGTCATGTTTCAGAAAACTAAATTAAAACAAAGAGCTTTTTAAACTGACAGGTAGGGGGCCTGACCCAGCAATTCCACTTTTATGGAAATTATATATTAAATAAATACATTGGAATTTGTGTAGATTGCTAAAAAAAGCACTAAAAATACCAACAAACAACAAGAACTTGACTACTTGGGCTTAAATTCTTTGTGCCTGTAGTACCATTCTGAATAACTTGATAATGAAAAGTGACAGACAATAAACTTCCTGGTAAATTATCAAGACAACTGTCATGGAAAAATGAAATGTGTTTTCAGACAAGTATTAGGAAAGCAGGTAAAATGAGATTTGCTGTACTGAAGCAAAGAAATATGTTAGTATACTTTTTAATCTGACTATACTGACATATGATAAATAAAATAAAAATAAAAAATGATAAAACTGTCATATATTAGTTTACAGTCCTTTTGTTTGTTCTTTGCTCCAGCTGGCAAAGCATGGATTTTGGCTGCATTTATATCCACGTAGTTTGTGCAGCTTTGTTTCAAAACGCTTGGCTCACACAGAGTGTAAATTACAGCTATTATAGGGGGCTTAGAAAGGCGTCTTAGGTTGTTTTGTAAAATTTTGTAAAGTAAAAAATTTAAAATATTTCCCCATTGGGCTTCAAAGCCCTGAGTCCAGGCAACCCTGGTTCACCCCATCAGGCTAATATTATAAGGGAGGTGGAGCCAGCTGTCAAACGGAATGGCTGTGTTGAGACGCTGCTCCGAATGAGCGTGCCGATCTCACAGCTTTTTCTCTGTTCCCGGTGGGTTTTTTAAAAAGCCCCAGATCTCTCCGAGGGAGATTAGAAGCAGAGGTGCCCAGCTGAGCAGCTCAGGACAGCGGTTCGAGCTGCAGAAAGCAGGAAAGCCTAGGAGAGAGCTGGGTGAAGGAGGCGGCCCATTATGGCGACTGTGAAGAAATGACAGCTGTCAAAAATAGTGGTGAGCCAGCGAGATAGCGATTCATCTAACCTGGCAGAAGAAACACTCAGAGAACTCTTGTAAGTGTTCCGGATGGTGAAATCTTTCCGAAGAATTTCACAGAAGAGGAGTGGAGAGGCCCCAGAGCGAAAGGGGAATTCATCTCCCCTGTCAGATAACAGTGAGAAGGAGACAGGGAGGAAAAGAGTTCTGACCTTAAAGCAACAGGCTCACAGGCTGTAAGGACTGGAGATCAAGGGTGGTTTCTCTTTCTGACTCTTGCAGTAAAGCTAAGAAGGAGTTTAACAAAAAACAAAATAAACTTGAAGAGTGACAGTGCGGACTGAGCTGAGAGAGCGGACATCTTGAAGAAAAGCTAATGACCAATTAGTATCAAAGGAGGGAAGAGTGATACTCATAACTTAAGAAGTGAACTGTTTGTTTCAAAAAGATTCTAAAACAAAAGGGATAAATGGTAATTGTTTTGAGAATTTAGACCAGTATGAATTAATTGAATATAACCTATGGTATGATTGATTTGGAGGAGACTAATTAGGAGCAAAAAGTTGAATGTTTAAGGAGGGAGAGAAAATCTATTTCTCCCCTTGTTGTATATAATAATATTCATAACTGAACTGACTGTGAAATCTGGTTTTTATTGTTAAAGAATTGAATAATATTGGTTATATTATTGTTACATATTTCTATATAGAAAAGTTAGGACTGTTTGGAATATAGATATTTGAAATTGATTAATAATGATTATTATGTTTTAGTGTAATAGGTTGGATATTGTGTTAGCAAAAAAATCTAGCATTGTTAAGATACAAGGCACTAGTGATTATAACCTTGGAAGAACAATAAATTCCCCAGGTGTGGTGGAGGGAAAGACAAAGATTGTGTATAAGTGGAAGGGTTGGCTGACATCATTTAGAAAGATGACAAGCATCCCAAATCTCATGAGAGTTGGGACTGGAAGAAGGCAGATGACCCAAGCCTCATCAGCAAAATTAAGCCCAGCAGGGCAAAGATCTATAGAGGAGATGATGCCGCAGGAGAGAGCAAGCTCACTTAAAGACATACAAGCAATATTACAATCCATGCAAGAGGTTATGTTGAGAAATCATGAGGATTTAAAAAGAGAAATAGGTGAAATAAGGAATGATACTGGAGAACTCAAAGAAAGGATGGGAGCAATGGACGGAACATTTGAATGTTTTCAACAGCAAATATTGAAAAATGAACAGAAATTATTAGAAATGGAGGATAGAATGAATAAGGAGGAAAGAAGAGTAGATGAAATGAATGAAAAACTTTTGCAAGCAAATAAAGAGTTAGAAAAAACCATTATACTGTTTGAAACTGAGAAAGCACACCACTATTTACGTTTCCAAAATGCAAAGGAAGAGAAGGGGGAGGACCTCCCAGAACTGATGACGGACTTGCTATCAAGGGCCCTAGGGACAGGAAAAGATGAGATGGCAAATGAGATTGATGAAATATATAGAATTCACACAAATTATGCGAGAAGAAATAACTTACCCAAGAAGGTACATATCAGATTTGTGAAGAAGTCAATTAGGGATGAGATTTTGCACAGAACAAGGGACGACCCAATAGAATATAGAGGTAAACAACTAATTGTCCTCAAACAAGTCCCTAGGAGGGTAAGAGATCTGAGAAGGCCCTACCAACATATTACATCAAAATGAATAAGACAAAATATTAATTTTAGGTGGCTGATGCCAGAAGGGATTGTGGTGACCTGGTAAGAAAAGAGATGTAGGTTAGATTCGATTGATAAAGCAGAAGAGTTGTTCCAGCAGCATCTAGGCAATGAAGATGAACTAGAAGAAAGAGAGTTAAGAGAAGGGAACAATGCAGAGAGATATAATAGAAAGACACGGGAATCACAAGACAAAGAACAGGAAACAGAGAGAAGAGAAAAAATGAGAATGCACCATGACAACAATGATGAGTGTAGACACAAAGAAGTTAAGGAAGATAGACCGACAAGGGCAACAAGATCAAAACAGAGGCAGTAATATAGAAATGTTAACAGTATTATCATTAAATGTGAATGGACTAAACTCCCCAGCTAAGAGAAATATAATTTTGAATAAGCTCAGTAAGAAAAATTTAGATATAACAATTCTACAAGAAACACATATAAAGACTCAATATCAGGATGTATTAAAACTACCCTAAGTTAGGAATTAAATTTGTATCGCTTTCACAGCAGAAGAAAGGAGGAATTGTGATATACGTTAAAGAAAGAATCCCAGCAAGACAAATTTATCGAGATGAGGAAGGTAGAATATTGATTATTGAAATTTCCTTGAACAAAAAAAGGTCACCCTGGTAAGAATTTATGCCCCCAATGAAAAACAAAGACAATTCTATAAGAAATTGCATAAGGTTATTGCTGATATGGATTATGAGAACATTTGTACAATTGGCGATTTTAATGCAATTATAGACAGAGAATTAGATTATAAGAGTGAGGAAGTTAGGAAACGAACCAGGAGAATATTACCTGGTACGTTTTTTAAAATGGTGGAGGAATTAAATATACAAGATAGTTGGAGGGAGAGAAATTTGAATGAAAAGCAATTGACATACTATTCAGGGCGGCATCAATCGTGGTCTAGAACTGACATGGTCTAGACAACGAAAGAACTAAATTCAGATATTGATGATATAATAATAGATATTAATACTTGGGGAGATCATAATCCCATTGTAATTAAATGGAAAGAACAGAAGATAACAACGAGGTGGACTCTTAAAAAGGCAATCCTAAACCAAACAGAATTTAAACATAAGATGGAGGAACAAATGCGGACATTCTTCCAGATAAATAAGAAAGAGGAGACTAGCACTCAAAATTTATGGGATACGGCCAAAGCAGTTATGAGAGGAACTGCAGTTGCGTATATGGCCAATGAATATAAAAAGAAAAGGCAATATCGAAAAAGTTTAGAGGATGAACATAAAAAATTAGAATTAGAACTACAAAAAAACCCACAATGTAGAGATTTAAAACAACAGTTGGATTTAAGTAAGCATAAATTGAATATTATAGAAAAGGGAGAATTGGCACAAAAAATAAAAAGCATTAGACAAATTTTGTTTGAGCAGGCAAATAAACCTGGGAGATGGCTGGCCTATAGATTGAAAAAACAAAAAGATAATAGATGGATTAGTAAATTACGTAATCAAGCAGGGGAGATAGTACATCAAAATGATGGGAAAAAATGGGTGACGTATGAATTCTATAAAAATCTTTATAAAGAGGAGGAAATGATCACTGAGGAAAGAATATCACAATATCTTATGAAAGCAGACCTACCGAAGGTTTCAGAAGAATTTCAAAATATATTAAATAAAGATATAACAGTTCAGGAAATTATGAAAGCTATTAAAAAACAAAAAAGTAATAAAACACCTGGCCCTGATGGACTACCATCCGAAATATATAAAAACCTCAAAGAACTTTTGGTCCCAACACTATTGGATTTATTTAATGAGGTACTAAACACAGCAAAAATTCCAAACTCATGGAAAGAAACAATCATTTATTTATTTATTTATTTTGGGGACTTATATGCCGCCCTATCTCCCAAAGGACTCAGGGTGGCTAACAACAATAAAACACAATAATACAAATGTTAAAAAAGATTAAACTAACAAGCCCCAGTGATAAAATGATAAAATATTAAAAATATTCTATTTAAAAATCCCTATTGTCAGTCCAGGTCAGCCTGATGGAGGAGAAATGTTTTAAGGCCGTGACGAAAGGACCGGAGATCCAGGGCCATCCGGAGCTCAAGGGGAAGTTGATTCCACAGGGCCGGCACTCCCACAGAGAAGGCCCTCCCCCTGGGGGTCGCCAGCCAACATTGTCTAGCCGACGGCACCCTGAGGAGGCCCTCCCTGTGTGAGCGCACCGGGCGATGGGAGGTCGTTCCTGGCAGCAGACGGTCCTGCAAATCTCCCGGGCCTAAGCCACGTAGGGCTTTATAGGTAAGAACCAGCACCTTAAATCTCACCCGGAGGACAACCAGTAACCAATGTAGCTCACGCAGGAGGAGTATAATATGGGAGTATCGGGATGCTCCCATCACAACCCGCGCGGCCGCTTTCTGCACCAGCTGGAGCCTCCGGGTGGTCTTCAAGGGCAGCCCCATGTAGAGAGCATTGCAGTAATCTATACGGGAGGTAACGAGTGCATGAGTGACTGTACGTAGAGCATCTCGGTCCAGATAGGGGCGCAACTGGCACACCAGGCAAACCTGGGCAAATGCCCCCCTGGCCACAACTCCTATATGACCTTCAAAACTGAGTCGTGTATCCAGGAGGACACCTAAGATGTGCGCCCTATCAACGGGAGGTAACACCTCTCCTCCCATAACCAAAGATGGAACCTCTTGGACTAAATGAGATGCCGGTACGTAGAGCCACTCAGTCTTGGCCGGGTTGAGCTGGAGCCTGTTCTTCCCCATCCAGATTCGTACCGCTTCCAGGCAATGCGACATCACATCGAGGGCATCACTGGGTCATCTCACTAATCCCTAAAGAAAACTCTGATTTGACCTGTATTAAAAATTATAGACCCATTTCTTCTGATTACAAGATTTTCACGACTATAATGGCAGAAAGATTTTAAAAATATTTAGCGGAATTTATTCATACTGACCAAAATGGCTTCTTGCCTAAAAGACAAATTAGACATAACGTCAGGATCATACTAGACATCTTAGAATACTATGAATTTCATAGCGGAAAACAAGTGGCATTTATTTTTGTCGATGCTCAGAAAGCCTTTGATAATGTCAAATGGAATTTTATGTTGACTCAACTCAAACAGATGGAATTTGGAGAAAAAATTATAAATATGTTTAAAGCAATCTATTCCAAGCAAGAGGCAAAAGTAATCATAAACGGAGAATTAACAAATAGCATTCAAATACAAAAAGGTACGAGACAAGGCTGTCCACTATCTCCTTTATTATTCATTCTTTCTTTAGAAGTACTCACAAGAATAATCTGAAAAGATAAGATGATTAAAGGATTAGAAATCAGAAAAGAGACATTTAAACTACAGGCTTATGTGGATGATTTAGTTTTCATCTTGGACGACCCTTTAGAATCTGGAACAAGATTATTACAGGTGCTGGAAAATTATGGAGATGTTGCGGGATTAAAAATTAACAAAGAAAAAACTAAAATGCTCGTTAAAAATATGTCCAACTTACAAGAGACTGAGTTAGTAGAAAAAATTGACATCCAGACATCTAAAAGAGTAAAGTATTTGGGGATCCAACTATCAGCAAGATGTACTACACTTAAAAGAGAAAATTATGATAAGTTAATGGACCAAATTATAGTAGACCTAGATAGAGGAAAAACTTGCAGCTCTCTTTTATGGGAAGAATAGTGACAATCAAGATGAATATACTGCCCAAATTACTCTTTTTATTCCAATGCGTACCAATAAAATTAGGTAAGGATTTTTTTGAAAATTTAAATAGAGTTACATCTAAATTTATCTGGCAAGGTAAAAAACCTAGAATCAAGTTAAAATTATTACAGGATGCAAAGGAAAGAGGAGGGCTCGGCCTCCCAGATTGGGAAAAATATTATCAAGCAGCAATAGCGGTATGGATAAAGGATTGGATACATTTAAGGAATAGAAGACTACTAGCCTTAGAAGGTCATGACATGCAAATTGGGTGGCATGCTATAATGTGGGATGGAACATATAGGGCTCATCAGTATTTTCAGTATCATCATATTAGACGCGCACTATTAGATGTGTGGATAAAAGTTAAAAAATTTAACTATATAGAAATTCCCAATTGGCTATCTATATTAGAGATTTTTATGCACCCCAAATTTATAAATCTAGGAAGTGTAATTACATATAAAGATCTCTTAGATGAAAATGGAGACCTGAAAACAAGAAAAAGAAGATGGTGTAGAGTTGGAATGGTGGGCATACTTACAAATACAGTCACGATACAGAAAAGATAAAAAAGAACCAGGGATAAAATTAGAGCATATACAATTAGATAAAATTCTTCTAGGAACAGAAGATTGATTGATAAAAAAGATATACCAATATTTATTAGAACAGGATTTATTAGAAGAACAGGTAAAAGAAAAAATGTTAACCTGGAGTAAAAATTTTGGTTATAATATTGACTTAGATAATTGGCAACTACTATGGGATAGAAATAGGAGGTTAACGCTAGCCACCTCCTATAAAGAGAATTTGTACCAGATGTTTTATAGATGGCATCTTCCCCCTACAAGGTTAGCAAAAATAGATTAAAAAAATCTCACCAATATGCTGGAAATGCAGAAGGCTTCCAGGGACTTATTATCATATGTGGTGGGAATGTTCAGAAGCGAAATTTTTTTGGCAGTGGATTAAAAATTGGTTGGAAGAAATATTACGACAAAAAATTGATCTAAAACCAGAAATCTTTTTATTAGGGATTATTAACGATAATCTCAGTAAAGCATCTCTCTACTTATTAGTACATATCTTAACCGCAGCAAGACTGGCATATGCCCAAAAATGGAAAAGAAAGGAAACACCCACTGAAGAAGAAATAATAGATAAAATTTTATCCTGCGCTGAAATGGACAGGTTAACCCTAGAGATCAAAAATAAGAACGAAACGGAGTATTATGAAATTTGGCAAAATTTGTACAATTGGTTAGAGTTAAGGAGGATCGCTGAGATGAACATTGTTTGATTGGTTGATAATGTAAGGATTTTTTATTATCATCTATATAATGGACATAACTGAAAGATACGTAAATATAACGCTGAGGACTGAATGACAGTTTACTAAAAAAAAACCCGACAGATCTGATATGTACATTTTTTTATACTCTGTCCTGTTATAGGCTGTATTTTAGGTTTTTGTTATTTCTTTCTGTAACATAAGATAATACTAATAGTAGTGTTGTAGCTAGGGAAGTTAAATCATGTCCACTTTTGTTTTTAAATATATATTTAATAAAATTTTCAAAAAAAGAAAAGCTAATATTATAATTATCTATTCTAATCTAGACAGATATCTCAACTACTATGGAAAATGGTCATCTATCTGAAGAGCAATGCTTCTTTGCTTCAGCTGCTTCCATTGGCAGAGATATCTCATATCACACAGTTTTTAATCTACATTTTCCCATTCCTATTGGGGTTACTAACCTTTTCCTCAGCTTTTCCTAATAACTAGGACCATACATAGAAATGTGAAACTGAAAAAATCACTGCTCACTTCTTTTTTTGTTAAAATCTACTAGAGCCAAATTCCTAAATCATCTAGCTTTTATGAAATTATGGATCACAACTGCTTTCTAAATAAATTCTTGAGGAATGAACACTGATTTTTTTTAAGAAAGAAGACCCCTTAATAACTCTTAATAAAGCTATTTTTTGTGTCTGCTCAAACATCCTAGCCGTGATTATTAAAGCTCTTTAGTGAAAACATTCAACTGTATTAAAACAACAATCCCTTATATTTTTAATTGAACAGTGACTGTTCTCACATTATTTCTGCAGTGATTTGGTAGAAGTTTGCCCTCTCTCAATGTTAATTTCAGTCAAAGAAGAATTGACTATAAATCATGTTAACTATAGCAAAGTCAGAGTTAGGCACTGTTTCCATTACTGTTGGATTTTAACGCTCTGTGAAAACTCTGCATGCTTAGGGCCTACGTAACATGACCAGATTCAGTCACACATTGAGACATCAGGACCCCAGAACTGTCAGGCATTTTGCATCTTTTCCAATAGTAATGTAATCTAGCCAAAATTACCAAATGTTTCTAAAGCCAATTTAAATTTTTATATACTTTTACCACTATATTCTTTAGATCTTTCCTGTTCAGCAGTATCTCAAAAGTCTATAATGTTTCTTTTTTTAAGACTTTTTTTAAGAAAAGAAGTATTTAACGCTCAGGCAATTATTTCTTCCATCTCATAAGCATGCATCATAGATTACTGTTGTTGCTGCTTGCTTTGTTAGGCGTGCATTAATGCACTAGGGGATCTGTAATTTATTCACAGTATTCTGTAAAGACTCTTTTCAAGCAAATAAATATTGGAAAGAAAAAATATAGTTCCCTTTATAACCATTCTCAAAAATATGTCTTCTCTTAACTATTACTTTATTATTCAATACTTTATTCTGAGTTTTGCTTGTATCTTGCTCTAATGCACCCCATTTTAAGTCATTAATAGATTTTCTCTTAAAGTCTGTAATTAGGATGGTGACTATTGACAAGTTTGGATAGTCCATATTTTAAAAAGACATTTATTTTGTAAGTTTGTGTACAGGTGAAACTCAAAAAATTAGAATATCGTGCAATAGTTCATTTATTTCAGTAATGCAACTTAAAAGGGGAAACTAATATATGAGATAGACACATTACGTGCAAAGCAAGATAGTTCAAGCCATGATTTGTCATAATTGTGATGATTATGGCGTACAGCTCATGAAAACCTCAAATCCACAATCTCAGAAAATTAGAATATTACATGCAATCAATAAAACAAGGAGTGTACATACAACAATATCGGACCTCTGAAAAGTATAAGCATGCATATGTACTCAGTACTTGGTTTGGGCCCCTTTTGCAGCAATTACTGCCTCAATGCGGCGTGGCATGGAAGCTATCAGCCTGTGGCAGCGCTGAGGTGTTATGGAAGCCCAGGATGCTTCAATAGTGGCCTTCAGCTCTTCTGCATTGTTTGGTCTCATGTCTCTCATCTTTCTCTTGGCGATGCCCCATAGATTCTCTATGGGGTTCAGGTCAGGCAAGTTTGCTGGCCAATCAAGCACAGTAATCCCACAGTCATTGAACCAGGTTTTGGTGCTTTTGACAGTGTGGGCAGGTGCCAAGTCCTGCTGGAAAATGAAGTCAGTATCCCCATAAAGCTTATCTGCGGAAGGAAGCATGAAGTGCTCCAAAATCTCCTGGTAGACGGCTGCGTTGACCCTGGACTTAATGAACCACAGTGGACCAATACCAGCAGATGACATGGCTCCCCAAATCAACACAGACTGTGGAAACTTCACACTGGACTTCAAGCATCTTGCAGTGTGTGCCTCTCCATTCTTCCTCCAGACTCTGGGTCCTTGGTTTCCAAATGAGATGCAAAAGTTGCTCTCATCAGAAAAGAGGACTTTGGACCACTGAGCAACAGACCAGGTCTGTTTTTCTTTAGCCCAGGTAAGACGCTTCTGACGTTGTTTGTTGTTCAGGAGCGGCTTGACAAGAGGAATACGACATTTGAAGCCCATATTCAGGATACGTCTGTGTGTGGTGGCTCTTGAAGCACTGACTCCAGCCTCAGTCCACTTCTTGTGAAAGTCCCCAACACTTTTGAATGGCCTTTTCCTGACAATCCTCTCCAGGCTGCGGTCATCCCTGCTGCTTGTGCACCTTTTTCTTCCACACTTCTCCCTTCCACATAACTTTCTATTAATGTGCTTTGATACAGCACTTTGGGAACATCCAAGTTCTTTTGCAATTACCTTTTGAAGCTTTCCCTCCTTATGGAGGGTGTCAATGATGGTTTTCTGCACAACTGTCAGGTCAGCAGTCTTCCCCATGATTGTGATTCCTACTGAACCAGACTGAGAGACCATTTAAAGGCTCAGGAACCCTTTGCAGGTGTTATGGCTTAATTAGCTGATTAGAGTGGGACACTTTGAGCCTAGAATATTGCACCTTTTCACAATATTCTAATTTTCTGAGATTGTGGATTTGGGGTTTTCATGAGCTGTACACCATAATCATCACAATTATGACAAATCACGGCTTGAACTATCTTGCTTTGCATGTAATGAGTCTATCTCATATATTAGTTTCCCCTTTTAAGTTGCATTACTGAAATAAAGGAACTTTTGCACGATATTCTAATTTTTCGAGTTTCACCTGTATGTTGTTAAAAATCATGACAGGATTTTTTTATATTGCTATAAGGCTGATGGAAGCAAATTTGTCCATTGCAATTTCTTTACAGCACCCATTCCAAGCCATGAAAATATCATACAGAGCTGTAAGGTCCTAATTAATATGGTAGGTAACATAATGAGGAAAATAGCAGGAATTCTTCATTTAGCCAATTTGGTCTAGTCCCGGTTAAGGTACCAGGCTAGAAAGCAAGATACCATGAGTTCAAGTCCCATCTTAGCCATGAAATCTGGCTAAGTCACCTTCTCTCAGCCCAACTCTTCTCACAGGATTGTTGTTATGGGGAAAATAGGAGGAGGAAGGTGCGTGGGATATGTTTGTTGCCTTGAGTTAGTTGTAAAAATAATCAAGGTGGGAGGGATGGAGGAAGAGAGAGAGAGAGAGAGGAAAAAAACCCAACTATATATGCTGCACCTGTATGTCTGGAGTGCTTGCAGTGAAGAAGAAATCACTGCTCTATTGCAGAACATAAATCTGGATTCAGTCCAGAATCCTCAGATTTCTTCTGAGCTGGCAGTTGCAATAATATGTAGCTACATTTCCATCTATATTAGTACATACATTTTATATGAAATATCTTCTTTTGTTCTTTTTTTAATAACCCATTTTCCTTTTCTTTTTATCAATAAACAAACTGGCAATTTCACCTACTTATATCACATTCTTGGACATCTCCACATTCCCTTTTTGAAGCTAACTTGCAAATTGTTTTCACTTGCTTCCACTACAAAAGATTGAGAAAATGTAGAACAAAGCAAAACCTTCTTTTATGGCACCACAGAGAGTTACTACCATACTGCTCTTAAGAGGAAAATCCTCTCACCATCCTTGCACACAAAAGAGGAAAATAATAAATTGCTAGCACTCCCACTTTGCACATTTTTAATTCATGCTGAATGCATCTCCTTAATCTTATGCAGAAAAAAAATATCCGAGCAATTGCTACACTGCAAAACCACCAAGACATCTTTTCTTTAAAAATGTATGAAATAATGACATGCAACTGAAGCCAAGTTCTCACCAATGGGATACCAAACTGTCCACAAGCCCTAAAATGATGAAACATTCCAAGAAAAAAAACACCTTTGCTCCTATTTTCTGATCAACAGATATAGAACTAGGAAGAAAAAAAAATGATTTACTCTTATCCACAGCTGCCATTGGAAGACTGCAGAGCTGTGCAGCTGTTTCCAGACTATAAAGACTACATATATGAAGATGTGCCTAATCTCCCAATTAACAAAAACACTATTTTACTGGTCAAAACAGTAGGGGAAAAAATTACCTCTTCCTGTATCTTTTCAAATACAGTTCATACGGAGTACTTATTGAAATACTGGTGAAAACGATTTCTAACAGGATCTTATCTTCAGAACTACTTATTTTATGGTCTTAGTTCTAACTATTGATGCTATTTCATCCAGTCACCGCAGAAAGAAAATAAATGCCATTTTCCCATTTATTTTATGGTAACATTAAGGGAAATAAAGTTTTATGGGTCTTTATTCAAAAGTCCAACAATGTGATGTACACATTCTACTGCATCATAGAGGGAGGCACGGTGGCTCAGTGGTTAAGACACTGGGCTTCTCAGCTGGAAAGCCAACAGCCCAGGTTTGAGACCTGAGTGCCACAGGACAGGGTGAGCTCCTATCTTTGCCCCAGATCCTACCAACCTAGCAGTTTGAAAGCATGCGAGTAGATAAATAGGTACCACTTAGATCCATTTATCCTTAAAGCAATCTCCCCCTGTAAAGGAAGTCTAATATTTTGTAAAGTTGTTAGTATAATCAAACTATATTGTATGATAGAACTGCCCTATTCTAGCTGAATTATGGGTGACTTACTCCTGATCCAGCAGTAAATGATCCAATAAGCAGATGGCTGTTCCCATTGCATTAAAGCAGCCTTGTTGGACAGCACTCTGCCGCAATATAGAGTGGTCTAAAAATCACTGGAGCTCCTGGGAAGTGATGAATGGAGGCTAAGTTTTCCTGCTGCCATTCCACAAAGAATCCATGGGCTTATGTAAATTTTCTAGGTTTCCATCTCAACAAGGACAAGAAGCAACGGATGGAAACTAGTCAAGGAGAGAAGCAACCTAGAACTAAGGAGAAACTTCCTGACAGTTAGAACAATTAACCAGTGAAACAACCTGCCTCCAGAAGTGGTGAATGCTCCAACACTGGAAGTTTTTAAGAAGAGACTGGCCAGCCACTTGTCTGAAATGGTATAGGGTTTCCTGCCTGAGCAGGGGGTTGGACTAGATGACCTCCAAGGTCCCTTCCAACTTTTATTATTATTATTATTATTATTATTATTATTATTATTATTATTATTATTATTATTATTATTATTATTATTTGCTTCTACATTTGGACAGCACAGTCATATCATTAGGATAAGCAACCACAATCGATGCAAGATATTTTGAGAGTATTTGGAACCTGATCCTGTCCTGAAAATCACTGTAAAACATTATTTGCTCTTTGCCAACAAGGTGAAAATGCAAGTTGTAAAACGTTCAGTGTAAAAGGTTTTGTTACCTGTCCGGAACATTCCAGAGAGAATAAATTATGAATCTAAGACTTTGGGATGTTTATTGGCATTTGAAAGCACGTGGCTTTATAACGTCTTGCAATGCCAATGCAGAAAAGGAAAAAGCAAGTTGAACAAGGCAGCATGTTTTAAATATTTTAGTCATGTGACTAATTGGTTTCTGCTGGGTTACTGGAGTACCTGCTTTCTAAAGGCTAATGGCCATTGTATTAAATGCAGCTTCTAAACAGCATGTTGTGTAAAGTGTCTTCTAGACAGTTGCGAATGGAAACTATTCGTGCTGAGGCTTCAAGGAACAAGATGTTTATTATGGCATTTCTTTTTGCCTTCCAATAAAATGGAATTTGCATTAGATTTATAAGGGTTGTGGTCAATATTATTTTATTCTTCACATTCGTTTCAACTACAAAGACCTATATAGTAAACAAACATAATGTACTTTTATTCCTACAAGGTAGACCAGATTAAGAAACAGATACCATGCAGATCTAAAGCTGTTTACTACTATAGTTATAGCAAGAGCATTTTGCAATATTCAATATACTTCCCTTCCTCTCTTTTTTGGTTTCATGAGAACTAAGGGTGGGGGAACTGTGTAAGGTGCTTTTGTAAACCATTTCTTGGCCTGGGCTCAAAACTCCTGTTGTTGCCTTGGGAACAGATTTTCTCTCTGTTCTTCAAGGCCACTTTATACTCCAGGGGTCCCCAACCCCCGGTCCATGGACTGGCACCGGGCCACGGCATACCAACAACTGGGCCGCACAAACAAGTGAAGCCCCATCTGCTGGATGTAGGCAGCACTTGAAACCACACCCCCTGTGGTCCGCAGAAAAATCTTTCTCCACAAAACCGGTCCCTGGTCCCCAAAAGGTTGGGGGCCTCTGCTATACTCGCTACATATACATGCTGCTTTCTAAAAATTACCATTCAGGCTATATTAAAGCTGCCTAGAATTCAACTTGTAAAAAGATACTTGTCAATTTTTCAGACTGTTCTGAATGGAATGGGCAATATCTGGATAAATTCCATATATTACTGTATTCAGTATGTTATCCTATTAACATCCTTCTGGAGTATTAAATGCTTTGAATTTTCTTACATAAGTTATTTCACTCTTTGCAACTCTTAGGCTAAGTGTTGTCTGTACTATTTGCACTGGTTGTTCAACTAACACTTGTGAAATCAATATGTCAGAATGCACAACACTGGCACATTCCCCCAAAGTTGTTATCAAAGAAGCTGAATGACCAAGATAGTGTGCATGCTCCTGTTATTATCTTAATGAGATAAAATGTATGGCACTCTACATTTTTGCAAAGAGATCAGAGAAACAATACCATTATATGTTGGATGTCTCCATTACTTTAATGTGAAACATAACTATTGTTAATAGATGAAACAAAACTACTCCAAAATATTTCCTGTTTTAATATATGTCCAGGACTTCAGAGAAAGAGAAGAAACTATTACTTTTATGCCATAAAAGATTTTTTAAAAGCCTTTATTACATAGACTCTGGAGTGTTGCAAAAGGCAGGTTTCTAAGACACAGAAACTTTTTTTTTTAAAAAAAACGATACCTTTGGCTTACATTTCAGGTTGCAAGAGACTTTGAAAGTACGGTAATTGGAAATATGAATTTTAAAATTCTTAGCAACATTACTCAAAATAACCTCTCTTAATAGCAATAACAATAGTAAAGTGATCAAAAGCCTAATAGTAATTGTTGATATGATAATTGTATCAGATGAATGAACAAGATACAAGATGATTTTATAATGTCATAAATACTCTATAACTAATTAAATACATTTTTAAATCATGTCTGAATAGCATCTTTGGTTCCATTATGAGTTACCAAGAGATCAGAATACTCAAGGAAAGCATCTAATCCCATCCATTGGCTACTAAGTGTGTACAGACCTGTGTATGTGTGTACATATTATTACCATCCAATACAACCTTAATGATCTTTTGATAGAAAGCTGCAATATAGGTGAGATATCTTTCTCATACTCTAAATAAAACCTCTGCTGAAGAATCCACTCTCTTGATTTAGGAAATCTATGTAAAAATAGACAAGACTCAACTTTTAATTACTGAGACAGGTAATTGAGAAGGAAGTAGCTTTATATCCTTAAATGAAACTGTTGGGTTAAAAACAAAAGAGCTATACAGAGATGCAAAAAAGATGATCCAATAGCAGAATCACACTGACTGCAAAGTGATTTGGAACTTGGCCAAAGCCAGAAAGGAATAAAAAGAGCATTTTAAAATACAAATTATTTTAACTTCTGCATTATGGGTGTTATTTGTCACAGTAGCAGGTAACAATTTTTTCTCAAGAAGTGTGATTTAAATTGACAATATCCCTTATGAAGTTCTGAGTTTCACTATGGCATATTTACTCTTTTCTTTTCCTTTTTCTTTGTTCAGAGGTATGCAGACCATCTGTGCCTCTAATATGTTGTTCTTAAATAGCCTCCAATATGTTTCAAATGTCCCTTTTTATCACTTTTGCAAACCTTCCATTTTCATTAACTCTTTCATTTGCTGCCCTTGCAGCCACCCTTAAAGGATTACTTTAGGGACTGAGTCCACAAGTAAAATGCTTGGAAATAAAATTAAAAAAAATCCAACTGCAATTTAGACATTTCTAAATATTGCTAAGAAAGATGCTTTCTGAAATCCTGGACAGCAGGTAAGTCTATGGAATTGCAAAACACGGTAGATTAGACTAAACGGAACTGGGTAATTTCTCGTTCAGTTTGCTTTAAAAACCCAGACATTTGCTATGTGGATACAGGTATCCTGTCAAACCACACTATGACTGATTTGTGTAGGCATAACAAGTTATGTGAACCTAGCAACTGTGTTTTTGAATTAGATTTATGAGGTTTGGTGTGTTGTGTGAAGTCAATCTGCTGCTAGATCTTAGCTACTCTTTCAAGTACTAGATCCCACTGGGGGGGAAAGAAACAATAAAACAAGTAAAAATTAAAGGGAATTATTTTGTCAGAAAAACTAAGCCCAGAACAGTCACTTTTGCATCTTTCCTGCTTATGCTGCTCCCAGTTGCTTCTTCTACAGCAGGGGTCTTCAAACTTGGCCCTTTTATGACTTGTGGACTTCAAGTCCCAGAATTCCTCAGCCACCATACCTAGCTGAGGAATTCTGGGAGTTGAAGTCCAAGAGTCATAAAAGGGCCAAGTTTGAAGACCCCTGTTCTACAGCCACATTCCTCATGGTCACGCAGGTGCTGCAAGTCAAGAATGAAATTCATCCAGTCCCTCACTAGGCAAGGAAGACAAGTCACACTGGAGTGAAAGAAACCTGTGCAATGTGAGGCTGGTTATTTGAAGTTGAGTTGGGAGGTGTAATGGGAGAATGAGGGGAGAAGAGGGTGTAAGTACAGCACTACTGTACTGGTAAACGAAATTGGAAGCACAAGAGGAAAATCATCATGATCCATTAGAGAAATTATTACAACTGGATTTGAGGTAACACAAATGCATGGTTGGCATTAATTACTTTGATATGACTAATTTTGAAAGGCTAACGAAAAGAATGAATCCAGTTATTTCCTTAGTCAGGTAACATTCTGGAATTTCCCTTGCATTTACTCTTCCCAGATTCTTTTCCCACAGTAAAGCAAGTTAAAAGAAAAGGGACTGCAGAGAATGGACCATAAAGATAAAGGTAGTGGGAAGGCTTCAGTACCTCATCCTTATAATTACACCTAAAATTTTAGATTTTATTATAGCAGACCATGAGTACAACGTGGACATTATGTTATGCATTTTTCAATTCAATTGATGTGTACTGCATGGCTCATTGATTCCAAGAGCAAAATAAGTCATAACTAGTACATTCAGATCTATTTAACCAGTAATGTCACAAAATAACTGATGTAATACGGTGTAATGCCGAGAATTTTAACTTTACATGCCTTTTAATTGGTTTGGATGACTTCTAATTATGTGGACATGAGCATTTGATTCACATTTGGGGCACTAGATTGCAACAGATGGACAATGAGCTGTTCACTGAGCATGACACCCTGATAACTTTGTTCAGCTAAGTAGCTCCATTAGGGTTATATTGGTGGCAGCAGTCAATGCCTGAAATATTGCACTTATTCCTAAGCAGATTTCAGGAAGTTTTTTTTTTTAATGATTGAATGTGCCTTCATTTTAGTACTCTTAGCTATACGACCTGTGAACAAATATGTCCTCATAGTTCCGCAGGTAGTGGCAGAAAAATTTTAAGTGCTGAGTTCTTTAAGACAGGTTTCCATAAACTGAATCAGGAAGACTCAGAAACTGAGTTGTGCTAGAGCACAACTGTATGTTATGCAGCAAATACCAAGATAACCAATCTTCTTTAACCTATGTAAAGGCTATACGAGTCTGAATGACATTTGTAAAAAATAAAAATCATAGATATGATTATATAACCTTCCCCCATTAGTCCTCCAGAAAATATACTTATTCATTTCTTTATTTCACATTTATGAAAACACTTTAAATGTAGCTACAGTTCTGAAATAATGAAGAGTTATGGAATATAATGAAAATCAATAATTTATAACGTATTGTTTTGGCTTCTCCCAACTACTCTCCCAGAATATTGAAGAAATGTCATGAGTGATCATTTCAAATAGGAATTGGAGGATATAAGGAAAATGAAATCCCACTAAATCTCTTCTTTATACATAACTCAAGAAAATGAACCACTAACTTACTGTCATGGATGGACTATTATATCATGAAGAATAGGCTGTTAGTAGCAGCTCCCTGTACAACTTAATTAAATAATTATTGTCCTCCTCTAACAAGACTTATAGAATCCAAAGAATTCCTTAATTCTAAGGCATTTTCTGGCCAACTTTTTTTTAAAATTAATTAATTAATTTTAAAAAAATTAAAAAATAAGCAAACAAACATGTATCTAACTCAGACATGTCAAACACAAGGCCTGGGGGCCGGATCCGGCCTGCGAAGTGGTTTCATGTGGCGCGCGAAGCCATCCTGGAAACAGTGAGCGAACGGCCCCCACTGCCTTGGCTGTGGCCCAGAGACCCTTCTTCTGCCAGAGACCCTCAGATCTGTCCCACTCCTGCCCAGGCCCCCATAGGCACCCTTGATGTGAACGATGTAGAGCTGGCCATGCCCACCCAGTAGGCCATACACACTCTAGCCACGCCCACCCAGTAGGCCACGCCCACCCTGGCCATACCCACCTGGTCCCTTGAGGGCAACCACAATGCTGATGCGGCCCTGAATGAAATTGAGTTTGACACCCCTGATCTAACTGAAGGAAAAGACCACGAAAAGAATGTTCCAGACTGAAATTAAACTGGAACCCTAACATGAATTGTGTGGGCTTATATAAATCTTTTATGATGTTGATGCTATGGTCACTTAAGCTTTCCAAGTATTAATTATATATATTGGCTTTTTGATATTTCTGCCACTTAGAATATCTAGGCTTATATCTTAAGTCTAAAACATTGTTCAGTTAACCTTGTTTTCCATTGCTACGTGTTTATAAAATTGTACCTGTGGTTAAATATATTTCACACCCACCATGAAAATGTTCTTACTATTTTAGCAAATTGCTGGTTTTCATGTAGTTTATGTTGCAAACCTTGCAAATACCAGCCGCTTAAGATAGATTTAAGCAACAGGAAACAGAGAAAAAGTATAATAAGATATAAATTATTTTTTTTCTAATTCCATGGATTACTTGAGTAATCATAGAAAACTATTTTTTTTCATCCAAGTGTCTTCCATGTGTGCTGAACTTCAGAAACTGAAGTCTACCATATCTGAAAGTCATCAAGTCAGGGAAAGCTGACGCAACCAATAGAAAATTCTACCTAGACCTGAAATGCTAAAATGAAAAATGTAAAATATGATGATTTACTTTACTGAGTAGAGATATACTGTATTGCAGCCCTCCCAGTAACAAACAAAACAGTAAGTAAAAGAAAAATAAGAGCAGAAAAGAAAAAGAGTACAGGTGTGTGAGAGTGTAATACAATGTTAAATCTTTGGCATTTTACATACTTGACAATACTGTATAAGATGTCTTCTTTTAGCATAGAGAAGCTCCCTTGCACAGGAGAAATACATTGAAGGCTCAGCAACTTTATGTTGGCTAGGACAAGGGTCCCCAACCTGTGAGCCACAGCCCACTACCTGTCCGTGGCCTATTCACAACTGGGCTGCATGAGTGGCTGGCTGGTGTGCATACATGTGTGCATGTGCACAGCCCCAATCACAAGAGCATCATGGGCATTCAGGGCCTCACTCGCGCAAGCATCACAAGCGTTCGGGACGTCCTTCGTGTGAGCGTCACAAGTGCTCTCAGCCCCACTTCCGCAAGCAATGCAGGTGCTCGGGGCCTCACTCACACAAGCATCACAAGCACTATCGGCTCCTCACACAAGCATCGTGAGTGCTCAAGGACTCACTAACACGAGCATCATGAGCATTCAAGGTGTCACTCATCTGAGTGTCACAGGCACTCTCAGCTGCACTTGTGCAAGCATCACAGGCACTCGGGGCCTCACTCCTGCAAGCATCACAGATACTCTCAGCCCCACTCATGTGAGCAATGAGCGCTTGTGCATAAGCCACCAACCCGAAAAGTTTGGGTAACTCGGGGCTAGGGAATTTTACTGTGTTTCCCTGAAAATAAGACTGGGTCTTATATTATTTTTTGCTCCAAAAGACCCATTAGGTGGGATGTAGTGGGAGGGCGGCCTGCTGCTTGGAGGGCCTGCCCGGCAGTCACAGTGCTTAGCCGGCACACCCTGGGGCTGCACAGCTCATGCAACGCAGGTGTGTCCAAGCGCTGCGACCACCGGACTGGCCCTCCAAGCAGCAGGCCACCCGCCTACTCCGTCCCACCATCTTTGCCCGCAGGTGCAACAGGCTGCATGGCACATTGGGCAGGCAAGATCACGCGCCTCCCCCCAATGCCTCTGCCTCTGCCTGTTGCTTGGAGGGCTGGCCTGGTGGTCACAGCACTCAGACTCACCTACACCAGCCAAGCACTGCGATGAAAGGGCTGGCGGGCTGTGGCTTCTGCCGGACGCCGTCAGCCCCCACGCGCTCACCATCTCTTATGTTGCAATGCATGTAGCAAATGCTGGCTGACGATCTTAACTGGGGCTTATTTTGGGGGTAGGGCTCATATTACGAGCATCCTGAAAAATCATGCTAAGGCTTATTTTCTGGTTGTGTCTTATTTTGGGGAAAACATGGTAGCAGCTGATATCCCCAGATCTTAAAGTTGTTGAGACTGAGAAACACTGAACTGGTCTACTGCTTATTTCATAACAAGCCTTGGAAATTTACCTTACTTTACCAGCAAAGTGGTAAATTTAAAGTCACACTATGCAAGACATCTTTTTTTAAAAAAATATTTAATTTTAAAAAAATAAATTATTAAAATAATAAAAAATAAATAAAAATAATTCAATAAGTAAAAATTAAGTTATATAAAATTAAGTTATATTTTTTAAAAAATTCTGTTCAAATTCCAAAGTATAAGTTACTTTGCCAATCAAAAAATTCTGATTTCTCATTTAATGCTTCCATGTTTTCATATGTCAATATTCTGACATTACTTATTGGCTCAGAAGGGGCATAATTATTAGGGCTGAGCAGCCCTTTAGATTCAAAAGAAAAAAGGTGTTTCAGAGTACACAGGGACATTCATACAGCACCTTAATCCATATTCTTCTTTTCCCAGGGTGACACTGCATCTGTGAAGGACAGCTGTGAAATCCCAGGAGAAAGGCCTAATTTCCTTCTGGGACTACAGACAGCAGTTACCTAAGAGTGCTTTAAAGAAGATTGTGGGTTTTGCCTTCAAAGCTATAATAATTATATCAAGTTATTTTTCAGTTTGCATATTTAATCCCAAGAAGCCTTCTCCATAGATATCTACATGAATTCTGATGAAAAATATTATGCATTTACTCTTAATATGGCATACTCATAAACATATTAATCATGCAGCAGTGAAAACAATTAGAAAGTTTTCTCAAAAGAGATTGTTCGGCAATCTCTGCAGTATCTATTTAATAGACAGCTTGTTATTTTTAAATATACCTTGTAGGAAATCATAGTGCATACATATACATCAATAGCTATTCTTTCTAAAATGCCATTTTGCTTACATTTTACATATATTTATTTCTATTGAGCCTATACATACTATCTGCTTGCATTTATATAGTATTCTATTAATCATAATCCTACCAGGATTTTTGAAACACATAATTTTCCACCTAAACTTGCTTGAATAAAGATTAAAATAAGAAAATTTAAGTCTTTAAAGATTTAACACTAAATTATCACACAGCCCTAACTTCTGAAAATGTTGATAAAATCATTTGCAATTACAAAAATTGACTACCTTATCTTACAACTGAAATTCTACTTGCCATTTTTCTTTCAACATCAAACACAAAAAAGTCAGGACATAGGCTATAAAGATTAGTATTAGTTGGGTCTAAAAATGGGTCTGAATTAATAGGGACTATAAATGACCTGGCAGCCAGGGCATATAAAGTTTAAGGCACCTAGGTATCTGAAACCTGGAAATAAGTGGATCACAGTATTTTGCACCAGCTAGCTCAGAAAAGCTGTTTATAAGCTATTTTAGATGTCAACTTCTACAATCATTTGCCATTGGCTATTTGAAATGTAGAAGGTAATATATAGCCTACCTTCATACTATGTTTTCTGTAACATTTACAAAAACATACGCCTGTGATGTCACATATTACAGTGATAATATAGCTTCTTCAGCGCTGACTGGATGTATACATGCACACTTTCAACCCAAGAATACACTATGACAGAAGCTTGTCCACCCCAAGGATAAAACACCCAGACCCAAACTAAGCAATATGATATATGTAATACTATGCAGTGAGATGTGCAGATCTGTACATTGGAGAAACAAAACAACCACTTCACAGATGCATGGCACAACATAGAAGAACACACCCATCAGGACAAGATTCAGTGGTCCATCTGCATTTCAAAGACAAAAACCACTCTTTTGAAGACAGCAAAGTCTATATTTGGGACAGAGAGGACTGCTGGTTTGAAAGAGGGGTCACAGAGGCCATCTCTCAACGGTCCTTTTCAGCAGTTCCAAGAAGGCTCCACACCCATTTGCACTACTCACGTGACCACGAAGACATAGACAAACCTCCAAGTGGCCTCAACGACTCTCTAAAAGAAGGCAAATAACCAGCTGTCTGCAAGGAATATAAACCCTTCCATTGCCCACCATCCAGTCAGAGCTTAAGAAGCTTCTTGGATCAGAAGCGAAAAAGCACCTTTGGGACAACCATGACCTGGATGAGTGAGAATCCCCATAGACATTTAGCCATGCACTTTGGGATGAAGTTGAAATATTAATTAATATCGATAAAAGGTAGCAATCTGATCCTTACAGTTTAGTCAATCCCATAAAGCCACAAATTTGTTCAAGAGGCTTCAATAAATATGCCCCTTATATTGCTATAGCAAATTGTTGAACTTTGGTTAACCTGCTAAGCACCTAGCCTTGCTCTGAAATTTGACAATACAAAGATGGTGGAATAGTCCAAATACAGCCATCCTTGCCAATTCCCCAGCTATAACATTGGCAAATCCCAAAATAAATCCTCTGTAAACCTACCTGATTGGATTCAATGGTATCTGCTTTCAGGTAAGTGTGTTAGCATAGTAATCTGAGCAGGTAAATTCAGAGTGGAATACTCTTAACTATCTGAATTGATAAGCAGTTTTTGTGTTATTAGATTTGCTAAACTCTTAGACCAAAGGTAACCAAGACACAGGTGCTATTATTAGGGATCTGCCATAATCCTCTCTTTTGAACTTTGCATAACATTTTATCTACACATTCAGTAGCACTGAACCTCTACTTCGATACAGAGTTTAAAAAATAATATTCAACAGAATAAATTGTTCCAACTTTCTGAGAAAAGTACACATATTTTAAACAATTATATTCTTTTCCAAATAATGTTTGTGGTTAGCTAAATACATCATTTGAATACAACAATGCCAAAATTGCTCATAAAAGTGAATGGGCCCTTCATGCTCTTACATTCTGATTTATTCTTAGGTTTATGACTCACATCTCTTTCCCACTGAAGGAGATGGAAGACATCAATTGTGTTTCCTATCTACAGAACTTTCAAGTCCTGAAAATCTGCTTCGGAAGGTTGGGAGACCCTATATAGCAGATTTTAGGAAAACAGAAAACCCCAGAGTACATAGAAAAATAGGGGAAATTCCTGATAAATAGTCAGTTTTCTATTATTAGAAAGTTTGATTTTGCCCCAACATTTTGTACCATATGTTCTCGTGGTAGTTGGGTACATTTTAAAACAATATCCAGGTGGTTCTTGTAATGACTCAGATTAATATTTGTAAATGAATGGAAAATGTGCTATATAGAAAATCCCACAGAGTGTTTTAAAATATAACATTTAATAATGAGAGATTTATTTATTTATTATTTCTGAAGCATTCGTGATTATTCCCTTGCTACTATTTTTTCCCATGCTAGTCTAAACAATTATTGCTGCATTTCTTTTTCAGGTCAGAGAAGGAGTCTGCCTAACACAACCCCTTAGGAATTGAAGCCATAAATGAAATGACCACAAAGACCTATCAGTTAGCAGAAAATAGCAGCTGTACATATTTATTGTAAGCTAACACGATATTGTTGCAGAGATGTGCTGTATAAAACATGCATAAGATAGGTGAAATATGACTATAATTCTCTGTTTGAAAAATGAGAAGCTTTAGAATGGCATAACCTCAAATACATAAACAACACTAAACTAAGGGAGAAGGCAGGTATATAACAATTTAGCAGTGGCAGTTTAAAGGTCATTGACTAAACCTTAAACTTTTTCTATTCTCCAACTTTAAGATTATATCTAAGATGATGCTATAATAGGTATTAGGTATGTTCGCCACCTTGAGTTATTTATAAAATAATAAAAGCGAGATATATAAATAACCCCCAAAACCACACCCCCTCTATAACGGTTGCCCATCAGAGATGCTCTTCTATTCCAAGAATAACTTCCAAATCACACACCTAAATATCAACTCCCTGCTCAGAACAGGAATCCAAATTAAAACATCCCAAACAGAAAACTACGTAGCCTCTACTTAAACCTATCCAGCAATGATACCATAAATGTTCTGTGTAATTGATTCCAGTATAAAATCACTTTTCCTGCATGGAAGCTTTTTCTAATATTTAGTTGGAATTTACCTTTAAATACCTGCATTACATTTGTCCTGAGATAGAGGACAGCAATAGTTTAGTGCAAAGGTCCCCAACCTTTTTGGCATCAGGGACCGGTTCCGTGAAGAGTTTTTTTTCCGCGGACCAGAGGGGGCGTGGTTTTGTGTGCTGCCTGCATCTCGTGGATGGGGCTTTGCTTGTTTGTGCGGCCCGGTTGCTGGCATGCCGTGGCCCAGTACTGGTCCATGGACCGGGGGTTGGAGACCCTGGTTTAGTGTACTACCTGGAGGACTGGGCATAATATCTTAATGTCTTCTACTTAGAGTAAGTAAGCTTTTGCAAGAGTCATAGCATAATCAATTACTTTATTTCTTTGAAGGCCTTGATTCAAAATATATTATTGATTTCATTTGCATTCATTTGCATTTATAAAATTTCAACCCAGCTATGTTTCCATTGCTTTATTTAGGTTTGGGAAAAGGCTTGAGAGAATCAATATATATGCCCAGAAAATGTCCCAACAGGATTTTCTCTTACCCTATTTTAATAAAGAGAGGAGTCAGGCTTCCTTCTGGCTCAATTTTTACATTAATGATATTGTTCCAGCCTGAATTCATAATCATTTCCCCATTTTACTTGCTAGATGCAAGGTACTCATCTTGATGTATGAATGTTAATGATACAGTAGTCATATTATGTTTCAAAATAAAGAATATTAGACTGACTACCAGTGCTTTTTTTCTAAAAAAAAAAAAGGTGCCGGAACTCTCATCTTGGCAGGCGCAGGAGGCGTGGGGGGACACTGCTGCGGTCACGGGTGTGAGGGGTGTTGGTGGCGGGCTGCCCCCTGGGGCCAGAGCCAGCACGGCTGGTGCTGTGGGAGCAGCGGGGCTCGCTCTATACGGCGGGGCTGCGCAGTGGGGGCGGTGGAGGCAGTGGGGGCTAGGCGATGCAGAAAAAAAGCCCTGCTTTTATGTTTTAATCTTATGATTTTAAAAATATTGTAAGTTGCCCCAAACCTCGCCATGTGGATTGCATACAAATATTATATAATCGGTAAATAAAGGTAGAACATATGTTGAATATACATCAAATGATAATATGCTTCCCTACAAAGTCAATTCTTGCTCAATGACAGACCAAAGAGTTAACTCGGAAAAGCAAGAGGAAAATCTAGAAGAGGTCTGTGCAACTTGTAGAAGGGAAAGGCCCACACTGATAAATTAAAAATCTTTGTGGTCTGCAAAGGAATGCTGGTGGGCTAATCAATGATTTGGTGACTAGAGGAGCATCTTCAGTGTTGGAGTTCGTGGTCATGGTAAGCCATGGAGGCACTAGGCAACATGACTTTCAGGGCAGTGGTGGGGATTTTATTGCTTTAAAAAAAAAGTCTGTGCTCTGTCCAAGAGTGCTTGGTAGGCTGCATGTACAGGCCTGGTCTAGAATTTATTTTGGAGCATTCAACTATCTAGAGCAGGCATGTCAAACTCATTTTGTTTGAGGCAACTTCTTATAAAAGAATTGCCATTAATTTGTTTTAATAAAATAATTTAAATCAATTTTTCACTAGATTTCAAATTAAATGAATTATATTGGTTGACAATGAGATTTTTTTAGTACAATTGCCAAATGCAATAAACTGGTTTTAGGTATATGTGTGCACTAATTATTTCAACACCAATACATTTTAAACAACATATTCTATTTGTAAATGAATGCAGATGCAAATTATACAATTTTTTGTGCAAAAATAAAACAAAATAACAGATTTAAGAGCTGTTATCATTAGTTATCCTTAGATAAAAAATAATTCCATCATCCAAAACTTTTTTATACTGTTGCAGAGATGTTAACATAGGAAATAGATTACCGTATTTTGTTATCTAATTTTACCTTCCGAAAGACAGAAGCAAATGAAAAATGTGAGTTTCTTTCCTGTTGGCTTTTTTGAATTAGCTGTTTTACATTCTAAAAGTTTAGTTCCTAAAGAAGTAATCCTGTAAATAATTTTAATGTCCTCTTCTAGTGCAGGCTCTTTTATGACTCAAGGACTTCAACTCCCAGAATTCCTGAGCCAGCATGGCTCAGCATGGAAACCTCTCCCTTTCCCCTCAGCATGGCTGGCTCAGGATTTCTGGGACTTGAAGTCCATGAGTCATAAAAAAGGGCCAAGATTGCCTAGCAATAGGCTTTCAGAGGGAGCTTTTTTTGGCAAAATAAAAGATGCCGGAACGCCATTCTGAGTGTTCTATGAGAAAAAATGCCCTGCTGACTACTGCCAAGACAAAAATGTTGATGATAACCCACACACAGTAAAACCAAAGTGGTAAGATGAGCTCACAACAGTACAAAAAACAAAAGATCAGTTAATGCCTTACAATAAAACAATGCCCCTCCTTTAAATATTTGGCCATTTATTTCTATCATTATCTCTGAAGGTATACCTAAATACAGTGTTAACAATTGCCTAATTGCATGATTCTGATTATTAGTCTACTCCAGAAAAGAGACAATTAATTATCCTTACATTCAAAATGTTCCAGGGGAAGTATTTCCACAGATTTTGTGTAAGACAGAGATTTGGAATCGGAACACTATTGCCCAGCTGTAAATGTACTCAAATTAATGTCTGCTGCACACTTACAAATGGAGATGATACTGCTCTGAAGTTTATTAAAACTCACCTAAAATTGCTAAACATTTTAAGAAACCTGTTAGCCTCCCAGATGACTATTTGCTATCTAGTTGGATTTTCTTATTGCCCTTATTGTGGAGGAAATCAGCGGGCAGGACATGTCCAGTCTTAAATACCGCAAATGCCACTCAAGAGGAATTAAATCCTGAGATAGTGAAAGATGCATGACTGGCTCTGGAAGAAGAAACATAGTCTTCATCTAAAGCTCAAGGTTCTCCCTTTGGTATCCTCAGTTTAAGAAAAACAGATTCGATACAGTATCTATTCAATCTGACAAGTAGCCTAATTTACCAAAATACATTTCTAAATGATATTCTCTTTCCTTCTTTGAAAGCAAATTCCACAGAATATCTAAAGAGTAGCATTTTTGCCCTTATGGCCAGAGACAGATGGAGAACATCGCATTCGATGTCCTATGCTGATCTTTTTATGATGCGATTAAGACAAAGCACACACACGGCCAAATAACTGACAACTTCATGGATTGCAAAGTGGTAGAATTTTTACTAGCAGATGTCTTCTCTCATATTAGTGATCAAGTGGCCATTTCTATTTTGCTGTCTTTTAAAATCAGAACAATTTAAAATATGTACCGATCAAACTTTCAAGATCTTTAGTTGGGTTGTAGTCTAGGGGCTACTTTTACACAGCATTTAGTCACATTAATGTAGTCCTCGACGTATGACCACAACTGAGCCCAAAATTTCTGTTGTTAAGTGAGACATTTGTTAAGTGAGTTTTATTCCATCATACAACCTTTCTTGACTCAGTTGTTAAGTGAATTGCTGCAGTTGTTAAATTAGTAACATGATGGTTAAGTGAATATGGCTTCCCCATTGACTTAGCTTGTCAGAAGACCGCAAAAGGTGATCACATGACCTTGGGACAGAGCAACCATCATAAATATGAAGCAGTTGCCAAGCATCTGAATTTTGATCACATAATCATGGGGATGTTGGAGGTCGTAACTGTGAAAAATGGTCATAAGTCACTTTTTTCAGTGTTGTAACTTTCAATGGTCATTAAATAAAAAGTTTTAAGTTGAGGAGTAGCTGTAGTAGAACTTTGGACAAAATGTAAGTTTGCTAAACTTTTCTCTCTCTCTCTCTCTCTCTCTCTCTCTCTCTCTCTCTCTCTCTCTCTCTCTCTCTCCATTATGCATTTATTGTTGACATGCAATGTCAACAATAAACTGTACTTACCTACGTACTTAATCTATAACATGGGGTCCACAAGTCCAGCCAGGTAATCCAAAAAGATACCATGGGGAATGGCAATGAATCTTCTCAGTAGAAGTGCTTCATTCACACCCTCCACTAAGGCAATACATTTCAATACTAATGTTTTTGCCAAAGCCCCTGTTCAAATGGACTAGCATCATGAAAATGTTTCTGAAGTTATGATGCTGCTACTTTCTTGATCACCTTTCCCACAAGAGCAATATTTGCGACAGCCGATAACTGGATTCGGGCAGCATATAAATGTTATAAATAAACAAACACATGAAGAGTGGCTTCAGGAAATATTTCGTTATTAAATGTTCCATTTCATAGAATATCTCTAGTGAGATTGTTTCCACTCATATCTTAAAATTATTTTCTATAAAATCTCCTAATGAAAAGTAATTTTAATCAGTGCATCTTACATCCTGTCCTTTATATTTTATAATCTAATTCTCATTATTTCAAAACTCAATTATACACCTATCTGATAAAACACAGTGGGAATATTTTCAATCCAGGAATAGACTGAAAATTTGTGTATATCTGCCTACATGGATCCAAAAGCAAAAACTGCATGCATTTAATACTTCTGGCAAAATAATATAATGCAAGCACAAGAAGGTTAAATTGCTCATGATACTAATTCTTTCATCTGATTCCTGAGGTATTTTTAAACTACAATTTGGAAGTATTAAATTTAAGAAAAGAATGGTGTTTGAAAGTTAAGGAGCAAAAGGTAGAATTAAAGAATGGGTTGCTTTCCATTTGTTTTTTTTAAAAAAGTTATTTATTGATTTGTTTTAGTGTTTGCGAAAGTGACATTACTGGTTAATTTAGTGAAAGGGATAAGCTCTTAAAAAATGCCACCACTGCTTGAAGAACAAGAGTAATGTGAACTCAAAACATTTAACAGCCTTTCTTATGTAAAATGTTTTCAAACAGCTAGCAAAGGGCCTGATTTTATTAAGAGTGCTTTGGAATAGAAGAAGATTTTTTTATTACAGTCAAAGACCAGAATTACAGATTAAAAAATAAAAAAGAGGGCTTTATGGTTGGGATACCTGGAAAATCTTGTCATTTATTTCACTGCATTCTACTTAATGCTTTTAAATCAGCAGTTTTATAATAAATTACAATTATCTTCTAATATTTCTATTTTTATATTTTCAATTTAATATTTCAAAACATATTTCATTCCCCCCTTCAAAAAATAAAATTTAACTCCATTTCCTTTAGATTTGATTACTGTAATTTTCTGGTCTACCTACTTTATTTAAAGTCAGTTTGAGCACTATTTACAACATATGCTTAAATATCATTTCAATATTAATTTCAAATATACAAATATTCCTAGTATTTGCAATTTTTTATTGCTCTTCAATGACCGTAAAACCCTGACAACCACTGGAGAGCAGTTAGATAAATTTTTTTGTTTCTCTTTACTGACATCTCATGATCAAATAGATTTTTGCAGCCCAGATCAGATAGCCCTTCCATAGGAATCCTTTTATTTAAGGTAAAGGTAAAGGTTCCCCCGCACATGCGTGCTAGTCACTTCCAACTCTAGGGGCCGGTGCTCATCTCCGTTTCAAAGCCGAAGAGCCAGCGCTTGTCCGAGGACGTCTCCGTGGTCATGTGGCCGGCATGACTAGACACCAAAGGCGCACGGAACACTGTTACCTTCCCACCGTAGTGGTCCCTATTTTTCTACTTGCATTTTTACATGCTTTCGAACTGCTAGGTTGGCAGAAGCCGGGACGAGTAACAGGCGCTCTGTTACGCGGCACTCAGGATTTGACCCGCCAAACTGCCGTCCTTCTGATCGACAAGTTCAGGGTCTTAACCCACTAAGCCACCGCGTATTTAAAGATTGTGTTAAAATATTTTTTTCATTATTTTTCCTTACACAAATTTTCTTAGTTTTACAGCTTTTTTCTTACAAACTATCACATGGGTCTATAGTGTTTTGTCCGATTACTAATTCAGAACTACTACCTTATTCACTTTTAAAGCAAATACTTAAAAAAGTTATTTACTTATTCAACCAGTTATTACTTTTTTCTTCTTTCCCTTTCCCTTTTTTGATTAGATTATAACAGTTTAATTTTATACATGTTATAAATAGTAAAAATATGTTTAATTTATATTTTTACTTTGATTGGTCATTCTGTGATGTAACTTGTTCTGGAAATCTAACTGAAGAGCGGTATCAAAACCTCAACAGAATAATATATTTGCTTTATGCTCTTTTGATGTCCACTATCAGTAAACACAATTAAAATTCAGAATGATCCCACGATTATAGATATGACAAACATTGAGATACAATTAAAGCTTCTATCAGAGTATTACAGGGTCCATAAAAATTTGATTGCAGCAATTACAAATCATATTTCTATTAATAATAAAGGTATGCAGTTTAATTCAATGATTCATTTATATATGATTTATACTAATAAATGATGACTCATCATTTATTAATATTGGTTATAGCATGTGGAATAAATTTTATTTCACACCCTTGGCTTCTAACTATATGTAAATGAAAGCAATTCCCATTGCTTTAAATAAACCTTAAAACATAAGTTTTATTAGTGAATATTAAACCTGCATTTCAGTTCAAGGCAAAATAAAATATTACATACTTCAGAATAGTCCCTAGACTAGTTATGAATAAACAAAAATGTTTGAAGTGTTTAAAAATGTGCTAAATTAATTAATGAGAGAAAAACATAAATTTCAGTCAACTCAAGTCATTACAAAAGCCCTCAGAATCAATGTTCTAATCCTGTTGTCAGCTGAAGCAACACATTTTTATTAATGTAATCTAGCATACCTCTGAATAAGATTTGTATTCCTGCTGCTTTGAAAGCATTAATTTTAAGATTCTACCAGTGTTGGCAACAAGATTTACAAGACTGCAAATGTAATTAGAATATGTGTGGCTCTTATATAATCCAACATGAATAGCTTTACCTGGCAATACATTGGCCCTTATAGAATACAGGTAGTCTTTGACTTACAACCATAATTGAGCCAAACATTTTTTGTTGCTAAGCAACACGATTGTTAAGTGAGTTTGTCCCATTTCACAACCCTTCTTGCCACAGTTGTTAAGTAAATCTGGCTTCTCCATTGATTTTGTGATCATGTACTTGCCTGTTGCCAAGTGGCTGAATTTTGGTCAATGACCATGGGGATGCTGCAACGGTCGTAGATATGAAAACCAGTCATAAGTCACTCTTTTAAGTGCTGTTGTAATGATCACTAGGAGAAATGGTTGTAAGTCAAGGACTACCTGTGTAGGATGCCTAACTGATAAGCAACTGATAACAGGGTATGTTTTATTAAATGTATTGGTAGCTCAGAAGGAAATGCACATGAGAAACAGGATTGAAAAGGGTGAGAAGAGAAGAAAGAAATACATACTATTAAAATACTATTTAAAATATTGTTTAGGATCAGATTGTGCGTGCATTACAATCCTATTCTCTTACCTTGTTTCTTTTGAAGTATGCTCTCCGGCAAGCTGCAAAACATTTTTCACTGCAGAAGCATTTCACTTCGCTTCCCATACTCAGAGAATAGCGTTTGATTCCCACTTTCTGGCACCAGGCACACATGATTTGTACATTTGATACATCATCTTCTGCAACAAAAGGACAAGGAGAGTATTTATATATCAAAGGAAGCATTGTGTCAAATATCCATTATACCTTTTGGATTTTCTGCTAATTTCTAAAGCAGATGACCAGGAATCCCTTATTGTTTAACTGAATGAAAAGTACAGCTATTTTATAAATAATAGAGCATGTTGCAACTTTAAGAGCTTTTAGCATTTTGGAAAAGCCTTGGACTTTTTATATTTATTCCCGTGCCTCTCTAACTAATTATAGTTCCAGACAGTAACATCAGCATTATCTGCTTATAATGATTATAAACTCATTTCCATTTTATCAGTTTTGTTAGACTGAACATTTATAGCGAAAGTAGTGAAGCTGCATTAGTAAACGCCATCCTATTTGCATGGAGTGAAGGGAAGCTAAATTATTACTTAGGGACTTCCGGTTTTGCCCGGTAGCACACGGTCACAGGATTGCGAAAGCTCTGCTTCCCACGGCTCTCTTCGCCCTGCCAGGGGACCCTAAATGGGTCTAAAGCCGCCCCGAAGAGGCGGTGAAGGAAGAGGGCCACCCCAGAGATTCGGAAACAACAGTGGTTGTCCTGTTCAATCAGGAAATTCCCTTTAACCTGACAGGAGAAAAGCTGGCCCTACCTCAGTAACCAGCCCAAGCTACTTGCAGCCGAAGTCCACAAGTACTCATCAGAACATTGGTGAACAGCGTGCTGAAACTGGGTGAGAAATTTGATCTTCTCTCTCCAATTCTATATCCTGAACTATTGGAAAAGATACTCCAAGAAGCAAAAAAAGCCTCCGATAATGAAAGGAGGGAGAGCTTTGCTCCACCCTTCCACGGAAGGAAGCAGCGAATTAAACTATAATGGGGACAAAAACAGACTGTTGCTGACATCTAGTGGTGGAAGAGAATGTATAACTTTAGCTGTTTTGTTATAAGTATTGGCAGGATACCCAGAATGAGATAGCCTACTTCTTTGAACTTTAAAAAGAGCTAAACAAAACATTCTGGGCCAGCCACAATAAGCAAAGATTATAATTGAAAAAACATAACTGACCTTCTTGGATGATAAACACCTATTGACAGTGATTTTTTTACTGTTTTCAGAGAAAGAAAAAAAATTGAATTCTAGCTATTATGGAATTTCAAGAGCTTGCAAAAAGAACTTTTCAAGAAAAACCAAATACTTTCCAGGAGGAAATGCTCACTATGTTGCAACTAATCCAAACAACAATGGCTCTAAACCACAATGAAATTAAAAACAACTTTGATGACATAAATGGACATACGGTAACCTCATAACATAAGAATTTTCAGAAAATGAAAGAATCTACCAATGGAAGGAATTGTGATTTAACGCAGATGGAGGAAAACATACAAGACATGACTGAAGAGATAGTCCACACCCCAGAATCACAAAAGAAAGCTGAAGATAAAAAGAAAAGCCTGACAAAATGGATTACAGAGACACCAAATAATCTACGACTTGAGAGACAAAAAAGAGAAAGAAATCAACATCTTAACTGATTTGTCTCTCCCATCCTTAACAACATCCACAAGAAAATGGCAAGACTTTTTAACTAAGTGGAATAGATGAATGAGAAAAGCCATTTGGTGAAAGAAAAAGACTAAAATCAGATTCAAGGGATTAGATGGTCTGCTCAACCAGTAACTATTGAATGGAACAGAGTTTATTAAATGGAATAGAGCAGTGATGGCGAACATTTTAAAGACCGAGTGCCCAAACTGCAACCGAAAACCCACTTATGTATTGTCGTGTGCCGGGTGGGCATGGCCCATTGGATGGGTGTGGCCCATTGGGTAGGCATGGCACATTGGGTCGGCGTGGCTGCAGTGGTAATGGCAGACTGGGTGGGACTAAAAGGTTTAATCAATCAATTCCAACTTTGCGGGCACTTTTTTTTCCCCGCAAGAAGTTGAAAATGATTGAACTTTTTTTTTTTGCACATGGCAGCGGAGGCCTAAAGTGAAATGGTTTTATAAAACCCAGTTGAAGGCCTAGGACTGGGGCGATGGCGCACGTGCCCATAGAGAGGGCTCTGTGTGCCACTTATGCCACGCGTGCCATAGGTTCGCCACCACGGGAATAGAGTTAAAAAATGAAAACAAATTCTAGTTTGAGAGATATATGTTTTTCTTTTTCTTCTTTCTTATTTTGAGTAGTATTGTATTTTTTTTATGATATGAGAAATGTAATTGTTGGGAGAATTATTGTGAGGGAAACAGCTTATATATTTAACCCCAAATCAACTTTGAGAAAATCTTAACAGATAAAAATGATTTCAGTTTTGTGGGGGAAAAGTCTAAATGAGAATGTTGAAAACAGGACATATAATGCAACCAAGGGGACTAACTAGAAAAGAAATTCTATATTGATGCTATTACTAATTGGATAAATGTTAGAAAAATGTTTATATTTAACCTGTTTGTTACTAAACTACTAAGAACTGTATTAACCTAACGTTTGCAAAAGAGAACAATATGAGGAGAAGAGAAAATCAAGGAAATCTGTTATGTAGAGTACGATATGATAGAAATTGACTATTATTGATTGTTGTGAAATGTGAAACCAGACAACATGCTGTTTACAAAGCACCAGGTTGTTAGTTTTTTAAAAAAATCAATAAAATACATATTAATAAATAAATAAATAAATACTTAGGAATTTTAGGCTAAGTAGACTCTCTGAAGAAATGAACACCCATTATTTTATGACAGGGATCTCGCTCACAGTTCACAAGCAGTATTTGGATGATTTGCTCCTTAGTGACAAATAGAGGAGGCAAGCAATGGCCCAAAGTAGGGCAATAGCTTCAGTGGTGGGATTCAGCTGGTTCGCACCACTTCGGTAGCTAATTTTTTGTTGCCCAGGCCCAGAATGGACTTCCAGAATTTGCATCCACACAGAGAATCGTTTGTTCACATATTTGAATCCCATATTTGTTCATCTCCTAACTCTGCATGAAGGTGTCATCACAGCTCAGGCCAGAGCCAATCAGGTTTCCACTAGCAGAGACCAAGTCAGGATTGCTTCCCTGTCCCTACTGCTTGGCAGGGTCACCATTCTGTCCTTGTGCTGGGTTGCCTGTTTTCCTAATTCAAGTTTAGCAGGGTGTGGTGAAAGATGCTGCTGCTGCTTCTAACTTCTCATGTTGGAGAAAAAAGGAGCATAAGGAAGAATAAGAGATCACTACTTGCCTGTCCCCACATGCTCTGCCACTTGTTACTGACCTGAAGAAGCTCTGTATTTTCCTCACAGCTCTCCATGTATCGCTCTTCCTTACTCTAGCACAAGATGGCAATGGCTCAGCTCCCTCTGGGCACTAAGTTAAGACCCGATTTGCAATAGACCTGGTATGTAGATCAGAGTTCCCCAACCTTTCCAGGTTTGAGGACTGGCAGGGGAGAGTGTAGGGAGAGGGGATGGGTCTGTGCGAGTTGTGGACACGTACATGTAGCTCCATCTGCATGAGCGGCGAGCACACGTGCATGCTGCTCACACAAATGGAGCATGTATGCATGCACTCAGACCCTGCTCATGCAAGTGAGGATGTGTGTGTGCACACTCAACTGCCACTTCCGTGATCCGGTTACAAACAGCTCAAGGCCCAGTAGTGAGCCATCGCCCGGGGGTTGGAGACCCCTGATGTAGATCTGGCTTTTCAACCAGTCGTACGCATACCACTGGTGGTACATTGGCACCTGGCAGGTAGTACGCGACCCTGCCCAGCCTAGCCAAGTGTAGCAGGGGAGGGAACAAGCCAAAGCGGCACAGCACAGGACTTGTCGTGAGAGTCCTCAGGAGCTGCAGAGCTGCTGGGGCGAGACAAAGGCCCCAGGATTAGCAGTGCCGGCTCACCCAGAAGAGAAAGAAGGAGGAGGGGGCAGAGACAGGAGAGGATATAAAAGGAGGCAGTTTTGGTGGGATAGGGAGAAAAAAAAGACGCAGCCTTGGAAGGAGGAAGATTCAGCTGGAGCTGCACCAAAGGGAAAAGAAAGAGGAGGAGAGGAGATAAAACAGGCTGGCCAGGAGCCAATCTACAATTTCTGTAGCAGCCATCCATGCCAGGTGCGCACACAGGTGGCAGTGACAAACAGGCAAGAAACATAAGAATGAAGAAAGGCACCATCCCCTAAAGACCAGCAAATGGCCCTCACCCACTTGACACACCCCGGGGGAGGGGAGTGAGTGGAGTGAGTCCACGTTACTTGCGCTATGCCGCCCGGACCCCAGTGTCAACGCTGCTAACATTGAATGTTATTGCTTGACAAGAGATGAAGAAGTAGCCATTTCATATGTTAAACTTGTGTTTTGCTTTAAGAGATTGAGTTTAAGGTTGAGAGGGGGGACGAGTAGGATTGTACCTTCAAGGCCATCTCTAACTAAAGAAGATAAGACCTTGGCAGGTTTTCTAATGGAAGGGAAACTGATTCTTTAAATTTATTGGAGAATATGATTAATGACAAAATTAGAAAGGTGGAGAATTGTGTTTTAATATATTGTGCAAGGGGCGGAGATTTCAGATTCCAGCTTCCTTCGAGCAAGCATTTGCCGGTGTATTAGGCTAATAAAGGACTTTTAAGGTAAACAATGCCTCAGTCACTTGAAAAGCCCATACGTCAGAAACTTGACACCCAGCCTGCCCAGTTTTGGCAGATAGTGGCGTGTTCTACTCATCGCACAGAGAGGCTGGGCCGGGTGAGGCGAAGCTGGTGAGAAGCCGAACCTGCCTGGGTGTGCGCAGAGGAGGCAGTGAGCACCTGGCGCCTGGTGTGCCAGGTGAATATTTTGCCCCACAGGCTGACTGCATTCTGAGCACTTTCACCCGGGACGCCAGGTCCCACGCAGTCTCCGCCTCCTCCGCGCACATCCAGGCGGGTTCGGCTTCTCACCAGCTTCACATAACTATGAATCAGTTGCCAAGCATCCGAATGTAAATCACATGACCCTGGGGATGCTGCAACGGTCATCAGTGTGAAAAATGCTCATAAGTCACTTTTTTCAGTGTCACTGTAACTTTGAACAGTCACTAAGTGAACCATTGTAAGTCGAGGGTTACCTGTACTTTATCACTTTTTTCTTTTTTCTGGTCACGTTTTTGACACTTTGCTAGGCGACTGGTGGTACTCGAATATTGCCATATCCTAAAAGTGGTACAATCGGTGAAAAGATTGAAAAGCCCTGATGTAGATAACGCCTGAACTCTAAAATAGTTACACTTGCAACTGCAAACTACCAAATGGCAATTGCTTTTTTCCTAATGTATTTATTTAATCAATTTAAATCTGAGATGGGCAGCCACATAAATTGAAAGGAAGGATGGATGGATGGATGGATGGATGGATGGATGGATGGATGGATGGACGGACGGACAGACAGACAGACAGACAGATAGATAATCTCACTTGGTTTCCTTCCAAATAATACAATAATAAAATATTTTTAAATATGAATTATAAAATATACAGGTTTTCTACTTCTATTTGATATTTTCCATTCAACTATATTTCTGTTTTGGCCCTTCCTGTCTCTTTGTACAGGTCCTTTTTTTTAAAATGCCTCAGTGGGTTGGATACTCCCATGAAGTTTTTAGTTCTAATAACTAAATAATAATCTTAAAGAAATTAAAACAAATAGAAAAGGGAAAAAAGAAAAATCTGGCTATATTGATGGAGTGCTGGTATATGGATGATTGCTGTTAGTGAGTGATCTTTTAAGCAAGGCAGATTCAGAACTGGGGATGAGGTATCTCATCCCATAGTAATTAATATCAAATACTTTTAGCTCTGGCTAAGTATAGTATTGGTATAAACTAGAATCTGACATTCTTTTCTTTTATCCCCAGCTATTAATTTCTAATCCTTACTATTCCTTATTTTTGTACTCTGCTTTGCATACGATTGCTTACTTCAAAATACAATAGCAATAGGGTAAGCATGAAGATGAAATAAAAAAATGGGACATGGTCTCATGACACAAATTATTCTTCAAAATAATTAAAATCACCACTGAAATTTTGCAAGGAAAAACTTGCAAAGTACTTACTAGATAATTTTTCAAATTGCTAAATTATGCTTCTGTCAAACCACTGCAGACAATTTGGCCTACTACCATAACATGAGCTCTACTTCAATGTATCACACAGTTGGATTGCAATAGCTAGCAACTGTTAACTGTGGATTTATTGGTGCTTTCTGGGCTTGGTTGTTTGCTTGCAGGCATTTCATTACCCAACTAGGTAACATCATCACTGCTTATAACTGTCTGCCTTGTGTTTTCTTCGATCTTGGTGTTTACTGCCCATAGATATTCAAGTGGTCATAATGGCCACTGACCTAGAATGCATCTTATAGTAATTTGTTGCTGAATGTTTCCATTAGCAAAAACATAATTCGTATACTGATACTAAAACATAGGATCACAGACACAATAGATAGATAAAATAAAAAAACTGTTTGGAATCAAATGATATCAGTGAAAGATAAAGAGCACAAAAATGTTCATGGTAAATTATGATATTTATTATAGATAAGAAAGGTATTTCCTAATGCCTCCTTAAGTAACACCAGCTGCCTGCAATTAGTGCAGGTTCGAGTCCCACCAGGCTCAAGGTTGACTCAGCCTTCCAGCCTTCCGAGGTAGGTAAAATGAGGACCCAGATTGTTGGGGGCAATTAAGCTGACTTTGTAATAATGCCGCTTGGGGTGTGTGTGTGAAAGCCCTAATAAGCAGGCATATACATAGAATGAAGGCTACTGCTAAGTTTGTAAGCCGCCCTGAGTCTTCGGAGAAGGGCGGGATATAAATGGAATTAAAATAAAATAATAATAATTAATCCTGTCAAGGATTATCACCGGTAACTAGGCAAGCATTAGAATATATTAGCAGGCTTAAGAAAAGCCCAAAGTTTTCAAAAATAATAATTAAAAATCTTGGTATGCAATGGCCACAGAATGTTGAATATCCTGGGGGGAAAAACAATTAGCTGGCTGGCATTGTCAGCAAGACCAACCAGCAGCGTTTTGTAATGGGTTGGCCCCACTTGTTTCCCCTTTGTTTTTTCTAAGCATCCAAGCATGATTAACACAAATATTCTGAATGGCAGGAACAAGTTCTAAATCTATACTGCAATGGACGTGAATCTGGAATTATTTCTCATTTACAAATAAGTCAAATTTTGAATGAAACTGTAAATCTAGCTAATATTTCAGAGCAGCCTGACTTTTTTATATAAAATAATATGTCCCAACATATCCTCAAGAAAAAAAAATATTCCAACAATGAAGTCCTTCATCATAAAAGACCATGTTTATACGTTGAAATGAACAGGAGATATTCAGTTATCTTGCTTCTAACTACAGATAGTCCTTGACTTATGACCACAATTGAGCCCAAATTTTTTGTGGCTGTGAGTTGTTAAGTGAGTTTTCCCTCGACCTTTCGGGCCACAGCTGCTAAGTGAATCTGGCTTCCCCATTGACTTTGTTTGTCAGAAGGTCACAAAAGGTGATCACATGACCCCAGGGACACTGCAACCGTCATAAATATGACTTAGTTGCCAAGTGTCTGAATTTTGATCACATGACGATGGAATTGCTGCAACAGGTGTAACTGTGAAAAACAGACACAGGTCACTTTTTTCAGTGTCATTGTAACTTCAAACTATCACTAAATGAACTGTTGTAAATTGAAGACTACCTGTATCGTAAATGTTTATAAAATAATCTAAATTACACTGGAAGTTTTTCAGAACCAGTGATACTACTAGTAACATTTTTGTGTACTTGAAATCTAGAACAAGCTTATTTACCTCAAGCCAAAAGAATAAAAGCTTCATATTAATATCCTCAAAATGAACTAACTACACCAGAGTAAAATCTTGCTAGTTACCTGTCACTTTTTCTATGATGCTGTAAAAACATATTTAGAACAGCATGTGTTAAAAAATGCAAATAGTTTTGGAAACACAAACAATAAAATATCTGCACTGTTTATCTCAATAAACATCTGTGCTGTTGTAAACAAAGCAGTAATATCAACACAAATTCCTTGCCGTTGGAGGACTAAGGTTATAACTTTATAGGTGGAAATGGGTCAAAACTAAACTATTGTAGAGACAGTTATTACTGTCTCCTTATTGTTTACCAGCCTTTGTATGTTTCTTAATGAACAATGCAATAAACACAGTGTTCACAGTGTTAAATCATGCTCCCCGTGGGAACTGTCTGTATAACAAGATAAAATTATCACATTATAATAACTAAATATGCATGCTTCAATTAATCATCAAAAGTTTGCAGTGCCATTTTAAGTCTTAATTAAGCAGAATGTTCAATGACTTCCCGCTCTACACCATCACTAGCTGCTCTTCCATTTAAAATGAATGATTTACAGAAGAGTCTGCCACATTTCAGAAACGTATGAACCATTTTCCTGTTGGGCTATAACATTCTGTCCAGAACTTTCTGGATATTTCTAGTATGATGCTAGTCAAATATTATACAGATCACCAGGCAACGATCCATTTTCTTCTGTTGGATCTGGATTGAAAGGTAATCTGGGGAAATAGTTTACGGTGTTACATCTACCTATCTACCTACCTTAGTAACCTACCATGCTGTACCTTTAGGAGTAAGCAATGTTATACAATTCTCTCTCTCTCTCTCTCTCTCTCTCTCTCTCTCTCACACACACACACACACACACACACACACACACACACAATTAAGAATGAGAAAGCCAAAGAAATTAATGTTTGCTTTGAGATTCTGACAGGACGCAACAAGCAGCTTTTGTGAGGCCCAAACCCAAAGACGTCACAGTAAAATCCAAATGAGTCCAAGCTCAGTGGGTTAGGACGCTGAGCTTGTCAATCAGAAGGTCGGCAGTTTGGCGGGTCAAATCCCGAGTGCCGCATAACAGTGAGTGCCTGTTACTTGTCCCAGCTCCTGCCAACCTAGCAGTTCGAAAGCACGTAAAAATGCAAGTAGAATAATAGGGACCACTACGGTGGGAAGGTACCAGTGTTCCGTGCGCCTTTGGCGTCTAGTCATGCCGGCCACATGACCACGGAGATGTCCTCGGACAAATGCTGGCTCTTTGGCTTTGAAACGGAGATGAGCACCGGCCCCTAGAGTCGGAAACGACTAGCACGCATGTGCGGGGGAACCTTTACCTTTAATAGACCAAATCTCATCAGATTAAAGCTGTAATCTTCAAACCTAATAAATATATTCTGGGAGATTCTAGGATGTGACCACCCTAAAATTTTTCCTCCCTCTCCCAACCAGTTCAAGACTGCACAGTCTCCTATCTTGGGCCCTTCTCTGGAAGATGTTGCTTCCTCCCTCAGAAACTATGGTGCAATTGCTGAGATTCCCCTCCCCTACTCCTCCAGCTGTACATTCCAACACAGCTTTGGAATGGAGAAGGCAGTGGTGGGATTCAAATATGTGAACAACCTGTTTTCTGTGTGGATGCTGCATCTGGAAGTCCATTCTGGGCCTGGGCAACAAAAAATTAGCTACCGGTTCTGCCGAAGTGGCTGAATCAGTAGGAGTGGGAGAAGGTATTCTGCTTTTAATTCAAAAGCTTATTTTCCTGGAAGTGTGGGGCTACTGTACCACCCAGGGAAAGACATAGCTTCTTTAAGAAGGCACTGATAAAAATAGCACCTGCCTTTTCAACTTCTGATTCCTCACATCTGACCTATCCTTGTAAAGATCCTTGCTTTCATTATATCCACACAGTGCTTCAAACAGTACTTCTTGTTCTTTAAAATTTTCAGATCTCTCCTTTTGAGGATCTTATCAACTCCATTCAACCACAACTTGCTTAGTGTTATCCTTCCTCAAAACCCATTCCTGCTTTCTTCACAAACCAGTTTTACAATTTAATCTTTATTCATTTACTCTGTATGACCAAACCATATTTTGTACTGCTCATTCGCTTTATAGTCAGCTCACATTCATTCTGCAACCTTTTCGAAGTTATTCTTGACTCTATTCTTTTTTTTTTAAATCACGGACACTTCTTAATTATTCCTTATGAATTTAGCATGATTTTATGTTTGTCTGGACATAACAGACTCTGACTTATGTATAACAAAATGGCAGAATCATTTTCACTTCTTTCAAAAAATAATCATAACCGAAAACAGATTACAAACCAGTCGCTATCTATATCCTATTACTTCTCCATCAGTTTACCATCTTTAGTATTTTACCAAGGTACACAAGTTCATGAATTTACTCCAGTTTTTCACCAAGTATGTCTAATATGCATTTATTCACTCCTGACAAAATTTATCTACTATGGGTTTTAATATATTCATCTTACTTTCATGTTCCTCCCTCACACAGTCCAGTTAGCACTAACTGCAAATCATTTGTTTTCAACCTACAACATGGTCCTGTCTGCACATAAAAGTGTATGCATACTCATATCACTAATCAACATACTTTACATATTTAGTCATAAAGATATTAGACATTCAGAGAAACATCACACATTCTGGTCCTACTCCCTATTTAATCATTCACTAAGCAGTCCCTTTATCCAGTGCATGCTTTACTTCTCTCATCCACTGTTTTTATCTACTTTAGCAACTCCATATTTGTGCAAAACATTCCATAATCCAAGTCTATTCTCTTTCTCAAATGCAGTCATACAATATCAAAACAACATCAATATACAATATTTTTTTCTTTCAGTTATACATTTGTGAATGATCTGCTGAAGAGTGAAAATGTGGTCTTCACAGCTTCTGCCCAGATAATTCCACACTGCATTCCCCAAGTTTTATTCATTGTCATTTCTCATACTCGTTTCAAGCAGATTCTGCCAAACACCTTCTCAGGCACACTTAACACATTAATCCCCCTAAATTTTTTGCATTCACTCTTGGTACCTTTCAGTTTGTATACAGGAACAATGATGGCATTCTCCCAATCGATAATGCCCCCTTAATAGATTTATGAACCTGATGAGAGAGGACACATAACATTTTACAGTACAGTAAAGAGTCGTTAATATGCTCACTATTCTAAGTACGGCTGAGTTGTTGAGGTAGTACTGTGTACCCTTGAAGAAGCTGAAATTAAATCCAGATAACTGAATAGTGCAGTTTACTACATCAGTTAAAACAGTTCCTAAGCTGGTTGGAAAAGCATAAAGATAACCATGCTTTGGTTACATGATAGCTAGACAATTACTATATGTTGTTTGGGACTAACCTTGAACAACTTTAAATGGTGTAAAATGATGTTATTACACTGCTAATCTGTACACCGTATTATTATCGTATCATATTCTAAATTTTAATCTGAGTGACCAGTTGCTACCTGGGCTCAATTCAGGGTTGTGGTTTTATCCTTTAAAATCATTGATAATTTAGAGCGAGACTCTTACTAAATGGATCCAAAGTAATATTAGTGGAAAAGCATTATATCAGTAACATTATGCAACTTGCTAGATGTTGCATAAATATAAGCAGAACGGCTATCCCATATAGCATACGCAATGCTTAGCAAAATGAAGATATAATATACTGTACTTAAAAAATGTGCATGAAGGACCAAGCGGAGATGGACAATATGGAAAAAGAAGTTTTGTTTACTTTCCCCAAACCAGGAAAAATGGACCATGTCATCCTAATCTTTTCTTTCTAAAAGAAGAAAGAAATAGAATAAGAGAAGCATGTATCTATATAGCCTTGTGGTTTTTCCCCACCTCCTTTTCCCAGAAATTAGTGAATGACAAAGTTCAGAATAGCATGTTTCACAATAGACTTCGGTATCCAGCAACAACTTTTGCCTTTCTGCTTCTCCTAAAAAGCCAAAAATAGATAAGCTCTATTCTTTAGAGTTTAGCAGAAGCTCCATTTACAGCAAAACTAGAAGCATGTTTTAAATAAATGTATACATGTCTAAATAAACAGTACACAGTTTTACAAACTAATGCTTTCTAGAGCAAAAATAAATATTTTATAAAATAATAAATTATACAACTACAAAAGGCAAACACATTCATAGAAACCGAAGTTCTCATCAAACTAACTAAATCAATGTCACAATGCAAACTCTACCCTTAACTATATGCACATGGTGTACAAAAAATGCAACACAACCTCACTATATTTGTTTCATCTTTTCTTCCTACTTGGCACTCCAGAATGGCCATGGTAAAAAGTACTAATACAAGTACTTTTTTATATGTATAGTAATTCCCAAATTCCTTATTGTGGCCCCAAGCCTCAGGAAATACTGCTTCAAAATTTCCAGAAATTAAACATCTCTAGCATAAAGGGCTTTAACAAGTAATCCAGATTGTGGGTTTCATTTGATAAAAATGGAAGATAGGAACATGCTACTTTAGCTATCGTCATTTTATGTCATTTGTATGAAAATCATCATTTATTATTTATATCAGGCTAATTTTACACTGGGCGCTACAAAAATGTAAAAAAACCACCAATGTTTTCTCAAAATTCTAATGCCCCTCCATAGTCAACATTTAAAAGAGTTTTTCTGTACCATTCCGACATGAATGACTGTTTTCATGTATCCTCTACTATTCCTATTATTAAACTAGCCTTGACAAAGATATGGCTTTGCCCATCTTAAGCAAAATAATACAGGGAAGGAAACCTGAAGGTAAATGTTAACATGAAAAAAAAATGACACCAGGAGACTTGAGGGGAGATAAACTACAAATAAGGGGATAAGGGGGAATATCATTTACAGATCCCTGCCCACATATCTTTCAATTTGGAATTCTGCTTTTTATACAGATGGTTCTCAACTTACGACAACAATTGGGATCAGAACTTCTGTTGCCAAATAATGTGGTAATAAATTATAACCACATAAAAATCCCTTCAGAACTGGTTGCCATTATTAACTGAATCCCACAGTGGTTAGGCAAGGCAACGTCCTGCTGGATTTCCGCAAGTTAAGTCAGCGGAAAGCTAGCAGGAAGTTTCAAATTCCAGGCTGGCAGGCGGATAAGTGGCTGCTGCCAGTTAGAAAGGAATGGAGGGAGGGGCAGGGATGCAGGAGAGGTTCAGGGAGTATGTGTGGGGGTGCACAAGAGGTCAATGCAAGGCAAGAGGCTGGGGAGAGCATGCAGACTTACCCCAGTGACTTGCAATCTTCCCTGCTGGCTCCCCCACTGATTTTCTGGGGAAGCTGGTACAGAAGGTTAAAAATGGTGATCAAGTGATTGCAGAGAGCTTTGGCAACTGGTCATAAATGCAAATGGGTTGCCAAGCGTCAAGATTCATGAGAAGTATTAGTATTGCTTTATAAAACCTTGTAAAACCATATCTGGAATACTGTGTTGAGTTTTGGCTACCACATTATAAAAAAGATGTTAAGACTTTGGCAAGAGTGCAGAAAAGAGCAACAAAGATTAGTGGCCCAGAGAGTAAACAAGGGTCCCCAACCCCCTGGGCTGCAGCCTACTACTGGGCCTTGAGCCTGTTGGAACAAGGCTACAGAAGTAGCATGCGAGAGCACGTGGGCACTTCCCCACTGGTGTGAGCAGTAGGTGAGTGTGTGATTGCCCACTGCTTGTGCAAAACCATCCCCTCTCCCCTCCCCCTCCCCTGCTGCTCCACAAAGCTGAAAAGGTTGGAGAACTCTGAACTAAAACATGGGAAGAACGGTTGCAGGAATTGAGTATGTCTAGTCTGGTGAAAAGAAGGACGGAGGGTGACATGATAGCAGTGTTCCAATATTTGAGGGGCTGCCATAGAGAGGATGGGGTTGACCTATTTTCCAAAGCACCTGAAGACAGAACAAGAAAAACAGCGATGGAAACTAATCAAGGAAAGAAGCAACCTAGAACTAAGGAGAAATCTCCTAACAGTGAGAACGGCTTGCCTTCAGAAGTTGTGGGTGCTTCATCACTGGATGCCTTTAAGAAGCGATTGGGTAGCCACTTGTCTGAAATGGTAAAGCTTGAGTAGGAGGTTGGACTAAAAGACCTCCAAGGTCCCTTCCAACTCTATTATTCTGTATTCTGTAAGACCAGGGCTTTTTTTCTCATAGAATGCTCAGAATGGAGTACCGGCACCTTTTTTGGATGGAACCTTGTAGGGTAGGCAAGGCGGGTTGTATGACATGTGTGAGTTCCGGCACCTTTTTCTTTTACAAAAAAAGCACTGTGTAAGATCAAGATCATATGATCATAGGGATGCTGCAACAGGGACTGGTTGTAAATTATTGTCATCACTGAACTAATAGTTGTAAGACAGGGACTACCTGTACAACAAAACAAATCTGAACTACTCACATTCATATATTCTTTGAACTAAGTCATTTTAAATCCAGCCTTTCTAAACCAAATATTTTCAAACTGTGAAGTATATCTCAGTTGGGGAGGGACAGACAGAGTCCAGGGATATTTGATGAACTTTTTTGTTACACTGTTTATTGCTGCAATAATCCATCTTTCTTCAAATTTCATTATACAGGTAGTCTTTGTTTAACAACCACTTTGTTTAGCAACCATTCATAGTTATGATAGTGCTGAAAAAGTAGGTTCATAACTGGTTTTACACTTATAAGTGTCACAGCAAACCCACTGTCATATGATTGAGATTCAAGCACTTCACAACCAATAGGCATTTATGACTATTGTAGCGTTCTGCGGTTATGTGATAGCCATCTGCATGCTTCACAGCTGCATTCTGACAAGCAGTCAATGGAGAAGGTGGCAGTAAAATTGCAAGTTGTAGTTACATGATGTCTTACTTAACAACCATGGGTGATTTGTTCAACAACTGCAGGACAAATGAGGTTGTAAGTGCAGCAGGGTCATGTCATGTTTTGCACAACAACATCACTTAGCAACAGAGTTGATGGTGCCTATTGTGGTTCTTCTGTGAAGACTACCTGCGTTGTTTTCATTGTTCATTTTGTTCATTCTGGATTTTTAGGGATCTTGTGTACATCAAGATTACACCAAAGGGAAGTGTGATAGCAAGAGCTTTAGGAACCCTGTTCTAGTCAGAAGTCTAAATCTTAAGATCACACTGAATTTCATTATAACCTAAAACAGGGGTGCCCAACCCCTGGGCCGTGATCCAATCCCAGGCCACAGCTTGTTGGTAACTGGGCCGCACAAGCCACAGGCGAGCATGCAAAGCTGCATTTGCGCAAGTGGTGTGCGGACATGTGAAACCACCCCCTCTCTCCACCGCTGCTGCCAGTCCACAAAGCCGGAAAGGTTGGGGATCGCTGGCCTAAAAGACTACAGTTCCTAAATTATTTCACAAAATTTTAAAAAATCTTTGTATTAAATATTGATATTGCAGTAGGTCTATTTGTGCCCTTAAATAAATCTGCAGACTTAACCAGACATTGTTAATACATCAGTGGAAAATATCCAGCTCTCTTTAGAGCAAGTCAGCATGGTAGATGACAATAGATCATGGCAGTTGTAATTCAAAAACATTCAAAGTCACGTTGTCCACCCCTGTTCTAAAGAAGAGGATTGTTCTGACATGGTAAGTACAGGCAGTCCTCAACTTATGACCTGTCTCTTAGTGAGTGTTCAAAGTTACAGTGGACTCCCCAGGGCTACATACAACACTGATTTAAAATTCTGACAGCTGGATGCCTCTCCCCATGGTCATATGATCACACTTGGCGCACTCAGTCTGTACTGTTAGGCATATGCAAAACTCGCTGATTAAAGAAACTCACTGATTCTCCCCCCCCCCACGATGTTCACCCAAACCATGCCTTTCTGGGGGCAGTTTAGTACTTTCCAAAAGCAAAGTCTCTTAACTGTAAGTTTGCTTTTTTAGTGGTGAATCAATAGCTGGGAACACATTGGATTATAAAGGCCATACATAAAAACCATAAGAACTATACAAGACTTTGCTGTATGGACCTTAAGACTGGTTGTATTAGATAAGGCTAATACTTGGGGATTATGGTATTTTTGATAGAATATTTGGAGGAGGGAGATAAAATAGATGCTTCATAGCTAACCAAAAGTGGTAGGAAACCACACCTAATATTTTCATCTGAAGCCCCAGCCCGGTATATCAGGGATCTGAAGGAGTGACAACTCAAGACAAGGTAAACACCTTCCAGGAGGAAATGCATGCTATGCTGCAATTAATTCAAAAGACAATTCTTTCACATAAAGAAGACACAAGAAGAAACCATGATGTAAGTTTGCAATATTCTACAGGCAGTCCTCAACTTACAGACATTCATTTAGTGATGTTTGAATTTACAATTACATTTGGAAAAAAAGTGACTTAGGAACAATTCTCACACTTATGACCGTTGCAGCATCCCTGCGGACACCTCATACAAATTTAAAGTGCTTAGCAAATGGCCTATATTTACGATGGTTGCAGCGTCCTGGGGGTCCTGGGATTGTAATTTGCAACCTTCCCAAAGAGCTTCTGACAAGCAAATTAACAGGAGAAGCCAGATTTCCTTAACAACCACATGATTCACTTAACTACAGTGATTCGCTTAACAACCATGGCAAAAAGGTCGTAAAACGGGGTGTGCTTAGCAATAAAAAAAATGGGTTTCAGTTGTAGCCATAAGTCGAGGACTACGTGTATCCCTGAACTTTTTAGCTGGTAACTCTAAAACATTTAAGAGCATTATCTAAGAAAAGAAAAGCATTACAAAATAAATTATTTACCTGCTGGTGGCTTTATAAAAGGTGGTGGAATTAATGGTACAATAATGGGTACATTGCCGTGTTCCTTTGATCCCGCTGGTGAGTCTGAGATTCCATTTCCTGTGGTAAGCCCTGGATAGCTTGTGTTTATATTGTATGATGATGTAACACTGTCTTCAGGTAATTTTGTTTTTGGCAAAGAATTTTCTGTAAAAGAAAAAGAATTAATTTTAAAATGCATTACAGCTTTTGATCACATATTGTATATTCATTGTTTTCCAACTTGATTAACAATTGAGTAAGTAATATAGACTTATTTAGCCAAAACTATGTCAGGTTTCCAGGATGAACCCAATTTGTAGTTTGATATATCAGTAATCTTTCCAAAACTGCACTTAACAATAAAGTGCTCAAATAGGAAACATAACTCAGATCTCACATAACAATAATCAGAGTTTGCAACTAAACACAATCATAAACTTCATTAATCTTGCCCAATTCTACACTTTCAGAGTGAAGTCCCAAAGCTAAATTGGACAAGTTCAACATTTTATAATAACATTATGTAGATAATATTAATAGTGAGATATTAAATAATGTAGGTGCTCTATATACAACAATTTAACATACATGTGAATACATTCAGTATATAACTTTTAGTATTTAACTTCAATTATGTGTCTTGATAATAACTGCAGATTATCTTATTAGTATGAAATAGATCTATTTTAACATAATAGTAAATGTTTACCAAGATAGCTGACAAGCTTCAATAAGAAAAAGAACAAGTACCGTATATACTTGAGTATAAGCCGACTCGAGTATAAGCCGAGACCCCCAATTTCACCCCCCAAAACTGGAAAAAGTTATTGACTCGAGTATAAGCCGATCCGCCGTTCTGCAAGCCTGAATACACAGGAATACCCTGTGTGGCCGCGGCTCGTCGGCAGGTCTCCGTTCCTCCTGCCGACCTTTGGGGAGGTTTGGGCGCCTCCCCAAACCTCCCCAAACGTCGGCAGGTCTCCGTTCCTCCTGCCGACCTTTGGGGAGGTTTGGGCGCCTCCCCAAACCTCCCCAAACCTCGGCAAGTCTCCGTTCCTCCTGCCGACCTTTGGGGAGGTTTGGGCGCCTCCCCAAACCTCGGCAGGTCTCCGTTCCTCCGCGCAGACCTGCCGACCTTTGGGGAGGTTTGGGCGCCTCCCCAAACGTCCCCAAACCTCGGCAGGTCTCCGTTCCTGTTTGGGGAGGTTTGGGCGCCTCCCCAAACCTCCCCAAACCTCGGCAGGTCTCCGTTCCTCCGCGCAGACCTGCCGACGTTTGGGGAGGTTTGGGCGCCTCCCCAAACCTCGGCAGGTCTCCGTTCCTGTTTGGGGAGGTTTGGGCGCCTCCCCAAACCTCCCCAAACCTCGGCAGGTCTCCGTTCCTCCGCGCAGACCTGCCGACCTTTGGGGAGGTTTGGGCGCCTCCCCAAACGTCCCCAAACCTCGGCAGGTCTCCGTTCCTGTTTGGGGAGGTTTGGGCGCCTCCCCAAACCTCCCCAAACCTCGGCAGGTCTCCGTTCCTCCGCGCAGACCTGCCGACCTTTGGGGAGGTTTGGGCGCCTCCCCAAACGTCCCCAAACCTCGGCAGGTCTCCGTTCCTGTTTGGGGAGGTTTGGGCGCCTCCCCAAACCTCCCCAAACCTCGGCAGGTCTCCGTTCCTCCGCGCAGACCTGCCGACCTTTGGGGAGGTTTGGGCGCCTCCCCAAACGTCCCCAAACCTCGGCAGGTCTCCGTTCCTGTTTGGGGAGGTTTGGGCGCCTCCCCAAACCTCCCCAAACCTCGGCAGGTCTCCGTTCCTCCGCGCAGACCTGCCGACCTTTGGGGAGGTTTGGGCGCCTCCCCAAACGTCCCCAAACCTCGGCAGGTCTCCGTTCCTGTTTGGGGAGGTTTGGGCGCCTCCCCAAACCTCCCCAAACCTCGGCAGGTCTCCGTTCCTCCGCGCAGACCTGCCGACCTTTGGGGAGGTTTGGGCGCCTCCCCAAACGTCCCCAAACCTCGGCAGGTCTCCGTTCCTGTTTGGGGAGGTTTGGGCGCCTCCCCAAACCTCCCCAAACCTCGGCAGGTCTCCGTTCCTCCGCGCAGACCTGCCGACCTTTGGGGAGGTTTGGGCGCCTCCCCAAACCTCCCCAAACCTCGGCAGGTCTCCGTTCCTGTTTGGGGAGGTTTGGGCGCCTCCCCAAACCTCCCCAAACCTCGGCAGGTCTCCGTTCCTCCGCGCAGACCTGCCGACGTTTGGGGAGGTTTGGGGAGGCGCCCAAACCTCCCCAAAGGTCGGCAGGAAGAACGGAGACCTGCCGAGGTTTGGGGAGGTTTGGGGAGGCGCCCAAACCTCCCCAAAGGTCGGCAGGTCTGCGCGGAGGAACGGAGACCTGCCGAGGTTTGGGGACGTTTGGGGAGGCGCCCAAACCTCCCCAAACAGGAACGGAGACCTGCCGAGGTTTGGGGACGTTTGGGGAGGCGCCCAAACCTCCCCAAAGGTCGGCAGGTCTGCGCGGAGGAACGGAGACCTGCCGAGGTTTGGGGAGGTTTGGGGAGGCGCCCAAACCTCCCCAAACAGGAACGGAGACCTGCCGAGGTTTGGGGACGTTTGGGGAGGCGCCCAAACCTCCCCAAAGGTCGGCAGGTCTGCGCGGAGGAACGGAGACCTGCCGAGGTTTGGGGAGGTTTGGGGAGGCGCCCAAACCTCCCCAAACAGGAACGGAGACCTGCCGAGGTTTGGGGAGGTTTGGGGAGGCGCCCAAACCTCCCCAAAGGTCGGCAGGTCTGCGCGGAGGAACGGAGACCTGCCGAGGTTTGGGGAGGTTTGGGGAGGCGCCCAAACCTCCCCAAACAGGAACGGAGACCTGCCGAGGTTTGGGGACGTTTGGGGAGGCGCCCAAACCTCCCCAAAGGTCGGCAGGTCTGCGCGGAGGAACGGAGACCTGCCGAGGTTTGGGGACGTTTGGGGAGGCGCCCAAACCTCCCCAAAGGTCGGCAGGTCTGCGCGGAGGAACGGAGACCTGCCGAGGTTTGGGGAGGTTTGGGGAGGCGCCCAAACCTCCCCAAACAGGAACGGAGACCTGCCGAGGTTTGGGGACGTTTGGGGAGGCGCCCAAACCTCCCCAAAGGTCGGCAGGTCTGCGCGGAGGAACGGAGACCTGCCGAGGTTTGGGGAGGTTTGGGGAGGCGCCCAAACCTCCCCAAACAGGAACGGAGACCTGCCGAGGTTTGGGGAGGCGCCCAAACCTCCCCAAAGGTCGGCAGGAGGAACGGAGACCTGCCGAGGTTTGGGGAGGCGCCCAAACCTCCCCAAAGGTCGGCAGGAGGAACGGAGACCTGGGGAGGTTTGGGGAGGCGCCCAAACCTCCCCAAAGGTCGGCAGGAGGAACGGAGACCTGCCGAGGTTTGGGGAGGCGCCCAAACCTCCCCAAGGGTCGGCAGGAGGAACGGAGACCTGCCGAGGTTTGGGGAGGCGCCCAAACCTCCCCAAAGGTCGGCAGGAGGAACGGAGACCTGCCGAGGTTTGGGGAGGCGCCCAAACCTCCCCAAAGGTCGGCAGGAGGAACGGAGACCTGCCGAGGTTTGGGGAGGTTTGGGGAGGCGCCCAAACCTCCCCAAAGGTCGGCAGGAGGAACGGAGACCTGCCGAGGTTTGGGGAGGTTTGGGGAGGCGCCCAAACCTCCCCAAACGTCGGCAGGTCTGCGCGGAGGAACGGAGACCTGCCGAGGTTTGGGGAGGCGCCCAAACCTCCCCAAACGTCGGCAAGTCTCCGTTCCTCCGCGCCCTGCCTGCCTGCTTCTTTCCGCTGCGGAAAGAAGCAGGCAGGCAAGGCGCGGAGTTTGGGGAGGTGCGCGCACACCTCCCCAAACCTCCCCAAACTTCGGCAGGTCTCGGACGGCGGTGGCTTGGGAGAGGTGCGGGCGATCCCGGAAGCACCAAAGCCTCGGCCGCGCACAAGTCCTCGGTAAGTTTTTTTTGTTGACTGGAGTATAAGCCGAAGTGGAATTTTTCAGCCCAAAAAGTGGGCTGAAAAATTCGGCTTATACTCAAGTATATACGGTATTCAGCATTTGTGTTGATGTAGAACAGTCAACCAAATACTAAGAAACCTGTTTTCACGACTTAGCAAGTACACCAGTGCAATTTTCAAGCCTCCTAATTTGATTCATCCAGTCAGCAGTGATTAAATGCTGTAAAGGGGGAATCAGCATTTCCCAACTTGGGTGACCTTGTGATGTGTGGTCTTCAGTTCCTAAAATTCTTAGCAATGGCCATGCTGACTAGGAAATTCTAGGAGTTGTAATCCACATATCATAAGTTGCTCAGGATGAAAAACACTGCTGTTGATAAAACCTTTCATTTTGTTACTTGATTAAAATTAAACGTCTTGGAAATGACATGTATTTGATTCTCTAATATTAAAGAGTTCATAGCCTAATATTTAGAGAAGGGAGAAATTTCTATAAGAAGTCCAGGACAGTCATATTTTGCTAAAATGAAGAAGTTATTTAACAGTAGAGGAATGTGAAAAGGAAATTAAAAAGGAAAATCAAGAAAACAAGGATGGTTGGAGATTATTCAAAACTACAATAATAACTCAGGGCAGGAAAAGTGCAACCTAGTGCAAGAGATAACACGCCTGTATAATGAGTTGTGTCAAGAAAGCTATTAGAGAAGACTTGCCCTAATGGGGAGAAACAAAGGACTCAAATTTATAAAAACAAATCCTTGGAAAAGATTCTGAGCAGCATATTGTTCAGCATTAAAATCAGCAATTTACAAATATATCAGAAGCAAAAAAGCTGAGTACAGAGATGATTGAGATAAAGATATGTAAAGCAGAATTAAATGCAAATATTTTTTATAGTTTCCTTCACTGAGGAAGACACAGAATTATCTGATACCTGAACTGATGTTTTCACAAAGCTGAGTCAGATGAACTGTTGGAAACAGGGACAAGATGAGTTTTAGACCTTAATGACATGTGAATGACAAGACGGGTTCTAGACCTTAATGACAATGTGAAAAGAAACAAATCAGCAGATGTAAAAGCTATATATCTGAGTATCATATCTGATGCATACATTTCTGGTCTACCATATTACATTGGTAGACCAGCAATGTAATGTTTTGGTTGCATTTTGTTACATTTGTTACAAAATGTTACATTTCTGATCTACAATAAACAAACAAACAGGTCATACTAATATAATAAAGCTATCAGAACTAGAGTATAAAATTATGGATGACAGCATAAAAAATTCTAACCAGTATTAATGCAGATTTTCGTAGTCCCAATTTGGAATCTCAATAAACTTATATTACTAATTTTTGAAAAAGCGTTCCTGATAATTATAGGCCTAGCTAGTGCGTGTTCTGAATATATTGTGGAAATGTTGAAAAAAGAGCATGCACAAACCATCATCCATTCATATATTCATATATGTACTTGAAACCCCAAATCTGCCCCACTCTTCTGAACAGATGAAAGATTATCCCATTCTGTATGAAGGAAAACTCAGCAAAAAGATTACACATACACACATGTGAGCGCACGTACACACATTCCATTCAAACTCCACATAAACATTTCTGGAAAGAGGCTTTAACTGTCACTCACAAAACTCTCTCCACTATTAACAGAAACACACAATGAACAATCTTTTCTCTATTTCATACACAATCTCATTGCTAATTACAATATTTTTCAAGTGCTAAAATAGTATCCTACAGAAAGCCAGCACAGAGCCTTCTCAAAACTGGTAGTTTTAACAGTTGAACTGGAAGATGCATTAAAAGCGCTCTCTGATCAATCATAGTATTTGCTCATAGTAGCTGCCAAAGTGGTTGGTAATATTCTTAAGGACTGAGTTGTCTATGGACAACTATATTTTAAGAAGAGACAAGTGGTTAGCGGCAAAATAATTGTTCTAGGATCATGAGTTGCAACTTAGCACACAGCAATACCAGTTAAGAAACAAGGCAAAGAGCAGTTATAAATATTCAGTTTTCAGTGAAGGGTAATTGTGGTTTATCATACATACTGAACTTAGGTTAGGGTTTAATTGTCTGGAGTGTACATAATTCAGGAGCGTATTAATTCAAGCTAAAGTATCTGTCTCCAAATGATTAAAACAGCCACATCTTTTGCAAGTCTCATGCAGCTGCTTTAAAGGTCCTCAGCTGTATCTCCCTGTATGTTGAGAAAATGTGCTTGACAAGATTGGCAATGTGATCTATAGGCTGGAGCATTCTCTCCTATAAAATTACATTTAGGATTTTTTGGAGGGTCATGGTAGGGTTTATAATAATACTATGCCCAATAATTTTATCACAATAATGCAGAGTCATATGTGAGGTTGCACTGCTATCAATACAGGAACAAAAAATGGAAAGCATCATAAGCAAGGTAATTTTGCTCAATCCTCCTTTCAAATTTTATAAACTAACTGCTCCCATAGACTCAATTCTCCAGGAGATAATAGTCTATTATTTGTTCCAAGAAATGTATATATAATTAATAACCAATCAATGCAATATTTTACACTAATAATATAATTAAGTAATTAGTTGACAATTAAATATGAAACCATAACATACAGTATATGAATTTAGCACATTATTCAATTCAAACAGAAAAAGGCAAATAGTTCAAGGAAAAGTACATTGAATTCAAGCGAGGGAAAGATAAAACAGGAATTCAGAAAGTGACAAAGATTTCAAGCAGTTGTTCATTCTATATTTCAGCAATATCTTGTCACAACAAAGGCAGACAGAATTTTGGAGGTTTCCTGCCATGAAAAAAGAGAAAGAGAATTTGACAAGTGGTAAGCACCACTTGTCCTTTTTCACAAAAATTGCTTCACTTGCTAATGGGAAATAAATACAGTATACTGTTTTGGAATATATATATATTCCAAATATATGCATATTAAAAACCGTGCTGCCTAAGGATAAACAGTAACTCTACCCTACTCACAAAAGAAAAAAAACCACATATATGCAACAGCAGAACTTATCCAGCTTCCTGACCCAAACATATGGAGAAACAGCAAGGTCTTCAGTGCCTTGCAAAAGGCTAGCAAGAGCTGGAGCCATCCAGAAGGATGCTGTCCAACAGCGCAGGCTCTGACACCAAGAAGGCACTATTCCTGATCCAACAAGATGACCTTGTTTGATTGACACACCCTCTCTACAAGATCCAGTGGGTGATCAGAGACAATGGGAGAAAAGTAGTCCCACAGGTAGTCTGGCCCTATGCTATGTAGGGCTTCTAAGATTCTAGTCATCATCTTGAACTGCACTCAGAAGCCTAGTCCTGGAGCAGCAGGTAATATGGGTACCAAAAGCTGCCTGTTCCATTGCATTCTGGGTCAGGAAAATGTTAGACCAGGTGATCTGGTTGGGTTAATAGTAGTATTGTTTCTGGCTTGAAAAAAGGAATTGTCAACAACTAAGTGGCCCTGACAAGATTTTCCAAACTCCTTATTAACAAAAGAGGAAAAGTTGATAAGTCACTTAAAAGTGTAAGACTATTGCTCTGACTAAGGAAAGTAATGTCCTAGCAAGAGGCACAGGAGACTAGGAACACTGAAGTATGGATTTATCCTTTCCACATCTGTCACTGTTTCATTGAGACTCCTCAATAATGCAAATGAGAAAAGATGAGTAAGTTATATTTAAGTCTTTTTAATATTCTTTTAATATTACAGCTGCTGCATACTAAATTGTTATGCTGTATATACAGAAGGTCATGGAAGGGATTAGTGGGGACATCCCACACCCCACTTCTTTTCAAACTGCCATTTTTCCCCCAACAAGATATGCTAGTCAAGACTCCTAGTGCATAAGGACACCAGATTTGCTATAGGAGGAAACTGTTGCCTGTAATCAGTGCTTGTTAGCTTACCCATAGCATTACAGTTGCACAAACATTGAGCCAGTTTGGGAACACAATTTAAAGGATGGGAACAAATCCCCTAATACAATGGTGGCATGCTCTTATAGCATCACAGATTGTGGTTTACATTAACTCTTTCAAAGGATTCATTGGAGACTAAAGTAATTTCTTTCCTTCCCCAATTCTATTATATAGCCACAATTTTAAAAAAAAATTCTGCAGCCAATTACAATGAAACTGCTTCAATAAATAATCTATAAATCAAAATCAATGAAGACTATTCAGGCTAGATTTTCAATAATGATGGTGATGGTGCCAATGATAATTTTTTTATTGAAAAGTTTTACAGTAGATTTTAAACATAAATTGCCCCCACCTCCCCATAAAACCCACCCTTCCCTCCTCCTCTACCCCCCCCCAACTTCCCAGAGCTGAATACAGGGTATTGCATCTAACAAGCTTGAGCTAGAATATGCTAACTATCTATAAATACACTTTAAATCCTATCGCACTTTAACTCCCGTTAAGCATAACTAAACAATAATACATCTTATTAAATTCTAATACTCATTCATATGCTAAATAAAACTTTTTAGTCCCATATTTATTCAGAATGTAATCAATCCATCTTCTCGATTCCGAAATGTATCTTTGCTGCAATTAACCTTTCAAATATACTGAAATTTTTACCATTTCTACTAAGTTTGAAACTTTTAAAGTCCACTCTTCTATAATAGGCAGATCCTCCTTCTTCCAATATTACGATACCCAAAGTCTTGCTATTCTATAACAATACTATCTGTAATAATGTCCAACAGAAATAACTGCAAAGAAAACCTTATCTTTTTCTTAAATATCTTCTACGTATTCCACCAAATTTTAATTCAAAAATCCCTTTGCTCTTATAGGTGCATATATTCCAATTAAAAGTATTTTCTTCCCTTCTATTAAGCTTTGTCGCCATCTTTTGCAGCTTGAAGCTTTCGGAACATATCTTGCAGATCCATAAACACCTGCCTCTTTGGTCTCACTCCTCCCACTGGTTCGGTATTAGTAGATTCTTGAGCTGTGATTTTAGAATACTGTTTCTGTTGTTCCTGTTGTCGTTCCTTTCGTCTGGTTGCAGCCCGTGTCATTATTTGATCCTTTGGCTCTTCTAATAGTACCAGGGGCTGCGCAGTTTCCAAAGTTTGCTGTGCTTCTTTTACAATCAGCAAGGTTATTTCTTCACCATACTGTATTCCTTCCATTTGAGGCTGTCACGCTCCTTCTTCCTTTCCTCTTTTGAATTCTGGGAGTGGCGGTGAATCTACTTTCAGTACATTACAATAAAAATCTCTTGCCTTCAGGACTGTATTAAGGCGATATCTTGTACCTGCATAGTTCACCACCATCCCAGTTGGTATCTCCCATTTGAACTGGATCTGTCATTTTTTAAATTCATCTACCAAGAAACCAAACTCTTTCCTTTTTCTTAAAATTCTTGATGGAATTTCTTTCAAAATTAGGACCTCTTGATCAGCCACTTTAAATCTGTTATTATAAAAAGCTTGAATGATCGCATTTCTAATCGTTCTCTTTGTAAAATAAACAATCACATCTCTTGGTAGTTTTCTTTGCCTGGCAATCCAAGAGTTGACACGAAATATTCTATCTATTTCCCTTATAAAATCTTCAGCTCGCCATCCCAATATAGGTGCCAGGGCCTTTGCGAATGTCTCTTCCAAATTTCCTTGTGGGTTTTCTTTCAGACCTCTTATCCTCAAAGCAAACTCCATGTCTCTATATTGTATCATTACCACCTCATCATCAATCTTATCCATTTTATTCTCAACTTCACATATTTTAGCTTCCAATATCAAATTATTTTGGTTAATTTCTTCCACACGTTCATCCAAACGCTCAATACAAACTGCCAACCCCTGGCATGCCAGTAAAATATCCTTTCTTATTTCCCTCACTAATGAGCTCCGCAATTTGCTCAGATTGAAGTTTTAACGCCTCTTGTAAGTCTTTTAATGTTAATGTTGATGAGGATGGTGCGGGGGATGGCATCAAGGTCTGAAATACAGATTGTTGTTGAGCTGGTGATGCCCCGCACTTCTGGAAACAGGAGCTCTAGGCGGTTTAGAAGCCATTTTAACACTCATTAACTTTCGTTTCTCACTTTCACTTTTTCACCCAGTCCTTAAACAAATCACAGTTCAACTTAGAAACCCAGGTTGCAACTTTGTTGCTTTTCTTTTAAATCTCTGAATCTTGTAAATCTCTTTTGCACCAGCTTCAAATGTTTTTTAAAAAAGTCTTTTACAGCTTTTAAAAGTTCATTCCGGCGCCATCTTCCTCCCATTTCTTTTAAATTAAACTCTGGAGAAGAAAAAACAATAACTCCCCAGAGTTAAAGATCTTGAACTTGCAATTTCAGAATTCTCCTGCTCAGCTCTGCCTGCATCCGAGTAATCCAAAGTTCAATATTGAATGCAGGGATGGTTGCAGCGTCCTGCTCTGTTTTAAAGCCTTAAAACAGAGGAGTCCCTGAGTCCGGAGTTGAATTCAGGCTCCGAGGGAGCTCTCACCCTTCGCTCCCCAGACTAATCATTCTGGGGATCTAGGGGAGCTCTACCTCTACCTGAATGCTCACCCCCCCTTTTCCGAAGGGGGGGGGTTTCCCAAACCGCGAAACAGCTGATTGTTGCTGTTTTCGCAATTTGAATGGAACGGGGCTGACGGTCAAAAATGACCGCCATCGACGGAGCCTTGCCACCCGGAAGTCGGTGCCAATGATAACTGAAGCAGAAATATAATTGAAAATATATATGTACAGACAGCAAATAACTTCCCCTTGCTGTAGTTCAAATAAAAAATAAAAATAGCAGCAATATAAGGTTTCTTCTGGTGGTGAAAGGAAAGTCCGATGCTGTAAAGATTTTTTCTCCATAGGAACCTGGAATGTAAGATCCATGAATCAAGGAAAACTGGACGTGGTCAAACAAGAGATGACAAGACTGAACATTGACATCTTAGGTATCAGCGAACTAAAATGGACAGGAATGGGTGAATTTAATTCAGATGACCATCAGGTATACTACTGTGGGCAAGAATCCTTCAGAAGAAATGGAGTAGCCTTCATAGTCAATAAAAGAGTAGGAAAAGCAATACTGGGATACAATCCTCAAAATGACAGAATGATCTCAGTTCGAATCCAAGGCAAACCATTCAATATCACAGTAGTCCAAGTCTATGCCCCAACCACCAGTGCTGAAGAGGATGAAATTGACCAGTTCTATGAAGCACTACAGCACCTTATAGAACTAACACCAAAAAATGATGTTCTTATCATCATGGGGGATTGGAATGCTAAAGTAGGAAGCCAAAAGATAACTGGAATAACAGGGAAGTTTGGCCTTGGAGTGCAAAATGAAGCAGGGCACAGGCTGATAGAATTCTGTCAAGAGAATACGATGGTCATAGCAAACACTCTTTTCCAACAACCCAAGAGACGGCTCTACACATGGACATCACCAGATGGTCAACACAGAAATCAGATTGACTATATGCTCTGCAGCCAAAGATGGAGAAGCTCTATACAGTCAGTAAAAACAAGACCAGGAGCTGACTGTGGCTCAGACCATGAGCTTCTCCTTGCAAAGTTTAGGCTTAAACTGAAGAAAGTAGGGAAAAGCACTAGGCCAGTCAGGTATGAATTAAATCATATCCCTGTTGAATATACAGTAGAGGTGACAAATAGATTTAAGGAATTAGATCTGATAGACAGAGTGCCTGAAGAACTATGGACGGAGGTTCGTGACATTGTACAACAGGTAGCAACCAAAACCATCCCAAAGAAAAAGAAATGCAAGAAAGCAAAATGGCTGTCTGAGGAAGCTTTGCAAATAGCTGAGGAAAGGAGGGAAGCGAAAGGCAAGGGAGAAAAAGAAAGATACACCCAATTGAATGCAGAATTCCAGAGAATAGCTAGAAGAGATAAGAATGCCTTCTTAAATGAACAGTGCAAAGAAATAGAAGAAAACAATAGAATAGGGAGGACCAGAGATATTTTCAAGAAAATTGGAGAAATGAAGGGAACGTTTAATGCAAAAATGGGCATGATAAAGGACCAAAATGGCAGGGACCTAACAGAGGCAGAAGAGATTAAGAAGAGGTGGCAAAATTACACAGAAGAACTATACAAGAATGAGCTTAACGTCCCTGATAAGCACAATGAGGTGGTCACTGACCTTGAGCCAGACATCCTAGAATGTGAAGTGAAGTGGGCCTTAGAAAAGCTGAGCAACAACAAAGCTAGTGGAGGTGACAGTATTCCAGCTGAGCTATTCAAAATCTTAAAAGACAATGCAGTAATTTGCCAGCAAATTTGGAAAACTCAACAATGGCCACAGGATTGGAAAAGATCAGTTTACATTCCAATTCCAAAGAAAGGCACTGCCAAAGAATGTTCAAACTATCGCACCATTGCACTCATTTCTCATGCTAGTAAAGTCATGCTTAAAATCCTACAAGCTAGACTTCAGCAGTATGTGGATCGAGAACTACCAGAAGTGCAGGCAGGATTTCGAAGAGGCAGAGGAACTAGAGATCAAATTGCCAACATACGCTGGATCATGGAGAAAGCTAGGGAGTTCCAGAAAAACATCTACTTCTGCTTCATTGACTATGCTAAAGCCTTTGATTGTGTGGATCACAACAAACTGTGGCAAGTTCTTAAAGAGATGGGAGTACCAGACCATCTTATTTGTCTCTTGAGAAACGTATATGCGGGTCAAGAAGCAACAGTGAGAACTGGACACAGAACCACCGATTGGTTCAAAATTGGGAAAGGAGTCCGGCAAGGCTGTATACTGTCGCCCTGCCTATTTAACTTATATGCAGAGCACATCATGAGAAAGGCAGGGCTAGATGAATCAAAAGTTGGAATTAAGATTGCCGGAAGAAATATCAACAACCTAAGATACGCAGATGATACCACTCTAATGGCAGAAAGTGAAGAAGAACTAAAGAGCCTCTTGTTGCAGGTGAAGAAGGAGAGTGCAAAACTTGGGTTGAAACTTAACATTAAGAAAACCAAGATCATGGCATCTGGCCCTCTCAATTCCTGGCAAATAGATGGGGAAGAAATGGAGGTAGTGACAGATTTTATTTTCCTGGGCTCCAAGATCACTGCAGATGGGGACTGTAGCCAAGAAATTAAAAGACGCTTGCTCCTGGGGAGGAAAGCCATGGCAAATCTAGACAGCACACTAAAAAGCAGAGACATCACCCTGTCAACAAAAGTGCGTATAGTCAAGGCTATGGTCTTCCCAGTTGCAATGTATGGCAGTGAAAGTTGGACCATAAGAAAGGCTGAGCGCCAAAGAATTGAGGCCTTTGAACTGTGGTGCTGGAGAAGACTCCTGCGAGTCCCTTGGACTGCAAGGCGATCAAACCGGTCAGTCCTAGAGGAGATCAATCCTGACTGCTCTTTAGAAGGCCAGATCCTGAAGCTAAAACTCAAGTACTTTGGCCACCTAATGAGAAGGAAGGACTCCCTGGAGAAGAGCCTAATGCTGGGGAAGATCGAGGGCAAGAGAAGAAGGGGACGACAGAGAATGAGGTGGCTGGATGGAGTCACTGAAGCAGTAGGCGTGAGCTTAAATGGACTCCAGAAGATGGTAGAGGACAGGAAGGCCTGGAGGAATGTTGTCCATAGGGTCGCGATGGGTCGGACACGACTTCGCAGCTAACAACAACAAAGGTTTCTTCTCCACCTATTATAATCCTTCTTCCAATATTAGTGGCTATTGTTTTAAAGAGGGAAAGACTAGACTTATTAGCATTATATATGTAATAGATACAGAAGCCCACAGCTTAAAGACCCAGGGTCACATACATCCCACAAAAGCCTTGAATTGCAGCCCCCAAAGATCTCCAGAAATAGTTACCACTGAAACTTCATTTTTAATGGGTCCGAAAGAGGAAATTAATTTCATGACTAGACAATATTCTAAAATTATTTAAGGCATCATACTAGAAACCAGGAGACCATGAATTCTAGCCCTACCTTAAGCACAAAGCCAGCTGGAAGACCCTGGGCCAGTCACTATCTCTCAACTCTAGAAAGGAAGCAATGGCAAACCACTTCTCAAAACCTTGCCAAGAAAACTGCAGAGATTTGCCCAGTCTCCAATAATTCAGACGTGATTAAATGGAAGAAAACAAAACAAAACAAAACAAAAAACAAATGTACTTTTTGTCTTCTTCTATCCAGTATTGGGAGTAGGCATTTCTCCCTCACTGAAAATTATTCAATAATTAAATGCACCCTTAAACTGTGAATTCTGTTATTGTGAATAAATCACTCCATCTCTCCCATAAGTAAACATCTATCTACATTTCAAATAAAAAATAAACACTCACAAACAGCTAAGAAGAAAACAGTTTCCCCTCTCAAAACTGTTCCAGATAACCACCTTCAAAATTCCAGACATCCAAACTGACATTCAAAGGAAATTCAATTCAGTTCTACTTCTACAATTTAAGATATTAGGACAAAGTGGGTTTCAAAGGAGGTGCATTAGTAGGGCTGAGCCAAAACTAAACAAATTATATTGTGGCTTAGTGCAATACTTGAATCCAATTAATATCCTATATATGTCGATTTCAAGTATTATTTCTCCCTCCTTTCCTCTGCCCTCCTTGACCCATCACACTATTAGCAAGTTGGAGTGTTTCAGGTGAAACTGGTTTATTCAGATCTTACTTTAGGTGTTACTAGAAGCTTTTCCATTCTTCCAAAAGTGTTTCAAGTTGAGTACTAAGCAAGAATGAGGTCATACAAGGCTGGAACTTTGTCAGAATGATTAAAACAGCACCATAATGCTATTCATATTCTGAACTCAGAACAAAGCATGTTAAACTTGAAACGAAGAACATTAATAAACAATTTAAATATACTTTCTCCACCAACACATTTCATGTCCATACACATTAGATTACCATATGGCACTAGGGCAAGGTTTGTTTTAAATTTGTATGCTTTGATTTGTATGCTTTGATTTTTAATTCCCTGTAAACCGCCCTGAGTCCTCAGGGAAAGGGCGGTATACAAATGCAAATATTAAATTAAATTAAATTATTAAATTAAATTAAATTAAATTAAATTAAATTAAATTAAATTAAATTAAATTAAATTAAATATAATTGATTGAACACGTGATAGTACCCTAATTTAGAAAAAGTGAGTTCATGGATTACATTAAATCAAAATGACACAAACCGCATTGTTTTAATGCAGAGCATGACTTTTGGCCAGTAACTCTGCGTCGACCCACTTCACAGGGTTGTTGTTGTGGGGAAAACAGGAGAAAGAATAATTATTAGGTATGTTCACCGCCTTGAGTTATTCATAATAATAATTATATGATATAGCATGGGAGAAGTTGCAAGAAGTTATGTATGGAAAAGCCCAAACATGAATAGAAAGCTGTAACAAAGTGAGACTTATAGCTGAGCAAAATGTGGGGCTATGAGCTACTGTATTACTGTATTGCAGAAGAGAAAGCTCTGAAGGCAAAGGATTGTGATCTACAGATGAAAACCTGAATATAACTGTTACCTATAAGTCTGTTTTCAACTGATAATGACCTCTGACTGCTGTGTTGTGACATGGACAATTTCACTGCAGTGATCTAAATTAAGGGGGGGGGTTGCAGATGGTGTTGCAGGTTTCTAAGTAAAAGTTTAGCCACAACTGATTTTTCTTCTTCTTCTGAGGAACAAAAGAGAGATGGGTTGGCTTCTTCTCTCCTGTTTTTGTCACCACTCGCTGGAAATATAGTTTCTTGGAGCTGGTTATATGAGGAAGAAAAATTACTGTTGTGTTGCAGACCCATTTGACTAATCTTTGCTCCTCCTTTTATGCGCTGGAAGACACCATCATGAACACATACGAGCTCATCTTTTAAGACTCTAAGTAGAATTCCACCTAGTCCTAGGTGAATTTGGGAAGTTCTTATGGCTAATCCTGTTTAGCAGGAACAAACAAACAAACCTTAAACGATATTTTACCTTTGAGAACAGAAATGTGCTGTCGGCTCTCCCCGTCTGCAGAGTAATTCCTGAATTCAATATCTTCTCCATCTTTTAATTCAACCTTATCGTAACCATACCAGCCAAGGAGCTCATTCATAGTGTTTTCTGCAAAATTCTGTAAGAGAAGAATTACCTACTTATTTATGCAATCAATAATCATTTAGAACCAAAAGAATGAATACATAAATCAAAATCTATTTTGCACTGTACCGTGAAATAGCAGCTTTGTCCCACCTACTCTAGACTAATGTTCATTTATCAAGTCACATACATAGAATGTAAACCATTTAAATCTTTGAATGACATATGTAATTATGACAGGTTTGCATGAATTTGTAATTTAAAGAAAAATATGAGAGGGTAGAGAGCTATTTATCATTCTTTGCACATGAATTGATAGTCAGCAATATATTTAACACATATTTTTCATAAAACTTTATATTCTGTGCTTCTATAAAGTGTTTAAAGCACACCAGGAGAGCAACAGAAGAACTGGAATTGTTTCTCAGGCACTAGTCAGTCAATCTCACTAGATTACAGCAATTCAAATTAATATACAGGCCACCACTTCAAGCAAAAATTCATTTAAGCCAAATCCAATAAAATAGAAATGCAGATAATTATAGAAAATAATTCAGACATATTTCAGATTGTGTTAGAAACCACTAATTCCCATTCTCATATATTGTTCTTCCAGAGTAGTCTCAGCTATTTCTTTTCTATTTGGTAAACATTATGGGGCTCCGTGTTGCCAGCTTGTCTTGCTTTTTTACAAAACTTTTTTTTATCTTTTAGATGGACTTTCCCACTTCCACCCTAACTATAAATAGTTTCTTTATTCAGTAAACTAATATACTGTTTTCTTTTCACTTGCACAAATGCACTTTCCCACTTTCTTCCCATCTGCAATTGGCAATTAACACAGACCTTTCAACACTGAAATGGTACGATCATGAAATCAATGCCCTAATTAGTAATTAGAAAGTGGAGCTGCCCTCTGGTACCCCAGAAAGCAGGAGCCTTGGGCTGAACCTCTCCCCCTTCTATCAACACAAAATCAAAGAAAAGAAAAGCCATACTTTTCTGCTGAAATATACTATTGATCAACAACCTGGTGGTTTCTGCTGCAGATTGAAGATCCTTACCCGAAATAAAGAATAATTTTTGCAAACAAATCTACCACTACCAAAATGTCATTCAAACTCTCAATACCCAGTAATAACATTCAAAGAGACAGTTAGTCCCAAGATCTTTTCAAAGAGGAAATTCAGTGTAAAAAGTCAGTTGGCTTAGGTAAAAATCTGGCATGATGGCAGATATGACAAAAGGAAACATGTCTTTGTATTTTCTTTGATGTGAGTGAGGCTACCAAAAATCCCAAAGGTGTTTAGTTTTGAACTGCCAGGATGTCCTACACCAGCCTTCCATCCTTCCGAGGTAGGTAAAATGAGGACCCAGGTTGTTGGGGGCAATAAGCTGACTTTGTAATAATGCCGCTTGAGGTGTGTGTGAAAGCCCTAATAAGCAGGCATATACACAGAATGAAGGCTACTGCTAAGCTAGTAAGCCACCCTGAGTCTTCGGAGAAGGGCGGGATATAAATGGAATTAAAATTAAAAAAAAAATATTTTTGTGACCGAATTTCAAGACTTCTTCCCTGACAGAAAAAGAAAGTACAGATACGGTACAGAGGAGTGATTCCCTATTTCAAGAAAAGGCGAAGGAATTAACAGGAGTTATCCTAATATTTATTTAGCTGAACCCATATGGGTATTTTTCTCTCTGCAAGTATTCATTAAAGTCAGGAATGTGCCCCCCCCCCACTCCCAAGGTCTCAGTAATCAAAGTTAGTTTGTGTTTGCATGAGAGAGGCAAAACTGTTAGATTTAAGATTCTGGCTATTCCAAATTCTAATCTATAGCTATTCCAAATTCCAAAAATATTTTCAATGCTGGAAGCATCCTTTTTTGGCCAAGAGCTCCTTTTTTAAAAAAAAGAAAACATATTTCCATTCAGCAAGTAAAAAAAAATTCTGGAATGAAAGACATAGTGTCCTAGATCTTTCCCTCCATCAGTAGTACCCTGTAGAACAAATGCTTGTGGTGCAAAGTCCAAGGTATTTGTTTGCATCATAGAAGGACAACTGAAGACTACACTGCACAGCAGGACCTGGGAGGCAAAAGCTACAGTATTTCAGATCCTGGAATCTGAAGTGTCCATGTAAATTGAATCTATTTCTTTATAAGCTGATCGAGAAATCTGGTGTGTTCTGCACAATCAGATATAAACTGCTTGTAAAAGCTATACATTCCCCCAAAACATGTCTATGGAGATTCTCAGTCATCCAGATCATGGCTGTCATAATGGTGCTTTTCAAAAGGCAACTGAATTTTCTTTATTTTTCCTTGAAGACATTTCACTTCTCATCCAAGAATCTTCTTTAGTTCTTCATTTCTGAACTGAAGAAGCTTCTTGGATAAGAATCAAAATGTCTTTAAGGAAAAATAAAGGTGCCTTTTGAAAAAGCAACTTTGGAACTCCCAAAACATGGTAGATCTTTGGCATTCCCTGTGCCTTGCCAGGCAAGGTAGAAAACACATTCATATGGCCCATTTAAATGCTTTCTGAAGGAATTCCATAGCCCAACTAGTCCAATGTAAGGAGAACAAAAGCACATTTCTCCAACTTGATGTATAGCTTGCATACAAAGTAATTCAGAACATTTCTACATGTTCAGTATGGGCCACCAAAATGTCTGAAAAAATTAAAATATAAATATAAAATATAAATATAAAATTAAATTAAATATAAAATTCAGATCTCTGAAAATACTTCAGTCAATGAATGTCATAAAGTTAAAGGACAATTCAAAAGGTCAAGAGACATCACTATGTACTTAAACTTTTTGTAATGCATATCAAAATCAAACTGTAAACCTCTCTCAAAACCGGTTTAATTAAAAATGCTCACCTACTGTAATAGTTCCAGGAAACCAGACATAAATGGAAGCTGCCACTGATCTGTAACAATTACAGAGTTCAAAAACTCTGACACATTCAAAGTGCCATCTTTTTTCTCAAGGAAAAAAAAAACTAAGAAAAGGAGGTAGAGGAGGAGGATTTCTGAACTCTTGTTACAGATTGTCATTAATATTCCCTTTAAACAAATCAACTCTATTTTGCAGGAATCTAACCTCTAGGAACCAAGGGATAGTGTAATGACAGTAATAATGAGGAAGAAATATATATGTCACTTTCTTTCAAAAAAACACCAATGAAGATGGAGTATTTTTCTAATAAATCAAAAGGAATAGCTTTTGAATAGAGGTAATTTGAATGACAAAATTTAAAGTGCTTGCAAATAGTGTCAAGTGTCAATAATTTCTACCCACTAGGTAGACTTGACATAGAAATCAACTCTACAGGAAAGCTAAAAGTACGGTATGTTTATTGAAACTGGCTATAATAACAGACCCTTGCCAATTTGATTGTGAGGTCTCCCCTCATCCTTCTTACAGTTCAATTAATTAGGGAGGTATCGGTCTCTGCCACTTCCAAATACTATCTCGCTGTGGACTTTAAAATGTTTCAGCCCTTCTGCCTATGTAACAGTTCCTGCATATCTCCATCAAGGTTATCTTTCTTGCTATGTACAATTTGTGATCTTGACCCATCTGGTCCATTTCACTGGTCCACTATGATCCCAGTGAATGACAGAATTATGAATTTGTAGCTAGTCCACCCCATGAAGAGGAGATTAAATAAAACTGCAGTGTTTCTAAATGGTCTTCAGTGATGAAATGAAGAGAAGCAGTAAAACAGAGTTTGGACACAAAACACAAATGTCTTCCATCTATGGTTTCAATGTGTACTGATACTGAATATTCTACTGTCTCATATTCACGGTACAACAGTCTTATCAATAAAATCAGTCATCTCTCCTGTTTCCAATACAGGCAGTACTCAACTTACATTTGTTTAGTGACAATTCCAAATTAACTTAATACCATTTTTCAGTCTTATGACCGTGGCAGCATCACATGATCAAAATTCAGACATGTATTTGGCATGTATTTATGATGGTATCAGTGTCCCAGGGTCATGTCATGACCTTTTGCAACTTTCCGCCAAGCAGTGTCTATGGGGAAATCTGATTCACTTAACAACCGTATTACCAACAATTGCAGTGATTCACTTAAGAACTGTGGCAAGAAAGATCATAAAATGGGGGCAAAACTCACTTAACAACTGTCTATCTTAGCAACAGAGATTTTGGGCTCAGTGGTGGTCATAGGTCCAGGACTATCTATAATGCAAAAAGTTATATAATAGACCCAACCTGAAAGCACAGAATAATAGGATGTATAAAACAGACTGTTGTTTTTTTCCATCTTAGGTCCTGGTAGCCTAAGGCCTCCACCTGTTCTAAACTCTTGAAAGGGAAAATGTTTTTGTTTGCTGAACTCTCAGCTGGAGGCAATTTGGACTTTTATTAACAACATAATCTTTGATTCTACAGATAAAAACTTCATAGTCATTTTCTGTAATAAATTAAAGATAAAATATTGATACAAACTAAGTAAAATATAAAAAACAAAGGAAAGAAAAAGGTAAGTACAGAGCAATAGGAAAAAAAATAAGGTAAAAAGATATATAAAAGATGACTCCCCCCCCTCCTCCAGGCAACAATGAACAATTTCCACAACTTAACACCTTCTCCAATATTTTAATAAGAAAAAAGATACATTCTTCCCATACATCATCCTTTATAAAAAGTTAAATTATAAAACTTTCATTTACTTCTAATCTGCAAAGGGCAGAAATAGTAACATATTATATATTTACATTGATCTAATAAATCAATTCTGTATTCCAACTTACCATTTTTTTCTAAGAAATCAAACAAAAGAAATCTGTCCCCATTTATAAACATATTTGAAGCGTCATTATTCAGCCCTGGTCAAAAAGAAATTCCATTAATAGCTATCAGAAACCAAAACATATATATTAACCCTAATCAAATAAGTCCATTTTGAATTCCTTCTGTTTACTTTTCTTAATATTTAATCCCATCAAATAAAGTCCCACAAGATGATTACTTCTCAATTTCTCTTTGTTCCCTCTCAGGAATAACTTAATTAACACGTCCCTTTTGTAAATCCAAGATAAGGCAGCTTTCAAGTAACTCTTCTGGTTCATTATTTGTATGTCTCCTTTAATTATTAAAACATCAGCTGGTTTTATTTGTAAATCCATTGTACCGACTTTTTCTATATCCTTATTTTCGGCATTATAGCCAATTTAGGGGATAAAAGTTTAACAAGGCCAACCGGTGCAAATGATCAGCATTTTTTCCCCAATATCATTACATGCACAAAATCTCTCAAGATCATAAGATGATATGAGATTTCAGTAACCACTTAAGAGATTTGGATAATATTTTAAAGTATTATATCTTTTAAGTTAACGGGATGCATTTTAGTTGCTGGCTGATGCTGTGTGGATGCTGTCTTGTATCGCTTGTTCCAGACTGCAGTCAAATTGGAAGCACCTGCTAAATACTCCTAAAATATTACTTAGATGGAAAATGCAACAGCGTCTGAAAAAAAATGAGATATGTTTAGATCCTTTTTACTTTGTGCTCCTGTATTTGGCTTTGACCCTTCTAGCAAATTAGTTTGCTATAAAAATTATAATTGAAAATGACTATGTCAGTAGTCAGTAGAAAGTCCACCTATGTCCAAAATTTGTGTTATATTTCTTTAGATAATTAACTATTTTTTTTTCTTTAACTGCCTCCTTGTTTAATAATGAGAAATGTATTATTATAAAATGAGTAAAGGTAACTATCAATTACAGCCTAAAGTTAACTGTAGTATTTGGAAAACATTCTGCGTCCTAAAGCTATATAGAATGGATTAAATAAAATTAGTCTTACATCATGTCTGATTATTTAACGTTATAGTTCATGTTATTTCTACTATACAATGTGTTGAAAACATTGTTCTACTGCTAACTTCAGCTTTGTTGCTGCAGAGATCTTAAATATTTGCCAAATATTAGCTCATGAGTAGTCTCATTGAATTTACTGGCAGTATTTCGTTTCTTAATGTAAAACATATGTTTAGGAAAACTGCATGACCAAGGCTATAGTTACTGAAGGATTAAACTTACATAAACCTCTAAAAAACAGATGTGTAAAATAAATACAAGCTCTTTATAACCTTTCATTATCATGTTTAGAGATAGATACATTAATAGGTACTTCTTCAGTAGGTGGCATGATTATTCTTTGATGTGTGACTGTCCAGTGGAAAATCTTACCTAACATTCTTACTAGATTCAATTCTCTCCTACAGTTGTAAGGCTCCGTCCCACTCAGTTAGGAAGGCACGGCTGATGTAGCAGTTAAATGTTTTCAGCTAATATTTATTGCCCTCGCCTTCTTTTCTTCCCCTCAATGAGTATTTGTAATCCCACCCAAAATGGAAATTGGACCTCAGACAAAATAGTTTTGAAGGAAACTGTATGTCGACCCACTCAGGTAAACCAGACAGAAAAAATGAACAGACGAGCTAATTTTACTTTATTGTAAGGCTACAGTAACAGTACCTTATCACTGTTATACACTGCCAGAGTCATGTTTTTGAGACGGGTGGCTATATAAATAAACAAAATCTTGTAAGTCTGAAAGTACAAATCTCCCACTGTCACTTTGAACTGCCTGTTCAATTAGGGTAAGTCTCTCCTAAATTTCTTTCTCTCACTGTGGGCTCCTCCCTCTCTTGTCTTATTGGTTCCTAGGCAGCATCTCTTCCATTTATCCCTCAGCATCATTCCCTCATAAAATCAAACTCTATCAGCACTCTATCTGATTATTCACTGCACCTAGAAATAAGTCTCTATGGGTTAAATTTCTTCCTGCATCCTGGAGAGTTTCATCCCATAACCTGGCAGAGAGTCCACAGATTCCTTTTTTTTTCCCCACAAGGAACTTCACAAGCCTCCAGCATAACCTGCCTTGCTATTTATCCCCCCCCCGGGGAAGGGTTTTCTTGCTTATGGATTTCTTTAACTGGCACTGATAAGGTTCCTCCACACAGCCATGTTTCTCCCATTGTCGAGATGGGAGGAAACTAAGCCAATGTGAAGACCACTGCCCCATGGCCTACTTTTTTTGTGTGCCTCAAAATGACTCCAATAGTACTGCTGCCTTCACAGAATATCATTTGGGCCATTTTCAGGGCAGCTGTTGGTTCCCTTTTTCCAAGCCAGCACTGGAAAAAAGCAATTCCATGTATGCAGACTCCAGGAGGTTATCCTGCTGAAATAGAAACTCTTCTTCCAGGGGCTGGACATTACATCATGTTTCTTTAAACAGCTGATCAAATTAAGGAGTTGTTTTGGCTGGGGGTAGTACAATACAATCATTTAAAAATCCTCCTCTAACCGTTTTTTATATTTTAAAACATATGGTTGTTGTTTTTTATATGCAAGTTTAAAGGACCATCTGATTTTCCCTGATGGAAGTCATGCTGAATTGATGTGGGCTTAGATATCATGTTAATTTCCCTGTTTTTTCTGTTTTTTGCTGTTGTCAGGATGTTTTTGCTTACCAGTGGATATTGACCTCCCAGTAGACCTCCATTTGGTATTTACATGAGGTCAATATTCCCATCTCTGAACCCCAGAAGAGGAAGAATAAAAGAGCCTTGGTGGAGCAGTGGGCTAATGCCTCCTTAAGTAACACCAGCTGCCTGCAATTAGTGCAGGTTTGAGTCCCACCAGGCTCAAGGTTGACTCAGCCTTCCATCCTTCCGAGGTAGGTAAAATGAGGACCCAGATTGTTGGGGGCAATAAGCTGACTTTGTAAAAATGCCGCTTGGGGGGGGGCGCGAAAGCCCTAATAAGCAGGCATATGCATAGAATGAAGGCTATTGCTAAGCACATTGATTTGTGCTTCTTAGATTGTAAGCCGCCCTGAGTCTTCGGAGAAGGGCGGGATATAAATGGGATTTAAAAAAAAGAATAAAATATTTGTGCTGAGAAGTATTCAGTCTCTCTGGAAGTCTTAGTATACATGGCTATGGAGGTCCATAAGCTGGAGGAGAGGGCAGTATTACAGCAGTCCTCCCAGGCAGTGGTGGGATACAAATATGTAAACAACTGGTTCTCTATGTGGATGCCACTTCCGAAAGTCCATTCTGGGCCTAGGCAACAAAAAAATAGCTACTGGTTCTGGCGAAGTGGTGCGAACCGGCTGAATCCCACCACTGCTCCCAGGCCATTTGGTGCCCAGTAAATTGTTCACTTCCAGAGGACCTTCTTCTTTTCACTACTAGAATGTCCAGATGGGAAGTCTTCTGCCATAATAGCAAGGAAACCACTAATTTCCTTCCAGAATCTCTTGAACAAGCTTCAATCTACTTCAGCAGAAGCGTGGCAATGGAGATTATGTTGTCAAGACATACAGTTAAGGAAAAGCAAATGTGTCTCTTTGTGCTACAACAAGCAGACTATGTGGATAAGTCCATGGATTTACATTATCAGAGATTGAAATAATTGGTCTTCAAGTGAAATAACATACCAGAAATTTTGAGAAGCTTGCATTGGACTGTACCAATTGTCAAGTATCATCCTAAAGATTCTGTTTATGTTTTCCAGAACTATGATGGTAGATATCATAGTTCTGTGCCACAAATGCAAAGCTTCATGGCTGTGGTAGATTTTTATTTTTTTTCTTCAGGTATTCAGAATGTTTTTCCAGGGAGGTTGTATAAAAAGAAACTTTATTTACATTATTGCAGTTAGTATTCTCTGTATAGATAAGGAAAGGGGTCTAATGATGTGTGCAAACATATTGATGTTAAGTTGCAAATTAATTTTTCACTTTAAAAATGTGTGTTAAGAATTGCCCAGTACAAAAGTGGAAGGGGAATGGCTTTTTATATGAAAAATCTAAATACCTGGAAAGACATTGTTTATGAATATGGTAGATCCGTTGAAATCATCTGAATAAAAGTAAAAAGTGTAAGAAACCAAACTGAAACCATTCTGGGAATTTAGGACAGATCACCTAACCTAGCAGAGGATGGGAATAATGCCTTTCTAAATCATTTTAAGTGTTCAAGACAGCAGACCTTAGCAGCAATAATGGACTTCTGCTAATCCCCACAAAGTAAAAATGGTTGATAGAGTAAATTATCAGCATGTTAGAGAAAAGCATTATGTTCATGAAATGAAGATAACGTGGGGAATAGCTGGGAAACGTCAGTTACATATCTTGGATTGCAAATTTCAATGAATTTAGGCAAAAAATGGGCACCTACCATGAATTGAAATTCTAATGGATAAACAAATTGGAGTGTAATATGAGACCCCCCAAAATGGGTTACTGAACACAAAGGCACAAACAATTCCCATCCGAAGGAAAAATGAGAAAAGTTTTAGCTAGATTGCGTGAATGGTGAACTTACTGACAAATAGAAAAGCAAAAAGGAGACTATAAAAATGAAAGCAAGGACTGATAACTAAGGTGGCATACAAATTGATAAATCAAGCTTATAGAGATGGAACTAGCAAGATGAAAGCTGAAAATGAGATGAGGCTGGTGAGGAATGAAAATATAATAAGAAAGATTTGAGAAAATATCTTTCCAAAACTGAAGAGCCAGGGAGATTATTGGTCTGTTCAACAGGTAAAGTGAATAAGTAATATCAAAGAAAAGAGAGAAGGCAGAAAGCAGAATACTTTAACAGCTGCCTTCTCTCGGGAGAGAGAGAGAGCTCCTAATGTATTGCAGAAGGAAGGAGTAATATGGTTAAGTATTGAAAAAGGTATAAAAAGCCATATAGCTATCTGAAATTAATTCCAGATTGCAGGGTCAGATAGGACACTAAAAGAATTGATGGAAGTAATATACCACTGATGATATTCAGTAATTCTAAGTATTGACTACAGTCTTTGAAAATTCCTGGAGAACTGCTAAGATACTAGAAAAACAAACATATTCCCAATATTAAAAGAGAGCAGAAAGACTTGAAAAATTATACACTAGTCATGTTAATATCTGTAGTGTGTGAGATACTTGGGGAAAAAGACAAGCACCATGTCTGCAAGCATTTAGGAAAAAATGTTTCTATCACAAGGACCCACCATCAGTTTATCCAGAACAAATAATGTCAGACTAACTTTATGTCTTTTTATGTCAGAGTTTACTATATTGATGGAGCAAAGGAATGCTGTGGATGTATTTATATCTTGATCAGGCTAAATGTATGGCAAAGTGTCTCATGATATGTTCATGGACAAGATTAATAATGTGGGCAAAATAGTACTGTGGCTTGATTGATTTGCAATTGAGCAATCATCCTCAAAGGATGTTCATAAATTGTTCCGGAAGGAAATATTAGGTGTAGTCCTTCAAGTCTCCATCTTTGGCTGTTAGTCAATATCTTCATAAATGATCTAGAACAGGGGTGTCAAACTCACAACGTCATGTGACATGTCACAATGTATCTCGACTTTTTTTCCATTGCTGGCAATGGGGTGGGCGCAGTTTCACCATGACGCATCCGGCCCACAGGCCAGCAGTTTGATACCCCTGTTCCAGAACATGGAATGAAAAGGATGCTCACCAGATTTGCAGCTGAACAATATTGGAGGGTTGATTAATATCTTAGAGAGCAAACATAGACACTTAAACTTTTTTAAAGTAACTTAAATCTGACATGTAGATTTGGGAATCCTAGTGGACCACCAGCTGAACATAATCAAGTAACTAAAAAGTATAGCCTTGGATTGGATTTACAAAGCTTTGTTTCCAGGTCATGGGAAATAATAATTCCATTGTATTCTGTGCTGATTGAACCCTACCTGGAATATGTACCTAGTTCTTGGCACTGCATTTTAAAGGGAACATGGAGAAGCTAGTGTGAATTTCAAGAAGAGCATCCAGTAAAATAAAGTGGCCTGAGATAACAAGCCTTTCTGAGGAACAGTTAAAACAGCTGGAATGTTTAGCTTGCATAAGAGAAGACAAATGGGACATACAATATACTAATATCTACCTTTTTGATCGAAGGACTTATTTCATTGGCCACCTCAAGTGTCTGATGAACTCCATTCAGTTTCAAAAGGAACTATTTTGTTTGCATTTTAGTTCACTTTTATTACCCAATTTATATAGCTGCCTATTTCATGGATGTAATTCTGAGCAGTGTACAATCAAAACAACTTAGGGTTATACCTGAGGCTTTGATGTACTATTTGACTGAGGTCTTAGCTATGGCCTGGAAGGGAAAGTCTTAGATCAGATCATGCCTATGTAGGGTTTTGTGTGTGTGTGCATATAGACTATGGAGATTCTCCTGGTTTTCAAAGGGGGATTGCTATTGGAAGAAAACAAACGTCAAATCAAATTGAACATGACCAAAATTCTTTACAGATAGTCATCAACTTATAGGGAACGTCTATCACTAAGCAAGTCGGTTGCTAAGAGAATTGTACCCAATTTTAGAACCTTTTTTTGTTGCACTTTTAAGTGAATCATGTGGTTGTTAAACAAATCTGATTTCCCCCATCGACTTTGCTAGGAAGGTTGCAAATGGCAATTACGTGACCCCAGGAACCGCAACCATCATAAATATGTCATTGCCAAGCATCCAAATTTTGATCATGTGATGATGAAGATGCTGCAATGGTCATAAGTGCAAAAATCGGATGTAAGTCTTTTTTTTTTCAGCACCACTATAACTTAGAATAGTCACTAAATGAATGGTTGTAAATTGAGGACTATGTGTATTTAAATTTACCTCAGAATTCTCACTCTCCATTTTCTTTTTTGTGTGTGTTTATATTCATTTTTATTTTTCCATTTCTTCCACAAACAAATCAACAAATATACTGCAATACATATACACACATGTAAGTTTGGATGCTGCTCGTCCATTTCCCCTTTCACCATATCCACCCTCCTTCTCTCTCTTTCCTCTTCTCTACTTTCTCCCTTTCTCCTTTCTTTGCTACTTCCCTCTTCTTCCTCTCCTCTCCTCTTTCCCTCACCACTCCCCTCCCATTTCTCCCCACTTCTCCTCTTTTCCTCCAACCTTCCTACTTCCTTCCCCCTCCTCTACTCTCTTCCCTCTCTCCTCTCCTTTCTTCCCACCCATTCCTCTTCCGATACAATTCAGGGGTAATGTCCGAGCAGCTCCTCTCCTTAGATTTTCAATATCTATATTAGGCATGATAACATTAATTTTCTATTACATCAATATTTCTATAAATCTGACCTTCTCGGTATATACTTCTATAAATTTTTATACTACCTCCGGTTATGCAATACTGTGTCGCCTGGGTCTCCCTCCTTATTTCCTCATTTTTCTTCCATCTAAATTAGTGTTAGCCGTCTTTTAAGCATATTCTCTTTTTCACCCACTTGTAAAATTTTCCCCAAATTTCATAATACTCTGACTCTGTATTATCTTTAATTATCATTGTTAATCTATTCATTTCCGCACATTCCATTATTTTCCTGATCACCTCTTCTTCTGGAGGAGCTTTCAGCGCCTTCCAGTTTTGTGCAAAAACAGTCCTAGCTGCAGTGGTTATATGAATAATCAAATATGTGTTCTCTTTACTATATTTCTCTGGTAAAATACCCAACAGGAATATTTCTGGTCTTAGTTCTATACGTTGTTGTATCATCTTTTCTATCCATGATCTGATTATGTTCCAATAGGTTTTAGCTTCTGCACACGTCCACCACATATGATAGAAAGAGCCTGGTATTTGATGGCATTTCCAACATTTCATAGATCTGTCCTTAAACATTTTAGCTAGTCTTCTGGAGACATATGCCATCTGTAGAACATCTTGTACATATTTTCTTTATATGCTGTCGCCATTGTCAGTTTGTAGTTTCTTTCCCATAATTGCTGCCATCTATCTAGTTCAATCGTATATCCAAAATTTCTTGACCATTTAATCATTGACTCCTTAACTTGCTCCTCCAATTCCCTATATAGTAAGTAGCTATACATTTTTCAATCCGTTTTTCTTCAGTTCCCGTATTTCATCTAACTCTGTTCTCCCCAAATTAAAACTATCTATTTTCGCATCTTTTTCATATCTAGATTGTATTTGCATTCTCATGTGCCAATCCATCTTTATTCCTTGTTCCTCTAATTGTTGTTTGGTTTTCAGCTTCCCTGTGTCTGTTAGTAGGTCTTTATATCTTATAATGTTTCCCATGTTAAACATATTGGGGTGTATTAACGCTTCCATAGTTGAGAGCCAATCTGGAATCCTCAAGTAATGCTTCCTCTTTATTTTCTCCCAAACCATCAATAAAGAATTCCTGATATGTCGTCTCTGAAAAATAGCTGTGTATTCTATTTTTCCCATACCATATGAATGCATGCCATCCCAACTGTAAGTCACTCTCCATTTTCCTTGATCTTCCTGCAGTCTTTGATATCATCAGTCATAGTATCCAGGGGTTAGGAGTACAGGGCACAGTTCTATAGCAGTTCTTTTTCTTCTGGGGTTGGTTACATTTGGTGTTAAGAAAGAAAAGATGCAGCCAAAACCTCTATCCTCAGTGTTCTATGATCTCTGCTCCTATTTAATATCTACATGAAATCACTGGATAAGGTCATGAGGTAAAAATTTCATTAGTATGCATAAGAAACTCATTTATAACATATGTATCTGTAGGAATATATACAGCAGACATGTCAAACACAAGGCCCGGGGGCCGGATGCAGCCCGCGAAGTGGTTTCATGTGGCCCGCGAAGTCATCCTAGAAACAGTGAGGGAACGGCCCCCACTGCCTTGGCCCTGACCCAAAGACCCTCCTTCTGCCAGAGACCCTCAGATCTGTCCCACTCCTGCCCAGGGCCCCATAGGCACCCTTGATGCGAACGATGTAGAGTTGGCCATGCCCACCCAGTAGGCCATACGCACTCTAGCCACGCCTACCCAGTAGGCCACGCCCACCCTGGCCATACCCACCCAGCCCCCTGAGGGCAACCGCAATGCTGATGCGGCCCTCAATGAAATTGAGTTTGACACCCCTGATATACAGGATAGGACTCAAAGGAGGTAAAACATTTTAAAGTCCACAAACAGATACCATGCAGAAGCAACTCAACTAGACGCCTCCCTAATTCATTGAATTATAAGGAGGAGGTCCAGCACAATTAGTCTTGCAAGATTCTAGCCAATCTCAATAAAATGAGTTTTAACCTTCCTGTGGAATTGATTTCCTGGTCTGCTCTACCTAGTGGGACTAATGTTAACTGGCAGACTGTGAAGGGATGGTGCCTATGGAGGGGAAAGTGTGAGTGATAGACTGCAATGAAGTGGCAATTTCTCAGAAAGGAAAGAGTACATTTCGGGGGGGGGGGGGCGAGAGAGACAAGAGGCAACACAGCCCAGAGCTGAATAGGAAAGAGAGAAAGAGTTAGGCTAGTCACTCCCTAGAATCTCCCAGGGTATCTCCACTAAGGTAAGAATAGTAAAGGTTTAGGTTAGCAAGATTCTATGTGTCTATTGTGTATAAGCAAATTAAGAACTGAAGTTTGGCTGGCTGTTCTATGTCATTCTTGGGCTGGGCCTGACATAGACCAAACAATGCTGTCAAGGACCTTTCTCAGTATTTCAGTGCTTTGAAGGTCCATACAAGGAAGAACAAGTTTCAACTCAATTGTAACAAGACTGAATTGTTGGGAATGTTGCATCACTTAGATCCATGAATGTTTTGTTCTAGATACAGCTCCATTTCCCTAGGTAGAACAGGTGTGCAATTTTGGGTTCTTGTTTAAAAAACAGATAACAACCATGGCCAGGAGGACTTTCATACAAATCCATCTTGTATACCATTTGTACCTGTTCAGGATCAAGAAATCTTTCTCACTGTCACTCATGCCTTGATCATCTCCCAGTTGAATACGAACAACACATTCCTCCTGAAGTTACCCTTGAAAACCACTAGGAGCTGTAACTGAACCAGAATGCGGTGGCATGTATAGTTTTGCCACAATACATATATGTAACATATTACTTTCTGAGATGAAACTATCTTCTGGCTGCAATTCAAAGTTCTGACTATCATGTATAAAGAGCATGGGATTGAAATACCTTTGGCCCTATGTAAAGCCTTGAAAACCTGGCTTTTCTGCAGGATTGGACCAGGGAGATGGATGATGAATGATGAATGATTCTGTCTTTAAGGGTGGGTGGTCTCAAATGTTTTTTTTAATTTATTATTTGATTTTGTTTAATTCTGTACTATTTTAATCAGGTCTTAGATACTCAGAGCTGCAATTGTGGGTTGAGCAGCCATAAAAATTGATGAAATGAATAGTGTTCCAATTGATTATGATGACTATTTGTCAGAAATGGTCTTAACAGATTCCCGCACTAATCATGAAATTGTGGTAGGTTATCTATAAAGTCCCCCCCCCAACTCATTCATTCCTTAATCATGAGTCTATGGGTTGAAAAAAATAGCTATGTACTTTGTAATCAAAAGAGGATTTAAGTATTAGAAATTAGAACAAATTTGCCATTAATTTCCCTAAAGAACTATTTGCCAGGATAAATATTGCAATGCTTATAGAAATAAGTAGACCTAATGTTTTTAATCACAATTATGGCTAGCTGAACAAGAAACTAGACCAATGAGACATTCTGTGCCAGTGACCAGCAAATGGTTATCCTTTATGAACTCCTCTTGACTCCATTGTTTTTGAAACTATCATAGGATAAATTATATTTTAACTATGCTTAAAATAAAAGAGAAGCAATTTCTTTTGATGGTCTTCTCAGAGCCAGCCAAGAGAATTTGGAAAGAGTGCGTAAACTTAAATTCACACTGGACATGAAGAATTAGTACTTGGTTCTAAATATTGTGATCTGTATCAGAAGTATTCTTATGAGAAGTAATGTTTGATATGCTAATCTACATATTTTCACTCTCATTTCTCAGCCACCATGGACAGCATCTGCAACATCATCCTAATTTAACTTTATGGCTAAAAATGTTTTTTACCACTCAGTGGAATGTCTGTATTCACATTCCATTTTCCTTTAAGACAGGTTCCCTATTACAAACCTGTTACCATTCATTAAATGCCCTTTGCGGTATGTTCTTTTTCTACTTTTTTATTAAAGCCCTGCCATTTTTAAAAATAATTTGGACCTCATTGTCAACACACATGTGGGACCTCCACTTGTCATAAAAAACCCCTCTTTTTCAGCTTCTGCAGGAGGCTAAAAAAGATGCCAATACTTTAAGAAACTCATTAATATTAACGCAACTCTTAAAGCAATGTCATCTATTTTTTTCAGAATCTCTCAGAGGTTTGAAAAAGATGGACTACTTTCATAATTTATCATTTAGCTGAACAAAGTTCCAATATGCTAACTTCAGCAACATTCAAATTTTTTTAAAAAAGAAAATACTGGTGCTGAAAAAGGAACTTTACAACTGCTCCCCAGTAGCAGCTGTCAGTGTCCCTGCAGCCACATGATTGCAATTCAGGTACTTGATGACTTGTGCACATTCATTTCTATCCCACATTTATTATTTTTATAAATAATTCAATGTGACGAACATACCCCTTCTCCTCCTCCTATTTTCCCCATTTATGATAGTCACATGATCACAGTTTGCGACCTTCACGGCCAGTTTCCAACATGCAAAGTCAATGGGGAAGCCAGCAGGACATTTCACCTTATAACCAATTAAGGTTGACAAGTGTCAAGTACTATAATATATTAAATGTCTTTCCAAAAACCTATGTCTGCATATACTACCCTTGATCACATGTCTTTAACTTTTCAAAAGCTACATAATTTGTGATGCTCATGCAATAACATCACGACATATGAGATATCACTATGGCATCTACTGGATACCTGTGAATAAAATACTGAACTACGAACTAATCAACCTTCCTCCAACGTGTCGTGTGAACCCATCCTATGTGTTCAGCATGTATGTGTCTTGTAAATATAATTAAGTTAATGTGTTATACAAACACTATTATTTTTTAACATTGCCTAGATTTCTAAATTCTTGTGAATCTTTACTGTAGCTCTCATGGGATCAAGGCAAGCTAATATTAATATTAACCATTGTTACTGCTCACCAAGTTATATGGTAGCATCTAACCACCTAACTTTGGCTGCTCCAAAAAAAAATAAGGAGAATTGGACCTAATTACTGTAGCATTTCTTGGATGAGAAATCATCAGGAAAAGCCAGTGAAAGTATTTCTGTATTCCTGCCAAAGAAACTACATGGATCTGCCTTTGAAGTCACCAGGAGCTGAGCTCAATTTGAAGGAAATGTTATTTACTGTTGCAGCTACAACTAGCATTCAGTATTTATTTTTGTACCAATATTGCACAGAACATATAAAGCTCCCATTTACTTCATAATTATGAGGTAATAATAGGATAATAAGACAAGTAACTTTCATGGAATAACTAACTCTGAATTAAAGGAGAGACGAACTTGACAAACGGAGTTGTTTAGTCAGGCCAAAACACTTTTATGCCTAAAATTAAGGAAAGATAATGACAATTTTTTCATCTCAATAAAGTGCTAAAATTCTTCACCATTACGATAGGGCCTAAATAGCCTAGAGACAGCATAATTAGCAATCATGGCAGGAAATTCTGTCCTACAACACTGGAGAATGTCTAGAGACCTAACAGGATACAGCTAACAGAATCCTGATGAAAGGAGATGCCTCATTTGCCATATCCACACTAGTGATTTTATGGCATCCTATTGCACCATTCAACAGTTGCTATGATATTATATGAACAATAAAGTCTGGTTTTACGGTATTGCAGTAATGACAGGATGAATCTGTACGATGCTATAAACGACTAGTTTGGAAATGTCTCCTGATTAATGCTAAAGTCAATCCTAGTGAAGAGAAAACTCTTGGAAAGTAGTTTGGGAGAAGGGAGATATGGGAAAAAAACAAAGGAACTGGCTATAGGTGATCTTATAAATACATGCAAGAGTAAAATGGAATGAAAGAAGAAGAAAGGGCTCTTCCCATTCTGCAATTATTATGAGTGCATGCGAACCACTGTACTGAACTTCCTTTTTTTTCTTTTTCTTTTATTGCAATAGTATCAGACACAAACCCAGCAATTCAAATACAGCGAACTGGTCCTTGCTATATTTCTTCTGCTATTTGTATTCCAATTTCTGGAAAGAGAGGTGCTGAGAGGAAGCAGAGCTGCCGTGTTGCAGCCCAATCACAACATCTCTAATGGTAGAAAAGTCCTACCAAAACAAGGAAGATTAAGAGAAAATGGATAAAGATAAAAAAAGAAGCAGGTAGACAGAACAACAGGGACAGGTTTTTCCTCTAACATGTGAAGAGAGTAAATATAAACATTTTTTTTATGAAACACATAAGTAACGTAAATACAAATGAAGCTGATTTCTGAATAACAGGGTTGGTTTCAGATGAACAATGAGAACAAACACAAAAAGTCACCTCTTGGACACCATTCCAATGGAACAGAACAATTGGAAAATACATTTAATTGACCCAAAGGAAACTGGGAGAAGCAGGGGAAAGAAAACAGTGGGAAGCATAGAAAGAAGACCAAGGAATGAGAAAAAAGATGAAGGTCAACATTTCATTTCAGAACAGTATGTAATCAAGAGTTAATAGTCAAGAGTTACTGTGCCCAGACTGCAGAGGAAGGGAGCTCAAGTGATGGTTAGGACTGACTTCAAATAAAAACAAAAATGCAAAAAAAAGATATGTTATATTTGTTGATGCTATGACACCACATGTCTGCTTTCAAAACTCTGGTGCCAAGATTCATATATAATCAAATAGTCAAAGACAAAAAATAATTAAAAGCCAGGTTCTCTGGAACACCTGGACTGACAAAGCAGATGATTGCTTGGATGCTATCTAGTGCTGCACAGTTAATTATTTTTTTTACCAAAGGAACTGACATGAAAATACCTTTTATTCACTTTCTATCAGCAAATAAGTAAAAGCATAGTGCTAAAATGCTTCTGTGTGGTTGCTCATTTTCATGTATACAGCCCAAACCACATTTTACAATAATTTTAATTTGCATGATTTAATTGTATGTTTTATTGAATTTTAGTACATAAAAATACAATTTTGGGAAGTAAAAGACTATTCACATACATTTTCCTCATACAGGATAGTGGAAAGAAGTCTGATGGGACTGAAGTCTTTAAAAAGCAACAAAAATTATTTCATACACGCTCTATTTAAAATACATTTTATTGTAGCATCATCATATAGATAACATAACTCCTTATGTTGCATCAAAGACAATTGGTTCTATTTCTGATTCATGTAAGTTTTCACCACATTTTTACCTTCAGTTTTTTCGGTCAGAAAATGGGGAATGATACCAGACAAATGCAGATGGAAATGCAAGGGAAATTCAGTCTCTTATTTTTTTAAAACAGGATGCTACTAATTATTTTTAAAATTTTAAGTAGAAGCGGGAACTTTTTTTTCTGTTTCCTTCCTTGCTATATTGATTGAAACATGGAAGATGAATTTCAAGCCATGTAATAAATGAAAAATGTATGCCTGTCATGTGATATTATATTTCTATCAAATCTTTTTGATATTATGAATAGATGTCAGTATGGCAAATAAATGTACACTAGCCTGTATAGATGAATTTCCAACATTATTTTAATTTTCTTGTAGATTCTTATATACTCTAGATAAGGATTCCCAAACTATTGTGAATATTCTTTGTCAAGATTTATAGTTTCTTATATGATATCTGATAGTAGTTTATCAGGGGACTTGAAAATACTTACACGTGTTTCTTTCCTATGTAATTATTTTCCAAAGTAACTTTTAAATCTTCAAATGTAGAGTGAAAGGTATGACTAAGCAATCCAATCAGTTAACAGAATGTACTTGAAGCATGATTAAATTTGGATGCCACCTATTTCTTTTGTCTTTTTCAGTGAGCAGTCAGTTTTAAGCTTTTCAGTTAGAATATTTCAATAGATTTGCCAATTAACGACAAGAGATGAAATAATCTAGAATGGCATCTATTTTAGTTAAATTACTTACCGTACTTAGAATCTGAAAAGTAATCAATTTAGGTACATAAAATCAGCTCTGAATATTATACAACAGGTCCGATTTCATCTCACAATTGTTTAAAAAAACCCAAAAGGGTAGGTGAATTCAAAATTTTCAGTACTAGCTTGTACATGTAATCAGATCATTCAATTCAAATGAACTTTAAATCGTAAGGTGTTCAAATCATGATTCTTATATTCTTGTCATTTATAACATTATATAATATTAAGTTTCCATGCAACCATAATCCATTTAGTATAAAATAACCATTTTAAATGTTTATAGTACTTCTCGGAAATAGATGAGGATTTATGAAAGGAACATACTGTAGTTCTCTATGGTTTTTAAAAGCTACATATTCACACTGATAAGTGAATTGTTTTACTTGATATTTAGTTTGTTACATTCTTAGCAATCCTATAACCTGGTGTATTGCAATCACTATTTCTAAAACATCCAGTCCTTGGCTGAAATTTCCGAGTTGCTAAATGAAATTTTGGAGGATGTAAATTTAGTACACAGCTGATTTATAATTTCCCCCATTTGTAATTTATCATACAGCACAATAATATTAATAAATTCTAAGGATATTGAGGGCAGATAAAAGGAAAGAATTAGAATTATACTGATGGTCACAGTAAAATAAAACATTCAGTCAGAATTCTTTAGTAAATTTTACACTGAATGTTAGTGAATTTTAAGGCAAACCAAAGCAATCATGTAGTTTTTGGATGCAATGTTGTATCAAGCTGAAGTTTCTCACAACTGTCATGTACATCAGGCCAGAGATAACAAAAATGTAACCTAATATCTACCACAGCAAACAACATCAGTTTTCAACCTTATTAAAACTGAGCAACTGGTATTACTGATGTGACAGAGAGTGGTTGAGTTTCTTTCCATCATTATTAAGCAAATATGTGGCTCTGTCAAAGAGCAAATCTTCAAGAAAATCTGTGTGATGAGGTAATTTTATTACTCATTCATAGTGCCTTGTATTTGCTGTACTTAAAATAGACACTTGTACCCAGTGGCTTTTTATTACTGGAAGGAGGGTGGAGAGAGGGAATCACATACACGCTGGTCTTTTTTTCTTTCCCTTGGCAAATGGAAGCAATTCAATCCAACATGGCTTGAAACTTGAGTAGGTTACTGTATACCGTGATAGAATTCCCTAATCCCTGAGCCAAATTTCCCGAGGGGGCCCTCCTACTAGTCCTGCACTTTCCAAGCTGACTTTTCCATTCCTTCAGCCCTCTCCTCTCCTCTCCTCCCCCCCCCCACTTCATCTCTTCATCTCCCTCTACCTTACAGCCTTGATATCCGATCTGCTGCTAGGATTCAGATTTCAGTTTTTACAGCTTAGGCTGTCTATTGCTATATACATTCCTTTCTTTCTGCTCTGTCGTGATTACTTAGCAGAGCTTATTTTACACAAGTCCACATGAAAGCAGTTCAGATGAAGGGAAGCAGTCAAGCTGCTTGAACAGTTCAGATGTGCACCTACACAAGGGCACACTGTGTTCACCAGAAAATGTCGTATACATTTCATACAATACAACTAATTTGTTAAGTTACTGTACTCATTAACTTAGTGAAGAGGAGGAAATCTTTTTGGTATACCTTTCTTTCAGTAAGTGAAGAGTTTTTGAAACAAAGACAAGCAAATATCCAATGCACTTAGAAGGAAATAAGATGAAAACCTGCTGGGAACTTTAGTTATAAAAACACAGAATGTGCTCTCCAAGCTTAATAAGATAACTAACTCTACGATGTAGCCAAGGCTGCCTGAAAGCTTCTGCTGTTATTCACATTTCAACCACGCAATCTATAAAAGCTGTTCCCAAAACTATATCAGATCCACAGCCTTGGATTAAATTACTCATAGAAATGAAACTCTGATATATCTATTTCTCTTATTGCTTTTCTTCCATTATCAGAAGATTAGGGGAAAGAGAGGTTTACCTGCCTTAACACTAATGCTTAATAGACTTTCATAAAAAGGGGAAAAATTGTGTAATTTTCCTCCTTTCACATACAGTGTTGTTTTTGTTTCTTCCTCACCATTTCAGACAAACATCTGTTCTACTGCAGAAGAACAACTATCTCCCAAACCACCAAGTGTGCCTGCAGCCAAAGTAAACAAAACAAACCCAAAGGATCCAGCATAGTCAGCCTTTATATCCAGCCAGGATAGCATTTCATATGTTTTGATTAAAATTAGCTAATTTGTAATGCTAGAACCTAAGAAACTGAAAAACTGCAGATCGAATGAAGCACTGTCTTAAACGGACAGTGCATAATGGGACAGAGTTCCATGCCCACTGTCCCCCTTCCTCTCTACCCTTACCAAAATAAAAATCCAAACAAGGTCTGACTAAGCAATTACTGTTAAATTCAAGTGTGCACAAAGCCTCCCCTAAGATAGAAAGTCTACCTACAAAGAGGCATATGTATATATGCCTAGAGATTGGAGGGCACTTTGTTCTTACATGTATCACCACCACCTTTGTTCAAATGTCCATCTGCTGTTGGACAAACCTTCAATACAGAAAGAAACAATACAGACAAATAACAGAACATTTTTGATTGAGTTTAAAAATTAAACATTAAAGCAAGCATCTTCTTCCAAATTGATTTGCTAAGCATAATAAGTAAAATGGTCTTTTTGATCCCTTTAGGTTGCTAGCCTTGGACCACATAGGCAAAGATTCCATGATGATGCATATTCAATTTCACACACAGCTTTTTAAATTATTACACACCAACAATGTATATTAGATATTTGAATATAACCTGTTAACGGAATGATTATGAATGCTCCATTTCACTAAATGCAACTTCGGTGAACGAATTGTATCCTACCTCAAAACTATATTGTTTTATTATTTGAAGCAAAGCAACTTCACTTCAGACCCGTAGGGGAGGTTTAGGGAAAGGAAAGATGAGAAACGTAAAAATTAATGCTAACAACAATAACAGTGCTATCAGACAGTGATTTCATGTTCACCCAGGTGAATATTGTTTATATATTTATTGGGCAACTTCTTAGATATTAGCCTCTGGAGTGCCAGCCCACAAAATTATCTCTAGAACACAGCTGGATTGGCACTATTTCCTGTGAGGATGCTGGTTTCACCTCCTCCATACACAATCTCTCCAAACAGGTATAGATGATATACAGAACGTACACACACAGACAGACATATTCATGCACCCTTCTAGGACAGCTTTCAATTCAACACTCTGCTTCCTTGATTAACTGTGAAGTGGAGCACAGAAAACAGACGCAGAAGTAAAAGGGAGAAGAGAAAGACAAGCGATCCTGTGTCTAAGCTCAAGAATGATGTGCAGTTCAGACCATAACATTTCACTTTGACAATTTAATTACACAGTTGCAGCTGGCTACTGGAAAGGGGGCCAGAGGGAGAGGGTGCTTAAATGACTTCCCTTCTTTTCTAACTTTTAACCGCTTCTAGATTATCTGGCTAGGATGGGCACACAGAAGGGGAATTGAACCCCTTTGGAGAAAACATTATAAATAATAGTAGTTATAACCATCAACGTATCAGATCCGCTTAGGGATCTGGCTTTCTCGCCTGTGAACTGCAATTAGGAGGGAGTTCAGGCACCTTTCGTCAACCCTCCTAACAACAAAACAAGAGGTCTTTTATTTATAATATATTCTTCCATGAGGTGGGGGAGGGGAGACCGGAGTACGGGGGGGGGGGGTCTGCAACAAGCTTCCCTCCTCTCCACCCCTCTCCCTTTTTCTTCCCTTCTCCCATCTGAATAGTGATAAAGAGGAACGCAGAGACGTACCTTCATCTCTTCATTGATTTCCCTTTTCACGGGGTGAGCCGGCTTCCTGCTTCTTTTATTTTCCGGAGGTCTCCCTTCTTTCTCCATTTCTGCCATTTTTTTGTGTGTGTTTTGTTTTGTGCGTGCGTGCGTGTGTTGTTTGTCTGTGTGTGTCTGTGTGTGCGCGCGCGCGCGCGCGTGTATCTACTTTGGTGGAGATGAAATGGCTGCTGGTATTATTTGGGAAAAGCTTTTTTTTTGGGGGGGGAAGGTTGTGGGAGAGGAAGGGAGGGAGGCCGGGGGCGGCTTTTAGCGCTTGGGCGAAAGCGTCAACGGGTGTCAAAAGGAGAAAGCGGCTCTGGGAGGGTTGGGGCTGCGGGCGGGCCGGAGCGCGGGTTGCCCTGGCGCGTCAGCCATCTTCTGTCTCCCTGTCTGTCTGCAGGACCGAGCGCGAGAGACGGGCTCTGTGCGTGCATGGGGAGGGGGCGGCGAGGAAGAAGGAGGAGAGTCGGCAGGGAGAGAAAGAAAGAAGCCAGTCCAGTTCCTTCCAAAGAGCGGGCGTGCGCGGGGGGGGGGGGAGAGAAGCAGGACGTCCCCCTGGCCAGGCATTGGGCGGGGCTTCCAAACCCTCTCCGCTTTCTCCGTCTCCTGCTGCTGGTTAGGCACTGATTCAAAGAAGCAGGGAGGGGGCTTTTTATACTTAATTGTCATCACCGCTTTCTTTCCCCCCCCCTCCCACGCCCCCGCAGGGACTGTCGTGCCTTGTGGAAAATACAACAAGGAACTCCTCGGCTCCTTGCTTTCTCCCCCATCCTTTTTTTATGGTGGTCTTTTTGGTGGTCACCACATTATTATTATTATTATTATTATTATTATTATTATTATTATTATTATTATTATTATTATTATTATTATTATTATTATTATTATTATTATTATTATTATTATTATTATTATTATTATTATTAAATTTTTATACCGCCCTTCTCCCGAAGGACTCAGGGCGGTGTACAGGGCAATGGTCCTCGGTTACACGCTCTTGCTCACCCACCTAACCCCCTTCGAAACCCGGTGACGGGACGAAACGGCAGGGATCCTTTATTTAAAAAACGCCCTGTATTTACAAAGACGCGCTTAAGTAGCATGCACGGCTGGCCTCCAAACGTGCTCGTGTGGGGGTTTGGAAGAGAGGGAATTGAAAGGAAGGTCGCCTTAGGTTGCCGAAGCGGCCCACGGTAGTGGCAGCCAGTGGCAGTTTCTTAGGGCGAGTGTGTGTGTGTGTGTGTGTGTGTGTGTGTGTGTGTGTGTGTATGTGAAAGAGAGCGCGCACCCTGGAACCCGCAGCCTGAGGATGGAGGATGCTGAGTGCTCAGGACTGGCTGGCTGGCGGCCCGCTAGCCCGCCCCGCTATGCAATTCCACCTTTAGGAGAAAGAGGGAGGAAAAAGGCGCAAATGGAGGCTGCTCTCCACGCCTGTCTGCCCACGGCGCTGGGAAGGGAACGTTTCTACAGCCGCGTTGAAACCTCTCCAGCTGAGGCGGAGCTTGACGTTTTCGTGGGTGGGCGGCAGTTTGGAGGGTGCTGGGCCGCTGAAACGGCGCTAGTATTCGACAAGCAAAGACGTTACACCAACCGGGGGGGGGGTTTGCTTTGTTTTGATTTTGGCGGGAGGATCTTCTCCAGTCCCGCGCAGCTAGTCCTCAAGGAAAGCTTCGCTTAATGTGTGGCATCAGGCTTTTGTCCCAGCATATTAGGTTCCATCTATGCCAATAATCAGCTAAATGATTGTCTCTCTGTGTATGTGCCAATAATCAGCTAAATGATTGTGTGTGGCGGGGGGGGGAGCGGGTAAAGTTCGTCTCTACGAACATAATCTGAATTAATGGAAGGACTCTTTAACCCATCGTATCCCATAACCGAGTGTTATTTTTAAACATTAAAGTCTGGAAATTAAACATGATCTATCTTTCTCAAACCTTTCATTCAGTTCTTCAAGGCTGACTGCCTTTATAGATCGGGGAGTCCGAAACGCCATCGCCCCAGAGTCGTATTAGCACCCATCCTTTCATTCTGTTTGTTCTGTTCGAGAAATGACTCGAACTAAGTCCTCTCTGCCTCCGAGTTTTGTTTCGGAGAGACTTACTACTTCATCTCTGTTGAAAGAAAATAGAAAATGAATAGTATGATAGACGATACTTGGAACTAAGTGCTGGATTAACGGTACACACGGAAGAAGAATGCACTGATTATATTCGGTCGTACACACCTACTCTTTAGTAGCTCATAATTATCTGATACTATACAATATGGAGGTGTCCTTTTCCATTAGTGAAAATCATAATTAGGAAGTAATTTGTCATTATGTCTGAAGTTGATCTTAAAATTATATAGTACACACACACATACACACATGCACAATACCCAAATAGAAAATTACCCAAAATGTGCAAAAAGGCTTGATCTCCTTTAAAAAAAGTACAATCTGTCAAAATTAAATTTGGTTCCAATTCCTGATCTGCATTTTATTTATTACAGTTGGCTCATTGACACTAATGGGGCCCTGATTATAGGAAAAAGAGCATCATGCTAAGGCAGAATTTTAAAAATCTTTTAATCCAGATTCACATCCAATTCTGCTCCATTTATTCTGCAATTGATTTAGTTAAGAACAGATTTGCAGTCTGTAGCTCTTTTAGAAAAAAATTCCCAGACAATCTTCAATGCAATTTACTTCCAGAATTGAAGGATATTATTGCTTGGGATATATAGTGGAACATATATATAATGATACAGTAGAACTTTACAGTCTTTCAGTAATTACAGGAATACAAAATTGTAATGCATTCATCTATTCTGCAATATTTCTGCAATATTCATTTTAAAAACATTTTATCATTATTATTGTACATATACTGAAGAAGAGAGGTTCCTAAATTTTTTGCCATCACACCTCCCTTTAGTATAATCTTAATGTACATACTTCCCCTAAAACTCCAAACACCAAAATGAACATAAATGAACAATGAAAACAATACAGTGAAACTTTGGGGAAGAAGGATTTGTTGTAACAATGTACAATTCAACAAAGGGTTATTTACACCCCCCACCCCATGGAGTCTGTTTGCTCTTCCCAAGGAAGGTATACATCACAATTTGGGAAACCTTGCTATAGAGGTATGAGTTGGAATTAAAATTAGAGAATACCAATCATTTCCTCTCTAATACTTCCTTAGCATATGCTCATGATGTAGCAGTACCACATCTTGCTAAGATATGCTGTTCTACCATTGTGCTCCTGATTGGCTAACAAAATGTGTTGTATTGCCATTCTTCCTAAGGGACGTATATTCTAAGGGCACTGATTGATAAATAGCTATTAGCATGTATTTCCTTACTTAAAATTCAGGCATCTCTCCCAATCTCTCCCAATGACTGATGAATGTTGGTTTGTCTTTGTAAACATATCTTTCTAGAAAGAAGGGTGAAAAGTGCAATAAATTATATACTGAAGTAGCTTAAGCAGGAAATACACACACACACACACACACGTATTATACAAAATATTGGTGCACTGTTCAAGCCTTCACCTGTATGTCAAAGACGGCTATATGTTTGGGCCATGCTACTGTATTAGCTAGACTGGAACAAGTTTGGAAAAAAGTGTCTCAAAGGTGCTTTTTCAAAAGGTAAGAGGACTTTTTCCCTGAAGAAGAAGAAAAAGATGTTTTGTTTCTCATTGTTTCATTGGTTCTGGCAGGATGGGGGGGAGGGGGGTAGGTTGGAAGGATCATATTTCTTTGTAGTCATCTGGTCGTTAGCACTTTCCCTGAGAGCTCTTGAGGCCACTTGGGGGTTTATCTGTGCCCTCAGGGTCACCTGTAAGGTAAAGGTAAAGGTTCCCCCGCACATGCGTGCTAGTCGTTTCCAACTCTAGGGGCCGGTGCTCATCTCCGTTTCAAAGCCGAAGAGCCAGCGTTTGTCTGAGGACGTCTCCGTGGTCATGTGGCCGGCATGACTAGATGCCAAAGGCGCACGGAACGCTGTTACCAGAGTGCAAATGGGGATGGAATCTCCTTGGAACTGCTGAAAGGACTGAGTTGTAGACAGGGCCCAAATTGATCATTGGTTTGAAAGAGGGGTAAAAGAGACCATTTATGTTAACATTGAACGGTTCTCTCTCAACGGCGAGAGAGGGATAAGAACCCCACTATCTCCTTTCAGCAGTCCTTTCACAAGTTCCAAGAAGGTTCCTCCCCCATTTGCACTTTGATACAGGTGACCCCGAGGGCACAGATAAACCCCCAAGTGGCTTCAAGAGCTCTCAGGGAGAGTGTTAATGACCAGATGACTGCAAAGAAATATGATCCTTTCAACCTTAAACCTCTGCCCCAATTCTGTCAGAACAAATCGCCTCCATCATCCTGCCAGAACTGATGAAGTTTCTTGGATGAGAAGTGAAATGTCTTCCTCCTCCTCCTCCTCCACCTCCTCCTCCTCCTCCTCCTCCTCCTCCTCAGGGAAAAAACAGACTAGTTGCCTTTTGGAAAAGCTCCTTTGAGACAACTATGATCTGGATGACTGAGAATCTCCACAGATATTTGGGAAAAAATGAAATCACATCACAATACAAATCAAAATGCTGAAGGTTAGAACACTTGAAATGACACCATGCAAAACAGTTTGAGCAAAGGGTTTGTAAGGATATTCCAATGTCTGTGTAAACTACAAGTGATGAGAGGACCCAAATCATGGGCTACTGCCACCTAATCAAATAGAGGCAGAGCAGAAATGTGGATAAAAGAAATTCTGACTCAAATCTCTTACTCATTGTATGAAACCCATGGTTATTTTTTTATTTTTTTATTTTTTTTAATTCCATTTATATCCCGCCCTTCTCTGAAGACTCAGGGTGGCTTACAAGCTTAGCAGTAGCCTTCATTCTATGTATATGCCTGCTTATTAGGGCTTTCACACACACCCCAAGCGGCATTATTACAAAGTCAGCTTTTTGCCCCCAACAATCTGGGTCCTCATTTTACCTGCCTCGGAAGGATGGAAGGCTGAGTCAACCTTGAGCCTGGTGGGATGCGAACCTGCACTAAATGCAGGCAGCTGGTGTTACTTAAGGAGGCATTAGCCCATTATAATAATCCCATTATAATATAATATAATATTATAATATAATATAATATATAATATTATAATATATTATATTATAATATAATATAATCCCATTATATGGCTGGAAAACTGAGACTAGACAACAGTATCTTTTTAAAATGTACACGCAATAAATGTACATCAGAAATAGCATTTATGCATGGTGCATAATCATACCTGATCCCTTCAGTAGTCAATACAGTCATTGACCCATTTACCTTCTGGTTATTAAGTCCCAGATTTGGTTAATAGTGCTCTCTAGTATTTATGTTTCCTCATCATTGTCTTTATGAACTGATGGCAGCATACTTATTATGGAAAAGCATAAATAATAGTAAAAGGTATGGATCTACAATGTACAGTATCTGTTTTCTTTATTTAATAGAAAGCTAGAAAATTCCTATTCTGCAAAGCATTTTTCTTGTCCTTAAGCCACCTGTCAGGACCCACCTCAATCCACATCTTAGGAAATAAGAACTCTTGGATGCAAGTTTAGTCCAAAAGGAAAATGTTTACTAGGATGGAATCGATTGTGGCAATACAAGACGGAATCTAACAAAGTTACATTTCAATCCTATATAAAGCATTCCCATTTCAGCCCCCTCCCCTCATCCATTTGGTCAGGCTCCCATCATTTGTTTAGGTGTCAGGCCCTTCCGTGGGAAAGGGAACTCTCCTTGTTTTTATTGTTATTGCTTCTTCCTTTACAGTTGTAAATGAAGATGCGATCCAGATCTGTGTCTCCCCCTCTCTCCCCCAGTTCAAACGTTTCCCTGTTGTATGAAGATCGCCTTAAGTAACCATCCTCTCCCCCCCTCGGAGAGATGGCAGAATCCCCAGAATAAGCACAATGTTCTACCTATACATTTATGAAATGTGATATAAATGGATTCTGACATTCGGCTCTCCTTTCAGAAAAAAGATGAGTTCATCTGTGGGGAAAAGAAAACATATAAATGTTAGCCTGGTTTGTTCGGATATTCTGTATGAAACCTCTTAAGCAACTTAGGTGCTTTAACATGGAGTTTGTTAACCCACTCATTTTCTGAGGAGGGGAGGTGTTTCCATGCCACTAAATATTTTATCGTTCCAATCTAAGATTTCTTTTACTTCAAAATGTTGTTCTCCTTCCACCATGATGGGGGTGGTGGTGGTGGGATTTTTGCTCGTAGTGGTGATTGTTGTTCTCTCTTTAATAGACTGCAGTGAAAGGTTGGGTGTATTCGTCTAAGATTTTTGGGTAGTTCTAATTCAACTGTTACTGGGTTTATGATTCTTTTAATTGGAAAGGGTCCAATATATTTTGGTCCTAGTTTTTTACAGGGTTGGAGTGATTTCAGGTATTTTGTGGATAAATATACCATCTCTCCTACCCTAAATGGTGTGGGATCGGTTCTTTTTTTGTCTGCCTGTGTCTTGTATGCTTTTCTGGCATCTTCCAACACTTTCCTAATGATTGGCCATGTATTTTGTAATTGAGCAATCCATTCCTTCAGATCAGGGATGACCGGTTCTTTTGGGGTTAGTTCTGGTATTGGGTTGAAACTCTGGCCTGTAGCTACTTGAAAAGGGGTGTAACCTGTGCTTGAGTGGACTGCATTATTATATGCTACTTCTGCGAAAGGCAGTAGGTCCGTCCAGTCGGACTGCTGAAAATTAATAAAGCATCTCAGATATTGTTCAAGTATATTATTAAGTCTTTCAGAAGCTCCGTCTGTCTGAGGATGGTGACTAGATGACAGTCCTTGGGTGGTTCCTAAGAGGGATAAAAATTCTTTCCAAAATGCCGATGTAAATTGCACCCCTCTGTCAGATATGATGCGTTGTGGTACCCCGTGCAATCTGTAAATATGCTGTACAAAAAGTTTTGCTAATGCTTTTGCGGTCGGGATTTTTTGGCAAGGTATGAAATGTACTTGCTTAGAGTTTTTCTTTATGAATCTTTCCATTTCTGACATTTCCCTTGGGCTCATGGCATACATCCTGGGTTTTGGGAGTTTTGCCCCGGGTTTGAATTCTATAGCACAGTCAGTGGGGCGGTGGGGGGGAAGCTCATCTGCCCGTTCCTCACTGAAAACCTCAGCAAGGTCCCTGTATTCCTCCGGTATCTCTGGTAACTTCTTCTCTTCCTCCACTGCTGCTGCCTCCTCCCTCTGGGTTGGGGGGGGGTGCTTTTGGAGTCTAAGTTCTTCTGCCCCCCCTTTGGGAAATTGAGTTCTGCTGTCCTCCAGTTTATCCCGGGGTTCCATTTCTTCAGCCATTCCAGTCCTAGAATCATTGGGCATTCCATGCCTGGGGCCACTATAAATGTTATGTCCTCCTCATGGGGTCCCAGTGATAGGTGGATTGGTAAAGTGGCTAGGGTGGCTGGCCCCCCCTGCTATTGTCCCATCTAATTGACTAAAAGAGATTGGTTGTTTTAGCCTCCTCACTGGGATGCTCAATCTCTCCATCAGCGTTGGGCTGATAAGGCAGCGGATGCACCCAGAGTCTATCAGAGCTTTTATTTTGGCTGCTTCAGGCATAGGGGAAGCTAATATAGTCACTGTCTTAAGTATGGGTGGAAGGGGTCCACTTACCAATGGTTCTCCCTCTGAGCTGTCTTCCGAGTTGTCCACCGTCCCTGCGGTGCAGGCCGGAGTCCAATCCCAGTTCCTGGCAGGAATTGTGGACTCTACAGCCTCTGTCCCCTTCATGGAAGATTCTTTTGTGTTGTCTTGGGACTTCCCCGGCTTCTTGGAGGATGATGCCTCTGGTTTTCATGGGGGGGCTTTTGAACGACATTCTGCAGCACGGTGGCCCTCTCTCCCGCAGTTGAAACAACCCGTTGATTTTTTGGCTGTGGCTGGTGGTCTCTCCCCCTCGCGTGTTTGCTCGGGTGGCAGGCGGCCCCATGGTTTTCCTCTGCGGTGTCTCTTCAGTAGGTCTATTTCCACTTCCTCTGCCAGGATGTACCAGTTGTCGAGATGGGGTGGGTCTCCTCGAGGCAGGCAAGCGTCATACAGGTCATAGTTTAGACCATCTTTGAAGTGGCTAAGGAGTATGTCTTCTGGCCAGTTCAGCTTGCTGGCAATGACTCGGAATTCTTGAGTATAATCAGCCACTGCTCGCCTGCCCTGCCTCACCATTTTGATTCTCTCCCGGGCCTTACGGTCAGCCAAAGGATCCTTGAACCGCCGCCTCAAAGATGACATGAATCGGTTGAAGTTGTCGAGTTCTGGGGCGTTGGAGTCGTGCAAGTTCACCACCCAGTCTGCAGCCAATCCGTCCAGGGCGAATTGCACAATCCGGATGCGTGTTTTGTCACTAGGGATATCCCGGCCGTACTCTTCCATGTAGCTGAGGACTAGGGTTAGGAAGAATCCCAGTCGTGATGGCTCCCCCTTGAATTTGACTTCCAGGGGCGGGAGTCTTTGGCTGGAGCGTTGTCTGCGCCGTGGCCGGTATTGCTCCTCATCCTGGTCCCCGTCTGTGGTTCTGGGGGGGGTTACTGCTTAGGCAGCAATTCCTGTTCCATTGGACGGCCCCGGGGTTTCAGGTGCTGGATCCCCTCCGTTACCTTTCCAGTTGCGTCCCCAGGCGCTGCCTCGGTTTTCAGCTCTCTCCTCCCTTAGTGAGCTCAGGGTTGCTTTCATCAGATCAATGGCCTTTTCCAGGATCCGCTCCTCCTCACTGGCGTGCAGGGAACTCTCCATCTCTTGCCTCCATTCCGTTTTGTGGTTACTCCGCCTCAGGGTCACTTCTCCCGAAGCCTTTTCCCACTCACTTTTCCTTCCAACGCCCATCGACCACCAGGGTTTTCGGTCGTACTGCTCCACCACTTCTTCCCCGGGGAAATATGCCGCTTCAGCTTCCCATCGTCTCTGGGATTCCATTTGGGGGGAAGACTCCCCCTCCATGGGGCTTCCCTCCTCTCTTGCTTCGTCGCCAGACATTGTATTTGTTGCAAAGTCCCCCGGTAAGGTTTTCCTTTCCAGGTTGACTCTTATAGCAGATTCCGTCTACTGTCAGGACCCACCTCAATCCACATCTTAGGAAATAAGAACTCTTGGATGCAAGTTTAGTCCAAAAGGAAAATGTTTACTAGGATGGAATCGATTGTGGCAATACAAGACGGAATCTAACAAAGTTACATTTCAATCCTATATAAAGCATTCCCATTTCAGCCCCCTCCCCTCATCCATTTGGTCAGGCTCCCATCATTTGCTTAAGTGTCAGGCCCTTCCGTGGGAAAGGGAACTCTCCTTGTTTTTATTGTTATTGCTTCTTCCTTTACAGTTGTAAATGAAGATGCGATCCAGATCTGTGTCTCCCCCTCCCTCCCCCAGTTCAAACGTTTCCCTGTTGTTTGAAGATCGCCTTAAGTAACCATTCTCTCCCCCCCCTCGGAGAGATGGCAGAATCCCCAGAATAAGCACAATGTTCTACCTATACATTTATGAAATGTGATATAAATGGATTCTGACACCACCATTGTAATTGTTGCCAGCATCCAGTAAAGATTGTGAAATTAACTATTACATTTGTCTCATCAATCTGGTAATCTAGACTACAGCTTCATCCATGAAGGACTCCTAATCATGGAAGCTACATCAAGAAGAAAGCGCTCCTTGCCATGAGCAAGTCAATGTGTAAACTGTCACTAAGCCACCAGTGGAAGTTGGCAATATTTGCAATGTTAGTTGTTGTAAATTGTCCAAGAAAGAGGTCTACAAGGAATGGATGAATAAAAACAGTGATATAAATATAAAATTGTATCAATTATTTCTTTCACACAGTGTTGAAATTTGAGGTGGTAGGATTTAACTATTGCCAAGCAAACTTGCAGCTTTATATATAATAATAATAACAACAATAATAATAATAATAGGATGCTGGCAGCAACCCGTGTCAACCATTAGTGCCAGTCAATTTGAATGTTTAGTTGACTGAGGTTCATGTTTAATGAATAAAAGTATAATTTTATTTATTTATTTATTTTATTAGACTTATATACCGCCCTTCTCCCGTAGGACTCAGGGCGGTTCACAAGGTTTTTAAAAAACAATACAGCAAATTACAAAAATTAAAAACAATTAAAATGATTACATTAACCTTGAAATAAAAACCCCAATTAGAATACAATTGAAACCCCAGTTAATACTCTCAGTCCAGGCCAGAAAGCTCAAAGAGCCAGGTCTTCAGGTCCCGGCGGAATGAGCGAAGGTCAGGGGAAGTCCTAAGCTCTACAGGCAGCTGGTTCCAAAGGGCCGGCGCACCCACAGAGAAGGCCCTCCCCCTGGGTATTGTCCTCTGGCAATCTTTTACCGGCGGTACCCTGAGAAGACCCTAATGATGATGATGATGATGATGATGAAGAGACCTTGGAGGTCATCTAGTCCAACCCCCTGCTCAGGCAGGAAACCCTATACCATTTCAGACAAATGTCTGTCCAGTCTCTTCTTAAAAACTTCCAGTGTTGGAGCATTCACAGCTTCTGGAGGTAGGTTGTTCCACTGTTTAATTGTTCTGTCAGAAAATTTTTCCTTAGTTCTAGGCTGCTTCTCTCTTTGGTTAGCTTCCAACCGTTGCTTCTTGTCCTGCCTTCAGGTGCTTTGGAGTATAGCTTGACTCCCTCTTCTTTGTGGCAGCCCCTGAGATATTGGAACACTGCTATCATGTCACCCCTAGTCCTTCTCTTTATTAGACTAGAGAGACATACCCAATTCCAGCAACCGTTCCTTATATGTTTTACCCTCCAGTCCCCTGATCATCTTTGTTGCTCTTCTCTGTACTCTTTCTAGAGTTTCAGCATCCTTTTACATTGTGGTGACCATTTTTAAGTAGAATAGAACAGAACAGAACAGAACAGAATCTGGAAGGGACTTTGGAAGTCTTCTAGTCCAGCCCCTTGCTCAAGCCGGAGGACCTATATCACTTCAGACACATGCCTGCCTAGTCTTTTCTTAAAAATCTCCAGTGATGGAGCTCCCACGATTTCTGAAGGCAAGCTGTTCCACTGGTTAATTGTCCTCAGTGTTAGGAAGTTTCTTCTTAATTCCAGGTTGCTTCTCTCTTTGATCAGTTTCCAACCAATGTTTCTTGTCCTACTTTTGGTGCTTTGGGAAATAATTTGACCCTGTCTTCTTTGTAGCAGCCCCTCAAATACTGGAATATTGCTATCATGTTACCCCTATTTCTTCTTTTCTTTAGACTAGCCAAACCCAATTCCTTCAGCTGTTCTTCATGTTTTAGTCTCCAGGCCTTTGATCATCTTAGTTGCTCTTCTCTGAATTTTTTCCAAAGTCTCATCATCTTTTTTGTTGGTTGCAGTATTCCAGGTATGGTCTTACTAGGGTTTTGTAAAATGGTACTAATACTTCGCATGATATTGATTCTATGCCTCTGTTTTTACAACCCAGGATTGTATTAGCTTTTTTGGTGGCTGCTGCACATTGCTGGCTCATATTCAAGTGATCCTCCACTAGAACTACAAGGTCCCTCTCACAGTTACTGTTTTTGAGCCAGGTCTCGCCTAATCTGCATTTATATCTCTGATTTCTGCTGTTTTTCTGCACATTAAAGTTCATTTTTCTGGATGGGGGCCGTTGTTCAAGTTTGTCAAGATCTTTTTGGAGCCTGAGCTTGTCTTCTGGGGTGTTGGTTATTCCTGCCAGTTTAGCGTCATCTGCATTTGTTTGTTTTGAACTTATAGTTGTACTCAATGGATTAAAATCAATGGATATTTTGCAGTTGGGTTTAATGGGGTGTGAACTGAATGTTAAACATTAACTTTTTTGTTTTAGAAAAAGATTTGCTTCATCAAAAAGCAATACATTCTAATCTATAAAAGCTTCATCCTTTAACCGTAGCTGTGCATACACAAATACAAGCGTGGATGGGGTAAACTCTTAAATAATAATAATAAATTGAATTGTAAAGTAGTTGGTGCTCTCTGGGCTTGATTATTTGCTTGCAGACATTTCATCTGTCTCTTTCACCTCTTCTATTTGTTCTTGCTTTTCTTAAGTGGTCTTGCAGAATCTGCAGGAATTGTCACTGGAATCTCTAGTTCAATGAAATCTATCTCTTGAAGAAACCATTCAAGACTTCTTCAAATGGCTTTCCTTGGCATCTGCTAGACAAGTTGAGCAGTTAGAGGTTAATGGTCTATGACTGGGAATGCAGCATCCTATGGTTTAATTTTTTTATACAAATAGAAATCAGCAGGACATTTTTGCAGGAATCCCAGGAAGGCAACTAGTCCACAGTATAAGATGATGGACACAGCTTGTGATGTGGAGCCACAGGTAATCATTTTGTTTCCTACATTTGAACAGACTATCACTTCCAAAAATAGTTTAATATAATACTATTGGGCTGTATTATTTTGACCTCTTATTGTGGTTTGGTCTTACTCACTTTAACATCTCTAAGCCTAAATAATATTTGGGCAATTAGTGAAATAATATTTGAAATATAAGTAATTACATAATTTTTCACTAGTTAAAATATTTTCTTCAGTGAAAGGATATAGTTGATATATCTAGAAATTGTAGCTGACATTTCATATAAATTTCACAATCAATTTGCAAATTTATTGATGTATTCTCAGCAATGGGAATTCTGAAATTTTAAGTCTATACACCTGGAGTGTAATCAGTTTCACGAAGAATGTTTCAGATTATGGACTCCTATGTCATATTAGGCAAACTTTGATGGAAGAAAAGCATTCCTCTTGGGGGAGACAAAAGAAAAAATTCCTCCTTTAGATTTAAAGAGGTCCTTCCCATGTTCATTTCTGTTAGTATTTCTATTTTGCTGATCATTAAATCTCATGACCAATCAGAGATGGTTGATTCACTGGGCGAATCAATTTTAACTGATTTTCTCAGTTTAATTTTTAATCAATCAATTAGTTAATGAAATGTTCTGCTCCTGGTATATCACAATATAGGAAATGATACAGCGATAATGTTGCTTGTCCACCTGAAACATGAATTTGAATATTCTGTTTAAAGTTTCTGTGAAGAAGCTAATTTCTAAAATGTAGCAGACTTTCAAGGCAGCAATAGAAGACTGAGCTATGAATCTGATCTTTGCAGAGCTGACAAATGTGGCCAAAATAGAAACCAGCGAATACAGAAATCTAAAATAAAGCCACACTGTGTGCAACAACACATTTGCAATTTTTTTATATATGCTATTTGGTATTGTTTGGTACAGCACATTTTTTCATATATTTGACAAATTTTCATAATTTATCAGCTAAGGTCACATAATTCATGTATATAAAGATTCCTGCCCCAGTCTTCTTTTATGCAATGGATTTTATTTACAGACATTGGCCAGGTAAAATTCTAAAACATTAAGAAATAGAAAAATTGGCCATATAAAATACTGTTAAGATATTAGAAACTCAAAGCCACATCAAAAGTCTGGATTTTTAACTTACCATCAGGGAGTTTTCAGAAGAAGGAAAAAAAACCTAGGATATTTCTTCTTCAGAAAATATTTAATTAGATGTTTAATATTTATTTATCTATTATTAGGGTTTTTTAATGCTTGGCTGGAAACATGTTATTAATTGGCTTAAAACCATCAAAACGCATTACAGAATGGGCAAAATTTGTTCTATGCTAGAGCCTATCTCCCTTTCTTAAAATGAAAATTTGGAAGTTTGATTCTTTGGTAAGAGGGGTACCATGGACTACTGTGGCTAATGTCTCTCTGTCTCAAAAAGGGTATTGTTGATAAAGAGGTCAACAGCAAATAGTACTGAAGCTAAAATGATGCTTATATAATGTCATAATCATACAAGTGCCACAAGAATGTGTTATCGTTTGCCTTCTCCCTGTGGATACCCATAGTAGTTTATTATATATGTCCCTACAAAGAGGCCACTTGGGCCTCTAGTATCCCCATTGACATTAGGGACGTGTTCACTTGATTTAGGTGTTGGGGAAAAATAAACTTGACTCTTATCTGCATATTGATGATTCCTCAGCATACAAGTTGAATGACTGCTCTTAGATGTTAAAAGGCATTGACGTCAAGAGTGCCATGACATCCCTCAGAATAATATCACATTGCAAAGATACATTTGATTAACATAATTCTATTAAATCATCCCTGCATGGAATGGTAGAACCCCTGTAACATAGTGCCCCAACCACCACAGTCAAACCAGGAGTATATTGTGGTCAATGGTATTAAAAGCTGCTAACAAGTCAAGCAGTGTCAATGATACATTTGCTCTGTCTCTTGAAATGAATTTATTTGACAAGATGACAAAGGGAGAATATGTTTGCTGGCCTAAACCCAAGCTGGAAAGGGTCAAAATAGCTGGTATTGTCTTTCAAGAATGTTTGCAGCTGCACAAACATTGATACACTCAGGCACATGGTCCCAAACTGGGAAAGGTTGTTAGCTTACAAATTAGGCTATGGGAAAAGCTTCTTCAAGAATTATTTAGAAAAATAATTGCCTCCTGTTGAACAGAAGCAGTTTCACAATTATTTAATATAGAGTAGAATTAATAGAAATTCTTATTTTTCTTAAAATCTAATATAGAAACATGCAACTTTCTAAATGTAGCCTTTGATACTCCTAAGTATCCTAGGTGTTTGCATAATGCTAGACAAGGTCAAAAATCCAAATTCAGTTGGATAGTTTGTGGTTGAGCGCTTTGTGAAGACCCAGTCATGTCTCAATGTCTTGTGTGAACCATGCCATCATGACAAGCTATTTTGTGTTGCTTATGGAAGTACAGCATATTTTCTGAATGCAGGAATTGAACTTAATTAACCTGGTTTTACTTCTTTCATGATTCAAGCACTTTGGCTTGCTGGCTGCTAAGAATGATCTATTATCTTCCAGAGTTTCAAGAGAAGTGAGCTTCATTGAAAATTTGGCTCTTTACTCATTCTTTTTCCAAATAGTATTCTCTTTTACCTCTTTCATTTGGGCTAACAGAAGGTTCCCTTGACACTGGGAATCAAAATCTGTGGCAAGTGAGAGATTCTCGACAGGCCTTTCCAACAACTTCTGATGGAGGGAGGAACTAGGAGGATCAGCTACATTAGGGGTACTAGGGGGATCAGCTACATCATGTGATGTGTTGCGACATATCGTGACTTTTTTGCCATTGCCGGCAATGGGGTGGGCGCGGTTTTCCTATGATGCATTCAGCCAATGGGCCGGCAGTTTGACACCCCTGAGCTAAAGGTAAAGGTTCCCCCGCACATGCGTGCTAGTCGTTTCCAACTCTAGGGGCCGGTGCTCCTCTCCGTTTCAAAGCCGAAGAGCCAGCGCTTGTCCGAGGACGTCTCCGTGGTCATGTGGCTGGCATGACTAGACGCCAAAGGCGCACAGAACGCTGTTACCTTCCCACCGTAGTGGTCCCTATTTTTCTACTTGCATTTTTACGTGCTTTTGAACTGCTAGGTTGGCAGAAGCTGGGACGAGTAACAGGCGCTCACTCTGTTACGCGGCACTCGGGATTCGACCTGCCAAACTGCCGACCTTCTGATCGACAAGCTCAGTGTCCTAACCCACTGAGCCACCGCGTCCCTCCACCCCTGAGCTACGCTGAACTTAATACTAATAGGAAAGAAATAGTGGAGGTAGTGGAGGCTATAGGAACCATGTCAGAGAGTGAGCATGTGATCCTGGAATAGACCATACTGCAGGCAAGGAGAACTGAAGGCAGTCAGATTAGTATTTTAATGTGTTCTAGATTTCTAGGAACTGATATTTGTTTCTGCTTATTAAGCTTTCTTTCCTACTGCTGCTTTGCATGCCAGATTCCCTTTCCCATCTTTTAATTCACAGACTCTCTACACAACTACAGAGTTGGTATCTTAACACTTGTAACACCTTAAAAATATTCTGCGATCTCTGTGCGCTTTTCATTAGTTGATATCGTACAGACTCAGGCTTCATTATCTTTATGTTAAAGTTCCAGGGACCTCTCATGTTTCTCACAGATTCTCCTCTTTCTTCTTCTGCCCTAATCTCTGCATTTCTTGGCTATTATTATAAAATTAGCCAGCTGTAGATTCAGTAAACAAACATTCTTTTCACTGGACAGTTTCTCTGCTCTGAAAGCAGGATTGTGCCCACACTCTGCAATAGTTGCTTATTGGAGCATTACAGGAAAATAGGACAAGAAATCTGACCCTAGAGAATCTGGATAAGGCTCCCAATAATCATGACTGCCTTAAGACTAATAGAGGTACAGTAGGTATATTTTTACTGTTTTAGTGACTTGATATCTCCCTTTCTGGGGTAAGTCACTCTTTCCAAACATTGGTGTGGAAACCTGGAGCAAGTTGAGAAGTCTCCTCTTTTGTTTTTAAATGAAAAGAAGAGGCATAAATTATTGGCTTTTAGGGGAAAAAAATCCCCCATGTAAAAGTTGGACCTATTCAAGCTTTTGTTTTCTTATTCCATCTCCAGGTTAATTGGAAAGGCTGTGAATGGTATGGAGCATCTGCTTCCAGGAAAGCTCCCCCCATTCTGTGCTCCCCACTCTGCCAGCCTTGAGCGTGAGTAGCATTTTTGCCAAAATAGGCAGCACCTCACTTCTCCCCTCCAGATTGACAAAACGTTTTTGACAAAAACATGCAGAAATTCCTCATTTGGGAAAGGTTGCTTCTAATAAGGACTACAATATGTTTTATCAAATCATGTTAGGTACATTGTGGAAAAAGAATTAATGGGTGTTTTGCTTGGAGTGTCACAGCACCTGTATTGTCACTGCAGTTTTGAGGAAGAAGCAAGGTGCTATACACCAAAGGAAAAATGATGGTCACAGTGGGCAAGCTGCAGCTCCATGGCACTCTACTGACCTCAGTAATGAATAGAAAGAGTTAAATCTCTTGACTCATGTCACTTCTAGTAAATGTTTAGTTTCAACCTATAAAAAAGAACATTAAATAAAAATTAAAATTAAGAATGGAAAAGAAGCCCTCCAGAAATGAAGTAGTTAAACTAACAGCCACAGAAAATAGACATGTAGTATATAATAAGAGTGGGGTTTTTTTGGGGGGGCAGGTAGGTATTTGTTGTTGGATAAACACTAGGAAGAAAAGGACATTTTCCCCCCAAGTTGAGTAGATAAAATCCCCATGTTAGGAAAGGTCTAATCAAGAGTCAGTGCTGTGATGAAAGACTGAACTTAAATTTCAGTCTTTATCAGAATTGCTGACAGAAGATAAAACCTCATATAATATATGAGAGCTGGTGATTTTTCTTAATTGAGAGATTGTAAGTGAAATCAGATTTCATCAAGAAAACAAATAGTACAGGTAGTCTTCAATTTATGACTGGTCACTTAGTGACTGTTCAAAGTTATGATGGTCCTCCTTAAAAGTTATTTACGACCCACTTCTGAAGTTTGATGGCCACCCCCACTCCTTATGGTCACGTGACAGCATTTTGGGCACTCAGCAACCATTTATAGCTATCTGCAACATTCCACGGTCGCGTGTGCAATTCACAGCATTTTTGCTGAAAAATCTGCATTTGTTTTTTTGGTTTTTGGCAAAAGCACCCCATAGTTAAGTGGCAAAAATGCCACTTAACAGGCATGCATTCATTTAAATACCACTGCAAACAAAGGTAATAGAATCTCATTGGTCATGTGAGATGACCCACTTTACGATCATCATGGCTTATAACCCTAATAGGCAGGTTCCATTATAGTTACAAGTCGAGGATTACCTTCAAGGAAATAACCTTTACCATCTCTTAGGAGTGGTTCAGAACAATGCTCAATGAAATGGCTGCCAGGTTCCTGCACTTCATTCCCTTTCAGTACATTGTCACTATTTGTGATGATGTACGATAATATACAACAATATTAAGGAAGCCCATTTGGATGTTTTGTGTATATAGTCTTTACAACCATTCAAACAACAAAGCTAACTCTCAACCCACCTAAATGCTATATGGGAAAGGACCAAATACAATATTTAGAGTATCTAATTGGAGGTGTTGTGGCCAAAACCTGGCTCACCTGAAGCATCAAAATCACTTTGTAGATAAAACATAATTTTATTGGCATACAATCAATAAATGTTGTACCTGAGTTTCCAGCAAAACTGAGCAGCCCTGATCAAAAGCGGAATGAGAACTTAGATATCTTGGGCCCATTACTGCAAAAACAGACTTTTCTGAGGTCAGGGAATCATCCCCCCTGAAAACCGCCAACTGGTCCCATATGTAGAACAGTTCTGGAATTCATCTTCATTTATTCACTCTTATTGTGAGCAGTGTACAGGAAATTATCTAGTGTATTGAATAATGTACTCAGCAGTGCAGAACTAAAGAAAGAAAAAAGGCAGAATAAGAATGAATGATGCTTTTTTCCATAGTTCTGCACTGCTGGATAAGATTTTGACTGCCATACCGTCCAGCATTAGAGTTTTTTTTAAACAGTCCAACAGGATTGCTCTGCCTGAAAGAAACTATTGAGACCAAATCCCCCTGAGTTCAGTGGGAGTTATTTTGAAGTACACAGGGATTAGATTTTAGGCCATATTTCAGAATGTGTGGAAGCTATGTGTGGTGGATCCATTTTTGAATCTTAAGAAGTTGCTCCTTATTCCAGGCTTCTATGGGGGCTTCTGGTTCCCCACTGTCTTCACACGCATGTATTAGTTTCTGAAAATAATAGCTTCAACCTCTAGTAGCTACTAGCTTCTGAAGAAGCGGTGTGAGTCTAGCAAAGTAAGTAGCAGCTTAGTTTTTAAAGGGATTATGTTTTGTACCCACTCTCCCCTATACTTTTTAAGTATTTCCACAGACCTTTATACTGCACTGTAAGTGGCAAAAGGGAAACAATCATATATTTATTTTTCTAGCTCTAATTTACATTTCACATATTTAAATAAAGGCCACTTGTTTGTAAATTTATAATCTTCAAGAATTCATGCAACAATAACCATATAAGGTACTAATTCTTTATGCCTCCAATGATTTTATCACTAGCCCTCATAATGAATAAAAACTTGGATCAACTGGAATCTCCTGTATCTTTAAATTAAACTACTGATTCCCTCTTTTAATTTATTTTATTATAAAACAGTCTATCCTACAGGATATGTACATTTCCAGCAAGTAGACCAATAATTTATAGGTATCTTATTTAAATTTTCTTACATTAGTACACAAGGATACTTTATAACCAGAGACTATGCTGGCATACAAAGTGTTCTTGCCAGAATTTCACATAGCACTCCCTACTTTTTAATGTTAAAACCTGATAAAATATAATTACTGAACAAAAAAATGGTGCTGACTTGCTGGGTTATGGTTATAGATTCAGTCACAGATTTTGGTGGTTTTCTCATAAGCATTAGGTTGTGTCATTCACATGGGCTGGCTCAGAATTTTGTAAATCCACTCCCTTTTCCCCCCCTTAAATGAAAAGGCAGTCTAGCTTGGTCCGTTTAAAAACAGCAGAATTGATCTCATTGTCCATGAGCTTCCACTGAGTGACCAAATAAAGGATTGGAGCTTTCTTCCTCCACCTAATTAGAGATAGTAGAGTCATACACTGCACATTTAATTAAGAAACATTAACCTAAGTGCACAAGAGCAGACCTATTAATGGAGGAATCCAGAACCTGAAGGGTAAGCAGTCTAATGATGAAGTATTAGCTTAGGTCAACATTCAAGGCAACATAAATACCAGAGGCCGTTTTAGAATCACAAAAACCTTCTCAATAACCCTCTTTTACTTAGCCTTTTGTCCTTATTAAAAAGATTCGTAAACATTCTGTCCAGAGTAGTTATGTAAAAGTTGAAGTATCTATACTTCCCTTTGTTTTGACATATCCAGAACACCTCTGAATTAGATAGTTGCTTTAGAGCTAGGCACTAGGCATTAGTCCTTAAACAAGAAAAGTAGGCCAGCATAAAATGTGCTACCCCAATTCCTAGCCCTTATTTTACCACAGTAATTAGGCTGGAGACTGGTGCTGTTCTTACTTCCTTGACCTGGAACAAGTTAGGGAAACTGATTACTGGATCCCTCCAGTTTTGTTTCCCCTCTTACCAAGCATGGCCGATCCGTGGAAGAAACATCACCACCTCTATTCTCTTTAATACAGTGTGTAGCAGTACACTTGGAATGGATGTTACCTGTCAAATTGTCTCTAACTTATAACAGATGCAGAAGTATTCCATGTATGTGATCTATCAGTTGAACGATTTCTAAACATGGGTCTAGTGCTCTTTTGACAGAGTTAAACCCCTATCTGAAATAGTCAGACCGAGTAAAGGCATGGAGGGTATAACAGCATGAAAAAGCAATGGATAGGGAATGATTAGTGCCTCAAGGAAGTGCTGAGGCCAGCAGTGAGTCCACTGTCCCTGTGACCGGCAATACCCAGAATTAATCTGTGGATAGCCAAAGAACCGAAATGAAGAATGGAAAATGACTTCCCTTCCTCCCCATACAAGTAATCCTCATTTAACAACCACAATTGGAACTGGCAACCCAGTCATTAAGCAAAGCTTAAGCAAAACTGTGACTGTGCTTATGATCTTATTTCAGTTTTGTTTGGAACGTGGCTCAAGATCCAAAACAAATAAACTCACTTGGAATTCCAGCAACAAAGTTTTTATTTCAAAAGAAGCGTTTGCAAAGGCTTGGTGGACTGAAACACACACAGGAGTTCAGCCACACCTTACAGAGCTGTTAGACACATTTTTATATCCTATCCCCGACGCAGATTCCCACTCCCCTATCGCACTCAACACCCCTTCCCTAATCATCCGATAAACTTTCCCAACCGCCTAAAACCACTGTCCTTCCCATGTTCCAGGAAGCCCCTTTGTCCATATCCTATCTTTCACCATCTAATTTTCTGTTACCACAGTCCGTCTCCTATAGTTGTTTCGATATTTCCTCTTATAATTTGTAACTTCTGCTTTTCACATTTGTACTTGTCAATAGTTAGATAAAATATTATTTCTGATCTTCAGTTGGCTTCTGCTTCAACCTTTAGACTCATTAGAAATTTCTGAATAATACTTTTATTCCTTTCAGCTTCCTCTGCTTTACAGACCTGTGAAAATTGTAAATATGAGGATTGGTTGCAAAGTTACTTTTTCAACGCCACCATAACTGTGAATAGTTGCTGTAGAAGGCAGTCGCTAAACAAGGACTACTTGTACATTAAAAAAATAAAAACTTCCTGTTGACAGAAGCAGCATAAAATCTGTACTGCAATCAATGGGGACAAAACCAGCAATAAAGAGCTGGTTAAACCTGGTTCTCTTTCCTGGTTTAAAGTTACCTTCTGTGCAATACAGTATGAGCAGTCTACAGAGCACTCAGCTGAATGCTAGTCCTGAATTTTAAGACCAAGTTTAACTCTTTTTAACTCCTATTTAAAAAAAACAAATATTGTGCTCTTTCAAAAGAATGCCTAATTCTTTTTTATAAGCAGTGGCATAAGATCTGCTAAGTCAGGGATGTCAAACTGCCAGCCCGCAGGCCGGATGCGTCATGCCGAAACCGCGCCCACCCCATTACTGGCAATGGAAAAAAAGTTGCGATATGTCGTGACACGTCACCTGACACAGCAACTTTGACACCCCTGTCCTAAGTGCTCTGGAAAGCACTGACCAGACACTCCATGAGCAAAGAGCTCTGTTTAAACTAGGCATCCAGTCTCTGCTATAACCCATACCAAAATAATTACAAGAGGGCAGTTCCCTATGAGTAGAGAGATGAGCACCTGCAGCCCCTTTAAAACAGCTACATTTTTAAAAGTGATTGATTACAACCAATAAAGCACTTGGGTCAGAAGAGGAAATGCAGTACTTTAAAATTGGAAATATGACTTTAACTGTGGCTGGGTTAAAACAAAGCCAGTGTTATGAGAACATGGAAGCATTGGGACAAGTTGTTCCACAATTAGGGAATGTGAGGACGAGCCCACTCTCTGTAATCCTCTGGGCATTAGCACTTTTTTAAAAAGTCTGATCTCTAAATCGTATCTGATAAAAATGTGACTTAATAAACTGTTCATTTCGATCCCCATGCCAACTCTATTCCTGCAGCCAAAGCCCTCGGTATTTTATTGAAATGCATGGAGACTTCTAAGACTTGTTTATTCCTTTGAAAAACTATTCATTGGTTCTGACCCAATTCCATTCTTGATACAGATGAATTCACAAGCTTCTTAACTTACACAATGAAAAGTATGTAATACAGACTGTTCAATGCATAAGTACTGTAATTAACTTTGAGATAATAGTTTTAATGATTAAATAAGGTTCAGTTCAACACTACTACCTAAGTTCTACAACTAACTGTGATGATTGTTGGTCACTTGCATATCTATTTAGCCAAAACATTCTAGTTTGTAAAAGATTTAATTATAAGCATAAGTTTTCAGAGTAGTTTTAATGCAATAACCCTTTTCACCCTGTCAGCAATCAAGAAACAAATTATTTCTGTGTTCTGTATTTTCTTGCACAGGTAATTATAATAGAAAATAAGGAACAGACACAGGTTAAATACCAGTCTAATTGTTCTGTGTATAGTACATGTGTTGGGAAGCAAATGCAGTGTAAGATTTTCTTTTTACTGTTATTATGTAAACATATTTCAGTGTCTTGCTACAGTTGGCAGATTTTAAGTTTGAAATGAATTACAAGTATAAAGTTACCTCATTTGATTAGAAATCTCTTATATATGTAAGGTAAATTGTATAAATTTACTTATATGTAAGGGTGTAGGTCTATACATATGTTGTACATAGTATGTTTAAATGTGTGTTATATGTGTACACTTTGAGAGCAAACAATGAAATTTCATTTTTAATGTGTGCCATTGTGCCGATGGTAAAAAATGACAATAAAGGTTATCTATCTATCTATCTATCTATCTATCTATCTATCTATCTATCTATCTATCTATCCATCCATCCATCCATCCATCCATCCATCTACATTTCACCAGTATATTTTCTTTTCTCAATCAAGCTTCCCTGTGTCTGTGTAAAGGGTGTTTTATTTATTGTATGGGTAGCCTTCGATATACAACAGTTCATTTAGTGACCATTCAGTTACAATGGCACTGAAAAAAAGGGACTTTTCACACTTACGACCGTTGCAGCCTCCCCATGGTCACATGACCAAAATTTAGATGCTTGGCAACTGACTCACATTTATTTTGCAGTCTCCTGAGCACATGTGATCACCTTTTGCGGCCTTCTGACAAGCAAAGTCAATGGAGAAGCCAGATTCACTTAACAGGGTTACTAACTTAACAACTGCTGTGATTCACTTGACAACTGTGGCAAGAAAAGTAATTACGGTAATAAAATAGGGCAAAACTCAGCTAGCAACATAAATTTTGGGCTGAATTGTGGTCGCAAGTCGAGGACTGCCTGTACTTTATAATGTCTAAAATAAAATATAAAACTGTTTCCTCAATATTTCATACAAACTCTTTTCCTTCTCTTACTCTTTTGCTTTCTTAAGATATTTAGAATTAATATTGTGTTCCATGTGCCAAAAATGGGCCAGCTAACCAACTTACTTCTATTTTATAAATTAAATGTTATATAAGCATGTTGTGTAAACTACATGCTTGCTTAGGTATATGTAAAATAAACACATTAATCTGTGTGAATGTCAATACTTAGTTTTTCCTACATATAGGAATGTAGGTATACCCAGTGAACTAATTCTATTTTCCATTGAGACTCTTGTGAGTTAATAATCTGGTTAATTAACCTAGGCTATAAGGTTTTCATTAAACATATCAATTTACAATTTGTGGTGGCTTCAGCATTTATCTGGAGATCATGTATAGTATCATTATGGTGTGGGACTTTTTAGGAATAGGAGAAGAAAACTTAACATTACTGAATATATAAATCCTTTTAGAAAAGATGTCATGAAGTAAGAACTAAAATAATTAAACCATTCTTTAGCAGAAGTATGACTACATACCTCACTGCAATCTATAATACGCATTTACAAATCGTATCCTATAAAATAACTAATTATCTTTTGTTTAACAGGTATGATTTACATGTTAGTTGGTTTTACAATTTGTTCTTTGGGAATTCTAGTAGTTTGGAGGGTGTTTAGATGCTCAGATTGGGATATGATGTATTACTTTGGCCATCATAGTCTTTAACCTAGGTTTCTCTTTCCAGGAACTCCTTCAATGGGTTCAATCTGTTCCCATAATTCTCAGTCAGCATGAGGCTGATAGGGATGTGTAGGAAGTATCCGGTGCAAATTCCTAGTATAATTATTTAAGATTCATAAAAAACCCCACAGGAGATATTAAACTCTAAATTGTTTCAGAAAATGAACGAAACCTGGCAATTGTCTTGCTCTTAAAAGTAGTTGCATTACTCTTGAGGGCTGATTTTCCCCACTATGATGTTACACTTTGAAAGACTATGGCAATCAGTGGACTAACTAGAAAATATTACTGTAAGATATTAATGCATCCTTTAACCATGAATTGTGTTGAGTATATGTTCTCTATATAATTGTACTGTTCAGATGTGTACTATATGCTTCATTAAACTTTGTAGTATTTCAGTTTGCTTAAAGGAAACAAAATCAATAAACATAAGGTAAATAAACATACTGGAGCACCTGATGCCGGTGACACTTATTGAGCAGCATAAAAGTGCATTAAATAAATAATACAGCTTACTTATTTTCAATCCACACTTGAAAAGTGTCTGTGCTTTAAAAAAAAGTGTTCACCATTTGTCATGAACATCAGTTCAAAATTTTATTGGGGTGTGTGCTTCTGCATAGCACTGCTCAGTATGGTTTAGCAATATGGCGATATACAGTAGTGGCCAAAATTGTGGAAACCTTTTGGGAAAAGTGCACAGTAGAAATGCCACTTTTGGTTAAGTTTCCACCAATTTTTCTTTTAATTTCTTTATAACTGTAGCCTTGTTCACTTAATAATACTATTTTTCATCGCTTTCTGGGCAGTCAACTCTTTGCACCATTACTTTAATTTTATTATGTTTTACAAGCTCACTAAATGAAAGAAAAAAAAAACCCAACTTGATAGCAATCACATAACACACTGACAAATGAATACATGACATCAGTAACTAAATCCTACTGTGATCTGATTGGCTCATAGCCAAAACAAGATGACACCTGATTGGCTCTCTAAACACTCATGCTCACTGGCTACAATCAGATGAAGGAAAGCTACCTGATATCAACCTAAGCAGGTTGTGCTTCCTTTTTTTCTGGTTATTTGGCTATAACCTTTCATAGAGTATAGTACAGATAATTGAACAAACTTTGTTGCATTACATTCTTGATTAAATTATCTTTTCATTGATATATAATTTTATGGTACTACTCCATAAAATGTGTGTGTGTGTGTGTATGTATAGGTATATATATAAACAGCCTTAAAATTTGAGCACATCAGAAATTGTTTGAAGTTATATAAAAAGAATTGGAATAGTAGAATCTCCTCTACAGATAAAGTATATATGCTATAAATGAGTCACATATTTTTCTTTGTACAGTTTTATTCCTGGGATTGTTACATACTTTCACTAAACAACACTTCTTAAAAGGCAGCATTCTCCATTTTATTAGCAAACTAGTGGCATAATAGTGTGCCACTGTCACTTCCTGAACAAACATATCCAACTGTTTGCATAATACATTTATTTATGATGGACAGAATTAACAAATGTTGAGGGTTATGTGATACACGTAACCATAAATTAAGTATGCAGAATGGATTTACATAACATGCTATGAAAAATAAGGATGACTAGTTTATGGGTTAGGGTTCATGCAAATACAGCGTAGCAGCTGGGAAAACCTTTTACCATTCATTTGTAGAAATATGAACACAAGTGCAATCTATGTTCTCTTATAAAGAACTAAGGACATTTGAACTGATAGTATCTTATGCATAGGTAGACAGCTTATTCATGTAATACACCATAGATATATATGCTATAACTTTTTTTTTTACAAAAAGTTCCTATAGTTAAAACAATAGCTCATAATTTTGAGCTGGAAAAAGTGTTCTTCATGAGGAAATTTGTAACTTTAACTTTACTCTGAGTAAGTGCAATTGATTTCACTAGTATTTGCTGAAATGTAATTAACCCAAGAGTGACCGACTCCTGTCATTGGAAGTCAGATGTCATAAAATTTAATAATAACGTGCTTCAAGAGAATAATTTTAAGTATGGAGACGTTTCACTGAAGAGATTTACTTTAATCTAAACGCGCGCGTAACTGCACTATACTCAAATCAGATTCCTCGAGCTGGGACTGTTATTGAACAAATTATTCAGCGAGTCAATGAAACTAAAAAAGCCGCGAACTGGATGGGTTCAAAAATACCAGCGATCTAACGATGATTTCTCATGGCATCCTTCTTCTACGAAGATCCTACAGAAGAGGCGGTGATTCTTAGTAGAACTCAAGGAATAATTTCAGAATATTTACTATGTAGCCGGAATGCAGATTGTATTTCAGGAATCACGAACTTTGCGCTCCGCTTTACGGTGAGCCTGGAGGACCACACCTACGACAATTTGGAACTCAGAGCTCGACACTCAGGAACTGTACTAACTACTCGCCTTCCTCCAGAGATTACTGCGCTCCCAGGCAATACCGTAAGGTACAGAAACGGTGCAAAAAATGTAACTTCCCTGATTTTCCTGTCTGTCATTTTGCGACACTTAAGATGGCTGCCTCCAGGAGATTAGTGTGTGCCGCTTCGGTACCGGGAAGGCTACTTAGAGCAGCGTTTCCACCCCGCCCACCGACTTTAAGGAGTTTATAAAGCCGTAGTAGTGCTAATTCTCCTCTCTGGTAGGACGAAGAAGATTCCCAAGAAGGAGCGGAGCAGAAGCGTAAGGCGCGCATAAATACGAGCGGAGAGAAGTAAAACTATTAAGAGGTTGGAGGACCGGAGTAAGACTTGATACCGATGATCAGACCTGTAGCGGGTCCTGCTTGTTTGTTGTACAGATACAATTTGGGGACAGACAAGTAGCAGCAAGAGCTGCCTGGGTGACTTTGGCTTTCTGGGAAGTAATGATGCGCCCCGTGTTGCTGTCACCTTGTGTTAAAACTTGCTCCCGGATACTTGCCCAGTTCTGGGCTGAAGGAGGTGGAAAGCCCAGGCAGCGGCGATGCCTCTTCTCCACTTCTCCGTCGCTTTCTTCGGCTTCCTATTGGAGCAAAGTGGTTTCGGAGGCCGAGAAAATTGTGGGCTACCCGACCTCTTTCATGAGCCTTCGGTGCCTCTTGAGCGACGAGCTGAGCAACATCGCCATGCAGATGCGCAAATTGGTGGGAACCAACCACCCCTTGCTTAACACGGCCAGGTAAGCGTTCAACTGGTCTTTGTTGGCCAATATATTTCTAGTAAGCTTTTGAAGGAGTGCTTCTTACATCCAAATGCTCATATTCCCCTCCTTCGACTTCTGATAGCATTTTAACTATTAACACTGCCTGCCATAATTAGAACTCTTATGCTGTCCCAAACTCCTTGTATCTCTTGTATCTGAATATATAATACTTCCTTATTTAGAGTCTGATTATTGGTCTACCTGTGTTGACTGACTGGCTGTCTGAAATCGTTTTAAATTAGAGTTGCATGGAATTAACTCTAGAACAGATGTTATGTTGCTTCTGAATGTCATGCATGGTTTAGAGCAAAGAGCATTAAGATATGCTAACTTCCTGATAAGATTACAGTCTGGTGCAGAGGTTCATAGGAAATTAATTTTATCAAGACTTTTCTGCTGGAGATTTATAATTTTGTTCCCTCTCTCTTTGAAAAAAATAAAAAAAATGTTCATGTGACGTGGAGAGTTGGCACCGTGTGATTTTTTTTGACCATTGGAACTGCATTATGATAAGACTGCATTATAATTTGCATGCATTATATTATATACACTGACTCATCATTTCTATCTTTGTGTTTATTCTTTTATGAAATAGATGGGATCATGCTTTCATTTACTTACAATGGATTTCTAAAATGCTGACAAAAGTAGTTTGGGACAACTTCAGGTAGTCCTCAATTTACAACCACTATTGAGCCAAAAATTTATGTTGCTAAGTGAGACAGCTGTTAAATTGCCCTATTTTATGACCTTTCTTGCCAGAGTTGTTAAGTTAGTCACATAATGATTAAGTGAAACTGGTTTCCCCATTGACTTGTTAGAAGGTCACAAAAAAAGATCACATGACTTTGGGACACTGCACTCATCTTAAATATGAGCCAGTTGTCAAGTGTTCAAATTTTGATCACATGGCCATAGGGATGCTGCAAGTGTTGTGTGATAAATGGTCATAAGCCACTTTTTTCAGTGCTTCTATAATTTGAATGGTCACTAAATGAATGGTTGTAAGTCAAAGACTACCTGTATTTTCCAAAGATAGGTATGATAATAGTGTTATTGCATCATAAAGAAATTTATCAAAAGTACCTTTAATATATAATATAAAGAATCAGAAAAAATATAGGAACTAAGTACAGTGATTTCAAAAAATGGAGAAAAATACTATTTCATTCTCTAGCTTACATAGGTAAAATCATTTTATAAGGCTTTTTTGAAATTATTAGTGTACCAAATATATTTTCACTTTTTGTAGGCTTCAGTGGCACTTCTACACACTTGGATTAATTTCTCAGGAAGAACCATGAAACATAATATTGAGACTACTTTGCCTCAGTGAATTGAATGTCTTGGTATTAAGTTTGGATATTATGTCCTAGTACATTCTAAGGCAGTGGCCCCCAGTCTTTTGGGCACCAGGGACCAGTTCCGTGGCCTGGAGGAGGCGTTTCATGTGCTGCCTGCATCCTGTGGATGGGCTTTCGCTTGTTTGCACGGACTGGTTTTTGACATGCCAAGACCGGTGCTGGTCCATGGACCCCTGTTGGTGACCCCTGTTCTAAGGAACTTGATTTAAGGATATATCACTGAAAATTAAACTATTTGGTGATGCTCAGTAATTTGTTAATACAACCATTTTGGGGAAAAAATGTTTTATTTGATTCAGTATAATTGATTAAAAGCAGTAGTGGGATTCAAATATGTGAACAACCGGTTCTCTGGGTGGATGCTGCTTCCGTAAGTCCATTCTGGGCCTGGGCAACAAAAAATTAGCTACCGGTTCTGCTGAAGTGGTGCGAACTGGCTGAATCCCACCACTGATTAAAAGATAGCTGATGACCCAATGAATTTTTCTATTCCTTAGCATATATTTCCTTTTGTCATTTAAAATGGGTAGGTATGTAAGCACCACAGAATTCACTCTTGGTCGTTTCTTTTTTCCATTGTAATATCTTATGTGGAGAAGTATAGAGTTCTCAGGCAAGTATTGATCAAAGGTTAGCCATAGAAATATTTTCAGAATCTAATAAAGTAAAGCAAAATAGTTGATAAAATTAAAAGAATGTAAGCAGTTATTGGAGAGCACTAATTATAAAGTGATAGCTCCTCCCCCAATGGATATTAATGAATATATTAGTATTGTTTTATATTCTGACTCATTGTATTTACTTCATTGGTTTGCAGTTTTCCCATGTTCTTTAGCAGGAGATGTTGAATGTGCTAGTACATATCTCTACCTCTTAACTGTGGAATATTACAATTCAGTCATTAATAGATTAGAAATCTTAAAATTCTTACTAAAATAACTAGCTTTCATTTTATAAAGACAGTTACTGAGGCCTTACACTTTCTTTAAAATTTAGAATGTTAAGTTGTATAAGGTAATTAGTAAGAATCGCCTTCAGTTCTTTAAATGTTTCCCCTAAATATCTGCGTACTATTATGATCAGATCAAGAGCAGAACTGTTATTAATTTTCTATCTTTAAAGGTTAACTCCAATTTTTCTATGATGAAGGGTGGCTATGCTAAATTATTTGTAATGTATTTTGATACATATATTTAATGTTACTGTGGAATTTTAACCCTTTTACCTTGTTTTTGTTTGCTATCATTATTGTAAATGGCCAAGAATCTGGTGATTGTGGCAGGTGTAAATACTGTCAATTAGCAGGAGGTGTGACAAAAATGCCAATATTGGACTCGCCAATTTTGATGAACTACTTGTTGGAAGATATAAAAATGTATAGGAACACTTCTGGAACTCAAATGTAGCTTGGCCAACTAAAATTGGGTAGGTATGCATGGACATACAATTTTTGGTTTAGAATATAAAAAAATAAACCTGTAGTTATTATATATATATATATATATATATATATATATATATATATATATATATATATATATATATATATATATATATATATATATATATATATGTATATATATGTATGTATGTATGTATATGTATATGTATATGTATATGTATATGTATATGTATATGTAGATTCATATATATATATATCTCTAAATGAAAAGAATAGGAAGCCTGGGAGATGCTTTCTGAATAGAGGGCTGTTAGTGTATGTTTGTATCTTTCCAGGTAGCTTCTCCTGATCTTTTTGTTGCTTAGTAAAAAAAAGTATGTCTCACTGTGGGTGGCTCTTATACACTTGTTTCAGATTTCTGCGTGGGATTTCAGCAGAGTTCTATATAGGTGCTGTACAGTGTTGGTCCTCTTTCATTCTCTCTCTATGTGTATTCTAAAACAGCAAATATGGGTAGCAGAAGATTTGTAACTCAGCCTACCAAGACACTTGGAATGGATTGTACTGGGTTTGTTTATAGGACTGTGTTATTCACCAAAGAATTTGGCAGCTACTATATCAATATATAACACCATAATTCTTTACCATCCCAATTTATATATAGGATTACATAGCCACCAGAGAGAATATTTGAATACATTGTAATACAGTATTTGTCTCAAATCCATGTCAGGAAGATGCTCAGATGCCATAACTCATTTGCCCTGAAAATTTGTCTACATTATGAGCATGATTTAGTTGGATTTCATTTTAATGCACAAGTATATTTTGGTTCATGTGGCAATTGTGAATTTATATATTGACACTATATTAACATTCAATTATCCTAATTTTCTGAGTCTTGCAACACTTTGTTTCAGAACATGGTTTTCTAAAGTCACAACATTTCATTGGGTAACCATACTGATTCAGCCATTACCTGCACCAGCTTAGATTTAACTTGGCATTTAGATATATGAATAGTTAAACTTAAAGAATTCTAGAACTAGAAGTTTATTTGAATAACATATGTCATCTAATTTTGCCTTGCATTCCATTCTTATCCTAGAGATTCTTCAGATTTAACAAAGTTGCTTGAGGTTTTGCAGTTCTTTTCTTCTGATAGCTGGGTATGGTTTTTCAGGCAAATAGCTCAAGACTACTGGCAGATACTAGATTTTTGTAATAAAGTGGTTTTTATATTTTCAACTTTTCCCTAACATTTATAATAAACTTAAATTTTGCTTTTCTTTGTGGTGCCTCCTCAAACTGATACCCTTGGCTAGTTCAGTCTGTTTTCAAAGATCTTATATTTACACAGAGATTTGGTCAATTCAGTGACTCGCGTGGGATTTATACAGCAATAACATACTGGTACCCTTGAGAAAATCTATTAAAATTGCTTTTGTCAAAGTAAGATGACCAAGATGCAATGCCAAGTGAAGAATAGAAGAGGAAGAATGGGAATGTTGAAGTGAACAAAGTCAGCAAAATATTTGCAAAGAATATAGCCATTCCTCAAGTAGCAATTTTTTTTACAAATATGATAATAATAAAGTTTCCAGCTAATGTGTGCTCTTACAACTAAATTTCTCTTGGAGTGAAAGTAATGCTGACATCACTCTATAAGAGAACTTTATCTGAAAGTGACATCAGGAACCAGCAATCTTTTCTGTATCTCTCTTTGTCTTCAGTTATGTGGTTTGCTTAATGAATATTTCACTTGGTGACCATTTTACTTCTGTTTTAAGGAACAGATTGCAGTTGCCAAATAAGAAGAGGATATATACCAAACACTTTTTCTGAGGATTCCTGAAAAATTAGATAAAACAATTATGAAAAAAAAAGAAAAATCTGTAATGTGATGGTGGGAAATAAAGGGCAAATCAGAATAGCCAGAACCAAAATTCTAGAAGATTTTAACTCAAAATGAATGTTTAGTCTCAGTGTATTGAAGGAAAACTATAGGATTTAAAAACTGTTAATGTTATTTTTGCTTAAGGTACCATTTTCTTTAAGGCAATAGGTGTCAAGACTTTCTGTTTACCACTTGGAGCCTATTGAAACCCTACTGAAGTCAGGAATATTCCTTATCAATTCTGCTGTAGGTAGAGAAACCATGCATTCCTTCTACAGTAGCAGTAAATGCTCATGTCCTTGCTTCTTGCCTCTTTTTATTCTGGTATAGAATGAACACTACATCTTGTACTGGAATCAGATTAACACAGGTACATACATGCAACCAACCAGTAATATTTCCAAATTATTAGATAATATATATCCATACGTAGAATGGCACAGACGTTGGAGTTCAATCCTAGGCAGCAGCAGATGTTTCTCTATCAGGATGCCAAGAGACAATATTTGCTGCGAACTCCAAGTAGGCATCAGGAAGGGCATTTGGCTAGTAATCGCTCAACTTCATTCAGTTGGCCCAACTCCACCTCAGATAAAGGGATTAAAGAGTCATAAAAATAAAAAAAATACCTCCATACTTAGACAAAATGTTACAAATGAATGGAGAAATCTCATGCTGCTGCTACCTTTTCTTGAGTCCTTATATTCATATGCCTTTCTTTGAAGCCAAGTATAAATCTTGACTGGGTATCCTTCTCTATTCAAGTGAACTGCTGCTTTCTTCTATATGCTGCAGTCCTATTGTAGATTCATACTTTTATTAAAGATTTTTTAAAAATATAAAAACTAATAATTATATAAACTAAAGTTTCCGGTTTTCTGTACAGCAGTTATGAGTACAAGTGTAAGTTTACCTCTTACTCTAAGGTTACAATTTACCTCTTTTCTTTCTAAAATCTATTTGGTTTAATCAAACCATAAACCATACGTTCATTTTTTTCTGTTTCATGAAAAGAAATCTATAAGGGATTTCCAGTCAGCAATACATGTAGATACTGTATTTCCTCAGATCAAAGGAGTCAGTACGGCTGTTCCCAGCAAGATGCATCATTTTCATCAACCATTTGTCCATTGCAAATAATACCAAATTTTTCCCATTTTTTGCATACAATAATCTCCCTGCAGGTATGTACACAAAGTTCTATGACTTTTTCCAGCTGTTTGTCTACCAGTCCCAAAAGGAAAACTTCTGGTTTCAATTGTATATTAATCTTTTAGGATCCTCTGAATCCGTGTATGTACTTGATTGCAGTATTTTCTAGCTTATTTTAGACATGCACCAAAGACCCTTCTTCTCATTTCCAGCATAAATTTGAAGTGCCTTTATACATTCTAGACAATTTGTTTGATGACAAATACCAACGTACATTATCTTATAAAAATTCTTTTTAAGATTATAATATACATTTCAGTCCTTTCAACCACATATTTGCCCATTTCTCCATATGTGTATTATAACCAAAAATTTTAGCCCATTTTATCCTACAGCTTTTCAATAAAGGTGTATACATTTTAGCAATTACATGTTCACCATTTGTGTACAATTCTGTTTTATGCTCAGAATGTTTAAAATCATAAATTCTTTTGTCTATTTTACATCTTTCTAATAATTGTATATAAGAGAACCATTGATAATTATTGTATATCCCTCTACCACCAGTTCTCATGATTTTATTTTACATACTTCTTGACCAAATTCTGATATGATATTTGTGTTTTCTTATTATTTGCTTTTTGTGCTGAGAAGCATGAGGGTATTTGGGGGAACAACCTGGGTTTGTATCTATTTTATATTCTCAACAGGGCATATCTAACATAATGGTTTTTAAAATCTGAATTAACCTTAATCACAGATATCCACGCTAGCCAAATCTCAGGTCATGTCCTTTTACGTTCAAAGCCTTGTTTTTCAGAGTAAAACCAGTCCTCTTCTTTCCTTTGCATCTTGTAGCAACTTATATTTAACTCATAGTTTTTTTCCTATACCACATACATTTAGAGATATTCTTCTGCTACTGTTTAAATGGTGCAGCAATTGTCAAAACAGTTATTGTTTGAAATGAAAACATCATTCAAGAAGACATTTTTATCACAGGAATTCTCCCAAACAATGACACTTGTAATTACACCCATCTTCATTCCATATCTTAACTCAATTATTTTGAAATAGCATATAGTTCATATTTGTCATAATGATACCCAAATACTTTATCTTTTCAATATTAATCCTGTTTTATTTATCAGTTCTGTTTGATTTTCTGTTTTCATATTTTTGTTAACATCTTCATCTTCTGTTTACTAATTTTAAAACCTGCTAATGTACCATTTTTAAAATTTCCCATTAATATTTCAATCCTCTTTAAAGGATCTTCCAGAACCAGCACTGAATCATCTGTAAAAACCCTTAATTCATATGTTTCTTTTTTAATCTTTACTCCCACAATCCTCTCATATTGTCTTTTCCCTTTTCAATATTTCCAGAACTAAAATAAACAATTAAATTGCAATGTCTTTATAAAGCTGCATTGCCTTCAGAAAGCCTTAGGAAAGATAGCAGTGGGAGACTAGGCTGAAGCAGCCATACTGAAAGATGAAGCCAATATGTAAGCAGGGTGGACAAAAGCCAGGAATCTTGTCTAAAAGATCCCTTTGGGAAGGTAGTTAAGAAGGAATCAAGTTGTTAAGGAAACAAAGGGAAAAATATCACCTGAACCAGGCCAAAAAAGGTGGGTTTGAGTACATTGAAAATCCCGCCCCCCCCAAGTCCCATCGACAGCTACGAAGCTTGTAAGTTAATAAAGCAAATCCTGTGAATTAAAAAGCAAGGACCTTTGAGGTAAATGGGCTCCTGAAGCCTGTTCATTCTTCGAGTCATTTTTGAACCCAGACTTGGTGGCTTCCATCCCTCTAGCTCAGAGGTGGGCAACTATGGCCCTTTTATGACCTGTGGATTTCAACTCCCAGAATTCCTGAGTCAGCTATGGTGGCTCAGGAATTCTGGGAGTTGTACTTCACAGATTGTAAAGCGGGGGTCCACCTCTGCTCTAGCTAGGCTGTTGAACGGGACATGGGTAAGTGTGGATGAATGTGTGCATGTAAGAAAGAAGAAATGTACATTATAACCAGTAAAGTTTTGTTGTTATTTTAAGTTCACTGAGTCTCCGTGTATTCCAAATGTAGTGGGGAGAGGCCCGGAACCCTGGAGCTTTGAGGAAGAGGCGGAGAAAAGAAAGAAGGGGGATTCTGTCAGGTTTTGGGCAGGAAGACTTTTGAGGGGAGAGTTGGCTGGAATCATGAAAGGGGAAAGGAGATGGGGGAGGCAAGGTGACCCAGATGAGTAGCTAAGCAAGTGACCAGAGAGGGCGCCAAGCATAACACAGGCAAACTGAGGCGAGTGGGCAAGCCAGTGACCAAAGGGTGGCACCAGATGTACCAGCAGATGGCAGAGGCGAGCTGACCAGATGAGTGGGGAAGCCAGTGACAGAGAGGTGCCAGACACCCAAGTGGAGAGTGGAGCTGGGTGAGTGAGCTGGATGAGTGGAGGTGCCTGGGGGAGAAACCATAGTGGAGTGACATCCAGAATGATGGACCCGGTGAGTGACTGGGTAGCAGGGAAGAGCCTGGGTAGCTGTAGAAAGGGGATAGAAGAATCTGAGCTCGAACAGCCCTTTCAAGGGTGGTGCTTCATAAAGAATCCGTTGTGCCTCACTGTTTGGTTGAAAGTGATTTGAATGTGTCCTTAATTACTTCCCTGGCTGTTGATCAAAGCTGTGTGCCTAATATGCTCTAACCGCAACCTATCTGGAAAATCCAGGTAGAAAGTAAGTGGGGGGCTTACAAGATCGGCTTGCTTCAATAGGCTGAAAGTGTGACTGTAAGCCGAACATGGAAGCCTGTGTGACAGCCCAGCTTTATGAGGACTGCATAGCATTTTAAAAGCTCAGGGAGTCACATGTAGGAAATCTCCACTACGGAAGCTGAAGGAGAAAACAAAGGCAGTGAGTGCTTCTGCTTTGGCTGCGGTGACTAGGCACAAAAGGTGAGAGATTGGTGTGGGGAATTGGGACAAACAAATAATTGCTGGCATTTCGTGGGGCTGTAGCTTGGCGCTGCACTGCTGGGGTGGGGTGGGGAGTCATGTGACAAAGAAGTTGGAGTGTCAGGGGTAGCATGGTGGTTGCAGGTCCCAAAAGGAGACAGCAGTGAGCCATTTCTGCTTCAGTTATGGCGGGGTACGAGAAGGTAGCTGGGCAAATGAATGCTTGGGGTAGACTGGATTGACGGAGATTTTCTGGGGGATTGCAAACAGCCCCAAAACTGCATGATTTTGGGACTGTTTGCCGCCCCAGAAGGCAGAGTGCAGAGCAGTCAAAGAGCAGAGTTGGAGGCACTCCTTATCTCATTGAAGTTCCTAGCTGGAAGGGATCATGCCCAGAATGGCTTGGATGGGGCTGAAAATTGCTTAACAACTTGTGATTCCTGGTTCTTGACTGCAACTGGGGTGGGGTGTGTGTGTGTGTGTGTGCCAGGATTGCCACTGTTAAGTCACTGCAGTCACATGACATCTCACCTCACTGAGTTATGACAGCCTTCCCAGTCCCAATTGTGATTGTAAATCCACTACTTGTAGCTTCACATCATATCTAGCTAGAACATCAAATGGTTTGAGTTTGTAGATGGTAGATGAGCAGAGTGTGATTGTGAACAGTTTAGTTTCGTGTTCACATGAACATATTTCTTTTATGATTTTCTTTAAGAGAATGAAGCCTGCAAGGGAAGAGAAGAGGAAAAGAAGTGGTACTGCAGTTTTGAGGGCCCTTGCATTGTTCATGTAACTGTAATCCTGATTTGGTATTAAGTCTGAAAGGGACCAATTTATCAGCTCCCATTTCATTAAGTGTTCCATTCAGGTTTTTATAGCTCTCCTGACATAGATTCATTCTTTTGTGTTAAACACTTTATTGTGAAAATGTGGGTGTTAGAAGAAATTTAAGAAAAGATAGCTAATTAACAAAAGATACCTAAGAAACAAAACATTGAGAGAATAAAAATTTACCAACATTTGACTAACAGTAAGTTCTGTGGGTAGTATACCTGGATTGTTAAATAATTCAAATATACAGTACTATAGTACTAAAGTTTTTATTGACATGCTGGCAAAGAAACACAGGCATTCTTTTTTTGCCATCTGTTTATAATGCTATATAAAGAAAATGATGCTGGTTGCTGTGGAAACCAACATTTCCAAAACCACAAGTTGCTTAAATGTCTCACCTTTTGAAATCTTGAGCTCTCTCAGGGATGAACACATCTATGGGAAATGTATCAGAATTTTCAAGTTACTTTTCCACAAATTATTAACTGTAAAGGGTTCAATATCTACACTGTGTGAAAAATCGAATCTTTCTTCACAGTTAATAAATCGCTTGATATTGCGGAAACAATACTTTAGTTACTGAAACTGTCATCTGCTTTTGTACACAATAATATGTGGATGATGGGATTACGCAACAGACTAAAAGTATAATGTAGGTTTTACAACCTGGAATTTTTGCATAGGTGCTTTTTTTGTACATGTTTACTTTTTTTTTGTCTTTGAGCTTCTTCAGTAAGCATCATGTATGCTTGTGCTCCTGATTGCTTCATATTATAATCTGACTCAAATAAGAGGTGAAAATGGTTGAAAATGTTTTACATTTTGGAAACTACCAGATGTAACTCAGCTATAGTAGAGTCTCACAGCTCAGTATTTCTTAGTGAGATATCTTGAGTGACAGATATATTAACTGAGTAGTTTCTAAGCCATCACTTAAAATTTCTGAAAGACACAAATGCTTTAACAGGGCAAAAAGAAATGCTTTTTATATGTGCTAATAGAAATTGTAGAGCACTCTTTCAGATGCCTTCCACAGCTCTGATACCTACTAGAGAGCTGTCCAGAAATCCAAGTTCAGAAGGTAACTGTAGGAAACATGTTCAAGTAAGCTGCATCATTTACTAGGCTTATGCAGCTCCCCTCCACAGTTAATGTACAATCATTGTGAAAATATGTTTTGAATAAGAGGTTCCTGATAGTTCCTGTGTGTGCATTTATAACTGGTACAAATAATCTCAACCCAGCCATGGTTTCTCAGTCTTTCCTTTCCCTTTAATTCATTTGCTTTTCCATCATATATTTGTTTTGCAACTTCTTGTTGTTGTTAGCTGCGAAGTCGTTTCCGACCCATCGCGACCCTCTGGACAACGTTCCTCCAGGCCTTCCTGTCCTCTACCATCTTCTGGAGTCCCTTTAAGCTCACGCCTACTGCTTCAGTGACTCCATCCAGCCACCTCATTCTCTGTCGTCCCTTTCTTCTATTGCCCTCAATCTTTCCCAGCATTAGGCTCTTCTCCAGTGAGTCCTTCCTTCTCATTAGGTGGCCAAAGTATTTGAGTTTTAGCTTCAGGATCTGGCCTTCTAAAGAGCAGTCAGGGTTGATCTCCTCTAGGACTGACCGGTTTGATCGCCTTGCAGTCCAAGGTACTCGCAGGAGTCTTCTCCAGCACCACAGTTCAAAGGCCTCAATTCTTTGGCGCTCAGCCTTTCTTATGGTCCAACTTTCACTGCCATACATTGCAACTGGGAAGACCATCGCCTTGACTATACGCACTTGCAACTTCTAGTTTATTCTTTCTAAATAACCAATTTATATCCGTGTATTTCTTTCATACTGTTCACTCCCTGTTGTTTTCAGTCCACAGTCATTCAGCATCCATTAATTCGTGATCCTTTCTTCTCATGTTTTTCCAATACACTTAAGTACTTTGTTCCCATGTTAAATTTATTTTTATGTTTCTACTGACTCTTGACTCTGTACTACCCTCTTTGTTAGATATGAGACAATCTATACAGAGCTATTTTCGCATTTTTCAATATTTTATTCTTTATAAGAGACTATGTACTTACTGAGTATTATTCTACTAGCATTTGTATGTCTTAAAATTTCTTAATATTTAATGAACATTCCACTAAGGCATAGAAATTCATTTATACCCTCTATATTTTTAGACATATGTTGTAGGTAATTTGCAATTATTCACTTTATTTTCCTTGTCACATGCAACACAAATTTAATGTATTCTGTAAATGCTGCCATTAAAGTTACGCTGTATTTTTTAAATGTGGATGTGAATTGTTAATCATGTTTCAATTTCTTCCTTGAATTCTTCTAAAAAATTTAAAAAGTATGTCTTTAGTCTTTACACTGTACACTGATTTGTCTGATAATCTGTAGATATGATTGCTAAAATGTAATTGTTGAATGGCCTTTATAAAAAATATCCTCCAAATTCTAAATGTTTGCCCCTCCTTTTGCCAAAAATGTTTCAATGAGTGGAAACCACTGGAATTATAAGCTTATCTCTTATCTCTGCTGAGAAGAGAAATAGCTCTGAACATTGGAAGTTGAAGTACTGTATGCAGAGCTTCCATAAGAATGCTTATGCTTGGTTGATTTATTCTCTTAAACAGATGGACAGTAGTAGGAGGTGTAATTCTTTTAGCATAAAAAATATTATCCCGTGTTACTGCATGTGTGGGTGGTGCGAGTCTTTGTATCGGCACACTTCAGTAGTGTGCTTGTTTCTAAGCGAGGCTTTCCCTCTTCATTTCAAGTCAAGAGCACAAAAGAGTTCTGCATTTACATAGCAATTTGTTAATTTTAAAACTTATTTTTGTCACAAGAATAGCACTGAGAATAACTGTGGTTTTCCTCCAGTTGTTTAATTGCTCTGTAAACCTGGATTTGCAGTGGATCGTTGTACAGGTCTAATTCAATTTAGCCTGAAGGCATAGCGTTTAATAATAACAAGAGGGATAAACTAGAATTAAGCCAGCTACATTATATCTTGTGAGTTTATATTTACACTTGTGGTAATATTTTGCCCAAGGTTTTAGGAAGGAATCTGATTCTGATGTTAAGTTGTGCGTGTCTGTGCCCAGTTCCATTTGTGCTACTTCCAGCTGCTTTTTTCCCCTAGAGGAACCTGTCTTCTGCTACGTACCCATCAAGAATAATTGCACCATCTGGAAGACTTATGTACCTGTGACATGGGTTGAATATCTCTAGGGACATGGATTCAGGTAGAATGTGAATATGACCCCTGAAGCCATTTCAAGTGATTGCCGTAGCTTCTGATTACTAAAGGAGGATTACCGTAGGGCTTATTTGCTTCAAATCTCTTGCAATTAACTTTAGCGAAGACTGAGTCCGTGTCTTTAATATAAGTCTGTTTATAACTTTGGAGGGCTAGAAAAGAAGTTTTAATTCTTAGCTCGGATTTGGAAAGGAAGCATAAATAACCACATGGAACACTAGATGGTTTAGGTCACATGCATGGATATTATATGAATTTGTGCCTATGTTCTTGCTTAATAGTGTCCACTATTTCTCTGCACGGAGTTGCTATGAATTAGCTATTTTCTCACAAAAATGAAATATTTCAGAGATTGGTGCTTCACTGTCTCTATATTCTATTTTTATGTATTTTCTGTCATATGGTAATTGACTTCATTTACATTTTCATTCAATCTCAGTGAAGATGGATATGTAGACCGAACTTTGCTTCTAAGTTTAGAATTTTGAGCACCTAGTTTGAATACTGATTTCATTTAAATCAGTTATACAACTTGAAAAATACCTTCAGGGTTAACTGCTTAACTGTCCTGTCTCTAATGGCATAGTATATTAATTTTATTTGCATTTTTACACCCTTCTGTATATGCTATATAAAACAAAACTTCCTCTTGAATATAATGCCTCTAATACACAAACTGTTGCTTTAGGAGTTTCGTAACAATGAGAAATACTAAATACAGATACAATGAGTCAAAGATCAAATATATATCAAGAAGTTTGGAGGAGATGGATAAATTATATTCAAAACAAATATGGGACCAAAAAGTTCCATTTAGCTTATGAGTAGATTTTAGTGGGATATTGTTATTGGTACTTTGTTTGTAGTTATGTTAAAGAGGAGTTAAAGCACATTATGAATTTGGTTAATTGTATATTATGCATAATTTTTATTTAGAATATGATTATTGTAACTATAATCCTGTATTTAGCTCTGGGAAGTGGGGGGGAAAGTGGGCGGGTTTGGGGTGGGAGGGATTTGGGGATATATTGTAAAATTTTGTTTTTGTAAAACTCTTTAATAAAAAAAAGAAGTTCTAATAAGCAGAATCAAATGGGGGAAATACATAATGATTTTCCCAGAACCACATTTTATTCACTTTTCTTTTTTTCTGTTTAAAGACAACAAAGTCTGCTGCATTTGGCTAGTTTAACATTGTTATTTCAAAAAATAAAAAGATTTCCAAAGTTTATATAGTGTTCTTGGCAAATAATAATTAAAATTATTGTTGTTAGCCGCCCTGAGTCCTTCAGGAGATAGGGCGGGATATAAATCCCATTAATAAATAAATAAAATAAATAAAATAATTTGTCACTGCTTTTTGAATGGGAAACATTGAGAAAGTGGCCTGAATCATTGTTTAAAGTATCTTTACATGATCGAAAAATGACCATCATTCAGCATGTTCAAAATAACCTGCTCAGTATTCAAATGGTTATTCAAATTCAGGTACGGTAGTCCTCAACTTACAGTGACAACAGAGCCCAACATTTCTATTGCTAAGCAAGACAGTTGTTAAGTGATTTATGCCACTTTACAACATTTTTGCCACAGTTGTTAAGTGAATATTATGACTGTTAAGTGAATTTAGCTTCCTCCTTTGCTTGTTGTGAGCCAGCTGAAAAGGTTTCAAATGATGATCTTTGCTTTAGCTTCCTTCCTTTGCTTGTTGTGAGCCAGCTGAGAAGGTTTCAAATGATGATCACATGACCCCGGGATGGTGCAGCTGTCATAAATACATGCCAGTTATCAAGCACCCGGATTTTGATCACGTGAGCAAGGGGATTTTGCAACAGTTGCAAGTGTGAAAATGGTCATAAGTCACTTTTTTCAGTGCTGTTGAACAGTCACTAATGGAATTGTGGTTGTAAATCTGGGACTACCTTTAAGTGCCTTGCCATCTTTTCCCCCAATATCATTTACTGCAAAAGTAAGCAGTTTGCAGCTTACTGGCCCCAGAGCCTTGCAACCCCCAGAACTCCCTGGAATTGGTAGGGCTGAAAATAACTGTGCTGTTGTAACTTTGAATGGGCACTAAATGAATGGATGTAAGTTGAGGACTACCTGTGTAATTCACTGAAGCCTCCATTTGGGAATATTATATGAACAATGTTAATGCCTGATATTCTATGAAGCTAACACATTTGACAGAAAGTAAATTTAGGAGAATTCTATAGACTATTTAGACTTATTTTTCTTTTCTTTTCTTTTCTAGAGGCTTTGTGTCTGACACCAGGAACAATATGCAGATGAGAGGCTTAGTGGTTTTACTTGTGTCTAAGGCTGCTGGCCCCAACTTGTCCACAGAAGACTCCATTCAGAATGACATTGTCAGTGGGATATATTCCAGGCAAGTATTTGGATAATCCAAAGGGTCATATAAATTGTCATCTTTCTGTCAATATATATTTACTTTAGATGGAAGGATGGATGGGTGGATGGATGGATGATGGATGGATCGATAAATTGATAAGAGTGGTAAATAAGAATCAGCAGTGTTCTATTTTAAACATTTCTATAGTATGGAAAAATATTTCCAGTGTGTATCTAAATTATATATTGTTTGTGCTTTATATTGCACTCTTAAAAAGCATATTTAGTTGCAATGAGAAATATCTTCACAGAACTGTTCCTGAGGTTGTAGGAAATATTTTTAAAAATGTGTTATTAACCTTATCTTGTTTCATCCCAACAACCTTGTGAAATAGATTGGACTAATAAGTTCCTCGACTAACCATTGTGGTACCCTTGTCATATCTTAATTAGCTATGCAACTAGGCAATTACTTGATGTGTCTATTTGACTATATGTGGCTAGCTATGAAAACTTTCTTTAAATGTCAGTGATGATACATGGAAACTAATGCCTTCCTTACATACCCTGAAACCAGGCAAGCCTGTTATATTTCATGTTTAGCATGAAGCTATTTTTTAACATTCTGAGTAGCCTGAAAATTGTTTTATTGTAAATGCTGGAAAGCAAGAAAAAGCTTAGCTGTTAAAAATTCCCATCATTCTTTTGAAATGGAAATTAAATTCAAGCAACAATAGATTTTGCTTTTCATTTTTATTATTTCTCTCATAAAAGAGGGGAGAAGTATGTCAGGAAAAGGTCTGAACTTCCCTATAATTTGAAGAAAATCGTGTAAATGTTTGCTTGTCTAAAAATTGCTACAGTTTTATCACATTACTTTTGTTCTAAACACTTAATTCATGAACATTCCAGGAGAAATGTTGGGTGGATTATTGGCCAGTTGTTGGATGTTTGAAACTGACCAACTTTTCAAAATCCATGAACTGTCTCTAATATCCTTTATTGCTATTTACCAAAGTAATGAGTGTGAAATCTCATGTGGTTGTTTCAGTGATTAGTAAGCTAGGGGTCATCATTCAGGGCAATCACACATTACTTTCTCTGATTTTCGTTAATGAAAGCAGCAACAGAATGATGCTGTCTAAATAAAAAAGAGCATGGGGAATGGTCAGAGACTCACTTGACTAATTTTCCTATTCGAAATGTATTGCCCATTGCCTTTCTTTTAGAACAAAAATAAAGCTGTAGAAAGGTATTAACTTTATTTTTTTTGCTTTACTTAAATGTTCATGATATTTTCAGTTTAAAAGTAAACTGAAATCTTAGACTATTGCTATCCAAAAGATCTTCATTAGCCTAGATCAAGGGTCCCCAACCCCTGGTCCGTGGACCGGTACCGGGCCGCCACATGCCAGCAACCGGTCTGCACAAACAAGCAAAACCCCATCCGTAGGATGCAAGCAGCACACAAAACCGGGACCTAAAAAACCTGGCTCTTTGAGCTATCTGGTCTGGACTGAGGGGTTTAATGTTTTTAAATTGTGATTTAATTTTTGCGGCTAGACTTAATTTAATTTTATTTTAATTTTATATTGGATTGTTTTTAAATTTTGCCTTGTAAACCGCCCTGAGTCCTTTGGGAATAGGGCGGTATATCAACCAATCAACCAACCAACCAACCAACCAACCAACCAACCAACCAACCAACCAACTAAATAAATAAATAAATAAATAAATATTAAAAAAAAACCATGCCCCCTCTGGTCCATGGAAAAATCTCTCTCCATGGAACTGGTCCCTGGTGCCCAAAAGGTTAAGTGAGCAGTGTTCCTTATTGTGAGTACAGGTAGTCCTCGACTTATAATAGTTCATTTAGTGACCGTTCAAAGTTACAATGGCACTGAAAAAAGTGACTTATGACCATTTTTCACAGTTACAGCCTTTGCAGCATCCCCATGTAGTCATATGATCAAAATTCAGACACGTGGCAACTGGTTCATACTTATGACCATTACAGCGTCTCAGGGTCATGTGATCACTTTTTGCAACCTTCTGACAAGCAAAGATAATGGGGAAGCCAGATTCACTTAACAACCAGGTTATTAACTTATCAACTGAAGTGATTCACTTAACAACTGTGGCCAGATATGTGGTAAAATGGGACAAAACTCATTTGACGAATTCTCACTTAACAACATAAATTTTGGGCTCAATTGGGTTGTAAGTCAAGGATTACCTGTACCCCATTTCTAACTCTTATCTAGTAAAGGCTCTTTCAGTCTGAAATTAATTTCAGAAATAAGTATCTATAATGGCTTCATGAAGTCTTCTTAACCACTGGCCTTATCCATGCATATTTCTTATGGAGCATTTAATGTATAAATAATATATGCACCTTATTAATTTTAATACATACAAAATTCTGCAACAGCCAAATAACATTTTACGTGGCTCAATTTAATAATTTTATGAAACTGGGCCAAAGTAGTAAATTAATATTTAACTACGAACTTCTGAATTAATAGTATCTCTTCTAGTAAAATTCTAATTCTTCCGTCCTCGTTCATATCATAGTTCTAACGCTGAAGAGTAATTTCTGTATTTTTATCAGTTGATATTACAAAACTGTCTTTCTTCTCATTATTAGATGCTACAATTTTAGGAACACTAAAGTAGTCGACTGAGATTCAGTGGTTTGGTAGAGGGGTAGGAATAAGTGGTTAAAATTCCATGGTTAGCTAACTTTAAAATTAAAGCCAAAGAAATTTCTATTCTGAGTTTATACAGGTAGTCCTCGATTTATGACCACAACTGAGCTCAACATTTCTGTTGCTAAGCAAGACACTTAATTGAATTTTGTTCCATTTACAACCTTTCTTGCGACAGTAGTGGCCAAAAGTGTGGAAACGTTTGGGAAAAGTGTATTTTTGAGGTTTGATGGCTAATAACACCCCTTTTTTGGAGTAGTACCATAAAATTATATATCAATGGAAAGATAATTTAATCAAGAATGTAATGCAACATAGTTTGTTCAATTATCTGTACTGTATTCTATGAAAAGGTACAGCCAAATAACCAGAAAAAGGAAGCACAACCTTCTTAGGTTGATACCAGGTAGCTTTCCTTCCATCTGATTGTAGCCAATGAGCATGAGTGTTTAGAGAGCCAATCCTGTGTCATCTTGTTTTGGCAATGAGCCAATCAGATCACAGTAGGATTCAGTTATGGATGTCATGCATTAAAGCTGAGAGGAGGACATTTTTCAGTGTGTTATGTGATCGCTATCAAGTTGGTTGGGTTTTTTTGTGTTCTTTCATGTAGTGAGCTTGTAAAATGTAACAAAAGTTAACGTAATGGTGCAAAGAGTTGACTGGTTGCCCAGAAAACGATGAAAAATAGTAATATTAAGTGAGCAAGGCTACAGTTATAAAGAAATTAGAAGAAAAATTGGTGGAAACCTAACCAAAGGTGGCATTTCTACTGTATACTTTTCCCAAAAGGTTTCCACAATTTTGGCCACTACTGTACAGTTGTTAAGTGAATCACTGCAGTTTTTAAATTAGTAACACGGTTGTTAAATGAATCTGGCTTCCCCAATGACGTTGCTTGTCAGAAGGTTGCAAAAGGTGATCACATGACCCCGGGACACTGCAACTGTCATAGATACAAGACAGTTGCCAAGCATCTTAATTTTGATCTTGTGCCCAAAGGGATGCTGCAGTGCTTGTCAGTATGAAAAAGAGTCATAAGTCACTTTTTTCAGTGCTGTTGTAACTTCAAATGGTCCCTAAACTATGGTTGTAAGTCAAGAAATACCTGTATGCACTGTGTGGCAAATTTACAAAAACGTACTTGATTTGGTGCAGGGTTTGGTAAATTTGTAGACTTTTTTCTTTATAATTTAAAAGACTTAACTGAGAACCAGGGTTGTGTGAAAGAGATGTAACTTTCAGCTGTACATACAAAACTTGAAAAATGTAGAGATAATTTTTAAAAACTTAAATATCCTGCTGCATATATTATTTTTATTTTATTTTCTGAAATGTCATGAGCTATTCTTACTCATTTTCCTCAGAAATTAAACTGGAGACTCCCCAGAAATGCTCTGTAGCTAGGCTTCAACTTGGATGAAGAACGGTATTTCTATCACCAGCTTTTAATAGAATTTCATATAATTTTTGGTTATGTATTTCAAGCCTGAGTGTAGTGCCATAATAGCTGCTAGTTGACATTCATTCATTTTGTATGTTAGGAATTCCTATTTTTGGCTCATTTAATAGTTCTGGGTTTTGGAAAATGAGGGGTCTATGCAGTTTGTAAAAGTATGCATGATTTTCACTAGAACTGAAGTAATTATGAAGGTACTGCTGCAGTTCTGAAGAACAAGATGTTAGAGAAAGTTGAATTGTAAGACTGAGCTGCATATATTAGAGTAATATGTCACATTTATAGGGTTGTTAATTGTTCTTTGACCTCTAGATTTGTTAATGAAAGGCTATAACAGTAGATTCCAACCTCTGCTGCTGTATATTAGGACTCGTTCACACACACTGTTTTGTGCAGTTTTGTTGGCCTAATCTATCTCCTCAGCAATGTTGCCTTTTAATTAACATATATCTTGTCAGTGACAAGTATCTTGAGACACAATTACTAAGCGCAGAAATGTTTAAACTCTTGAGCAGTTTTTGGCACTAACCATTCCTCACAAAATAGATTAATTGAAAGACCTAAGTGAAAATGTTATTTGTACAGTGCATACCTTCTAGAAAATTATTGAGGGAAGATTGGAACAATTTTAGAACAATTTTTTCTTGCTGCAGTAGGTCAAGGGTCAATTCTTTCCAGAATTGCAAAACTGATAAGGATTGACTCCCTTTGGCAAGAACAGTTATTGTGATCTTGATCAGGGACTCATGGAAATGTCATTTTTTTAGATAAAGATCAGGTTACACTGCAGATAACAGTATTGCAGAATTACACAGAGATTTAAAAAATTCTCAAACTGTTGCTCCCCATAATAAGTACCCCGTATATACTTGAGTATAAGCCGACTCGAGTATAAGCCGAGACCCCCAATTTCACCCCCCAAAACTGGAAAAAGTTATTGACTCGAGTATAAGCCGATCCGCCGTTCTGCAAGCCTCCGCCGCCGGCGGAGGCTGGATCCGCGCTCTGCAAGCCTCTGCCGCCAGCAGAGGCTCGATCCGCCATTTTGCAAGCCTGAATACACAGGAATACCCTGTGTGGCCGCGGCTCTCGGGGAAGCCCTGGCTGTCCGCTTCCTCGCTCCACGCTGCCATTCGGGGCCCGCGCGTTCCCTGGGCAAATCGCGGCGCCCAGCAGGCGAGGAAACACGCCCGCTCCAGTTGCCCCCCCTTCCCTCAGGAGACGCGAAGCAAGTGACCGCCCGGAGCTTACCGAGGACTTGCGCGCGGCCGAGGCTTCGGTGCTTCCAGGATCGCGCGCACCTCTCCCAAGCCGCCGCCGTCCGGAGACCTGCCGAAGTTTGGGGAGGTTTGGGGAGGTGCGCGCGCACCTCCCCAAACCTCCCCAAACGTCGGCAGGTCTCCGGACCTCCGCGCCCTGCCTGCCTGCTTCTTTCCGCTGCGGAAAGAAGCAGGCAGGCAGGGCGCGGAGGTCCGGAGACCTGCCGACGTTTGGGGAGGTTTGGGGAGGCGCGCACCTCCCCAAACCTCCCCAAACTTCGGCAGGTCTCCGGACGGCGGTGGCTTGGGAGAGGTGCGCGCGATCCCGGAAGCACCAAAGCCTCGGCCGCGCACAAGTCCTCGGTAAGTTTTTTTGTTGACTGGAGTATAAGCCGAAGTGGAATTTTTCAGCCCAAAAAGTGGGCTGAAAAATTCGGCTTATACTCAAGTATATACGGTATATACTCCACATGTAAGTGTGGGCTCATATGGACACTGCAACAAAAATACTATACTGAAATCAATTAGGTAAGTATGTGTTTATTTTATTTATGAAAGTTGCCCAATTCCAGAAGATTCTGGATCAAATACTACATCAAAAGCAATAAAAACCAATACAACAAAGGAAATGAATCAAAAGGAAAAAAACAAAGAGCAGTGCACCTTTTGGAAGAAAACCCATCAACTAACATATAACATTCTAAAATTGCAAAGGTCTGTGGATAAAGCCAGATTTTTTAAAAGATTTTAAAGGTGGGGAGCATACAGGTAGTCCTTGCTTCTTGACCACTCGTTCAGTGACCGTTTGAAGTTACAATGATGCTGAAAAAAGGAGACTTGCAAAGTTGTGGTCTTCACAGCACCCCCATGATCATGTGATCATGATTTGGATGTTTGGCAACTGCCTTGCACTTAACAATACTTGCAGCCTACTGCAGTCATGTATTTCCATTAGCCAGCTTCCCTGCCAGCTTCCCACAAGCAAAGTCAATGGGGAAGCTGATAGGGAAGGTTGCAAGCCATTTTGGTAAGTCACTCACACCCTCCCACACCTGGCAGCTGCCACCTTTGCCCCTACTGCACTCACACTGCGCTTTACGTTCTGGCTTGATTGCAACCCATCTGTTGTGATTCAGGGTCAGCCTGTGGGTTCGGCAGTTGGGTCGGACGATTCAGAGGAGGAGGGGGGGTGTTGGAGAGCCTGCAGAGGACAGCCCTGAGGCTTCGCAGAGCCCTCAGCCAGGCCCCTTTCATCTGGTCACCACGCAGACCCAGCTGTGTGACCCTGACAGCGTGGATGAAGATGACCCACAGCTGGCCCTGTTCAAGGACGCCTGACGCAGGAGGCAGTCAATCAGGAGTAAACAGAGGAAGGCAATGGGGAACCTCGGAAGGAGGCAGAGAGAAGCCACGCCTTGAACTGTTTAAAAGGGGAATGTGTGGGAGGGCTGGTTTGCTGAAGGCAACCGTTTGAATAGCTCCTGTTTCATGGTTCGTGTTTTGGTTTTGCTGTGCTTGCTTTGTTTTGTTTCAATAAATTTGGCAGGCTTAGTTCCAGCCTCTTGCCTTTTTGTAAAGGGGTTGTCCCTGCCTTTTCTGCAGGGCCGGTAGTAGGCTGGTACAGAACACCATCTGGGACTCGCTTAGTGACTCACAATCCTCGCTTAACAGTGGCAATGGGGATTTTTCCATTTTCCATGTTTAACTGAGAACTACCTGCTGGTGTCTCCAGGGTACGCTGTTCCAAATGGCAGATACCATGATAGAAAAGGTCTACTTCCTATGTTCTGTCATTGTAGGGAGCCACATCATGCACACTGTGTCTGATTGTTCATGGTGGACAGAAATTATCAGAGAGAAGCAGCCCCTCAGATAACCAGGCCCTATGCCATGAAAGCTTTATAGCTGAGAACCATCCCCTTGAATTGCACTTGAAAACTAACTGGCAAGCGGTGCCACTTACAGTTCAGCAGCATTAGACTGCGCCACCACATTCTGGATTAGCTGCAGTTTCTGTAGAGTGCACTGCACTGGTCCACTAATGGGGTGACTAGGGCATGACTGACTGTTGGGAGGGCCCACGAAATGGATCGTGGCAAAGGTCCTCCTGGGTACACCTGTCACCTGCTCTTTGAATTGGAGGTTCAAGAAAACCCTCACATTGTCATGAATGGGGAAGTGCTACACTCTCTGATGCGAATGCCTGGATGAGCCCCCAGCTGTTTTCTTGACCAGGTTTTTCCAAAGGGGTTTTCCCTTCCTAGGTCAGACAGAATATGACTCACCCGAGTTAACCTTTCTGGCTTTGTGTCCAAGATAGGACTAGAATTCATAGTCAGATAGTTTACAACCTCATCCTTAAGGGCTCTTGATAGAAGATAGTTGCTTGAATATTTCAAGATGCATCTGATTAATATGACCTTGTCCTGAAGGCAGCAGCAGTTTCCTGGCTCACAAAGGGTTGTTATCCTTCCCTGCTGCTGATTAGAATGGTGCCCTGTTGATGGGGGAAGGAGCTCAAAGGCTATTTACTGGCTCCCTTAACTATTTACTATCAAAGCATTTATTTTATAAGATCCATCTGCTTCAGGATGACATTGTCCATAGAGCACAGAAAACTTATCTTTTGGTAGGGTAAAACCCCATACCTAAGGGCCTAGAAGACAACAAATGCTTAAATGTTGTGAAGAAAATGTGGGGTAATCTTGATATTTTTGTAGTTCATAATTTATGGTGTGCTTTCAGGATTTGCCCTTTAATGAATGCTTGTTCTCAAAGCTATAACCACCAAAGTGGTTTGTTGTTGTTTTTTACCGATAAAACACTCCTCTTGGTGCTCAGAACTGGCGAGGACCCATCATGTCTGTCTGAGATATTAAAATTTACAGGTTTAAAAGAAAATTAACATTGCGGATAGGCTTAAACTCTTGAAAAATAATCATCTGAGCTAAGTGGATTTTTTTTATATTTTTGTGGTTTGAACAATGGTCAATTAACATTTTAAACATTTGTACTGCTACATTTATCTCTTAGTAATGGAGTGAAAGGTCTCTATAAACAATTGAAATAAAAGAAGTTGTTTGACACTTGTTAGAAAGTAACCAGTATAATTGGGCAATTCACTCAGGAAACATGTTTTTTTTAAAGTTTACCCTGCAGCATGGAATTTACATGTACACACACATTTAAGAAAGAAATGTGTTGATAACTAGACCATTATCATTTGTGATTGAGTATTTTCTCCCTCTGACCAATTGTTTCATAGTTTCATAGCAGTGGCTCAGTGGGTTAGGACGCTGAGCTTGTCGATCAGAAGGTCAGCAGTTTGGCGGGTCGAATCCCGAGTGCCGCGTAGCAGAGTAAGCGCCTGTTACTCGTCCCAGCTTCTGCCAACCTAGCAGTTCGAGAGCACGTAAAAATGCAAGTAGAAAAATAGGGACCACTACGGTGGGAAGGTAACAGCGTTCCGTGCGCCTTTGGCGTCTAGTCATGCCAGCCACATGACGTCCTCGGACAAGCGCTGGCTCTTCGGCTTTGAAACGGAGATGAGCACCGGCCCCTAGAGTCGGAAACGACTAGCACGCATGTGCGGGGGAACCTTTACCTTTACCTTTACCTTTATTTTCTCCCTCTGACCAATTGTTTCATAGTTTGGAAATCAAGCAGTAAGTTTGGCCAAACTTGTGCTAGCATGTTCCAGTAATACATTTTTCCCTCATGTGAATAAGAGACATTTTTATTACACTGTTTTTATTATGTGTTTGACTCCTGGGATGCTTAGCTGTTTCAGTTTGCTTGATTTGAGGAACGAAACAAATATTTTGAAACAACTGCCACTTAAATCCAGAAATGTATTTCTGCTCATGCATTGTTAGAACTAAATCCATTGGTATTATCCCTTTTCAGTTACATTGATGTAGTTATGTATTTTAAAAAGCTGTGTGGAAATATTTCGGGGAAACACTTGGACAGATGAGCATCTGTTCACAGGCTTGGTAGTGTCTGTACATAATTGGCAATGCATATTAATGGGAATCTGTGTACTTTCATTCGGTTTGTCTAAGGCAGTCATTGCATATAAACTTAACTGAGTTGCTTAAAATTGAGCCTAAAGCAGAATGCCCTCCCTCCAAAGAAAAGATATAAACAAGGATCACACACAAAAATAATAAACGACCTGATTTCCAAATACTAGCAAATGTAGTTGCTAGTTGTCTAATTCTTTTTTTTTCCATTATGGTGAGGAGTTCACCATACACAAGCTCTGATGGCTGCTCATGTGATGAAGGCATTCACTTTTGTTTGTGTCAGCTTTGTTAAATTTGTTGAACTTGCTCTTTGGAAATGTTGGTCCCTGATTATCAAAGGAGTCCCTGACTTTTGCGGTCAGTGGGCACATTTGACACGCTGGTAGCTTATCCCAGGTAGTCAAAGAAAATAGCTGCCATGGAAAGGGCTGGGTGGGGGGTGGGGGTGGTCCATTCAAAAAATGGTTGCCACAGTGAGTGTCCATTGCAGAACTCTCATTTATCAGAATGCAGACCTGCACAATTTCTTGATACCATCTTCTAAAAAGGCCTTGCCTGGGACTCACTATCAACTCCTTTTTTTTCTGTCCAAGTTGCCCCATCTGCAACAAAGTGTTAGACTCCAGCCACTCACAAGTTTTACTTTCTAACTATGCCTATTGGCCTCAGTATAATCCAAGAATAGTTTTGAAAATAAAGATGACGAATATTCTTTGCTTGGGGCATGCTAGCATGCTTTCTGACTTTTGCTTAAAAAAAAAGTTAGGTGTCTTCTAGCACTAAGTTACAGATTCCCAGATTGACCTTTTGCAGTTTGCAAACTGTTGCAGAAGCTGTTCATATTTCTGGTTAAATGGTCCCCAGGGACTATTTTCCGGTGATGTTTTACTACTATTTTCAACATTAGGGCTACCATGTCTGGACTGCAAAAATGTAAACAATCACTAGATGGAAGCAAAGAGTTGATTTTCCTGTTATTCCTTTTCTGCTATTTAGGCAATCATAGAGGATATTGCAGTTTAGATATTGTAGCTCTCAAAATTATTGGTATTGTTATTTGACAATGTTGATATTTTTGAATTATTTTATCATATTGTATAGTTTGTTGTAAGGGACGCGCTGGCTCAGTGGGTTAGGACACTGAGCTTGTTGACCAGATGGTCGGCAGTTTGGCGGGTCGAATCCCGAGTGCCGGGTAACAGAGTGAGCGCCTGTTACTTGTCCCAGCTTCTGCCAACCTAGCAGTTCGAAAGCACGTAAAAATGCAAGTAGAAAAATAGGGACCACTATGGTGGGAAGGTAACAGCGTTCTGTGCGCCTTTGGCGTCTAGTCATGCCAGCCACATGACCACGGAGACGTCCTCGGACAAGCGCTGGCTCTTCGGCTTTGAAACGGAGATGAGCACCGGCCCCTAGAGTCGGAAACAACTAGCACGCATGTGCGGGGGAACCTTTACCTTTACTTTACCTATGGTATGTTGTGCTATATGCCATTTATAATTAGATTGAAGCAGCAGAAAAGCATTCATAATAAAATAAATAAAAACCGAGAGCCTTTTAAGACTCCAGCTGTGGAAATACATGAGACTGATATAATAAGTTGTCCTTTAAAGACAATATTCTACTGAAAGCTTTTTTGGATACAAAGGAAGCTCTTGATTCCTTAAATACGAGCATTTTCTTTCAAGTATTTCATTGTCAAAGCTGATCCAAGAAATACAGTATCACACTGCAACACATATGTCACACTGACTTTTTTGGTAGTTAGCAATTTTCATGAATTACGCATTATGGATGAAAGAAATTTCAAGACAGATAAAAAAGGAAATATTAATAACCATACTATACATAATATCTATATGTATGGTGGCTTGAATGAAAGTTGCAATTTCATTCAACTGAAATTGCCTACCCTCAGAGTAGTGGACAATTTCAGCAAAATTAAGTATTATATTATTTGAAAGATTGACGGTCTCTGAAAGAATGTGCCATAAACATTAATTCATCTTTATGATGCCAGAGGTTTCCTTATTGGGTCTGATATTTCCTTACTGTGTCTTGATTCTTTGTTTAGTAGTGAAAGATAATCATATCACTTTTGCTACCTATAATAGTGAAACACCCACATAAAAAGCAGGAGTGCCAAATTCAGTAAATCTTGAAGTAAATTCTTTCATAGAAAAATATGCTCCCATCCAGAACAGGTGTACAGTATACAATCATCTCCTTCCACACCCAAAGAGTAGATAAGATAGGATACTGTCTTATCTGTGATAAATTTCTCGTGTTTAGTTTTCTGTGAATGTATTCAAACAATAATACTTAGCAAGAAAAAAACATGACTTTTTTGAGGTTTTGCTAGTTTAAAATACATTTATTTAGAACAATCTGACTACTAACTCATTTTTAAAGTAAAAGAAACAATACGTGGTCAGTATATTCCTGTTGTACTTAAAACTCAGTTCACTAATTCCTTAAAATGTGCTAGAGCGCTTTAATCCACTATTGCTATATCATAAAAAGACAGGATAATTTTGTTCCTGACCGTAATGGTTTTAACCTTGTGTACTAATTTGAATTTGCTTGTGAAAGTAGAATCTTAAATGAGATACAAATGAAGAAAAAATTGCTACTGGTGGCAGTCTTATGTCTAATGAGTACTGTGTAATAAACCATAACCTCTTGAACAATGCTGTAGAAATCTGTATGATTATTTTGGATGGATAGTCCTTGTATACGGCTCATTACCATCTGGCATAATATGTATTGATATAGTCTGTAATTGTGAACTATTTGACATGCTGTTTTTAACAAATGTGACTTGCCTGGTTAGGACTTGTATATAGGGAAATGTAACAAGAGAATTACAGACGATCAGGCTTGCCACACATCATGGCTTGTAAGCCGCCCTGAGTCTTCGGAGAAGGGCGGGATATAAATGGAATAAAAATAAAAATAAATAATAAAATAAGAAGTAGAATGAAGGTCTACATAAGGTTCCAGTCCAATATCCATGTATCCAGATAAAGGCCATCTCTACAACTAACAACTGCCAACCTAGCAGTTCGAAAGCACATAAAAATACAAGTAGAAAAATAGGGACCACTACGGTGGGAAGGTAACAGCGTTCCGTGTGCCTTTGGCGTCTAGTCATGCCGGCCACATGACCACGGAGACGTCCTCGGACAAGCGCTGGCTCTTCGGCTATGAAACGGAGATGAGCACCGGCCCCTAGAGTCGGAAACGACTAGCACGCATGTGCGGGAGAACCTTTACCTTTACCTTTATACAACTAAGAACCATATAGGGATCCACCTCCACAGATCCTTACCCTCTTTCTCCTAGAACAGATGGTCTGCTCTGTCAGTTCTGAAAGTGAGGATTGTATTTTGGGAATAAATCTAGCCTGAACAGGTGATACTGATAGTATTTAGAGGCATCTTTGCCAACCATCTGTGCTGCATTACCTTGGCCATGCTGGATTAGGGCTTTCCCCTCTTTCCTTGTAGCCATCTGTTTGCAAGTGGCTGACTTGATGCTAGAATCATGTTTTCTACATCAGACGTGCATATTCTCATGTCTATCATTATTCCATGCCCACAAATTTACATTTATTTCATTTTCATATGTTATTTTCCAGAAGGGTGTATAAGTGAGGCTATCTGTCAGCGCAGCAGGCATCATTAAGACAGCAAGTCTGCCCATCCTTTGTAGTATTTTCTGAACCAGATGTGGAAGTTTGCAAGCAGACAGAAGGAATCAATAATCTTTTGAGGAAATCCCCGCAGTAGAATTTTGTTTGCAAAAGGGTTGAAGAGTTTCTGGTTAACTAGTCCAGCGTTTCTATTACTAACTTTATTTGTTAAGTTACATTATCTCATAGCAGGCGGACATTAAATACAGTATAGTAAAAAAATATCTAGCAGTTTCCTTTACGGTATTAATTATAAAAGCCCCTGATCTTGATGCAAATGCCCAAGGTCAGCTGTTTGCACTCTGAAAAGTTTATTAAGTAACTAATTGCACCTGAATATGGATGGCAAGGAGTCTTCAATAAGCATGTCATAGAAAGCGAAGACAGAAATCCTCCATGTAATCAGTAGTGAGACTGCGCTTGGATTACTATGTGTACTTCTGGTCATTATAATTTTTTATTTATGTAGCGCATGGCATACAATGCCAAGGAAATCTAGACATGCCAGACACAATGCAGTCCTGACAGCCTAGATTGCTAGTCGATGGCTAGCGTGCTTATCCTTTTTTTTTTAATTGAAAAGTTTTACAAAATTTTAATAATAGACCCCCCTCCCCATCAACCCTCTCCCCTTCCCTCCCCCCCCCCCCGGACTTCCCAAAGCAGAATACAGGGTATTACATATAGCAATCTTATGCAAACATATGCTAAATATCTATTACGTGCTTGCAGGCTTATCCTTGATGTACTGCAGGGAGGGGCGAAGTAGATTTACACCAATTAGCTATCAGCGCTCGGGTTGCTGGCTCGCCTCCCCTTGTGTTGCAATGTTCCACACCCAGCTGGGTCCAACACTCGCTTCTGCTCTCTGTAGACACGAACGCAGCTAGGTCATAACAATGATTAAGTGGAAATACATTTTTGTAAGTATGAATTATTTTCATGTAATTTGCAATGACATCTGGCTTTAACTTGAAAACTTTTTTTAATAAACAAAGGAAACAAACATTTTGCCAAAATAAGTTTTTGATCTCCTATTTACAAGGATATATTACTTCTACTAAGAGCTACGTTATTTGATTATGTATAGGTAGTCCTTCAGTAACAACCACGACTGGGACCAGAATTCCCAATGCTAAGCAAAGTGGTTGTTAAGTGAGTTACGCTTGACTTTGAGAGGTCCTTAGTGCTGTCATTTCAAACCTGAGCTACAAATATTCTCCTTCATTGATACTTGACTTTACAACTTCTTTGCCAGGGTTATTAAAGAAATCACTGCACTATTTAAGTGAATCACATGGTTATTAAGCAAACCGGGCTTCCCCCATTGACTGGAACAGTCGCAAATGGCAATCATATGACCCCAGGATGCTACAACTGTCATAGATATATGCTGATTGCAAAGCTCCCAAATTTTGACCATGTGACCCTGGGTATACTGGGATGAGCTTAAGAGTGTAACTCAAGGAATACTTTAACCCAGGCATGTCAAACTCACGACGTCACATGATGTCGCATGACATATCGTAGGTTTTTCACCATTGCCGGCAATGGGGTGGGCGCGGTTTCGGAGTGACGCATCCGGCCCGTGGGCTGGCAGTTTGACAGGCCTGCTTTAACCTTTTAAATAACAAATCCTAAATATTTTCTTTCTACCAGTATCTAGTATTTAGATTCACAGTAACCATCTATCAAATGAGCTGAAAAATCCTTGCCTATTCATAGTAGTACCACTTTACAATGTCTGTGCCACACTTGGAATATTGCATCCACTTTTGGTTGCTGTGATATAAAAAAAGATGTTGAGACTTTAGAGTGCAGAGAAGAGCAACAAAGATGATTAGGGGACGGGAGGCTAAAACATATAAAGAACGGTTGCAGGAATCAAGTATGTCTAGTCTAGTGAAAAGAAGGACTAGGGGTGACACGATAGCAGTGTTCCAATATTTGAGGGGCTGCCACAAGGAAGAGGGGGGGTCAACCTATTCTCCAAAGCAACTGAAGGCAGGATAAGAAGCAATGGATGGAAACTAAGAAATTTTCTGACAGTTAGAACAATTAATCAGTGAAACGAGTGCTTCCGGAGTTGTGGATGCTCAGACACTGGAGGTTTTTAAGAAGAGTAGTATATTTCTGGGGAAAGGAACAAAATGATAGTTGGTCCAAGCCTGGTACAGTCTATGGAAATACTAAGTAGTTCTTCTTTTTAAAGAAAACCCACTTGAAAATGTAACTAATAAAAATATCCAGAATGAATTAGTACATGTGTGAAATGTTTTGTTTGCCGTCTTCTCACTTGGAATAACCGGAGCTCAATGTTCCAGGAGTTGCTTGTTCATTACTGGAAGGCTATCATCCATCAAATAGTTTTTGATATCTCAGATGGCCCCCAAATAGGTCGACTGGAGGGGGAAATGAAACGTTCTGGGAAAAGAAGACATGCTTCAGAAAGCAAGTTATCTTTTTCATATACATAAAAATCCAGGACATACTTATTTTAATAATGAATACATATAACAAACATTGTGGCTTTTCCACTTTCTGTAGTGTTTACACTGGTTTTAAATACTGTACTTTGAATATATATATAGAATGCACAACATGCTGTGGTTGCATGCATAATTCTGCTTGTATGTGTGAAGAGTTGGCAAATATGTGTCTGTGTGTGTCTGTGTGTGTAAAATAAAAGTTTAGTTTTATGAATAGGATTACTTTCTAAAAACAGGCATATATTTGAGAACATTATAAAAGTGTAAAATTGATTCAACTTTTTTTTTATTGAAAAGTTTTACAGTACATTTTTAAATACAAAACCCCTCCCTCTCCCCAAACCTCCCCAACTCTCCCCTCCCCTCCCCTCCCCCAACTTCCCAGAGCTAAATACAGGGTATAAAAATACAAACAAACATAATCTAAAATATGCAAACAACAATAAAATATTAAATTCTATCGCACTTTAACTCTTAATAAAATAACTACAAGCTAGTTATACATCATATAAATCCACTACTTATTCAAATGCTAAGTGAAACTTTTTAGTCCCATATTTATTCTGGATATAAATTGATTCAACTTTTAATTTATTGTTTTATTCATATTGCTGCATTACGGTGGTTATGCATTTTGTTATACTGTAGTGAGGTTTCTAGAATGCATGCTGATGTATACATAATGTTTGATCATTGTTGTTAATCAATGCCATTGATTACTACATAACCTGGTACTGACATAAGACAGGGCTTTTCAAATGGAAGAGAAGAATAAATATTGAGAGAATTCAAATATTGATCAGTGATAGATTATTACAGTCTGAATTTTCAAGGTTGTTCCTTTCTTTTTGTGTCTCAAATATGTATCTGTAATCGTAGTTTTCATGCATAAGTTTATGTTTCCTTAATTAATGGTAGAAGTATAAGGTCAATTTGAGAGTTAGCTATGGTTTTGTTTGTGTTTAAATTTTCTCGCCATGTTTCTTCAACATACAATTTTTGGCACATCTATATACAAGTATTAAATCAAACTTATTGTATAGCAGGATACGAGGCAAAAGTTGTTTGCCTGTGGAATTAATGTTTAGGAATAATTAGATGGAGTTCAGTATGGAACTGTTTATTCTACATTGGAGTAGACTGAAAATATTTGACACAGTTATTAATTTTGAAGTAAAATAAGTGCAAAAGGCAAAGGGCTGCATATCATTGAATTAGTTGTTGCTGTTGTTGTTAGCTGCGAAGTCGTGTCCGACCCATCGTGACCCCATGGACAATGGTCCTCCAGGCCTTCCTGTCCTGTACCATCTTCTGGAGTCCATTTAAGCTCACACCTACTGCTTCAGTGATTCCATCCACCTCATTCTCTGTTGTCCCCTCCTTCTCTTGCCCTCAACCTTTCCCAGCATTAGGCTCTTCTCCAGTGAGTCCTTCCTTCTCATTAGGTGGCCAAAGTATTTGAGTTTCAACTTCAGGATTTGGCCTTCTAAAGAGCAGTCAGGGTTGATCTCCTCTAGGACTGACCGGTTTGATCGACTTGCAGTCTAAGGGACTCGCAGGAGTCTTCTCCAGCACCATAGTTCAAAGGCCTCAATTCTTTGGCACTCGGCCTTTCTTATGGTCCAACTTTCATGGCCATACATTGCAACTGGGAAGACCATAGATTGTTGGGGGCAATTAAGCTGACTTTGTAATAATGCCGCTTGGGGTGTGTGTGAAAGCCCTAATAAGCAGGCATATACATAGAATGAAGGCTACTGCTAAGCTTGTAAGCCGCCCTGAGTCTTCGGAGAAGGGCGGGATACAAATGGAATTAAAATAAAAATAAAAAAATAGGCTTGACTATACGCACTTTTGTTGACAGGGTGATGTCTCTGCTTTTTAGTGTGCTGTCTAGATTGAATTAGTAGTTTTATTCTAAAAATGTATGAAGAGTAGCATGACTATTTCGTGGCAAAGAAAGGAACCTCTGCTCTCTCTCTCTCTCTTTTCTTCCTTTAAATATGTCCCAGGATTGAATACTGATACAGAAAGATAGGGTGATAGTCCCCACTTAGTCAAATGGCCACTATGTAAGACTCTTGGTTTAGGCAATATTGTTTTTCTTAATGTTACTTCTTCGTGCCATGCATTAACTTCCATCTACGTACAATATTTTCTCTATGATTATCTTCATTGATTGATTTGTGGAGAGATCATTTGATAAGATTGCAATGTTATGTTTGTGTATTAATTATGAATGCCTTAATGAACTCAGCAAAGCTTGTCTTGGATTAAACATACATAGTAGGGATTATTTTTTTTCTTCTCTTTTACAACCAATGTCCAGAGTTGTAAACCTGAAGACATTGTAGAATTTTGTAAGCTGCCCAAAGTTACCTATGTATGAGTTGGGCAGCTATATAATTTTTTAAATAAATAATAAATAAAGAGAACAGAGATATAGAAGGGAGAAGAAAAGAGTCAACTCCATATAGCAGAGGTCCCCAACCTTTTGGACACCAGGGACCAGTTCTGTGGAGAAAGGTTTTTACGCAGCCTGGAGGGTGCGTGGTTTTGTGTGCTGCTTGCATCTCGTGGATGAGCTTTGCACAATGATGTCATGACACTAGTGAAATAATTGTGTCTTGTATTGGGTGTCTTATTTTTGCTTTCAGTTGTCCAATTACTGGGCAATGTGATTGAGAAAGAGGAGTTGCTTACAATTATTTTTCTATACATATTCCATAGAATTGGCTTGTAAATTATGCATTTAAAAGCTCTATAAATACCATACACTTAGCCTTCATTGATCAAATAAATAAAATTCCCTCTCAGTCTACGTATTTTGTACCATACTTAAAACTTGTGATTTTAAAAGTAATTGTTTTATAATTAATGTGGAGGTGGATGCAGTAATTATTAATTCCTTGAATGCTCCAGGATTTATATGGAAATGTTTTCCTTTAAAGATTAATCTGAATTGAATTGCTGAAAAAAAAAATCTGATGTTCTCTAGATCTCCAGATCCTTGGAAATTGCGTACAGCTATTTAATAATTTCTGACTCTACCAGAATTCTATGCTGTTTCAATTAAAAATAAAGGAACCTGAAGAGGAATTCTAATGTAGTTAGCTAAATGTTATAGATGCTATTTGGAGAGTAAACAGAAAGGAAGGGTAAAATGGAAAGGGAACGTTGGAAATTTTTTACATTTATACATTGTTGAGGGACGCGGTGGCTCAGTGAGTTAGGACGCTGAGCTTGTCGATCAGAAGGTCGGCAGTTTGGCGGGTCGAATCCCGAGTGCCAGGTAACAGAGTGAGCGCCTGTTACTCGTCCCAGCTTCTGCCAACCTAGCAGTTCGAAAGCACGTAAAAATGCAAGTAGAAAAATAGGGACCACTACGGTGGGAAGGTAACAGCGTTCCATGTGCCTTTGGCGTCTAGTCATGCCGGCCACATGACCACGGAGACGTCCTCGGACAAGCGCTGGCTCTTTGGCTTTGAAACGGAGGTGAGCACCGGCCCCTAGAGTCGGAAACGACTAGCATGCATGTGCGGGGGAACCTTTACCTTTACCTTATACAACACAACAACTTTATTGATTAGCCCTTGGGCCAAATCAAAGTGCAAAGTTCCAGCAACAAACCGTCACCAAAACTTGATAAAAGCAATCCAAAATGGAATTTGATAAAATACAATTTAAAATGGAATTAAAATAAAATACAATTTAAGATGAAATAGTAATAAAATACAATCTAAAATAAAATTGTAATAATGTACAATAATTTTAAGATATAGATAAAATATGATAACATTATATTTCGGAGTCGCCCTTGCAATCTACCCCAATCAGTCCCACATATGCAGATCTTAATCGGATCATTTTGTTTAAATACTGTGCTACGTTAAATGTTATTTTCAAGTTCTGACTGGACATAAGGTACCGGTAAGTTATTTTGATATGGGGATCCCAATGGGTCATTCGTTTGGTATATAGACCAAGATACCTGTCTCTCACCCTTATACATTGTTGAAGCTTTTTGTGATCAGCTGAACAATGAGAATTTTATTTTCTTCATTAAAAGCTTAATAGGGGAAGAAAAAGAACAGTAGTAATTTGGGTTCAATAGCTAAGGGTGGTTTTTCAGGTAAAAAAAAAAGAGCCTGTTCTCCTCAGGATATTAATATGTACCTTTGGGAAAAACAAGCTATCTGTTGAGGAAGCTGCAGCTTTATGTCCTCATCACTAGAGATCTCCATATGCCCTTGGATCTTCCGAAGTCAGAAATGGCAGATCTCACTTGCTGAGACCAGAGGGCTCTCATTGTGATTCATGGCAGGTATTCAGCTCAATCTGCCCAGAGCAAATCTGTTTAATGTTGATCAGCTGTCCATCTGATAAGTTGAATTGATATGGACATTTTCCTGGGAGGACTGCCCTGACAATGACAGCAGGAGCATCAGGATGCCTTATTAGTCTGTCTTCTTCCTCTCACTCACATCAACAGTAGAATATATTAACCCTTCCTTAGACCTTGGATTATAGCAGAATGCAGTTTTCTTTTCTAGAATATAAATGGTTTGTATTTCTGTTTCATTCTGGAATACAGCAAAGATTAACCATGATTAGAATGTTTCTGTCCCATGCCGCCCTGTGTGCCTCCATAATTTGATATATAGCAATACCAGCCTAGCTATTGAATCAATACTACTAACCGCTGAAATAGGATACAAAATGATGGTATGCCCATAAGACTACAGTATTTTGGTCAATTTTTACATCCTTAACTTTTTTTTCTTCTTAATAGTTGTTGACGCATTAAAGTTGTTAATCCACATTTGAAGAATGGAGGAAGGATTTACATTTTAAATTATTTCAGGTTTTCCAAGAAATAAAGATTCTGCTTCCGACAGAAATTGTAATCAAAAGTGATCACGGGCCAAATAGGGCCAAACAGAGTGAATGTTACATTTGCACTAATAAATACCCAGTTCTGCTCAAAGTTTTTTTTTATAATATCTGTGAATCATGCACTGGTTGTGCAACTAATTGTATTACATCTGATCTTTACTTTAAAGTCAACGAGCTCTTGCAGAGATCACAGAGTTGATCCACACAGCTTTCCTTGTGCATCGTGGAATAGTAAACATTGCTGAACTGACATCCTCAGATGGAGCATTGAAAGATATGCAATTTGGAAATAAAATGGCTGTCCTGAGTGGTGATTTTCTTCTAGCAAATGCCTGTACAAGTCTTGCTCAGCTGCAAAATACTAAGGTAATATGATTCCTGTGGTTTTAAATGAAAGCATTTTAGTGTGTGTTTTATTTCAAAAACTGCTCAATTGCTGCTTTTTGTGAGCTTGTTTTTTTAAAACCTTAGTGCTTTGAAGCATTCAGTGTCACTTTACATTGTACATACATCCCCCATCTGAAATTTTACTAGATATGAAGTGTCAGCTATGTCAGATGAACTGAATATGTACAATGTATACTATGACATTCTGTCTCGTATTGATTATCAAAGAATCACTAGTGCAGGGGTAGGCAACCTTGGCTCTTTTATGACTCATGGATTTCAACTCCCAGATTTCCTGAGCCAGAATAACTGGCTCAGGAATTCTGGGAGTTGAAGTCCATGAGTCATAAAAGAGCCAAGGTTGCCTACCCCTGCACTAGTGAGATTAGTAGGAAGATCTGTCTTTGCAGAAAGAGTGAATTAAAGTAAATGTATTATAGCAGTTTTGATTCATTCTTGAGCATCTTTTCAAGACATGAAAAAGTGTAAACATGTGGAACAAGTGAACACTGATGGGCTGGCAGCAGATGTTCATTAGTAGAATAGGATTTTTATGAGAAGAATGATCACAAGAATCACAGGCCATGCTACCTGTTTCATTCAATATAGCCAAGTTACAGTCTACAGCAGAGGTGTCAAACTGCCGGCCTGCGGGTCTGATGTGTCACGCGGAAGCCGTGCCCACCCCAGCTCCGGCAAAGGGAAAATAGTCATGATATGTCACAACGTGTCACCTGACACGGTAATTTGACAACCCTGGTCTACAGTATAAACATATTCTTTGCATGTCTGTCAAACATGTATTTTGTGAATTGGCTACTTTACCAAATCCGTTTTGGAAATTAGAAGAATAGCCATGGATTTTAATAAAGTAGAAATGCTTTATGTTATTCTGTATCAAATACTATTTCTAGGCAAAGAGATGTAATTATTTTTAGCTTGCCACAGTTCAGATTTTAAACACAGTGACCTACAGAATTATGTGACTTCTCAACTAATTAAGCTGCTTGTTCTGAAAGTTATGCCAAAACATATTATCATTTTGTTCCTACTTTAGACAAATGAAAACTTAAGAAACTTATACATAACCCTAGGTGGAATCCACTCAGTATTTATCAGCTCATTGTCTCATGTCTTAAAAATGTGATAAAATATAAACTATGAAAACCTTGATAGATTGGTTTGCTATTATAAAAGATACCTTTTTATTTATTATACAGTTATGTTCTTAAAAGCCAAAAGTTCTTCCTCTGTTGTTTTTCTGCCATATAAGATATACATGCAGCTAGTATATTTACTTAATTTTATTTATTTACTTTCTTAATTACTTGGGTTTATTATACCTTGGTTGTTACCAGTTCTCTAGCTATTCTAAACTACATTCTAGTTCAGAAAATAGATTAATAGAATAATAAATAATAATTACCCTAAAAATATGAATCTGGGTACATTCAGATTGAGAAAAATAATCAAACGTCAGGATAAATATAAACAAACTGTTTAATAAACTTAGCTTTGGTTGGCTAACTGCTGATGTCGTCAGAGTAAAATGCCGGAGGTTTGGGAGCTCGCTTATGAAATGGGCTGTTTTTGCGCTCTGCTCATAGAGCGAGTTACGGGTCTACCCAACCCGTTTGGCCGTATTACTTCTAGTTGTCTCGCATCCGTCCGTGTGCTTCTGGATTCAGGAATCGTCGCCCCTCTCGTTGTTACACTCCCTGCCTGCCTCGTTCATGTCTGAATACTCGTTACTGCCATTCTATGGTAAGGGATCCAGCTCTTTCATCCTCCTGTTTACCCGGAGGTGAGGTGGTTGGCGATTTGTTTGCTCTGATTCCCTGTGCAACTGTTCATGTTGTTTTAGCATTTGGAATGCTGGTAGAACGGCAAAATGTCACAATGAATGGAGGGGCGGAGGTACGAATAGGATCTATCACAAGATCCAGGGGAGGACAGCAGGCCAACTTAATCGGGACGATGCACACAGCGGGAGAGCCACCAACTGGCGCAGCTGCCGGCACAACCAGGCAAAACAATAAGAGGACTGATCCAGCAATGACGCTGGACGACCGTGTGCCTCAGGATGGACATGACCGGCAGACGGGGCGGGCAGGAGGAAGGAAAGTGACAAGACTGAAGCGGATGCTGGCTGGCATGGCAGAACCGGGATTGATGCAGTTAACTGGGAGAGCGAGGGGCGGGCAGACCTGTGACCCGCTCAATGACTAGATCATTAACATCCAAATAACTATAAGAATGAGTGTCTCCAGATACCAGCTCACACTTTGACAACGTTGACAGTGGTTTGATGAAAGCTCAGTTCGTAACAGAGTGAGCGCCTGTTACTCGTCCCAGCTTCTGCCAACCTAGCAGTTCGAAAGCACGTAAAAATGCAAGTAGAAAAATAGGGACCACTATGATGGGAAGGTAACAGCGTTCCGTGCGCCTTTGGCGTCTAGTCATGCCAGCCACATGACCACGGAGACGTCCCCGGACAAGCGCTGGCTCTTCGGCTTTGAAACGGAGATGAGCACCGGCCCCTAGAGTCGGAAACGACTAGCACGCATGTGCGGGGGAACCTTTACCTTTACCTTTATTGTCCTGGAGATCAGTGACTTTGGCAGTTTTAAATGAGTATACCTGGGGCTCACGTTTTTAGAACAATTAAGGATATGTATGTATGTATGTATGTATGTATGTATGTATATGTATGTGTGTGTGCATAATTACTAGAACTGCATAATTACACAATCACCCCCCACCGCGGAATGTAAAAAAGAGGAAGAACAACTATTTAGAGCCTCTGGCATGAAAACACAGGCAATGAGAAGAGCAATGACTATAGCTAACAGGACTGACAGTAATCTTCTTCCGACAGCAGACACTCAGAGAAAATCACACTCCATAGGAACGAATGCGAGGTGACTCGAAAGAATACGGCTGGTTGAAACAAACAGAGCGGTGACGCGCTCTATGAGTGGAGTGCAGAAACGCTGATAATATAAATGCAGTCTCCCCACTCCGATGATTTCATCCTGATGACGTTGATAGCCAACGAAAGCTTGATTTTTTAATAAAACTGTTTTAGTTTTCTACCTTATCCCAGTGTTCAGATTTCTTGTTCTGATTTAAATATGCCTGGGATTCGTATTTTAGTGTGTATGTATGTGTGTGTATTTATATGTATATGTGTGTGTGTTTATTAGTATAAAGTAATAATAAAGTGACACAATTCAAATTATACTATCTCAAGGAATAAAAAATTGTGAAAATAGTCACAAATGTTTAAGTGTTTAGCTATATACGTGTCAGATATCATGAATATTCAAATTACACTTGTCTTTTTAATGCTCCTCTAACATCTTCTCTGCATTATGCTTGCCTTTCCATTTGTTATTTATAATCCCTGCAGAACTTCAGTCTTAACTTGGGGAGCTGTTAGAGATAAAAACTGATTCCATGCTGTCCCCAGTTAAGAAAATTCTATAGACATATTACAGACAGATATAGAAAAACAGAATCAGCATTAGTTTTTGCATATAGGGGCAAAGAATACATCTTATCATTTTTTGTTCATTATTATGAATTGCTCACATTGGAATTTTCCTTCAAAATGGCTGTTAATCAGCATCTGACTGCTGTCATTTTAATGAAATATTTGTATCTTAAAGACTAGGCTGCTTTCTTTACTTGGCAAAAACGTGCAGGATAAATTCATGAAAGTTCTGCTTCATGCAGTTTTTGAACTTTTAAATCTTACTATACCACTTGTGATCTCTATATTTTGCAATCTGTTAACAAGGATAACTTAGAAATTTAAATGATTTGTGAATTCATTACAGTAGTAACAATGCTAGCCATGGGAATATACAGTGAGCGAATAAGTACAGGTTTGTTTATTGATTATTGTTGCAAATAGTATAATATATGTATCTAAGATTTCTAATGTTATTTTGCAGTACAAGTCCAAAATTAATTGTATCATGATCTTATACCAAATTGTCAGAGCTTTTCTACAAAGCATTTATCTTGTTTCTATCAAGGTTGACAATTATATGTGAAAATTTTGGCTTATAATGAAATGCAAAGCTATTTTATAATTATCAAGGGTAAAATTAGCAAAGTCAATTATTTTCCCTTCAGATCTTTCCCAGTAGATGTTAAAAGAGTGCATGGTAATTGCCTTAGGTAGCACTATGATTCTTAAATAATCATCACTTTAAAAATGTTGCTAATCTTGTCACAATGTATCTTTTTGCAAAATACTATATAAATATGTCACTGTTGAGTGAATCTATTGAAATGTCAGTTATAAATTGCATGCAGTTGTTGCAAGCAAAAACAGATTGTATCTACAATTTTAAATCATGTTATGACTTTTCTCAATTCTTACCCTGCACATATCCTTTTCATAGTAGCATATGAAGATCATGTTTAGAAAGTGACAATTTTCAAACTTTTTGGTCTAACTAAAATTACTATTTTCAGTTCTGGAATCCTATTTTCTTGTCTTTTCATTGTGCACTGTGTAACAGCTAAATTAATGTGTAATTTCAGAGTGTAAACAGGGCTGTCAAATTCATTATCTCTTGAAAAAATATATAGTTAACAGTGATAAAGTATCTGATAGTTGGGAGTACTCTGAAACAGAACAGTGGGATGTTACAGGATGGAAAGTGAAGAAAACCCTATACTAATGGATTTTGGTCTTTATTGCATATTTATTTCACTATCTTAGCATTTCTATTTATTAGTTAAACTTGTTCATTCTTAAATGGGTGTAGATTAGATATAAATTCTGAGTCGAAAGAACAATATATAACAAATATAACTATTTACCGACATGGTGGTTTGTTGTGTAAGTTTTGAAATCACATTGCATTCAAAGTGTAAATCATTTGCAAAGTGATTGGAATAGTTGTTATAAACTTGACTGAACTGTTTCAAACTCAAATGGGGTGCTTTCCATTCAGTTGGCTTGAGTTCAGAGTGAGTTGAACACTACTAGTGGCCTGCATCCAGTGGCGTAGCGTGGGTTGTCAGCACCCGGGGCAAGGCAAGTAATTTGCGCCCCCTAACCCGTGGATTTTAGCACTCGAGTCTCTTCCACTAGATTAGTTAAAGAAACCCTTACCCCCTAAGCACATGTATTGTTTGTTATGAAAATACTGATGTAATTAAAGTAAAATGCATCTAATGCGCCCCCCCAGATGTTGCGCCCGGTGCGCCCGGCCCCCCCTGCACCCCCCACGCTACGCCACTGCCTGCATCCCATGGCTATAAAAAAGGTGCTTCTTGGATTAATCCTCCTGAATGGTATACATCAGAATCTCTACAATTGCCTAATAAAGTAAAAATGTTGTATGGAACATAGCATTTCATATATATGGAATAGCTTCAATTGATTAATATGTGGCAGTATTGTTTTGTTAAGCATTAGTTGTTTAAAAATAACCAATTACACAGATGTACTACTTATAGAGTGGATGAATTTCCATATGCTAACTTTACATATTTCTAAAGGCAAAAATATGTTGCTTACCAAATAAACTGTTTGTTTACATAAATAGCATTGATTTATGCAAACAGTGCTTCCTTCCGCACAGAATCCAATAAACCATTTCATTTGTAAAGCAAACTGGCAGTGTTGGGAAGTTTCTGATTTTAAAGACAACAATATCAGCTGTATCCACAGAAGGGGTATTCTGTTTGTGAAGATACTTTGGATATAGACATGGTTGTGTTTGAAAGACATTGTTCTGCTTTTTTGCATAGCTTTTTTCTCTAGCTTGTTCCAAATGGAGCACTCTGGTTTGTATGATAAGCTAGCAAATTGTCCATATGGCCATCTGTGGTTTTCTGGCAATGCTGATTGGTAAGAGGGGAATTTTGGCTGGCCATGATGCTTGAATGTTCGTGTGGCAGGTCTAGCCAAAAATTCTATTATGAATGAAGCTGGTAGAAAATACTGATGTATCATAAATGGCCATGTCAATTTAAGAATCTGTAATATATGCCCAACCTTGCTTAATAATAAATAAATTTGATTGTGAAGTTAACTTCAGGATATTTAAAAAAGCAATAATTGCATCTTTAACATATTATCGTAACTTGCCATTAATTTTAAAACTAAATATGGTATCAGTAACTGGAAGCAAAAGAAAAGAAACAAATATTAGCTTTAATTAAACCAATTATTCTCATTCATATACAAATGTATAACGTAATCCAATTAGTTGGGCATATTTTTGATGAGGGATATTTAAATCTGTAGGTTCTCTTTTTATCACTTATTGTAGAAAAGGAACAAAACCATAAGTGAAAATTATATTTTTGTTAGGAATTTCATATGATCTGGAGAGGGACACTTTTGAATTAGTCTTGACTCCTGCTTGGAGAGGTTTATACAATTTTCTTGGCAAGATTTTCAGGAGAAGTTTGCTTTTGCCTTCTTTCTAGAGTGGAGAGAGAGAGAAAGACTGGCCAAGGTTCACCCAGCTGGCTTTGTGCCTAGGGTGGGATATGAACTCACAGCTTTCCAGTCTCTAGTCTGCTGCCTTAACTGCTGCTGCACCACTGTTTCCTGATGCAAGCAACAGGACTACTGCATAGACTCAACAGAGAAATAAGATTTGTGATTTAAAATTAAAACAGAGGCTGAATTTGCAGAGGCAAATAGATTTTTCAAATAAAAACCAGAATTTCAGTACCCTCTTCCATGGACAAAGCATATGCATAGCTATTGCAGGACATTTGGGGTGAAATTTCAGGAAGCCCGTCAATATTGACTGCTTCTCATATTCTTCTGCCTGCATGGAGATAAACAATATTCTGTGCGCTCTGGAGGCTCAGTAGAACATCTTGTGTCATATTTTTTTTAATAAAAGTTTCTTGCTTTATTGAAGATCTCAGCAAAGAAGAATAGATCTCAACTTCTGGAGAATTTATATTTGCAACTATACTGATCTTAGATTTACTGAGTGAATGACTACATCTACATTAGCAGTTTATTATAGTTTAATTCAAGCGTCTGATTTTGATTAATAATTATCTCTAAGATTGAATTGTGGTTTCTTCCAAAATTAATCCCATCAAATAAGCATTAGATTTTAAGCACTCCATTTAGCTAAATTGCATTGCAGTTTTCACCATAGTGTTAGCAATGTATTTCTGTTTGTTATACATCATGTTGAAAACACATTTTAATTTCTACTGTAATATTATAAACTTCATAATAAATTCAGGCCAAATTTTACTTGATGCTTACTTCTATTTTGAAATGAATAAATCTTATGTTTCACAAATTCACCGATGACTTACATGTTACATGTCTTAGGTATGAAAGTATGCGGAAGACTTAATACAATCAATATAGAGATATAATTATAATTACCATAGCATACTGGCACATCTCAGGTCAATAATAAATTTTACCTGAAATTCCATTATTTAGAAATGTAAATCATTACTATTTTTGATTGTTAGTATACTCAAACCCTTGCTCCAAGAAAAAAAGTATTTGGGGCGTACTGTGAAGAATGAAATCATGATCTAAAATCACCTATAAGATACTAAGGCAGACATGTCAAACACAAGGCCCGGGGGCCGGATCCGGCCCGCGAAGTGGTTTCATGTGGCCCGCGAAGCCATCCTGGAAACAGTGAGGGAACGGCCCCCACTGCCTTGGCCCTGGCCCAGAGACCCTCCTCCTGCCAGAGACCCTCAGATCTGTCCCACTCCTGCCCAGGCCCCCATAGGCACCCTTGATGCGAACGATGTAGAGCTGACCACGCCCACCCAGTAGGCCACACCCACTCTAGCCACGCCCACCCAGTAGGCCACGCCCACCCTGGCCATTACCCACCCGGCCCCTTGAGGGCAACCGCAATGCTGATGCGGCCCTCAATGAAATTGAGTTTGACACCCCTGTACTAAGGTGAACAACAAGCCAAATGCAACTATCTGGGAAAGTACACCGAAAATAGAATTAACACTTGAAAAAAAAGTATATTGATGCAATTGAAGCTTATGCCAGAAGTATTTTTTTTCATTAGTAAGTAGTATCGTTGAGCTTCAAATCATAAGAGAGAGACTCATTTGGCAGTTTAATGGTATTTTGTTTGAAGGGGGGAAAAAAGCTTTTTCAACACCTTCTTGTTACTGTCTCTGCATCCTTTGAAAAAATGTTCCTGATAGACCTTGGTACCATATGGAATAGTGTTAGATTCCGTGTGAATCAGCTACAGATGTATCATCAGTGGGGGAGAAATGAACTACCGCTATATCAGCAGATGACTTCTGCTACTGCTGGGACCTTGTTGGACCAAAACTAGTATTTTTCAACATCTCTGATTGCTCAGAGGGATTTCTAATGCATTTTCTTTTTCCCCCTCTCCTCATTAAACTCATAAAGACCAAAACCTGCTAAAAGTTGTAGTATTGGTTTCTGTACATTTGTAGTGCAATAACAAAATGACACCCTAATTTGTAAATGAGTACATTCACATACAGTATTATTAAACCTAGGTTACTCTAGAGTGCCAGCTGGAAGAGAAGAGGCGACAAAAGGAGGGAGAAACCTGGTATACTAAATTACTAATTTTGGCAGTCCTAGGGCCCAGATTGCTTTGTGATGAGAATCCTGGCCAATATGAATATGAGATTATTTTAGAGATCCAGACTATACAAATCTGGATTACCATGAGCTGTCAGCAAAGAGATACAGGGAACCTTTTGCTGTTATCAAGATTTTGCAGCTCAGATCTGGTAGTCCTGGCTTTAACAAAAGAAAAAAAATGTGTGGCCAGTTCCCTTACACCAGGGGTGTCAAACTGCCGGCCCACGGGCCGGATGCATCATCCAGAAGCCACACCCACACCATTGCCGGCAATGGCAAAACCGTCCCGATACGTTGTGCGACGTCACGTGATGTCACGAGGTTGACATGTCTGCCTTACACCCTTAAAGCAAACATACAGTTACATGTGTAAATAATGCAAACATATATTATGCTGTATGAAGGGAAAGCTCACTGTTAAGCATTATGAATGTCCAGCAAGCTCCAAAATGCAGATATGTCTAGCCATTTCTCTTCATTGCGGAAAATATTCCACACTGGATCTGCTGTTACACTCCACAAAATACAGATCAAAATTTTCACGATGAAGAGAAAGGCAAGACTCAGCAATATTATCCTCCACACTGATCATTCTAGGGATGACTAGAAAAAAACTCAGGTCCGAAATCTATATAGCTGCTGGCAACAGATGTAGACAGTATTGAGCTAAATGGCCCAAGAGTCTGGTTCAGTATTAGGTATGCTAACTTGATATAGGTTCCTGTTCTAAAACATTTGATCCATTTTGTGACAACTCCTGGGAAGCTATCAGCATTGCAAAAAACAACAACAACCCTACTTCTGTTTCTGTAATATACTAATCCACAGAGAACACACACACAAAAGGACTTCTGGGAAATAATGGTGAACTGAAAGCTAAAACTGAAACTAAACTAAATTAAACTGCATTAAAAGTGTAGCCAACAATCATAGCAGAATGAAGAGCCAGTGAGTAAATTGGTTTCATAATTTCTCTCTGGACAAAGAGATGACTTGAGATCATCCACAAGTGCTCCATACAGTTGCTCCACACAAAGAGGCTGCTGTTGAAAACTCGGAGACAAAGTGCCTTTAAGAACAAAGGGTTTGCATCCTTCCTTCTGTAATCACTTTCAGAAATTGCTTGTTCACTGCTTTTTAGCTAATATGAACCTTTGTATTGAATTTGGGAAGTACGGTACCTATTTCTGACTCATGGGTTCAACGTGTAAAATTGAATTGTAAAGTTTTTTTGGGGAGGGGGGGAACATTTGCTTCATAATGAATAAGAAACATAAGTGGGAGAGTAGAGAGAAGGAAATGAATCTCTGGTCTTGTCCTGCCAGCAGCAAGGGTATTTTTAATGGAGAGAGAGTCCTGGATCTGTTGTTTGCAATGTTCATTCAAACTAAACCACAACAATGAAAATAGCTGCATCTGGTGAACCTGAGCTAAAAGGAACTGCTTCAAGTAAGCTAGAAGGTACTCTTTGATATATTATTTTAAAGCCTGTATTTCAGGCTCAAATAAAATGATAATATAAGCATTGTTAGAAATGAATATATACATTTCTGCTACAAGGGAAAGTTAACATGTATCTCTCAATAATTCACATAACTTTTTCTAAAGAGCTACAAGAGTTGACTTGGGTTAGCATTGTCATTACAAGCGTGTGTGTGCACGCATGTGTATTCCTTCAACCGATCTCACTCTGAATACTAAACTCCTTACTTGAATATATTTCCCACCCATTCAGCCTATAAACAGAAGCTAAATCTCCCCTTGAGAGCATTCAACTTTCTACATGATAGTTTTTAATGCTGTTTTTATTAAGAGAAAAGTAATAAATTTGAACTTGATTGCTTCTACTTCTGCAGTAAATGCTTAAGTGCCAGTCAGCAGTTTCTCTCAGAAGCAGCTAATAGAAAGGATTGAAATGTCTTTAATCACTCACCATTTGAAATGACAGAAATCAGTAATATAGTTCATGCTCTGTGATATAACTTGTCTTCATTTCTTTTTGTAGTCAACTTTTAAGAAATATAACAGACTCCTTGACTGTAACTGTTCAGTGTGAACCAAATCTGACTAAATAAACTCGGCTTATATATAAATTTAAATAATATAATAAACCAAGGACTCCATAAAATAAAATAATCCAGCCTTCTAATAATTGAATGCTAGATATTATGATCCTTTTCGGGCAAGATCCAGCCAGTGTTAACTAATGATTAGGTACCTTCCTCCAATCTGTTGAAAACAAAACTCAAAACTCTTATCTTCAACCAGTATTATGCAAACTTGGGGATACAAACAAGCTGAAAATTAGCATACCTTCAGAGTGTTAGGTTGCCAACTAAATATATCTTCTTTTAAATTAACTGATGACTGCCTTCTCTTAGTACCTATATATTGAAATTCTAAGACTTCAGTCAGTGATCTTTGTAAGCTGTACTTTGAGATATCAGGAAGTTATTCTAGAATCATTTGAATGCAAAACTTGTGTTCCATCACTGATGAATGGTACTTCCTTAATTAATTGTTCATGATTGCTATATGTTCAATGATAACTAATATATATGTGTATCTGGACACTATGAGTGATATGGGTTATATATTTATATTTTATGATAAAAACAGCATTCTGTATGAATGCCTGTTCATAAAACCTAATGGGTGCTCATCTCCAGTAACTTCCATATGGTTTGCATCCTATGTTTTGCTTTTAAGATAACAACAGCTGATCCATTGCAGATTTGAATCCAAAATAATTAGAATTACCTCAAGTTATTACTTCTGACAATTTCTGTGCTGACAGGCTTTGATTTTAAGCTAGTGTGTCTACTTGTTTGTTCTGTTCCAAATAAATGCCACTGAAGAGTTCTGTTCTTGTGCATCTTGCTGATGATTCTCTTATTTTCTTTTCATAGCTATAATGAAGAAATAGTAATTGAACTCATCTATTAAACCAGAGGTCCCCAACCTTTTGGGTACTAGGGACTGGTTTCGTGGAGAGAGGTTTTTCTGCAGACCAGAGGGAGCGTGGTTTCATGTACTGCCTGCATCCTGCGTATGGGGCTTTGCTTGTTTGTGTGGACCGGTTTCTGGCATGCCATGGACCGGTGCCAGTCCACGGACCGGGGGTTGGGGAACCCTGCACTAAACGAAGTACAATTAATTTTATATTCCAGAAGAGCAAAAATAGCTATCACACAAACAAAAAGTCAAAGGAATGGGCATCCCTAACTAATACATATTCTGTGAACAGCCACAGCTAATTGAATACTAATATTTCTAGATAGATGCCCAAGAATGGTGGGGAAACTGCAATTACAGATCTAAATGATGGGCAAATATCTATAGCCCACCTGATCTACAAGACAAGTGGATTATAACTCTTAACAAATTCAAAGTCAAATCAGTCAGATTGGGTTTCATTTGAATTAAATGATAAATGATGTTTGGTAAATTATTTATTTTGTTTGTTTTTCTTTAATAGAAGTATATCCCACCTTTCTTCCTGGAGCTAACATACTGTTTTTCAATGTTTTCATTATAATAATCTTGTGAGGTAAATTTGGCTGAGAGAGAGCAGCAACAGGCCCATGGTCAACCAGTGGCTAGTGGTGGTCTTGTATCTGCATCTCCCTGTTGTCAACTTTACAACGAACCTGGCTGCATCCATCTTGCTTGTTCTAGGTTGCCACATGAATGGGTGCAGAGTATCTTTGCTAGTCTAAATAATTCTGTGTCCCATGGGAACCAAGGTCATTTTATTGGTTATGTTAGAGGATTGAGCGTTACGTTAGAAAGCGTGCCAAACTTTTCTGTTGGGGAACGTGGATGATTGCATAGCACTGGGGTGAGAAGTTTGAGTTTGTAATAGACTTTGTAACTCTTTGGAGGGAATTTCAGACTTGGATTCACTTTTGAACATGCCAATATTTTGTATCCAATAAACATCTTCTTTGAGGAATCTTCTAGCCTTGGATTTCTGGTTTATTTGGTTCCATCTACTGGAACTGTGACACCTGTCCTCGTTCAGCATTTTTAGTGCTATACCATGTAGGATGAGATGTTATTTTTCAAATAAAACCAGTATGTTTTGCTAAGTAGGAATCAGATGTGGCTCATCATGCAACTGAGTCATTAGCCAAAATTATGGAAACTTTCAGTATTCTACATAGCCATGTCTGGCTCTGTTCCCGTGGAATGATACTGTAAGCCAGGGCTGGAATTAGGTACCTTCTCTTTGATGAGAACAGATTACTAAACAATATGACTGAGGATATACTGCACAGGGTATAAAACCTTGAACAGCAACATACAAATTTGAAGTTGCAGAAATTTTGCTTCTCCCTCTCCTGCTGTTGGTCATTATGACTCTCTCACACCATGACTGAGGATCACCAGTCTTTCATATAGAAAGAGTATACCACACCCAGGGCCTTTCGCTGCTTGCTGGCACCATGAATACATCCTGCATACCAGACCCATCGTTGCCAGGTTCCAGGTGGCATCTTTGACTTTAATGTTGCCATTATTGGCTGTTCATGCACTGCCTAATTCTTAGATGAAGACATTATATTTATTTTTTCCAATCATTAGAAGCCTTACTCCATTCTTTAGATGTCTTATTACATTCAGGTGTTGTTGTTTTTTAATCAGGACATACAGCATTCTTTTCTTAGGACTGTTATTTATTTATTACTGCCCTTCCAAAGTCTATTTGAAATTTATGGTCTTTCTCTGTCTCTTTCTCTCTCTCTCTCCCCCTCCCCCCCATTCCCAATCTCATGAGCTGGTCAAATAACCAGGCTGCACATGAACAAGAGTAGCATCAGCAGCCTATCTCTGCTGATAGTCTGATAGAGTTCTGCTGGGTAATTCCAGGGGCTGTAAATCTGCATCCTGTAGCTTGTATAATTGCTCCCAATTTGATACAGCCTTTAGAACAGGGGTGTCAAACTCACAACGTCACGTGACGTGTCACGACGTATCACGACTTTTTCTCTATTGCCGGCAATGGGGTGGGCGCAGTTTCGGCATGACGCATCCGGCCCCTGGGCCGGCAGTTTGACACCCCTGCTTTTGAAGAACTATGCTCTCTTTCATTACCTTATGAGAAGCAGATCTATTCCAGGCCAGAAAATTTCTATGTACCCATGTATCTGAATCCCAGAGAGCACATTTAGGAAAAAACTGGGTACTTACCCATACTGAAGCACTTTTAAGTGATCATCTGTGAATCCACATAGCCATCTTCCTACTCTGCTTGGTCTCATTTGACCTTGCCTCTGAATCCATTGTGGTGTCTTAAGTACTGAAGAGGTCAGAACCTATGCTAATTCATGCAGTTCACATAGGAAAGGTGCTCCAGTTAAATATTCTGCAACCTCTAATAAATTTCAAAAGAAGTCTTCTGCAGAAAAATAAACTAAGTGTATACGTTTATAAATGACACTCGGGAAACTGCAATTACATATAGGAAAAGAACTAGTTCTTTTTCTATGTCGTGCTGGCAAGAATTTGAGTCTACTTGTTTCTATTTTCAGTGAATAGAAATGGGAGAGAAAGAAATGAAACCGAGGTTTAGTATGTCTTGCAGATCAGAACCATAACTATAGTGAGCTTTGTACAATAGGTGTTGAGTAACAACAACTGCTGAATTCTGTGCCATGATCAACATCCCATGCAGATTTTAATGATGCAAAACATGCATTTGATGGGGAGATATTTCCTTGTTGCGATTCCTTAAATGCTGCTTCAATACAGAAAAGTGTGTTTTCATGAAACTGATCTGAATTAAACCAGCTTTGGTTTTACCAAGTGAGTTTATTTACTTAACATACTTTTTACCTGCTAATGGAAAACATTAGTCTTGATTTACTTCATTGGCCCCTAGAGTAGAACTTATATTGCCATGATAGGAAGTAATGGTAGGGGGGAAAAAGTCTTTAGGTGGATGAAACTTCCTGTAAAATCGTTAGACATGAGGCAGTATTTATTTCAGCAGCTTAATACTAATATTATAATTCACATGCTTACTGAATATCTGATACGTTACTGCCTTGAGCTGCATTACCAATATGGATATGGGCACATATCAAATTCTCTATTTCCAAGAAGGCTGAAAAGTATTGTCCCAGATAGATGTCATTGTGAAGGTCTTTTTCTTCCATTTACTTATGACCAGAGAACTTGGATATGTAGCAAAACAAATAGTAAATGAGGAAGAGTTTTATTTTCTAGGAATATTTTCAGAAATTTTAAGCCATAGATTACTGACTTTAAGTCATTTTGTACACAATCCATAAATTAACCCTCTCTGAATTAGGGAACAGTTTGCAGCTTTGAATATCCACCAGCTGATTTATGTTTACCTTTTGTGAAAGAGCTTTAGTAAACTAAACTTAAAGAGATCATTCCCTTTTAGAATGATAGAAATGTATGTCAAAGTTTTTTAAAAATATAATAGGGTATTAAAATAATTAATAGGCAAAATAGTGGAAGTTGTACTACCTGGAGAAAATAGAACAAAAGAGAAAGAACTGGAGAAAATCACAAAATGTAAACACCTGCAAATAGAACGACTGTGGCAAAAGAAAACAAAGACAGTACGAATAGCAATAGGTGCCTTGGGTGCAATCCCAACAACATGTGGAGCACCATTTGAACACATCAGCATTGACAAAATCAGTTGCAAAAGGCAGTTTACATCTTGCGACAATACCTTTTTTTTTATTGAAAAGTTTTATCATACATTTTATCTTTAACAAACCCCCCTACCCTACCCCTCCCCTATCCCTCCCTCCTTACCCCTCCCCCCTCCCCCCCCCGACTTCCCAGAGCTAAGTACAAGGTATAAAAAACAAAAAAAAAGAATCATAAACAACCATATGCTAACAACCGTAAACTCTAAAATCTATCACTCTCTAGCTCATATAGGATGCGACAATACCTTTAATACCATCAAACAACATCTGCCTATTCCAGGTCCTTGATAGGTGGATAAAAATGCCAAATCCAGTCTAAACATCTGACTAATTGTGCAACCAACCATAATCATAATACAGCCAGTTTGTGTTGTGATTCAGGGTCAGCCTGTGGGTTCGGCAGTTGGGTCGGACGACTCAGAGGAGGAGGGGGGTGTTGAAGACCTTGCTGAGGGGGTTGAAGATCTTGCTGATGATAGCCCTCAGGCAGGCCCCTCCCACTTGGTCACCATGGAGACCCAGCTGTGTGAGCCTGACAGTGTGGATGAAGATGACTCACAGCTGGCCCTGTTCAAGGACACCCGACGCAGGAGGCAGTCAAGTAGGAGTAAACAGAGGAAGGCTGTGGGGCTTCTCGGAAGGAGGCAGAGAGAGGCCACGCCCTGAACTCTTTATAAAGGGAATGTGTGGGGAGGGCTGGTTTGCTGAAAGCAACCGCTCAGATAGTGTTTCAAAGCTCCTGTATCTTGGTTCGTGTCTTGTTTGTTTTTTGTAGTAATAAATTTGGCAGACGTTATTCCAGCCTCTTGCCGTTTGTAAAGGGGTTGCCTTTTCTGCAGGGCCGGTAGCAGGCTGGTACAGAACAGTTTGGTGTGGTGGAATCAGGCTTGAAACTGGGAGACTGTGAGTCCTAGTCCCACCTTAGGCACAAAGACAACTGGGTGACCTTGGTTGGCCCAGTCCCCCTCTTTCAGACAATTACCAAGAGTCAACACTGACTCCAAGGTACTAAATAAATAAGCAACCTGACTCAGAGTAACAGGGTTTGAAGGGACCTTGGAGGCCTTCTAGTATAACTCCTTGCTCAAGCAGGAGATCCTGACAATGATTGTCCAATCTCTTCTTAAAAACCTCCAGTGATGAAGCACCCCACACTTCTGAAGGTAAGCCATTTGAAAGTTTAATTATTCTAATTGTGAGGAGATTTCTTCTTATATCTTATGTAGGTTGGTTCTCCTGGATTAGTTTCCATCCATTGATTCTTGTTCTTCCTTCATGTACTTTGGAGAATAAGTTGACCCCCCTTTTCTTTGTGACAGCTCCTTAGATATTGAAACATCACTTGTAGTCCTTTTCATTAAACTACACATACCCAATTCCTGCGACAATTCTTCCTGTGTTTTAGCCTCTAGTCCCCTAATCATCTTTGTTGCTGTTCTTTGCTCTCTATTTTTAGGCTCTCAATATCTTTTTAATATTGTGGTGGCCAAAACAGGATGCAGTATTCCAAGTGTGATCTTACCAAGGCATTATAAAGTGGTACTAACACTTCATGTGATCTTGATTCTATTCTTCCGTTAACGTAGCCTAAGACTGAGTTAGCTTTTTTGGCGGCTACAGCACATTGCTTGTTGTTGTTAGCTGCGAAGTCGTATCCAACACATCATGACCCCATGGACAATGTTCCTCCAGGCCTTCCTGTCCTCTACCATCTTCTGGAGTCCATTTAAGCTCACACCTACTGCTTCAGTGACTCCATCCAGCCACCTCATTCTCTGTCGTCCCCTTCCTCTCTTTCCCAGCATTAGGCTCTTCTATTTAAGTGATTGTCATAGTGACTCTGGCCAGTTTACAATTGTAAACTTCCTTAGCAGATGGTTGGTTTTTCCAAGCACAACAAGTAACACAAAAGGTAAAGTTTTTGCCTTTTGCTAAAGTTGCTAAAATAATTGTCCATGTTCAACTGTATGTGTGTGTGTGTGTGTGTGTGTATGTATACACACACACACACACACACACACACATACACACATACACATATATATAAAGGTAAAGGTTCCCCCGCACATGCATGCTAGTCGTTTCCGACTCTAGGGGCCGGTGCTCATCTCCGTTTCAAAGCCGAAGAGCCAGCGCTTGTCCGAGGACGTCTCCGTGGTCATGTGGCCGGCATGACTATATATATATATATATATATAAATATATATATATATAAAGAGGTACAAATAATGAAAGCAAGTGGCTGAAACAGAGGAAGTTCAGAGTAGAAGCTTCTACTACCGTGTTTCCCTGAAAATAAGACTCATCCAGAAAATAAGCCCTAGCCTGATTTTTTGGGGTGGGCCTAATATAAGCCCTACCCAAAAATAAGCCCGGAGGGGGTGGGCATGGCCAGCACACAAGGCGGCAAGCGCATTAGGTTGACCATGTCTGGCAGCAGCTGCAGCCTGTTAGCTCCTTGGAGCAGCGCAAGTAAGCCCAAAGGCAGAGGCGGGGGGAGGCAGGCAATCTGGACATGCTACGCGGCCACCTGGCTCATGGGAGGCTCACGTGGCAGCTCCGGCAGCAGGCGAAGGCAGAGTCATGGGAGGGAGGCAGGCAATTCAGATGTGCTGCATGGCTCCCTGACTCACAGGAAGCTCGTGGGGCAGCACCGGCAGCATGTGGAGGCAGAGGCACGGGGGGTATGCGATTGTGCCATGCGGCTGCCTGTCCCAGGCAAGCTAAGAGACGGTGGAACAGAGTGGGCGGCGCATCAGGATCACCTGCCTCCCCCCCCCCATGCCTCTCCCTCTACCTGGCTCCACCGCACACTTTCTGCCCAGAGGGAGAGTGGAAGCTTTGTCTACTTGCAAATGGGGTGCTTGTAAACGGAGCAATTTGCTCCGTTTCCAAGCACCCTTTTGCAAGCAGATAAAGCTTCTAGTCTCCGTCACTTCTCCATCTGAGCAAAACGTATTTGGGTGCCTATAGGGCGCTTGGAAACAGAGCGTTCTCTCTGTTGCCAAGTGCCCCATTTGTAAGCACACGAAGCTTCCAGTGTCCATCATTTCTCCATCAGGGTGGAAAATGTATGGGCGCCTATGAGGATCTTGGAAACAGCGATTTGTTCCATTTCCAAGCGCCCCATAGGCACCCAAACACTTTTCGCCCAGACGGAGAACAGATGGAAACTGGAAGCTTCATCTGCTTGCAAAAGGAAAGAATGTGGCATGCGGAGGGAGGTGGCAGAGGAGGCTTGCACCGTCCCGTCCTTTGGTTTCTCCTGCCTGCCCGCACCGCTCTCCTCGCCTGAAGGCGCATTCTGCCAGCACTGCCCTCACCTCCAGAGCATCTGCTCTGGGAAGCCCTATAAACCATTGCGGGCAAGCAGACAGTGGGAGTCCTAATAACTTGATAACTTTATTGTCACTTTGAATGTACACCAATCGGCATACATCAAAATGAAATTTCGTTGCATACAGCTCTCAAAGGGTCACCACCTCCGATATATACTCCTTGTTCGGGGCCTGCTCAAATTTCACATTGTCCATTTTAGTTTCTAGGGAGTGAACGATGGCAAACAGGACAGATGGAAATGGGGCTCCATGTGGATTAGCCCTCAAATTCGCTTGTATTCTGACAACCTCGCCTTCTTTCCTTTTTCTGATCCTGACTCTTCCACCCTTTCCTTAAAGAGGCCTTGTTTCTTTTCGCCCCTGGAGCACGCTGCTGCCGCCACCACCAACTCCTCCAAAAGCCTCTCTTCCTCTGGGCCTGCCGACAGCCTCATCCAGTTCCTTCGCTCCATAAGCTCCAGGTCCTCTCTGCCTCCTCTGGAAACAGTCCTGATTTGCAGTAGAATCCATCACTGGGCTAGCAGTCAGATCTTGCTGCTGGTAGAACAAATTCAAACAGCGCCAACGACTTTTAACGGTCTCACCAACAGTTCCAAAACAACTAGAAACTCGCCAGGCCAGCCAAGATTGTCGGTCGTATGTCGTATGTTACCTTAGTTCCACCATGTTGCTCAAACACATTAAAATCTTCCTGATCATGTGGCCTATAGCCCTTACTATCCCTCTCAAAACTATTTGCCTTCAAGAGCCAATGCAGCCGCAGCCATTCCAGGCGCCGCCATCTTAGAATGGGTCTTTTGGTCCCCCCCCAAAAAAAACAAAAATAAATAAGACCCGGTCCTATTTGGGGGGAAACACAGTATCACTTCAAGGAATGAGAGAGATATTATGCTAGGCCCTGACTTCTGCATGTAGAGTGGGGGAATTTGCAATAGAGAACTCTCCATATCCATGAAGGCTCTTCACATGAATAGAGATGCAGAAATATTGAGGTTCTCAATCTGTGGAGAGTCAGAAGTCCATAGAGGCTCTTTATTGCAGATGCTCCTCCTCCATTCATGACAGAAAAAGGGATTAGCATATCCACTGACACAGTTTAAAGTCCAAATGGAAGTTACCAAGGAAGAAGAATTTGAAAAACTCACTGAGGATTTCTCTGTAAAAAGATAAGTAATGATTCCGTAAAAGCAGATTATTCAGAATTATCTATCACCATCTAAATGTGCAGCTTCAAAAGCAGATTTATCTTCCCCCCCTACACACATAATAGTGGTATTATGGAATCATCCAACAGTGAGATTCAACTTAAGGTAGGTTAACTTAGTTTGAGCCAAGGACAAATTTATATAACCCTAAAATGCTTCTAAGATTTTTTTCTGGTGTGCATATCTTCAGCATTTTTTCCCCCTGAAAGTAAAAACTTGAAAATTGTTGTTGCAGTCTCAGATAATCCTATATACTGAAACCAACTAAAACCCACCTCAAATAATCCTGTGTACGGAAACCAACTGTATACTAAAACCAACTAGAAACCAATGAAAATTTAACATTTTCCATGTTGACCAGCAGCAACTCTGTAATATTTCACAGAGAAGGTCTAGTTAGGCATTGGACAAGCCTGGGATTGAATTTGTACTCTTCTGCATGTGAATGATACGTTCTACCACTGAGTTATCATCCATTTTGAAAGATCATTTGTCTAGAACAGGGGTAGGCAACCTCGGCTCTTTTATGACTCATGGACTTCAACTCCCAGAATTCCTGGGAGTTGAAGTCCATGAGTCATAAAAGAGCCGAGGTTGCCTACCCCTGGTCTAGAAATTGGACCAAAGTCTGGGTGGCTCTTGTGTTACATCTTAAACACCAGGCCTTTAAATAATATATAATTTCTTGTTCCAACACACACTTTACTTTAGAGGGGGCTTTGTCGGGAGTTGAATTTGGGGAGGACAGAGATAACATGTGTGAAGCTGAAAGCACTTGCCAATCAGAATAAGGGCTCTTAGGGGTGAAGACATAGTTGTATTATTTAGAATTTAGCTTGCCAGTAAGTTAATACAGCGGTAGGCAATTTGTAGGACCTCTATTACTCATTCGCAGGAAAGGCATACTAAAATCGTACCCAAAAAAAATAGATTTACTTAGGTTCTTCTACAAATTTATTCTCTCCAAATCACCATAGCATGGAATTTGCTTCCATGTGTGTTGATTAAAGTAAAGGATTCTTCTCTGGGTCAAGTTCTGTCTAGAGTTTCAGAGAAGGGGGGGCTCTGGCTATTCACAGCTAGGTGCATTGTTAAAGCTCATACTATCACTTTGACATTTAGAGGTAGGACTCAGTGTCTTTGTAAATTCTTCTTCTTCATATTACTGCCATGTCTCTGGGCTCCAACCGTTTCACAAACCATAATATTTTTTAGTGAGTGATTGATCTGTATTATGTGTCTCGGCCATCAGAGGAATCTTGAGATGTTGCTTGTATAAAATGTAATACAATCTGACACTGAGTGTTTGGTTACATGCTTTCATAGACCCATTGGCGATACACAATCCTCCTGGATTTGGGCCTAAGGCTTATCTGATACCTTCCCAAAAAGTCCCTCATTTTCTCTGTTCCCCACTTAAATAACTCAACACATCTGGGTTAACACTGTAGGATCATTGTCCTTTCAGTTCTCCTGCAGCTCAGATTGCTACAATATTTCCTTAAGTATCTGATTACTGAAAGGGCAAGGCAAAATTTCTCTCTGAAAAGGAGGCTGTTCTTAAATAGACTTAGAAATTAATTCCCATGCATCATTTTTTTAAAAAAAGATTAATTGGTTCCATTTGCAAAGGTGTCTTGCTAAGCATGTTTGTTTAAGAGATCAAAAGCATACTGCTGTGCATGTTTACTCAGAAGCAAACCATATAAGGCTAAGTGTGGCTTTCTTTCATATCTAAAGTATATAGGCTTTTAATCTAAACATAATAGAATGAGGGGCAGACTTATATATCAAGCTATAATGGTCATCAAGAATGTTAAGAGGTTTAGAGAAGTTACTTTTGGGCCTTTATTTTCCATACTGGCTTCTGTTACAAGAATGATAAAAACCTGAAACTGAATACTCTTAATTCAATAATAAATGGACACCATTTTAGGGAAGAGGGAGGGAGAACTTGATACAGACCCATATACCTAGGAAATTAATCATGGAAGAATAAACCTATAGCAGGCAGGATAGCCGTAAGGTAGATATATATTATATATATTGCTCTAAATCCTCCAATACTGTTCTAGCTAAGGGGGTTCAAAATCAGAGCTCTGATTTCTTATACTAATTCCAGTGAGACCATAATCTAGCTGAAACTATGTTTAGGTGTTTTTTTTTTGGATTCTATTCAGTTTTTAATGGGAACATCTGAGAACCTTAAAGATAATAGTTTGCTAAATAACACATAGGCAAAAGTTTTTTATGCACAAGTCACTGTTCTTTCTGGGATAGGCTGCTAAATGCAAGTATAGTGTGTCCAGTATATGAAATGAGTTATAAAGATTAACTGTTTGAGGTTTTAAAAACAAATGCATTAGGTATAAGAGGCTGAATTTTTAATAGTTCCCAGAAGGTTGTTATGATCTCTGTATGCCTGGTAACTTATTTAATTTATATTTTAATATAGTGGTTTTCCAACTTTGTAGTACCATAACCTTCTAATGTGAAAGATGTATTTATGCAAAACTCCCCCATGAATAAAACTAATACTTTATTGGTGTTAGGTTTGGGCAAGAAATAAGTATACTGTTTTTAATAATTACATTTTAATCTATATATCACACAGCCTTGTAGTATAGCAGCTGCCCACATGGGCTTTTTCAAGCAAAATAAGGACCTACCATAGGGTGAATTTTGACAGTATTCCCATTTCCCTGCACAAAGCCTGATTTAGGTTTTTTTAATCTTTAATTGCTCATAATCCCCTGGGGGAAGTCTCAACCTATAATTTGAGAACTCCTCACTTTAATAACTTTGCTTTTTTAAAAATTAACTTGAAATGTAGTTTAAAAAAAATAAGGTGCCTTCAGGATACAGATGCTTTTTTATTTAAGCCTCCCTGTGTTCTTAGTTTAGCATCCTTTAGTAACTCTGTAATTATCTTGCTTGAAACTTGTTCTTTTTCTTTCAGGTGGTAGAGATTATGTCAAGTGCCATTGGCGAATTAATACAAGGAATATATTATGAAAATTCAAGCTCAGGAAAGGTAAATCGATAGTTCAGAACTGTACTTGTGTTTAAATCACTTTCTCCCTCTTACTTTAAAAAATAAAGCTTGGGTTAATCTGAGTAAAGACTTCCCTTCACGTTGTTATTATTATGGGTGCACAACTTTTCAGAGCATAGCTCCATCAATCAGATGCTTGAATGTATAAAATATCTCTTCTTTTTCTTGAAATGTTTTGTGTTTCTAAATAGAGGCAGTCCTTCACTTGTGACCACAATTTAGCCCAATGTTTCTGTTACTAACGAAGTTGTTAAGTGAGTCATACCCCATTTTACGACCTTTTTGACATGGTTGTTAAGCAAATCACTATAGTTCTTAAGTGAATCTGGCTTCCCCCAATGACTTTGCTTGTCAGATGTTCACAAATGGTAACCACATAATCACTCTGGGAGAGTGCAACTGTCATAAGTACATGCCAGTTGCCAAGCATCTGAATTTGATTACATGGCCATGAGGATGCTGCAATGGTCATCAGTGTGAAAACTAGTCATAAGTCACTTTTTTCAGTGCTGTTGTAACTTTGAAGGGTCACTAAACAAATGGGTTGTAAGTTGAGGACTACCTGCATAAGGCTGTCTTGTTAGAAGGCCCTTGAGAAGGTTGCAAATGGCATTCATGTTACTCAATGACCATTCAAGTTGAGTTGGAGTTTAAAAAAGCTACTTACGACCCATCTTCAAGGTTACAACTTCCAGACACATATCTGGGCACACTCGTGTGATTGCCATTTCAGGCAGCTTGGCTCACCTTAAAGACTGCAGCATCTTGCGATTGTGTGACTAGGATTTGCAATATTTTTTCACATTTTCCCACAGAAAATGGCAAAAACCCCATCCATTGAAAATGCTGGATTAGCTCAAGGACTGTGGTATCTCGTTAACTATCACAAAAGTCATCATGACATCAAGTCTATCGTGTAGTGACTTGCTTAACAGTCACAACAACTTACAACCAAAATTCCAGCCTTCACTGTAACTGTAGGTAGAGGATTGCCTATGTACATCTCTTTGGAAGTTCTGTATAGTAGTATAATTTTATCTTTGTAGTACCTGCCAAAGCCCTTTCAGACAAAGCTAGATTTCTTGATGTGTTATAGTAATTGTCTAAAAAAAATGGAGAAAAGATTGCATGGCAAAAGGCAGAATAGAATGAAGGTCAGCTTGAAGCTCAAGTTTACCTCTAAATAATAGTAATCAAAGAAAGTTGTGCTCTCTTATTATCTATCTTCATTTCATTTTTCTTTCTCTTTTTACATTTAATTTTCTCTTTTAAGGCATATTTCGTGATATAAGGATGGAGCCCTCTCTTTTTCTCATTTAAATATGGTTTTCTGTGGAATTTGAATAAAATACAATACATTTTATGCGTCCATTTATTCTAACCCTTTTTATCACAAACATCAAAGGCATATATTAATAGACCAATAAAATATGTCCTGTCATGTCCAACAAGCAGTAAGACATCTGCTAAGTGAGACATCAATCACATGCAAGTTGTTTGCAGGGTTACTGTGTTGCTGCTGAAGACTCACAATTTTATTGGCTTTTTTCCTACACAGATGGGAAAATAAAGATTGTTGAATCATCTCACTTATAGCTGAAGGACTGAATGATCCAAATTGCAGTGTTTTTTTCCCCAGCCTGTGCATTGTTCTGACTTAGATTTAACTGAAGTTTGTAATGCCATATTGTCTGTGTGACAGAGTGTGACGAACAGCAGTGTCACAAATTAGGATGTACTTCAAATCATGTAGAATCGGTTTTTTTTAGAAACTTTAGTTTATTGCAGTTCGTGCATTTCATTTTGAAACATTTTTATAATTACCGTATATACTTGAGTATAAGCTGAATTTTTCAGCCCACTTTTTGGGCTGAAAAAATCCACTTCGGCTTATACTCCAGTGAACAAAAAAAAGAACTGTCCCTTCGTTCGGGCCAGGCTGCTGAGAGAAGGGAGCGGCAGAGCCTTGCAGAGCTGGTAGAGGTGGCGGCAGTCCAGCGTTGTTTCTCCCCCTCGTGCGTGCGTGTGTGTGTCAGACCCACGGGAATGGCTGGTAGGGAAGCGGCATTCCGGCATTCCCCCCCTTCCTGTGTGTCGAGCCCACGGGGCTTGACACACAGAGAAACGCAAATGCCGGACTGCCGCCACCTTTACTAGCCATTCCTGCGGGTCTGACACACACACACACACACACACGCCGCCGGGCTCGGCTCCTCGGCAGGAGGGGCAGCCCCCGCCGCGCCCCCCTCCCCACCCGGCCCGCAGCGCCGCGCCGCCGCCGCTTCCTCCGGGCAAGTCGGGGGGGCTTGCGGGGCGAAGGCACTGGCCGGGGGGCAGGCAGGGCGGGAGGGCGGCTGGCTGGAGCGCACAGGAGCGCAGGGCAGGCTCTCTCCGCCGGGACACAGGCGGCGGCGGCTGGCTGTGGCTTTGGGGCGGCGCCGCTGGTCCCGGGCAAGGCAGCGGGCGAGCGAGCGAGCGGGCGAGGCAGCGGGCGAGCGAGCGAGCGAGCGGGCGAGGCAGCGGGCGAGCGAGCGAGCGTGCTCCGCAGGGCAGGCTCTCTCCGCCGGGACACGGGCGGCGGCGGCTGGCTGTGGCTTTGGGGCGGCGCCGCTGGTCCCGGGCGAGGCAGCGAGCGAGCGAGTGTGCTCCGCAGGGCAGGCTCTCTCCGCCGGGACACGGGCGGCGGCGGCTGGCTGTGGCTTCGGGGCAGCGCTGAGCTGCGCGGCCGCCCTCCCGCCCTGCCTGCCCCCCGGCCGGTGCCTTCGCCCTGCAAGCCCCCCCGACTTGCCCGGAGGAAGCGGCGGCGGCGCGGCGCTGTGAGCCGGGAGGGGAGGGGGGCGCGGCGGGGGCTGCCCCTCCTGCCGAGGAGCCGAGCCCGGCGGCGTGTGTGTGTGTGTGTGTGTGTGTGTGTGTCAGACCCGCAGGAATGGCTAGTAAAGGTGGTTTCAGGCCCCGTCCGACGAGCCACCCAAAGATTGACACCGGAACGGGAGCTGGTTCTTCTAAGCCGTGTTTATTATCCGCATAAACATTCGCTCAAAGACAAATGAAGTCAGCGTTGACTTTACAGCACAGTCAACGCTGTTAAATAACCGGCAAGGCTAACTCCCACCACCACACCCTTAATTACACCACCACGCCCCCACCCTACTTAAACCCCGCCTCCCATGGTCCCCTCCTTTTGGCTCCCGTCCCACCACCAATGCAGCCGGTAAGTTATCCCCCCAGCCTAAACCTCCCTCTTTTCCCCCAGAGCTCTGCCTAGACTCTTCTTTTCCCCCATCACCCCAGATCGCCGCGAGCTGCTCGCTCAACCCCTTCCCGGCCCACCGGTTGTCTCCGTCACCCCCTGACCCACCCAGGCACTCATTCTTGCCCTGCGGCTCGGCCGCTGGGCAGCCACCGCCTAGTTCTTCGTACGGCCCCTTCCCGGCCTGTAAGCAGCCTCTGGAACCCGGCTGGCTGGTCCGCGGCCTCCCCAGCTGACAGGCGGCCCGCTGCTGCGCCGTTCTTCTCGCTGACCCATTCCCCGATCCGTCGGAGTAGCGTGGGCGTGGCCAGCCGTTTCCGGAACCCGGCAGCATGGCGAGGAGGCGAGGATGCCTGCGAACGACCCTGCGGCCTGGCAAGTTGCTCCGGGCGGTTACCGGTCCGCTGGGGAGGGCCGTGCGCTGACCCGGCCCTCCAGGAGACGACGGGCGACGGCGGGAGGCTTTGGGTGGGTCAGCTACCTGTTGCAACAACCCCAAAGGCTTCCCAACTTGGGGCTTTGTAGTGGCACAAATATGGCAACGCCGTACATACTGCTCGATGTCACTCTTCATGCGGGGCCACCAGAATTGACGACGTGCCAGATGTAAGGTTTTCACAAACCCGAAATGTCCCGCCTGTTTGGCGTCGTGACACCCATGCAGAACGCGTGGCCGCACGGTTTCGGGTACATACAGTCGTGTTCCATGCCACGCTAAACCGTCCCGCATAGTTAATAGTCCCGGATTACTCCGCAACCAGGCATCCTCCTGCAAGGTCCTTTGGATGGCCTGGTTCAAATTCTCCTCCGATACCTGTCTAGCACTCTCCGACCCAATCCCCTCAGTTGCCAGTGTCGGGATGAGTGCCTGCACCACCTCCTCCCTCTTGCTGTCAAACTGAGGCATGCGTGACAAGGCATCTGCCAGAAAGTTCCGACCCCCCGGCACATACTTCAGCACAAAACGGAAGCGACGGAAGTATAAGGCCCATCGGACATGTTTAGGCGACAAGCGACGAGGGGTTTGTAGGGCTTCCAGGTTTTTATGGTCCGTCCACAGTTCGAACGGACGGGAGGCCCCCTCCAGAAGATGTCGCCAGGTTTCCAAAGCCCAACGGACCGCATAAGCCTCCTTCTCCCACACCACCCAGGCCCGTTCAGTGGGAGTCAGTTTCTTAGAGGCATAAGCACACGGCTGCAGGACCCCGGCACTGTTCCGCTGAAGGAGGACGGCCCCAAGAGCAACATCGCTCGCATCCGCCTGTACGACATAAGCCAGCTTGGGGTCGGGATGTCTCAAAACGGGCTCTTTAGCAAAGAGGGACTTTAGTTCCTCGAACGCCCGCTGACACGCGGTGGACCACTCCAATTTCAACCCCGGACGCGGGCGTGTCTTCAACTGTCGTGTGCGCAGTAGATCTGTTAACGGCAGGGCGATAGCTGCGAAACGTGGGATGAATTGTCTATAAAAGTTGGCAAAGCCAAGGAAACTTTGCAACTGCCGCCGAGTCTGCGGAGCCTGCCACTGTTGAATGGCTTGTACCTTTTTAGGGTCCATCTCCACCCCCGCCGCCGATATACGATACCCAAGGTAGTCCAGCTGGGCCTTATGGAACTCACACTTGGACAGTTTAACATAGAGCTGCGCTTCCAGCAGTCTTGACAACACCTGCCGCACAAGAAGCACATGCTCCTCCAATGTGTCCGAGTAAATCAGGATGTCGTCCAAGTATACCAAAACACCCCGATACAGGAACTCATGCAAGACCTGATTGATCAATTGCATGAACACAGCGGGAGCTCCCTGTAGGCCAAATGGCATCACTCGGAACTGAAAACTGCCAAGAGGACAATTAAACGCGGTCTTCCATTCGTCCCCGGCTTTGATCCTCACCCGGTAATAGGCTTCCCTGAGGTCCAACTTGGTGAATACCCGGCCTGTCGCCAAATGGGCCAGCATGTCCTTCATCAAAGGAAGGGGATAGAGGTGCTCCACGCACACCGCATTAACCCCCCGGTAGTCCACACACAAGCGCAAGCCCCCATCCTTCTTTTCACGAAAAAGAACTGGCGCCGCCACCCGGGATCGTGCTGGTTGAATAAATCCTCTTTCCAAGTTCTTATCTATGTACCGCCGTAACTCCTGCATCTCTTTTGGAGACATGGCGTACATACGGGGCTTAGGTAGTCTGGCCCCAGGTTCGAACTCAATAGCACAATCCGTCGGCCGATGGGGTGATAACGAATCGCACTCCCGCTCATCGAAGACGTCCATTAAATCCGAGTAGTCCCGGGGTACATGCACCTTCGAATCATCCGTGACCCCGCAAACCTTCTCCCGCGTCCCCGTGTCCTCCGGCCCCAGGAAGGAATGGTGGAGAGGGGGCTCGGGCCCCAGACCCACCCGAAGATGACGACTACCCCCCTCCCACCAAATCGTGGGGCCCCATTTATCAAGCCACGTAAGGCCCAGAATAAGAGCTTCAGTCATAGAGGGCACCACAACAAAACGCAAAACTTCCCAGTGGCCCCCAATTCCAGCCGGACAGGTTCGGTGACGTGGGTGATAGGAGCCCCCCCAAGGAGCGACCCATCCACTTGTTGGAAACGCAGAGGGGTTACCAGTCGTTGCAACCGGATACCCACTGCAGCCACTGTTTTCCGGTTGATTAGACACCGGGTGCTCCCCGAATCGACCAAAGCCCTAACCGCCCGCCTTTGCCCAGACACGGGGCTCACCAACACCACGGGGAACACAAAAGGGCACACCGGAGCGCTTACCATCGGATCATCCTCCAGCTCCAGATCCTCAAGGTCTTCCGTCGGCGCGGTCTGGGTAGTTACGGGCCCGGTTGCCAAAGGAGGTGTCGTGTCCCGACGGCTGTCGTCAGCGGCTTGATAAGCAGTTCGGGACCGCTCCGAGGTCTTCCTAGCAGGCAAAGCCCGTGTCGAAGTTGCTGGAGGAACCATCCGGGCTGGCGGGAGCGGGCATTCAGCCGCCCGGTGACCCGGCTGGTCACATCGGAAACACCTAATACCAGGACGTGGTGGTGGTACAGGGTTGGCCTTGGCCACCGGCAGGCCGGGCCGCTCCTCCACCTTCACCCTTTCGGCCGGCCGCCGGGCCCCGGTCATCCCCTCAGACCTTCCTCGAGTATCCTGCAAGCCAATGTCCAGCTCAATAGCCACCCGGAACCAGTCCTGCAGACGGGCCGGAACCCCTCTTACCACACAAGCTCGTCGCAAAGCACTATCCAGTCCAGCCTTAAAGTGGTGCACAAGAAGGCGTTCAGGCCATGACCGTAGCCTCCCGGCCACCTTCCGGAACTCCCCAACGTAACGTACTGCCGGTCTTCCTTGTTGGCGCAGATCCAACACTTCGGCCTCGGCACGGAGCACCCGTGAGATATCCTCAAAACGGGCCCGTAAAGCCTCCAGGAAAAGACCAAGGTCCCCGAGCTCACGGGCATGATCGCCGTATAGGTCAGCCGCCCAGGCCGCAGCCTCTCCTTGTAGACACGCTGTGACAGCCACTACCATCGCCCACTGGGACGTATAGGCCGGGCCGTATTGGTCCATGTGATTAATCACCTGCCCCAAAAACATTGCCAGGCGGTCTGGATGACCATCATAGACCACGGTCAGGGGCGGAGGACCCCACGCCAGCCCTTGACCCCAAGGACCCAGCGGCATCCCCTGGGCTGGAACCCCCCCATCTGGTCGTAACGGCTGCTGTCTTGGTCTTCCGGTTACGCTGTCCCAGGGAGTCGTGCCGCTTGGTACCGCCGTAGTGGGAGCCGAAACCCCGGGACCTCTGGGAACCTCAGGCTGGCGAGCTGATCCCTGGTACCTTGGGCTGTCCATACGAAAGCGGGGTGGGCTAGACCGCCGAGCAAGGCCACCTGGGAGGGACCACTGCCCCTGGTCAGACTCATCTGGAACAGACCAAAGCCCAGGCTCCCGACCCCTCACTTCCCCGAACCGCTCTCTGAGAACCTCCATAGTACGGTTGCCCGGAACGGTGGAGTAACTCCATTCTTCACCGCTGTCCTCCACGAAACACCGCTCCCTCCACTCAGTAGACGCACCTTTAGGCCGGTTCATCAAGCCTTGGCCGAGTCCTCGATGATCCCCATCAGAATACGTCCACCGATCGCTGCTGCGACTCCGCACTGCAGCCTCCTGAGGCCCCGGACCAGAGCCTTCGAGTGGAGGGGGTTTTTCCTTCCGCCGCACCGAGGGCAACGCCTCCTCCCCCACCTCCACCGACTCCAAGAGCCCAGCCGCAGCTCCAGCTTCCTCCTGCCCCTCAGCCAGTGGTGCAGCATCCTCCGTGCCTTCTGCCATAGCAAACTTCTGAGGAAAGAGCTCCCCGCAAAGTAAGAAAAAGGAACGCTGACTTACTTTCAGGCCCCGTCCGACGAGCCACCCAAAGATTGACACCGGAACGGGAGCTGGTTCTTCTAAGCCGTGTTTATTATCCGCATAAACATTCGCTCAAAGACAAATGAAGTCAGCGTTGACTTTACAGCACAGTCAACGCTGTTAAATAACCGGCAAGGCTAACTCCCACCACCACACCCTTAATTACACCACCACGCCCCCACCCTACTTAAACCCCGCCTCCCATGGTCCCCTCCTTTTGGCTCCCGTCCCACCACCAATGCAGCCGGTAAGTTATCCCCCCAGCCTAAACCTCCCTCTTTTCCCCCAGAGCTCTGCCTAGACTCTTCTTTTCCCCCACCACCCCAGATCGCCGCGAGCTGCTCGCTCAACCCCTTCCCGGCCCACCGGTTGTCTCCGTCACCCCCTGACCCACCCAGGCACCCATTCTTGCCCTGCGGCTCGGCCGCTGGGCAGCCACCGCCTAGTTCTTCGTACGGCCCCTTCCCGGCCTGTAAGCAGCCTCTGGAACCCGGCTGGCTGGTCCGCGGCCTCCCCAGCTGACAGGCGGCCCGCTGCTGCGCCGTTCTTCTCGCTGACCCATTCCCCGATCCGTCGGAGTAGCGTGGGCGTGGCCAGCCGTTTCCGGAACCCGGCAGCATGGCGAGGAGGCGAGGATGCCTGCGAACGACCCTGCGGCCTGGCAAGTTGCTCCGGGCGGTTACCGGTCCGCTGGGGAGGGCCGTGCGCTGACCCGGCCCTCCAGGAGACGACGGGCGACGGCGGGAGGCTTTGGGGCCTGGTGGGTTGCCCTGCGGGAGCCTGGCAGTCTGGTGAGTCACCCCGCGGCCCGTCCGAATGTCGGGCGTGCTCGGCCCGACAGGTGGTGGCAGTCCGGCATTTGCGTTTCTCTGTGTGTCAAGCCCCGTGGGCTCGACACACAGGAAGGGGGGGAATGCCGGAATGCCGCTTCCCTACCAGCCATTCCCGTGGGTCTGACACACACGCGCGCACGAGGAGGGAAACAACGCTTGACTGAGGGAAACAACGCTTGACTGCCCCCCCCCCACACACACACATGCGCACGAGGAGGGAAACAACGCTTGACTGAGGAGGGAAACACACACACACACACACGAGGAGGGAAACAACGCTTGACTGAGGGAAACAACGCTTGACTGCCCCCCCCCCCACACACACATGCGCACGAGGAGGGAAACAAGGCTTGACTGAGGAGGGAAACACACACACACACACACACACACACGCACGAGGAGGGAAACAACGCTTGACTGAGGGAAACAACGCTTGACTGCCCCCCACACACACACACACATGCGCACGAGGAGGGAAACAACGCTTGACTGAGGAGGGAAACACACACACACACACACGCGCGCACGAGGAGGGAAATAACGCTTGACTGAGGAGGGAAACAACACTTGACTGCCACACACACACACACACACACACACACACGCACGAGGAGGGAAACAACGCTTGACTGCCGCCTCCCTAGCAGACCTCCCCATTCCTGTTAGAAATGGATCCCAGTACTTCTAATCCTGCACCAAAACAAAAACGCAGGTCATACGAAGCTGCTTTCAAACTAAAGGTTGTGTCAAGAGCAGAAAAAAGCAATAACAGTATTGCAAGTAGGGAATTTGGTGTTGATGAAAAACAAGTGAGGGAGTGGCGGAAAATGAAAGCTGACTTGGAAAAGATTCCAAAGGCAAAAAAAGCTCGACGTGGTTTAACAACTCCATATGGGGCTCTAGAGACTGAATTGCATAAATGGGTTATGGAGTGTCGTCAAAATGGTTACTGCGTAACACGCATGGGAATTCGCTTACGTGCCCTTCAAATGGCTAAAGATGACAAATTAAAAGTACCAGGCATTGAAAATTTTGTTGCGTCAGCAGGATGGTGTACTGGCTTCATGAATAGGCATGGCCTATGTTTGCGGCAAAGAACAAAGATTTCACAGAAGTTGCCAAAAGACCTTGATGAAAAAGTGATGTCATTCCATTCATTCATCATAAAACAAAGAAAGATCCATAACTATGACCTGGGAGATATTGGGAATATGGATGAAACACCTATGACCTTTGATCTTCCAAGCAACAGAACCGTGGCAAGTTTGGGAGACAAAACTGTTTTACTCAGAACCACAGGTAATGAGAAAAACCATTTTACAGTTGTTCTGTCATGTTTGGCTAATGGAACTAAGCTGCGGCCTGTCATTATTTTTAAAAGAAAGACCTTGCCTAAAAAGGTCAAATTCCCACCACGAATTACAGTGCGCCCACATGTTAAAGGCTGGAAGGATGAAGATGGAACAAAAAAGTGGCTGGAAGAAGTTTGGAATGGACGACCAGGAGCAGCCTTAAAGAAAAAACCATCATTGCTAGTTTGGGATATGTTCAGAGCCCACACATCTGATGACATAAAAACATTGGCAAAGTCTTCTCAAGTTACTTTAGCCGTTATTCCAGGTGGGCTTACATCTGTATTACAGCCCTTAGATGTGTGTTTAAATAAACCTTTCAAAGACCGTGTGCGAAAGATGTGGTGCGAATGGATGTCATCTGGTCAAGCCTGACTAACAAAAGGTGGAAATATGATGAAGCCTGACATAGAACTGATAGCAAAGTGGGTTCGTGATGCATGGGAAGAGATTCCAGAGGACATGGTGAAGCACGCCTTCAAGAAATGTGGCATAAGTAATGCTATGGATGGCAGTGAAGACAGTGCTTTGTATGAGGACGACAGCTGTGATAGTGATGACAGCGAACTCTGTGACAATGTATATGATGATAACCTCACACCAGCTACAGCTGAAGCTCTGTTTGGAGATACAGATGAGGAGGAAGAATCCAGTTTTGAAGGATTTTGATGCTTGTGTTTTAGCTTGGTTGCTTATTGAGTTAAGGTTTTTGTACATTTAAAGTTATTGTTAATACTTTAATGTTATATATTGTTTTTGTTGAATATACTGATAATATATTGTTTTTGTTGACCCTCTTTTCCACATGCCTCAATTAAAGCAATTTTATTGTTATCTACCTGTATTTTTATTTTTGAAATTTACCGTGAGCTGCTGCATTTCCCAGCCTCGGCTTATACTCGAGTCAATAACTTTTTTCCAGTTTTTTGGGGTAAAATTAGGGGTCTCGGCTTATGCTCGAGTCGGCTTATACTCAAGTATATACGGTATTTTCTATTCTTTTCTCCACAGCCTGATGGCTTGGAAAAGTCACTCAAGTTCCATTGGCTGCATTTCATTGGGACAAAAGAAGTGAACTAAGATAGGGTAAAGAAGGCACATGTTGTGATACGGGTAGTCCTTGCTTACCGACCACTTGTTTAGCAACCATTCAAAGTTACGACAGTATTGAAAAGGAGATTTGCAAGTGGTTCTTGCAGTTGCAGCCACAAAGTTATGTGATTGCAATTCAGGCCCTTGGCAAACTGCACATTTATGATGGCTGCAGCATCCCATAGTCATGTGATCACTATTTGTGACCCTCATAGATGGCTTTTAACAAGCAAAGTCCATGAGGAACCCCAGCAAGAGTTACCTGTTGTGTTCACATGACATCATACTTAGTGATCCACAGTAATTTGCTTAACAACTGCAACTGGAACTGATGTTGTAAGTCAGCATTGGTCACAAGACATTTCATTTAATGACTGTATCCCTTAGCAATGGGAATTGCTGGTCCCTATTGTTAGTAAGTGAGGACGACCTGTACCTCTATATTTAAAATTATTTCAAGCTCAACTTTTTTTAAGTACGGGTAGTCCTCAATTAACAGTAGTTCATTTAGTGACCATTCAGAGTTAGAACAGCACTGAAAAAAGTGACTTACGACTGTTTTTCCTACTTGCAATTATTGCAGCATCCCCATGGACATGTGATCAAAATTCAAACACTTGGCAACCGACTCATATTTATGACAGCTGCAGTGTCCCGCAGTCATGCAGTCGCCTGTTTGTGACCTTCTAACAAGCAGAATCAATGGGGAAGCCAGATTCATTTGATAAATGTATGACTAACTTAACAACTGCAGAGATTCACTTAGCCGCTGTGACAAGGAAGGTCGTAAAATGGGGCAAAACTCACAACTACCGTACCACTTCACAACAGAAATGTTGGGCTCAATTGGGGTCATAAGTGGAGGACCACCTGTACTCTGGACTTCACCCAGGGTCTCTTTGTGCTTTCCCCCCCTCTACCTCCTAGTGTCCCGAGTCTGCCTGGAAAATCCCACTGACCTCCGGAAAGATATCTGGGGAGGGGGCACGCGTATTGCATATTCTTGGCAGACAGCCAAAAAATAATTTTTTTTGCAAGTGATATGAAGTAAGCTGAGTAATTGGGATCTATTACATTATACTGTAGCAGTGCTGGCAGAAAAGCCCATTTGATAGTCAGACTCGAGTGGCGTTTGATAGTCAAGAGAAAGTTGGATTGGAAGGATGTTTCAGGGCTTGAGGATATAGCTTAGATTGAGAATATTTTGCATGAGTTACAGGGACAGGAGACAAATTACCACAGTGACCGGCAGAGGGAGATAAGATGGGAAATCCTGGATGGAGTTCTAGGAGAAGGAGATGCCGTCCTCTTCAGAATTAATTGCTTCTTCCTACGTTCTCTGTGGTGCTGCTGGGTATCTTTGCTTCAGGCTTCTGTTAGCTAATACCAAGTTTGTTTGTAATAAGACCGTAATTCTCCACAACTTACTAATTGAGGAACAAGTGGACCTGCTTGGCCTGCATATGTGAGACCTATCTGTATGAGAATGGGGGCAATGCTTAGCCATAGAAAGGACTAGATAGAATTTACAAGAAAAACGAAAGATGGAATCAGAATAGCCTATTTCCAAATTCTAAATCTTTCTCCTAATACTTAGTCCAGTTTAGCCTGTATGTTTTCTGTATTTAATAATATCAAACAAAACAGTTTCACCCCCATTACATGAACTGTCATATTTTTGCTTTCATTTTAAAATGTGGTTGCAATAAACGTCGGCAGAAATGTTATCTTTTTATTTGCATCCTAAATATATTTTTGGAACTGTAAATTATACTGAGACTTTACAGACTACTCCTGAATTATGTATGTGTCATAACTTATCATACTATACGGTGTTTCTATTAGTACTGTGAAAGTTTCAGCTTCATTTATAAAAGATCTTTTGGCGTATATGAAGGTACAAAGGAAAGCAGAGTTGGGGGGGGCCTGTCCTGTATTGCAGAGGTCCTCAACCTATGGGCTGCGGCTTCTTGGCTACCGAGCTGCATGAGTAGCTGGGCAGTGCACACCCGTGTGCGCATGCTCACCCCCCCTCGTGCCACCGTTGCCGTAAGTGTTGTGCAGGCAGTGGCAGCATCACTAGTATTGCACAGATGGTGGCAGCGCCTCAAGTGGCAGGTGGCCCACAGTGTGATCCTTGCGCAGTGACGGTGGCGCGATCCTCGTGCCAGGGCATCACTGCGGGCCACAGCACGAGCCTCATATGGGGGCGCCATTGTTGCAGACCGCGGCACGATCCTCGCACTGGTAGTAGCATCGCCGGGAGCCTGGAGCGGTAGCGCCATAAGCCTCATACAGGCGCCGCCATTGCTGAGAGTCTCATGCGCATGCTTGCAGCCCCATTTGTGTGGTGCACATGCTCGCAGCCTGTTTTTACCTGCGTGTGCATGTGTGGCCACATTCACGTTTGCACATGCGTGCATAAGGTGCCTGCCCCTTCGTCTCTCACTGGGCCACCAAAGCAAAAAGGTTGGAGACCCCTGCTGTATTGGATGGGAGAGTATTGAGAGCATAGGGACAGTTACTGAAACAAAGCACACTTCCCAGGTCCCATGGGATGGCAAAGTTTAAAAGAGGAACATGGGGCAAATCCTCCCTATTGGAGCTGGTTGACTGGGCAGATATTCTTGGAAGAAGGTTGTCCTCCATGGTTTAGGTCAAGTGTTTTTCCAACTTGGCAAATTTAATATGTGTGGATTTCAACTCCCAGACTTCTCCAGCTAGAATATTGAATGAAGGCAAGTTCTATGTTCGTGCTTCTGGGCATTCCAAAATATCTTTTTGAATTCAAAAGTGAGGGATTGCATTGCTGTAATTCTTACACCTAATGAGAAGGAAGGACTCACTGGAGAAGAGCCTAATGCTGGGAAAGGTTGAGGGCAAGAGAAGAAGGGGACGACAGAGAATGAGGTGGCTGGATGGAGTCACTGAAGCAGTAGGCGTGAGCCTAAATGGACTCCAGAAGATGGTAGAGGACAGGAAGGCCTGGAGGAACGTTGTACATGGGGTCGCGATGGGTCGGACACGACTTCGCAGCTAACAACAATTCTTACAAGAGAAAATTAGTTCTTATAAAGTGTGAAGTTTAAAATATAAATGGCTAAAATCTCATGGGGTATATGAAAATATAGAAATCTCATAATATTTGGCTATCTTCAGGAAATTTCACCCATCGTATTTTTTCCCCAACATTGTAATATCAGAGGCATTATTGTGTATGCTGATGCCATCTTGCTATTCCTTAGAAATATCCTAAGAGAAAGCAGCTTCCCTGTTTTGTGTATATATGCACACATCTTTATTGATAGATAAGCCTTATGAAAAAATCTTCTCAGGACCTCCTACATTGGAGTGTACGTAGTGATCATTTTCATAGCATTTTATTCAGTAATTATTCTTTAAGGCTCAAGACAAAGATATTTTTATAACAGCAATTAGTATGGACTGTTAGAGAAATGTTTGGGTCTGCCAATTATTTTCAGGATGGGGACCACCCATTGCTATGCATTTATACTAGTTACTTTTAAATAAATTTGACATTATAGGAAACTACTTATTTCACATGTGGGCAGACAATCCTTGCAGAATGTTAATTAAAATAAATGAAGCAGTTGATTTGCATTCTTTATTAATAGGTACTCAAACTGAATGCCTTCTTTGGATGCAGTTCCTTTTTTTTCCATGTTTAGATCAAACTTTAAACTGCCAAAATGAAGCCACCTTCTTGGCTTTGTCATTAGCCAAAAATAAGCCATTCTTGGTACATGTTTCTGGTAGTAGCCAACATAACAGCTACCATGTTTCTCTCTACATTCACACAGCGTGTTATTATCTGCTAAGAGCCTTCACTTGGCATATTGATTGACACTTGACACTTAGGCACTCCAAATCTCAACCTATTCAGGGTCCTCCAAGTACTATAAGGGAGATTGGATTCTTCAGCCAGATCCTCCTTTAATGTTATTACTTGATGGTCTTCTTCCTCCATCTTTTTAACTTGATTTTGTTTTTGTGTACCCTCAAGAATGTTTGTTCGTGCCATAAAGCTGTTCCTAGATGTGAGTCCGCGGGCTTGGGGCCATTCAGAGGATGTCAAGGATCATTCTCTTGCTTAGTTTTCTCAGCATCCGCTGCTACCTTTTTCTTGATCGTGAGCAGTGCCAGCCAGAGGATATATCTTCTCAATTGCTATAGGTTTGAGACATCCTGTCACTGCTTCATTAATGGTGATATCAACTTGTTTCACATGTGCAGATGTGCGCCACTCTGGAGCAGCATATTCTGCTGCAGAGACACTCAAGGCCAAAGCTGATGTGCGCAACATAGATGGTTGAATTCCCTTCATGGTGTAATACATTCTTAATTCTACAAGGGCTACCATAGCATAGACTTCCCAGCTATCTCATCAAAAATTGATCCTTATGTGGCCACTGCTGTATCGTCTGCATAGATCTGTAGTGGCAAACCTATGGCACGCGTGCCACAGGTGGCATGCAGAGCCCTCTCCGTGGGAACATGCTCCGTCGCCCCATTCCTAGCCCTTCAGCTGGGTTTTATAAAACCTTTCCTCTTTAGGACTCCAGTGCCGTATGCAAAAAAAAAGGTTCAATCAATCAATCAATTTCAACTTCTCATGGGGAAAAAAAGATCTCGCAAAATTGGAATTGATTGATTGAACTTTTTAGTCCCACCAAGTCTGCAGTTACCACCAGAGCCACGCCCACCCAGTGGGCCATGCCCACCCAATGGGCCACGCCCACCCAGCACCCGACGATACATAAGTGGGTTTTGGGTTGCAGTTTGGGCACTCGGTCTCTAAAAGGTTCGCCATCACTGGCATAGATGAATAGATGTGTGTTGTTGGAGACTGGTTAATCATTCGTATATATGTTATACAATGTCAGAAACACTACATTTCCTTGTGGCAGCCTGTTCTTCTGCATCTTCCACTTCTCTTCTTACCATTCACATAAACTTTCCAGTTCTGGAGGAAGTTGCCTGATGCAGTTGCTACATTTCTGCAAATCATAACAGCAAGACATTTATACTGAGCCTAGTGAGATTATTCATTTTAGGTAAAATGTAAAAAATGAAAAATGAACATGTGCCTTACTTGACAACAAACTCGACTCCTTTCAAAATCTGTTCCTTTTGTCAGTCCTATGATTCTTCTGCATAACTAAAGATCAAGGTTTAACAGTGTTTAAATGAAATCATAGTCATTTAAATAAAAATGAATAAAATCACTTTTCAGAATGAGATGGTCAGCATCTAAATTAATAAGCAAATAGTAATTCAGATTTCAGGTGAACATGCAGTTGACTAACGGGTTTTTAAAGCACGTGTCTTGATACCTATTCCTGTGTTGTCCTCATTCACCAATTCCAAAACTTTTCATCTTCAAGGCTCATTGCATAAAATAGCAGATAATTAACATTTTATTTGGGTGTCCATTCTTATCTATGCTTGAAATCCAGGAAATGTTCTAAACTTAAACGTGATTGCCATTTACTGAACTACCACACATAGAAGACTAAATGTGTGGTTTCCCTTATTGCCTTCTCTTTTTCCATTATCACCTCCTTCATGGAAGTTGAAAACAATGAAATGAAATGATAACGTTCAGCAAGCTGGCTTTGAGGAATTGTACTACTTTTCCCATCAGTCTCATATTATCTCCTTGCAACACAGCACTCTTTGGCAGTGGCCACAAAGGAGGAAGATTACAACTGAATGCAGGGATTTTATATCATTTCTTACCAATTTCATGTCAGATAATACCTTGCTAGAAATTACAGTGTCATGCAAATTTAGTTCTCTCTTTTGAGCAACTTAATTGAAGTACCTCATAGAGCCAGAATTGTGTAGATGGCATAATCACTTTTTGCCTGGATTTTTAGCTGTCTTCCAGTCCATCCTGAAGGCAGTGACCACATAGATTCTGTGCTTTTTTGCAGTTATTTACTCTTGATAGAGACCATTAAATCTCTTCATGGTGGATAATAGACAAGAAAGAGGTCATGGCAGTAATAAAAAGTTCTAGATATAATCAAAATATTAGTGAACCATTTTGAATAATTATATCATATCAACCTACAGTGTATGGATATTACATTTCCTATAAAAATGGGCATGAGCGCAGGTTCTTTATGGGATTTTTCTTTATCAGGGGATCTCAGGTTAAATCAGTAGTATCTAGGGTTCTGAAAGCTTCTTCCTAAGATCTTGAGTAGCAGTAGTTGTTGTACTATCCAGGCAAATTTAAATGTGTTTATAAAGGACTTAGTATGAAGGCAGCTTTATAATTGTACAAATAACTCAGGGCCAAGATTCATAGCTAAGGCAGGACTTCAATTTATGGTTTCTTGCTTTCTAGCCTGGTGCCTTAACCACTAAACGAAACTGGCCTTTATTTGTATATTTATGTCTTATGTCCTGAAACTCCTTTTGTTACTATTCCTTTGAAGCAGCAGAAGGGGACGATTCTAGAAAGAAAGCAAGAAAGTGTTCAGTTTCCTCTGTCCATCACAAAGCTTTTCATGTAATCACTACTTTTTATAGACTTATATTTTCTTCCAGGCTAATATTTAAATTTTTGTTTTCTTTTGCTTTGTAATCATACTTACATTAGTAGTGTGATAATTAGTAGTTAGTTATAATTCAGTCACTTTACAATCCCAGCATAGAGATCGGTATAGAGATCACAGGAATTTATAGCTTGGTTTATAAGTTAAGGGAGACATATGCTAGAGGGAGAAAGATATTGAGAATATTCCTCAGAAGCCTAACGTTTTTGAAAACCATTTGTTTCTATAATTTCTGTTCCTTAAGCCAGCCAAATGAATTGCTTCAAGTGGCATGTATTAAATAAGTACATTGTTCTACCATTGTTGATTATTTTTAGAATGTGTAACATCTTTCTTTGTGTTTCTAGGAAAACATTCTTACAGACGACATCAGAATATCAGATTGGAAAGAGCAGGTTTTCCAATCTCATTGTGTTTTGCTGGCAAAAAGCTGCAAGGCTGCAATGGAATTGGCAAAGCATGCTGCAGGAATTCAGAAGATGGCGTTTAATTATGGCAAGCACATGTCTATGTGTCATAAGGTATCACTTCCCTCTTCTTTAAAAGCTTCCCAAATGGCCAAGCAGCCAGCATTCTTTTTCAAGAAGCATGTCTTTCTGTAGATAATATATGTTTCTTAAAAAAATAAAAATAAAACCCTTACACGTTTAGTTCATTTGTGGCTAAACTGCATGGAAAGATACTTATATGACGTATTTAGCATATCACAGCATTCATTTCACTGTACTATGTCAATATACTTACAGCCTTTAAAACTGAGACAGCTGTCAAAGTAGCCAACTAATCCCAGGAAGCTAATGTGAGTGAATAGGAAGAAAGAGCAGAAGGTTTACAGGGAGCTCAGTGTGGAATTAAAGAGAATTGGGGAGTTATGATAGCTGCTTGAGCATCTGTGAAAGGGGACGAAAGAGGGTGCTTGGCCGCCCTGGAAATTCTCAATGTATTTATCTAGAAAATTGCATCCCATTTTATTCATAGTATGTGTGGCAGGTAGTAACTGTAATGTATTACCACAAACAAATTGAAACCACCAGCATAAAGACTCAGTTAAAATATTAGAATAACCATAGTTCAATAGCCAGTGCTTTTTTTGTAAAAGAAAAAGGTGCCGGAACTCACACATGTCATACAACCCGCCTTGCCTACCCTACAAGGTTCCATCCAAAAAAGGTGCTGGAACTCCGTTCTGAGCGTTCTATGAGGGGAAAAAAGCCCTGTCAATAGCTATGTAAAGATCATCTGAAACGAGAAACTTTTTAACTGACATTTGAATGAGTGTTGAAGATGTTCTTCATGAAATAATTTCTGCCCTTATTTGGTGATTCTTAACAGACACTTGTTTCAATATAGTACACACTCACCCACCCCCTCCCAATTTGATCCGTAAGAGGCCAAAGCAACCTGAGGTTGAAAGGTTTAATTATAAAACAGGGAGAGAGAGAAAGGAATGACTGACTATTCTGGGTAAATGGAACCATTTCTCTCCTTCCACACTTGCTGTTTGGCCCTCCTGTTGCTCTGGCGGCGGAGGCCTTTATCTTCCTTTCCCAAGCAGACACTGAGAAGGGAAAGATGGCTATTATCACATTTTAATTTAGTCTTGGGAGCCAGCGTAACAGGGTTGCAGCATTTGCAGCTGCGTTGGTTTCTGCTGTCACACAACAGTCCCCTGGCTACCATCCCCTTGCCAATCTTCTATGCTAAATCTTGTTGAATTTGGAGCTGTATGCGATCTTGCCTTCACCTTTGAATGCTCAAGGCTGAGAAGACAAGAGAAGAGAAGCCGGATAGGGCAGATGAGGGACAACATTGATTGCTGCAGAGGTTGACAGAAGAGAGATTGTGTATCCTTGTTGAACTACCCATCTAAGGCATAGACAGTCTCCTCTTCAGATATCTTATATAGGACATAACTTGGAGTTTAGAGCTACCGTATCTGGGCTGTATTCTGGATGCCCATTAGATGGCAGCAATGAGCTTGACAGGGTAGCGTGGAGAGCATTTGCCTATAAAGTTGCCAAGAGTCGGCACAAGACTGAACTGTTAAAAGTAACTACAGTATGTATGGTGAAACAAGTAAAGATAGGGTCAAATAAGAATGAATGGATGATACACCTGAAGGCAGGACAAAAAGCAACGGATGGAAACTAACCAAAGAGAGAAGCAACCTAGAACTAAGGAGAAATTTCCTGACAGTTAGAACAATTAATCAGTGGAACAACTTACCTCCAAAAGCTGTGAATGCTCCAACACTGGAAGTTTTTAAGAAGAGACTGGACAACCATTTGTCTGAAATGGTATATAGGGTTACCTGCCTGAGTAGGGGGTTGGACTAGATGACCTCCAAGGTACCTTCCAACTTCTTCTTCTTCTTCTTCTTCTTCTTCTTCTTCTTCTTCTTCTTCTTCTTCTTCTTCTTCTTCTTCTTCTTCTTCTTCTTCTTCTTCTTCTTCTTCTTCTTCTTCTTCTCCTCCTCCTCCTCCTCCTCCTCCTCCTCCTCCATCATCATCATCATCATCATCATCATCATCATCATCATTATTATTATTATTATTATTATTATTATTATTATTATTATTATTATTATTATTATTATATAGATTGAACACAAAATTGTGCAACCAGTAGAAGAGAAATATGTTGAGCTTTGCCACATAAGGAGAATGAATGAGGGTCAAACAAATGTACAAAGTGAATAAGTTGAGAGGAAGTGGGAGAGTGACACAATCATGTTTGGATGGGATTAATGGGACTTTCAAAATGAGAGACAAATTGTTTAAAGAAGAAAAAGCAGTTTGTAGATTAGTGTGTACTGTAGACACAACAGAAACAAGGTTGGAAGTTATATGGCAGGGGTCTTCAAACTTGTCCCTTTTATGACTTGGCCCTTTATGACTAGCTGAGGAATTCTGGGAGTTGAAGTCCACAAGTCATAAAAGGGTCAAGTTTTGAAGACCCCTGTTATAGGGAATGGTGTTGGGGTAAGATTGGTTTAGTTAAATTTCCACTTCTTTGCTCTTCTGCCTTTGTTTTTGGGGTGTTTTTTTGCACTTTGTATTATATTGCTTAACCTGAAGAGAATAGCCCACAAATATATAGATAACAACATCTGAGAGCTGATTCAAATCACATATGATTAATATTGCCAGTAGTCTATATTACTTTCTCTCTGATTAATGAGTTATTGACATTCACTCCTACTGAAGGATAAAATAGGAGTTAACCCTCTTTTCAGCTCAGGGTATCCACATAAAAAAAAGTCATTTCAAATGTCACCAGATTTGGTTTACTTTTTAAAGTTCACTTTGTGGCCTACAAGTCCAAACCACCAAGATTTGAAGTAAAATTATGTATATGGAGGTAGTGTCCTGGCAAGAACAGAATCTGACTTCCATTCTGGATATTTACAGAGATCCTATTCTATTTATCTAGTATTGTACATGCTCAGGTTCTCACAGACTTCTTCAAAATTTGCATCTTGTTATATTAAACCCCTAAATAGTGTGCATTGGTACAAGGCATTTTTTCTTGTCTTTTGCAATTTGCATGTTTAAAACTTCACATAATATTAGTTGTTGTTAAATGCATTTCCTGTGGATAATTACTCTTAACTTTAATCCCCTTCTTTCAGCTAAATGCTGATATTCAGCCATTTATTGATGGAAATTCAAATGGTTCCGTGCCATTTAACTTAAATTCTGCTCCTGCAATATTCCATCAAGAGTTTGTTGGAAGAGAAGTCTGGATTAAGCAAATTAAAGAGGTAAATAAGTAGTTATGTCTATAGTGGCTATGTTTGTACATCTTGCAATATCATAATCATCCCCTCCTATTAATTTGTTTTTTAAAAAATCATAGTTAACATTAATCACAGCTATAGAGTCTGAATCCAACTATACAGTTCCACAAAAGGTATTATTGTTATAATTCTCTTTTTTCTTCCATTTGAAGAATATTAAGCATTTATAAAAAGAAACAGTTTTCCTATTTCTGCATGTTTATTATTTAGTAGACCTAGAAATTAAATGTGCTACTGTTGAGTGTGTTTATGTGCATAAAGTCTATGATTCTTATGGTAATTTCTTTTTAAAATTCATCCGGTTACACTCAATTTTATTAAAATACAAAAATAAATGTAATTTAAAATATGCTTGCCTTCCCTACAGTTTTAGTTTTACAATAATTGAATATTTCTAGCATAAAGCAGAGGGAATGAGCTGCTCATGCATATATGATTATAATTCAAAACACAGCTGGTTGGGCACGTGTTAGCCTACTAGCTTTGATATTATTGCTTGCTTATGATTGTGCTTCCTTCCCAAAAGCTATCTCAATAGGAGCATTTTAATGTAAGCCTTGATATTAGTCTTTTAATATATGACTCTTTCTTCAATGGGTAGTTTAAATGAGAAATAGAGTGAAACTCCCCACCTTGCTCCCTTCCTTCTTCTCTTTCTGGGGAACCCTTCAAAAAGTTTGACAGTGTGTATTTTCTACGTTGCAAGCCCTGTCTTTATAGAAGGTTGATCCTTCTGAGCTGCATTTGCTACTATAGGTTGCATGCAGAGGTGGATGTAATTTGCTTGTTCCCATTCTTTCTCATGAGACTGTAATTGCATAGAGGAAAGTAATGCGGAATATGGCTAAGGGCCATGCTTCATTGATCCATAAACTCATCACAGTCTTTCTCGGAAACGAAAGAAAGAGTTCCACTTGAGAAGTGGTTGAACGAACTACGGTAGTTTCTTTTGTAGCGTGTATCATGTCCATTCTCTGAAAGATGTCAGTAGAACAGGAATTAGTAGACACCTGACAAGCCAAATGTGAGTCCTTAAACCTGATGAAATATATATTTTCTATTTAGCACAGGAGCACGATGGCTCAGTAGTAAAAAGAAGCTGAACTTGTCAGCTGGAGAACTCATAGCCTGGGTTCAAGACCCGAGCTCCATGCGATGGGGTGAGCTCCTGTTACTTGCCCCTAGTCCTGCCCACCTAGCAGTTCTGAAGCATGCAAATGCAAGTAGATTAATTGGTACCACTTTGGTGGGAAGGTAACAGCGTTCCGTGCTGCCTTTGGCATAAAGCTGGGCTGGACACATGACCATGGAAATTATCCTCAGACAATGCTGCTCCCTCGGCCAAGAAACAGAGAGGAGTACCATGCCCTAGAGTTGGACATGACTGACAGGAAAACCTTCACCTATTTAGCACAACATGTTAGATCTTTCTTAGAGTTTTGTGCAGCTTATAATTTACAGGGTTGTAATAATGTAATTTTTATTTGTTTTTCTTACATGGTTTAAGACTCAAGGCAAAGGAGACTTAATAGACTATAGCAAGGTGAGTAGCTAAAATATGTCTTCGTTCTAAAGACTTGTTAACTTTTATGTTTGAAGGAATATATAAATGAGCCTTGCTATTAACCATGATATATTTTATTTCATCTCAGATTTCAATCACAAATTTCCTCGTAAAGCAGCTTATAACAATTACGGTACAATGTGTGTGATACAAGTATATAAAATGCAATCATGGGACAGGATCGGATTTTCAGCTGAGTCTGATTTCAGGCATGATAGACTCAAGAACTGGATGTACTTACGAAGTAGCACAACAATCAGGTGTACAGCCAGTGGTGGGATTCAGCCAGTTCACACCAGCTCGGCAGAACCGGTAGCTAATTTTTTGTTGCCCAGGCCCAGAATGGACTTTCGGAAGCGGCATCCACACAGAGAACTGGTTGTTCACATATTTGAATCCCACCGCCGTGTACAGCCAACAAATATTCCTATATCCAAGTTTGTTTCTTAATTGCTCCTGTGTATTAATTACTGAGATGCAATTATTGTTGTTCCTGTTTTTAGAAGGCTTATTAGGATCAGATTCGGAAGCCTTTAGGCCAATTATATATCTTACTTTTGGGGATCTCCTGCAACTTCAGCTTATATGCATCGCTACCAGAGATATTCTCTGCCAATCTTATTTGCCAGTCCCCTATCCCAGAATTTAACCGTAACAAAAGAGTTAGGGTTATAGGAAGGGCTTCCACTAGGTTGGACTTACATGAATGGACATATGCATTAAAATAACTGCTGCTTCACAACATTTGGTAAAGGAACCATTTTGCTGAGTCTCATTTGGCTGAGGAATTCTGGGAGCTGAAGTCCACAAGTCTTATAGTTGACAAGGTTGCAGACCCCTGTTATAGCTCAACCTCCTGCTGTTGTTTTTTTTAACCCTTTCTCATTGTTACTTTTGCTTTTGAGTGCTAAAGAGCACCTGGGAGACAGACAGGAGGCAAGGGTTTCAGCCGTAATGAGCAAGGCTTAAAGATCAATAGAACTGTGGATTCCATAACTGCCTTAAGGCATGGTGAATTTGCTAGTATAGCCAAATGATACAAAGATAGTCCTCGACTTACAACAGTTCGTTTAGTGACTGTTCAAAGTTACAATGGCACTTAAAAAAGTGACTTATGACCATTTCTCACACTTCACTACCATTGCAGCATCCCCACGGTCAGGTAATCAAAATTCAGATGCTCATGTTATGCAACTCATATTATAATGGTTGCAGTGTCCCTAAGTCATGTCATCACTTTTTGCAATCTTCTGGCAAGCAAAGTCAATGGGGAAGTCAGATTCATTTAACAACCTTGTTACTAACTAAACAACTGAAAAGAAAGGTTATAAAATGGGGCAAAACTCACTTTAAAATGGTCTCATTTAGTGACAGAAGATTTGGGCTCAGTTGTGGTCATTAGTTAAGACTACCTGTGTACATTTTGATCCTGTGCCTATCAGCATCCAAGCTATATCGTCCTGTAATTCCACAGTGAAAACTACAAATGACTCTTTGAGAAGGTCACCGTAGTGAACTGTAATAAGAATGCCTAGAGTGAATATTTTCTGACCTACATCCAAAACATGCTTCATATAGTAGTTAGATATACCGTTCCAAGCATAGCATTTAATAATAAAATAATAAATAATAATAAACCTTTATTGTCAAAGTACAACATGTGTACATTGAGATTAGCTGAGCCTCCCCCCCCCCGTGCTCTCTCCCCCCAACACACAGTGACAACAAACCCTCCATCCCACCACACCATGTAAACCAACTACACAACACACCGGCCTCCCAAGTCAATTCTGCATAAGATTATGTCCCATTTAAAAGCCTAACAGCCCACGGATAAAAGCTATTTTTCAGCCTGTTGGTACGGCTGGCTACATTCCTATATCTCCTACCGGATGGTAGGAGAGTAAAGAGATACCGTCCAGGGTGTGAGTCATCCCTGAGGATCTTCCTCACTCTTCCAAGACAACGAGCCCTGGCGATGTCATCCAGTGGTGTCAGGGAACAGCCCACAATGTCTTGTGCTGTGCTCACTACCCTCTGTAATACTTTCCTATCCGCGGCTGTCAGACCAGCATACCAAACCACAATACCATACGAGAGGACGCTCTCTATAGTAGACCGGTAAAAGAGGGTCATTAGCTGTTGTTCTACCCTGTTCTTCTGCAAGACCCTAAGAAAGTGAAGCCTCTTTTTCATACATTTATAGGAATGTATGAAATATAATACCTTTAACGAGGACATTTAGTTAAAACTATTGTCTTTATCACTTTGCTTGAGTTTTATGTATCTTAAGTTTCAAACCCTGTCTAATACTGTAGATTCGACTTAAGAACTGAGTCGAGCTGAGATTGACTGAGGAACCAAACTTACTAATGTTTAATTGTCTGAATCTTGTTGATGGAAGTTGAAGCAATTTTTCAATTCTTATTGTGGGACAGGAAGAAAGCATGCCTACCATTTAATACACATAGGGAATCCATAAGATTCATAATCCATATGGATAAAAAACCATGTTGAAATTGTGATGGAAATTCTGTGTTATGGTTAATAATTATAATGCTATATTGTTCCATAAAATACCCTGCTATTTTACTCATAACAAAGACAAAGAAAAGGGAAAGTGTTAACTCTGCACAGTTAATCACAGTAAAGATTACTTGAGACTGTAATCAATCCTACCGTCTATTTTCAGTTTGATACACATGATGCTATTGTGGGAAATACATTGGGAGCTAAAGTTTCTTTTGGCAGGAATGCCAAAATTGTCAATAACCAACTGCTACCTCACAATAAACATGAGGAACTCAGAGCAAGGTGTCCATTAAACCGTGGGAAAGGCAGGAGAAAGAGGCACTGGCTTAAATTGGGAGGGTGCAATAACTGTTGCATCTACATTTTACAGAAGGCAGTCAATTAATTTAAGTGGCTTCAGTCTAATGTGCAATAAAGATTCTTAATTAGCGCTGCCATATCAAATGTCCAGGTAGTTTCTGCTGAATCAGAGCTAGTTCAAGGAGGGACCCAACAGCTAGTTTGCCCCATGCTGAAGTTCCTCTTCCATAATATAGAATTGTTTAAATTAACAAGTTTTAACTTGGTTTTCTCACTCCAAAAATGCAAAGTCCCATTGATCTTTCATGCTAACATGTCCTTTGTATTCTGCAGGATCCTTTTTCTGTAGTTGATTTTGGCTCATTTCAAAAGCCCACTTGATTTGATTTGATTTGATTAAATTTATATGCCGCCCTTCTCCCTGAGGACTCAGGGCGGCTCACAACAATAAAAATTAAAAAACATAGAGTAAAAAATTTAAAAGAGAATTAAACAATAAATGCAAAATTATGAGACGATTTAACCCAGTAAAAAGCCTAATTAAAAACCGTAGTCAGTCCAGGCCCGCTTGTTGGAACAACCAGGTCTTCAGGTCAAGGCGGAAGGACCGAAGGTCAGGGGCCGTCTGCAGCTCCGGGGGCAGTTCATTCCAGAGGGTCGGTGTGCCCACAGAGAAGGCTCTCCCCCTGGGGGTCGCCAGCCAGCATTGCCTGGCCAACGGCACCCTGAGAAGACCGACTGTGGGAGCGAACCGGGCGATGGGAGGTTGACAATGGCAGCAGGTAGTCTCGCAAGTACCCTGGGCCTAAGCCATGTAGGGCTTTAAAGGTTATTACCAGCACCTTAAATCGCACTCGGAGGGTAACCGGAAGCCAATGCAGCTCGCACAGGAGTGGAGTAACATGGGAGTACCGAGATACTCCCATAAGCACCTGCACGGCCGCATTTTGCACTAGTTGAAGCCTCCGGGTGCTCTTCAAGGGCAGCCCCATGTAAAGAGCATTGCAGTAATCCAGGCGAGAAGTGACGAGGGTGTGGGTAACCGTGCATAGGGCATCTTGGTCCAAAAAGGGGCGCAACTGGCGCACTAGGCGAACCTGTGTGAAGGCCCCCCTGGTCACGGCCGTTAGATGATCTTCCAAATTAAGCCGTGAATCCAGGAGGACACCCAAGTTGCGAGCCCTTTCTGAGGGGGGCAATACCTCCCCCCCATCAAAAGAGATGGAACTTGTTGGACAATACGAGATGCCGGTATCCACAGCCACTCGGTCTTGGAGGGGTTAAGCCTGAGTCTGTTCCTTCCCATCCAGACCCGCACCACCTCCAGGCACTGGGACATCACGTCAAGGGCATCACTGGGTTGGCTCGGGGTGGAGATGAACAACTGGGTATCATCTGCATATTGGTGATACCTCACCCCAAAACCACGGATGATCTCACCCAGCGGCTTCATATAGATGTTAAACAGGAGGGGGAGAGAACCGACCCCTGAGGCACCCCACAAGTGAGGGGCCTCGGGGTAGATCTCTGTCCCCCTGCCAATACAAACTGCGAGCGGCCCGAGAGGTAGGAGGAGAACCACCATAAAACAGTGCCTCCCACTCCCAACCCCTCGAGCCGTCGCAGCAGGATACCATGGTCGATGGTATCAAAAGCTGCTGAGAGGTCAAGTAGGACCAGGACAGAGGAACAGCCCCTGTCCCGGGCCCGCCATAGATCATCCACCAGTGCGACCAATGCTGTTTACGTGCTGTAGCCAGGTCTGAAACTGGACTGGTATGGGTCCAGATAGTCCGCTTCATCCAGGAATTGCGGGAGCTGACGCACCACAACACTCTCAACAACCTTCGCTACAAAGCGAAGGTTGGAGACAGGATGGTAGTTATTCAACGAGGCTGGGTCCAGGGTAGGCTTCTTGAGGAGGGGCCTCACCACCGCCTCTTTTAAGGCAAGGGAAGACACCCTCCATCAAAGAAGCATTGACAACTGCCTGGAGCCAGCCCCCTGTCACCTCCCAGGTGGCCGAAACCATCCAGGAGGGACTTGGGTCCAGTAAACAAGTTGTAGTGCTCAGTCTACGCATGATCCTGTCCACATCATCCAGAGTCACAGGGTCAAACTCACCCCAAATGGTATAATCAAGACCTGCCCTCTCCACTCCACTGGATTCCGCCCACTCGGAGTCCAAGCCAGTCCGGATCTGAGCAATTTTGTCCTGCAGATACTGTACAAATTCCTCAGCCCTACCCTGCAAGGGGTCATCCCTTGGTCCCTGATTAAACAGGGAGCAGGTCACTCTAAACAGGGCGGCTGGGCAGTTATCTGCGGACACAATGAGAGCGGAAAAGTAGACACGCTTTGCCGCTTCCATTGCCACTAGGTAAGACTTAAGTTCTTAGCTGTGTTCGATCAGATTCGGATCCGCTGGACCTCCAACAGCTCTCTAGGCGTCTTTGAGTTACTACTATGGGAAAGCCATTTATTGATTCTTAATCAATCTGTTAAAACTAGTCAAATATTCTAGAGAATTGTGAAAATCAATTATCCTTGATGACATGTTTGATATTCTATTCCAGGGTGGGGTGGGGAATTCTTTGGACTTCCATAAACAAAAAGGAATAAAGATATAGGTTAAATGTAAAAACATTAGAAGCAGTGTTTGAAATTGCTCTACTGAAATGTAGGTCCTCAAAACTTGTATACTACCTGTGTAGATGTAGTCTTAGCAGATGTAGTCTCTTCTTTTGATCAGAAATTAAGAAAAAGAACAATACTGGTAATAGCTATATATAAGGAAATGACAAAGTGTTCCTGAAAATAACCTGATGTAAATAAATGTAAATAAATATAACAAGTATTGGTTGGATGTACATGGTATCTTGAATTGCAAGCATTTTAATTCATGGGAGAAATTTTAGTTGCATGATTAAATAGAAATTTACAGCACTGCTAGTCTCTTAATCTGTAGCAATAATCAGATTACTGATGATTGCTCAAAATAGTGATCTGTTAGTACCTCCATTTCCACGTTAGTTAGTTCCTGTGTGCAAAGCAGTCACTTTTTTTTTTTAGAAAGCCCAGTGCAAGTGTAATTCATACACACAGAGAGATTAACCAGGGACATTTTTTTCAAAGCAGCTGGGTTGGCAATGCAAAAATTATGGCTTCTGTTTTGAAAAATATAGTGATTCAAAAGGTGCTTTGTTTGCATTAATTTTTAAATACATGTTTAGTATTCTTCCAGAAAAGCACTAAACCCACCTTCCAAGCAGCCTAAACTACAATGAACAAAAGGGGGGGGAGGGAACGGGGTCGCAGTTTTGAAGCAATAGGGAGAAAGCCAAGTCTTTCCTGTTCCATGACACAGCCACCACCATCACAGCTACCAGATAAGTACTATTTGGGTCCAAATCTTCGAGCTGAGATTGACTTAAGAACCAAACAGATAAAGAGGGAGAGTTTAGTTTGAAATGGTTTTGGAAGACCATGCCCAGAGAGCTGAGGGGAAGGACTTTTTCCTCAGCAACAGCCCAAAATGGCTAATTGATGCCAGGCTGATCTGATTGCCCTACAGTCACCTTAACAGCATCACTGATAAACACAAAAAGCATATCAGATTGTGTCCACGGCTATGTAAAACGTCGTGCCTGCTTAAGCACTACTTTAAGTACACTAAGGCTGCCTTAGGTACGGTTGGGGATGAACTGAAGGCAGCACCATGGGGACTTAGAAATAAAAAGGTCCATTTTTGAATCCTCGTCCAATATCTAACCACTTCCGGACATGTCCACCATAAGTGATAATACGTGCCAATCCCTTTACCACACTTCCAACAATCGGCCGACAATCCGGGGAACATTTTGAAAAGTCTAGCCGGAGGGAGATGCCATCTATAAAGCATTTTGTATATGTTCTCCTTATATGACGTGGAAACCACCAGCCTCATATTAATCCACCAAATCTCTTCCCATTGCTCAAGTGGAAGTGCATAACCAAAATTCTTCCCCCAGGCAATCATCGCGTCTTTTACCACCTCCTCCCCTACTACCCTGGTTAGCAATAATTTATAGCACTTAGATATCATCTCTTTCTCCGGACCCAGCAGAATTCCTGCAGATTCAGATAAATACCCCTTCCTTCCTTATCCTTCTTATACCTTGACTGAATCTGCAGGTAGGCCCACCACTCCAGTTGAAACCCTTGCTGAGCCAAATCTTGTTGCGTTTTGAGTTCTCCCCCGCTATCTAAAAGTTCTTTGTAAGTTGGTCTTCTTCCCTTCTTGAGTAGGGTCAGATGGGTCAAGGCTTCCAAGGTCGATAACCAACACGGAATTTGCACATAGTACTTGGCCCTTATCTTATCCCAATTCCGAATCAGTATATCCCTTATGTAATGACGAGTAAACTGTTTGCTTGGAGGAGTACCTTCCCTCCAAAGAGCAGCATGCCATCCCTGCAACAAATCAAATCCTTCCAAACTCAACAATCAATTATTCCTTAAACTTATCCATTCCTTGCCCCATTCCTCAGGGAAAGGGCGGTATATAAATGCAATAAATAATAATAATAATAAACTAAAAGGGTAGCCTGATAGTAAAGTTCCCAATTCGGCAGGCCAAGGCCCCCTCTTTCCTTACAGTAATTTCTTGCATCATTTTTTCCCCAATCCTGGGCCATTTCCCCTGCTATACGAATCTAGAAACTACCCCCTCTGACTCTTTTAAAAATTTCATCGAAAGTTTAACCGGTGCTGTCTGGAAAAGAAAATTCCATTTCGGCAAAATATAAGATTTCACCGTGGCTACCCTTCCTAATAATGACAACTGTATCCTACCCCATTTTCCCAAGTCCATTTTTGTTTGTATCAGTAATTTAGAATAATTATCCTCCCTAATACTTGAATATCTTCCTGTCAACCAAATTCCTAAATATTTCACCTTCTTCAGGATTTTAAACCCTGTAATGTCCTCTAACATCTGTTTACTTCTATTTGAAAGATTTTTTGTTATTTTTGAGGATTCAAAAATGGATAGAGGAAATTACAGGGTGTTTAGTTGATCTTAAACCAGAGACGTATCTGCTTGGCTTCAGACCTGGAAATATTAAGAGGGGAATATGGTATTTAGTTTTACATATCTTAATGGCGGTGAGGATTGGGTATGCTCAATTTTGGAAGACAAATTATACACCACCGGATGAAGCTATAATTAGGAGAATACTTGATTGTGCAGAAGCAGATACATTGACCAAGAAGTTGAAGGGTAAAGAAGAGACACCAGCATTTCTATCATGGAATAAATGGTATATTTGGATGGATAAAAGATTAAAGAAATGAGGGTGGCTTGGAGGTTGGTCAAAAATGAAGTGATATAGCTTCTGTTAATGAATAAGCTTTGGAGTTGGATAGTTATAAGAGACTTAATGAGTGGAATATAATTGTCAGTTTAGAAGTAGATATAATTTGAAATTTTTGAAATGGTTTTCAATTTTGTGATTTCTTCGTTTTCTGTATATTGTAAATGTTTTTTTTTGTCTTTGTTGGTGTATGGTGTGTTTTTAACACGAAATGTAAATAAAGATTTATTTTTTTAAAAAAAAGAAATAAAGAGGTTGTTGAGGACTGTTTGTGCCATGTCTGGGTACACATGGGGAAAGGCCCAGTGGTGGGATTCAACCGGTTATCTGTGTAGATGCTGCTTCCGGAAGTCCATTCTGGGCCTGGGCAACAAAAAATTAGCTACCGGTTCTGCCGAAGTGGTGCAAACTGGCTGAATCCCACCACTGGAAAGGCCCTTGGATAAAATGGCATGTATTTTATTTTATTTTATTGCATTTACACAATTACACTGTCAGGCCATAATTAAAAGTAATGTTAAGAACTTGACTGTACTCAGTTTCACAAATAAGTACATTTGAATAGTTTGGGAATAATTTTTTAACTTTGCAGTATGATTCTATAAGCAGATTTGGAGCAGTGCTTTTCCCATATTAATGCATTTCTTTGATAATGTATATCCATAAGCAATTTATGCAACTGTTTCAGTTGGCTATTTTGTTTTTAAAAAATCAGTCTTATTGAACCTTCCTTCTTTGCCATTTAGACTTCATAGATTCACACTTTGTGATCCAAATAAAGATTAAGAATCCAGATTTGGCAGCACAAATCACCTGTAGATTGTTTCCTAATTTCCCTGGAGCCCTTGATACATTCTCATTAGAAGCGGAAATTCCTTTGAAACTTGAGGATGTGTTGCTGCAGACCACACTAGAAAAAGGAAATTAGCAAAATCCCATATCCTATTCTTAGTGAGAGAATCTCTTCATTGACTCAAAAGTTTTCTATAGCTCAAACAAGAATTTCTATTTTTAATGGTAAAATCTGGATCCAGCCCAGTAAGCATAGTTTTGTAGTAAAGTTATACTCCCTGTATATAATAAAAGAGCTAAACTGTTAAATATTTGGCAGTATCTTTCCAATTTTGTGTTTTAACAGGAAGAGCTGTATTATAGCCGAGCCAAAAAGTTGTATAAAATGAAGCACTTTAAATAAATGTTTGTCCAGCTGCCATTTAAAAAAGGAGGAAGAGGTTAAGGAGAGAAGCCACAAACACCAATCAGATCTGTAGTAAGAAATACGGAAACCTTCCAACTGTAACAAGGAAAAGTAAATCTATTAGCTACAAATTGTATTGGCCTTGTTTCAGGCTAACAGCTTGGTAGACGAAATATCAGCACTTAGCGAGGCAGAAGGTTCTCCACAAGAGAAAAACAAAATTAGAAAAGCATGGCAAACTCTTAATAGATTAGTTAGTTGCTTGACCACAAATCAATTTTAGGTTTGCTTTTCTCTCTCTCTCTCTCTCTCTCTCTTCTCTTTAGCAAGTTACGAGGTTTGATATAGGATGCCATGTAAGTGCCCAATAAAGAAGGTTGAGAGCTTAAATGAGAGTGCGAGAGAGCAGGGAAAATGATTGGTTTGAGTGAAAGTCAGGTCACCAATTAGAGCAGGAAACCCTTACTTCTGGAGAGCTATTTTGTGAGTTTGTTCTGTTCTAAAGATGGATAGGCTTGGATTCTATTTATATTTGAGAGACTCTTGTAGCTGTACACATTTGCTTTCATGATTATGGTAGATGCAGAGTTTATTCAGATGTGGGGGCAGCAAGAAGGATGGAGTTCCAAATAAAGAATGCACTTTTGCAGTGTGAGCTTGCAAAAAAACAACAACAAGGGTAGCTGGGTTTGAACTATTCCTTTTTCTACTTTTTCAGTTTGGACAGACTTTCGTAGCGCCCTGTCAATGTCTCTTCTATATAGGAAAATAAGAATCAACAGATTTTTCTCAATATTGGGCGTGAATTTTCTGAATATTTTTGTTCAATCTAGCTGGAACTGGAAGTGGAATTTTCATTTCAATATTCTCACCTTAAATAATAATTAAAAAAACCACAATTTTAAGGCAGTCAGTGCCACTGACAATCCTTTCTAGTGAAGCTTAAATGCATATATTTACTTCTAGAAATATACATTGCAAGAGTGAAAAATGTCATTTTTGGATAGGTTAAATATCAAGCACTAAAAATGGTATTAGGGAAAAACTAATTATCGTTCTAAATTACCTAAAGCATGTGGTATGCTTTAGGTAATTTAGAACAATAATTAGTTTTGTTGATTATGAAAAGCAGTATATGAAACTACTGCTTTTTTTAAAAGTTAGAACCTAATCCTTTTTGGCCATACAGTCTAGAAGAAAGGCTCCTTAAACTAGAGAATCGAGGCCTTAAAGCAGGGGTGTCAAACTGCCGGCCCGCGGGCCGGAGCGTCACGGAGAAACCGCGTCCATCCCATTTTCGGCAATGGGAAAAAGTTCCGATACGTCGCGCGACGTCACGTGACATTGCGAGTTTGACATGCCTGCCTTAAAGAAAATAGAGTTATGTTATGATAAAGTAGCCAAATCTCATGTTCAAATCAGTGTGTGCTAGATTCCATTCAATTTTTTGCAAAAACTTCACTTCTGCTAAGACTTAGAAAGTAATTCCTGTGTAAGTAAAAATTCTGTTGAATGTGACTTCAGACATTTGCTGTTAGAAAGCAATAGAGTAATTGTTTTACTTATGTGTACTGCTGTTTTTAGTTGATTGTAGAGATAATTTTTATTGTACTCTATTGACTTAGGTCAGCAATTTTGGTTTATTTAAAAATTAGACATGATATAAATAAATAGATAAAAGTACATTGTATCTCAGTTCAAGGACACTTGGAGAAAGCAATTATGGAACATCTCAGGTTTCTAAGATACATTAAATTACAGGATCTGTGGCTGGCCGTAACCTTTCTATCTGAACATGACCACCTCCCTAAAAGTGATATCTCAATCTTGTTGTTAACTCCATTTGAGATAAATGCCCTCTTATTTCAACAAAAGATCAGCTGCTTCTTTTAAAGTACAAGTGCCTGTTAATAGCTGAAAGTAGAAAACACATTTGTGGTATTAACTATCCATTTCTTACTTGAATATGTTTATTATATAAGAATATGACTTGCTTTGTTCACTTTAGAAGAAATAAGGCTATATGTATGTCCAATAATTAAATGCCCATGTGGCAGGATGATAAATCATTTATTTTGTATTCTAAGTTTTGAAATGGATGTCAGTTGGACACAGTTAAGAAAAAGGGAAAGGAAGATGATTTAGTATAAGTCATCTTTTCCTTGTAGCATATACCAATTGTCCCTTCGTGATAACTATGTATAAACAAACTTAGAAAGAATACCCATGCAAAAGCTTCAACAAATAGGAAACAAAGTCACTGGTTAACAGAGGTACTGGAAAGTCACAGCATCTCATCTGTAAACATCATCACAGGATTGTTGGGAGGATATAAAATAGAGTTGCTTTGTGAGGGAGATGCGTGGTTTCCTAATGAGAAAGAGATAAAGAGACATGATGGATGGATGGGTGGATGGATGGATGGATGGATGGATGGATGGATGGATGGATAGGATCATGGACATCGATTTAAGATCATTGGAATAAAGTACAATATAAATATCCTCTCTATGTCACAAAATTAAGCACACAAATAATTACAATAAAATTTAAAGATAATAAAAATAGAAGGCAAACATAAAAAGGTTTTGATCAATGCTATTTATACCTCTGTTAGGACTGTTTCACAATCAGAAATCCATAAAGGGTGGAGGATGTAAAATGAAATCAAGAGATCAATTGACTGCAGGGGGATTTAGTTTTCAGTGGTTAAGAGAAAGATTTAAGGTGGACAACATTTGGAATTGAATAGCACAGGACAGAATTTGAAACGTAACCATGTGCATATGAATATGTAACACTTAAAATTATACATTAGTTGAACTTTGAAACAGAAGAACAAGTGAAAGAGTATGATAAAATGGGCTAAGCACTCTGGATATAATTTATTGATAAAACTGGGAAAATATGTTGCTGAAAAGACTGAAATGTACATTATGTTATAATATAAAAGAGATTTATAAAATGATGTATTAGAACAGAGGTCCTCAACCCCCAGTCCGTGGACCGGCACTGGGCCGCGGCATAACAGAAACTGGGCCACAGAAACAAGTGAAGTCCCATTCATGGGGTGCAGGCAGCACACAAAACCACGCCGCCTCCGGTCCACGGAAAAACCTCTCCCCACAGAACCGGTCCCTGTGCCTAAAAGGTTGGGGGCCTCTGTATTTGAACAAATACCTAGAATGTGTAAAGGTACTTCAAATTTATGTTGGAAATGTAGAGAATATGAAGGGTCATTTTATCGTGCTTGGAGGATTTGCAAAAAAGTCATAAAATTTGGGGTTCAGATACATAGAATGATATAAATAATTTTGAAGATTAATATTCAATTGAAACCAGAACTGTTCTTATTTGTTCTAATGGATAGTCAATAAGAAAAGAGTTGTGGTAGATTGTTCTTGTATATGATAACTGCTGTGAGATTATTATATGCATAAAAATGGAAATGCTCTGAAATACCCACAATGGCTGGTAAAGATGACAGAATTAGCCAAGATGGCAAAATTGACTTGACTAGAGGAAGAACAGTAATTACATTTATTAGTGATTGGACATTTTGCTGAAGGAAGAAAAAATGAACTTTTGATTTATGGGTTTAATAATTAGAAAGGGTAAACCACTGAAAGAAGGAGGCTATTTTGTAAGTTTATGGAGACAGGGTAAAACATAAATGTACTTACAATTGCTACTAAGATGGCCGAAACCTTTCCCATTTCCCCTTCCCTTTCTTCTCTGCTGTATTTCTTTTCACTTTTTTTACTCATTACTTTTCTTTAACTTTCCTTTTCCCTTTTGAAATTCATATTTTTATTCTTTAACATTTCTTTAATCAAATTATATTTTTTAAAAAATAATAATCAGATAACCATGATAGAAAAGGCTTGTTGTCTGTGTTTCTCCTGATGTTGAAATGTAAGTTAGCAGGAAAGCAATGTTGTTTCCATTCAAGATGAAGGTTCCCTCTTCTCTTTTGCGGAAACAGAAGCTCATATAAGTGTGTTGCAAATTCCAACACTTCAAATACTATTTAATCCAGCTACATTATTAAACATATGCTTCATATTTTCTAGTTGAATTTATGATCCAAGAATATTAACTTAAGGTAGGCAAGCTGGTACCCATCTTATGTTTCAAACTACAGCTCTCAAATATTTTGAGTCTTGACTAAAATGACAGTTATAGTCTGAAACATCTGGACGTATCCTTAAATCCAAGAAGAAACTGTTGCTCATTTGTTCTTATGACTTTTTAATATCATTTCTTTAGTTTTTAGAATTTTTTTCCAGAGAAATAGGTGTATTAAACTTTTGCTGTGAAAATGCCAGTGTTTCGGCATTGTAAATACTAAGTTACTTATTTATAGCAAAATTTTGCACTGAGTACAACTTAGGATTCAGAAACCTTGTGCCATTATGTATATTTAACCTCTAAGGTGCCACAAGGTTGTTCTATGCTGCAGGATTGTTAATTGTTCATAATGAAATATTTTTACCAAAGTTTCAAAAAATTCTGTACAGTGCAAGATGAGCCTAAAGACCTGAATGATTGCCCTTAAAATAAAACAATTGTATTTGGTGGAACATTCCCAAGAACTGAAATGTATGTACATTATTTTTGGTTCTTGCTTAAACTTATTGAGTTTTTGGTTCAGAAAAAAACGTACTCCAGAGGAAAGAGCTTTGAATATTATTACCATCTTCGAAAATTTATTCTGAAATCTGTATCCACTTTAAATTAAAAAAATATGTAAATAGTGCAATACGTATTGTTTTGGAACATGCAACATGAAAATTATACTATAGTAATGTACTTGCTGGTAGTGAAATTTAATTCAAAATGTATATTCATGTATTCATTAAATACAGAGTACTTTGTTTTATCCTTTTTAGTTAATTACACATCACACAGATGAATATTTGAAACCTTTTAGGGTAGTTATGTTGTAACTGTAATAAAATGGCTTAATATCTTTGGTTATCTGTAAATGATGGGCTAATTTAAATCAATTAAATGGTTTCATTGATTAGAGGATACCAATATAATTTAAGTAACATAGTTAAATACGCCTTTGAAATCCAGTTCATGAAACTACAGAATCCACAGTGTTTTCTTAAACATTCTGCATAGAGTTATTTCTGTCCAAGCTGATAATACTCTGCATGTGTTTTCTCACAGTTGCAAGATGCAATCAAGGCTAGCAAAGGTGTGACTTCAGCTATTGACCTATGTCGTTGCCATGGAAACAGCGCACTGGAAGCTCTAGAATGTTTCCCTCCCTCTGAGGCCAGATCTGCCTTAGAAAACATTGTTTACGCTGTGACAAGATTTTCATAATGCAGAATTGGAAAAAAAAGACTGCTGTTCATTTGTGGAAACGAGCCAAACAGAACAGGTGATTGCAAAAGTCAGATCTGCCATTGCTAGGGATCCAAATGCATTTGTGGCTTTAAAAAAAAGTGTTTCTGTTCCATTCACTACATTCCCAAATGAACACATCTCCTTCAGAACTGCTACAAACAAAATTAGGGAAAAAAGGTCAAACAGTTTTCAGTTGTCATGCCAGAAGCACACTTGAGGCTGCACTGGTAGAAATAATTAATGACACTAGCTTCTGTGACCTCAGCAAATGGACAGGAAATAAGTCCTTATTGATTGGACATAGTCAGGGATGGCGCCAGCATGGTGGCCTGTGGTTTTCCTACAGAAGAGAAGACAGAGGGGGCCATGAAGCTGCAGGTGTTGGGAGCAGTGGTTTCCACATTTATTAGAAAGCTGGGTACTTAAAAGTAGAATTTATGTAGCAATTTATCAACACAAAAAGGGGCTTGCTGAATTGGCAGAAAGGAGCGGATTTTTATCCGACTACACGAAACGTTTCTGTAGGGGTTTCTCTGTGCACTGAAATATAAAATAACCTTGTAACTATTATGTTTAAACAGGTTGCTGAAAGAGCATTGTAAGTATGGAAAGCCCTTATTGTGATGTTGAACTGTTTTTGAAATTCTGTTCTGTTCTTTTTGTGTTTGTGCAATTCTGATTAAAAATGGAGCTTTAAACAGTGATCGCTTTTTCTATATTGTACAAAAACAAATACTGTATTTTCTTACACTTATCAAGAAATTTACTGAGTTTTCATTTTTGCCAAATGTTAAATCAATTTTTGCTTCAGTTCTCTATCATAAAGGATTAAGTGATAGTTCTTTCTCTCTTCCCTCTGTACAGGATTTCATTCCCTGAATGGATGTATAAGAAGTGTTTTAACCTTACTGTGTCAAATGTTAAAGTCCAATTACAGAGAGAATACATGGTATATCAGAAGCCTGCAATCAGACACTGTCTCTATTTTGTTCATAGGAGATGAATTTTGTGGTTTGCATGCTTGCAATCTGAGAACATCGTTGACAAGAAGGCTGAGTTTACATAAATGATCCAGATTGAGACTCAGCTACCTTTCTTCCTTGTGTGGTGTAATTACAGCCCAATCTGGAGACAGCTAGCACAGCAAACAGATTTCGTTACATTGCTCTTTCAAACACTAAGTGGAGTTATTTTAGTTATTTTTTTTTCTCTGTATCTCTCTAGTGATGTGTCATACACCTTCTGCATAATGGCAAATATTTCACCAACAGAAACATTATTTTTTAAAGTTGAAGATTTAGTTTCACTTAGGAGATGCACGTGAGGAATTAATGCATTTTCAAACCTTGACTAGCTAGACTGGACTTCTAGTACTTTTCTTGTTTACAAAAATATTATCACACTGTTAGTATTTAGTAATTACATGAATAAATCAAACTACTTCTGTCCTAAGGAACATTCAGTTTTGAAGGATGGATGGATAGACAGATGGATAGCAATTTTTTTGTTTCCAATATATTTTATCATTAAGGGTTACTTTTAAAAAATTAGCACATGTAACATAATAATTTGAAATTTATGAAATTATTATCAACATTAGACTACATGTGCCACCAATCTAATCTTACAGCAGTCCTTGTAATAAATATGTAAATAGTACCCACAAAAAGGACACAGAAACATTACAGCTAAGTTATTAAGATATTCAGATTCTGATAAAAGTAGATGGGAAACTGCAATAGCCACAAAATTGTCAGAATTTTTAAGTACTCCAGTTTTTATTTAACAATATTATCTTCTTAGCCTAACAATTGCTTGATCTATGGAGGACTTTGTGGCTACAGATACAGTTGCAAGAAAAAGTATGTGAACCCTTTGAGATTACGTGGAGTTTTGCATGAATTGGCCATAAAATGCGCTCTAAACGTCATGTAAGTCACAACAATAGTAAAACACAGTCTGCTTAAAATAATACTACACAAACTAGCTGTTGTCATGTTTTAATTGAACATAAGATGGAAACATTCACAGTGCAGGGTGGAAAAAGTATGTGAACCCCTAGCCTAACGACTTCTCCAAGAGCTAATTGGAGCCAGGAGTGAGCCAACCTTGACTCCAATCAGTGTGATGATATTGGATGTGTTGCTGACAGCTGTCCTGCCCTTTAAAAACACACACCTGTTTTGGGTTTACTGGTCTCAAGAAGCAGTGTCTGATGTGAACCATGCCTCGCAGAAAAGAGCTCTCAGAAGACCTACGATCAAGAATTGTCGACTTGCATGAAGCTGGAAAGGGTTACAAAAGTATCTCCAAAAGCCTTGATGTTCATGTGTCCACGGTAAGACAGACTGTCTACAAATGGAGAAAGTTTAGCACTGTTGCTACTCTCCCTAGGCGTGGTCGTCCTGTAAAAATGACTGCAAGAGCACCGCATAATGCTTAAAGAGGTAAAGAAGAATCCTAGAGTGTCAGCTAAAGACCTACAGAAATCTCTGGCACATGCTAACATTTTTGTTGACACATCTACAATAAGGAAAACATTAAACAAGAATGGAGTACATGGGAGGACACCACGGAGGAAGCCATTGCTGTCCAAAAAAAATATTGCAGCACGTTTGAAGTTTGCAAAAGAACACCTGGATGTTCCACAGCACTACTGGCAAAATATACTGTGGACAGATGAAACCAAAATTGAGTTTGGGAAAAACACACAACACTGTGTGGAGAAAAAAAGGCACAGCACACCAACATCAAAACCTCATCCCCACTGTAAAACATGGCGGAGGGAGCATCATGGTTTGGGGCTGCTTTGCTGCCTCAGGGCCTGGATGGATTGTTGACATTGATGGGAAAATGAATTCCAGAGTTTATCAGGACATTTTGCAGGAAAACGTACAACCATCTGTCTGCCAACTGAAGCTCCACAGAGGATGGGTGATGCAACAGGACAATGACCCAAAGCATACAAGTAATTCAACAAAACAATGGCTTCAACAGAACAGAATACGCCTTCTGGAGTGGCCCAGTCAAAGTCCTGACCTCAGCCCGATTGAAATGCTGTGGCATGACCTTAAGAGAGTGGTCCAAAATTACTCCAGATCGTTGTGCAGGTCTGATCTGCAACTACAGGAAATGTTTGGTTGAGGTTATTGCTGCCAAAGGAGGGTCAACCAGTTATTAAGTCCAAAGGTTCACATACTTTTTCCACCCTGCACTGTGAATGTTGCCATCTTATGTTCAATTAAAACATGACAACAGCTGTTTGTGTAGTATTATTTTAAGCAGACTGTGTTTTTCTATTGTTGTGACTTACATGAAGTTTAGAGCGCATTTTATGGCCAATTCATGCAGAGCGCATTTTATGGCCAATTCATGCAAAACTCCACGTAATCCCAAAGGGTTCACATACTTTTTCTTGCAACTGTACATATTTATCATCTGAGAAGATACACAAAGGACCTCAGGAGGAAGTTATGTCATGTGAACAGAAAACTCCTCATGCAATCTTAATTTTTCTATACTTTCAGGAATCTGAAAACAGGAGTGTTTGGTATTATACTGTAGTATTTAGCTTCCACTACATTTTTTAAAAAAAATCTGAATTGGATTCTGAATCTTCAGAATAATTTAAATACACCAAAATGAAATATATTGTAAGTCACCCAGAGTTACCATGTGGCAAAATAGGTGACTAATAGGTGGGAGCTTTGTACATCTACATACTTCAGAGGGAGGGGATATGTGGCTAATCATGGTTGTGATGACATTGATACTTGTCAGTAGTTGTTCCTTGACATTGACATTTTAGAAATCATGCTTAATTTTGATATAAACCTTTTATTCATCTTTAAAAGTTTGTTTTCTAAGTATTAATGCTAATAATCTAGTCAATATTGTATAAATACTGTAAATATAATGAATTAACTGTGTTTTATAATAATAAAGTAAAATTAAAGAAGAAAAAAACTCCCCTTGATACTTGTACAGGAGTACTACATACCATACTTTAGGCAGAGAACACATGCTAGATCAAGAGAAGCCACCAATATTAGCACCTAATAGCAGTAAGAATGCTTTAAAGAAAATGATCATTTTCTCATGGAAATAATTTCATTTTAGAGATATTTGCAGATATCTTGGAACAGATTGAAAAAATAATGCATTGGCAGGCAAAATCAAGTTTTATTGGAGAGTTCAGTGAAAAACATCTGCCAATTGAACTATAGAAAGTTGAAGATATATTTGAATAGATTTTCTGTCATGTCTTACAACTGCAAAATCATAAGTTGCCAATTTCTATACAAACTTGCTTCTAATGAAGTTTTCTTGCTCTGATATGTAAACCAATACCTGGTTCAATATATAACTGAAGATTAAAAAGGGCAAGAAAATCAATTATGTAAATAAGTATAAATTTTAAAAAATAGTACAATGCATCTGCAAAAGATAACATAATCTTCCACTCAAAGTTTGCTGGTGTGTATCATAATATTCTACTTATTCACAGGATTTTTATATCTGATTTTATTTTATATTTCAGGCATTGGAATCCTAATCTCTGAGAGCAAATCATAATCTCTGTCTCCTGAATCTATGATGGTTTCTTTCAAAAAATTGTTAACTATTTTAGGAAACATGACCAAGTGGCTCAGTTCTGTTGGGAATGTGTTAGAAAGCACTCCATTTCCTGAATTAAGTTTTTCAGTCTGTAACACTGTAATTAGTACAGGCAGAATGCAGAATCTGATCCATTCTGTAAATCTTTTTGAGATAGCTGAAACCTAAGAAAAACAATCAGCAGTGTACTGATGGAAAATGTAGCATATTCCTTGCTAACACCACATCTAAATCCTACTGACCTTTATTATGTTTACTTTCAAAGACAGATTTTTTTTCCTAAGTGGCACACTATTTGTATGGTACATGCAGAGTTTTTATTCAATGTTTCTATTAAAACACTTCATAATGAAAGTGTCTTAGGTTACTTCTGTCATTTATTAGGAGTGGTATTATATTTGGAAAGACCTCGGGGTGAAACCAAGTGTTTCCATATATAATTATTAACAAGGGACTCATAAATACTTCTGTATTAGGTCAATGTATCCTCTATGCCCAACAGGACATCAATATCCTTTTTGTTTATTGAAGGATTATTAAGAAATGAAATTGTCAAGCATGTAACAATTCATCCTCTAATTCTATAAAGTGTTTGAATGCAATACAAAACTTGGTGGCCTTGATCAGTAAATTCACATGGCTTAAATCTAAAAGAAAATAAATCTAATGAAGTGGGAATGAGTATATATTAAAAGAAAATACATTGTTTTTGTAATTGTTTTTCATACTCTTCTAAGATTACTCATATGCTGTATTATGGTCAAAGATCCACATAAGGAAAGAGGTACAAAGAATTAAAAAGCATAAAAATGCAACCAAATAAAAATATTAAAATTCATATTAAAAGCTGAAAATATATATTTTTGTATGTATGTTGTGTTATATATGTATTGTGATCTACACATATTCTAGACCCATTACCTCCTCCTACCCCTCCTCTTTTGATTGCTTTTAATTTTTTCTTTTAGCTTTTTAATATTTGTTATTAAATAAAAATATGTTTATTTTGATGTATCTTTTATGCTTCTTAATTGTTTGTACCCCGTTATCCTTTGACAGTGATAAAGATTTGATTTGGTGATATGCTATATAAAGTCATTCTCTGCATTAGTGAAAAGAATACTTTGGCTCCCCCATGTGTAACAGATTCTCTCACATCCACAAAATTTCTGAATAAATTATGTCAATGCCTTTTTAATGCTTGTGCTTGAATAATTTTTCCATAATAGAAAAAATGAGTGTTTTTTAAACATCTTTAATGATACTTGTCAATAATAGATTATTTAATTGTATAACCTGTGCTGCTTGATAAAGTACATCATTTTGTGAACACCATTTAAAATATTTTACTTGTTGCAATATAAGAGATTTGATAGTTTTAAAAAACAAGGTGGGGATAGACAGAATTTTATCTCCCTTCAAATCGACCAATGAAATTGATAGGAAAATGTACGTATAATTACAGAATGTAGTAAACCTATAAAATAAACCTGTACAAGATATGATAATTAGGGCAGCTAATTTTAATGGTTTTAAAAGGGAGCTGGATTAATTCATGGAGGATAGTCTATATTTGGATACTAGACTTGAGATTCAATGTTATCTCTGGATTTCAAACAATTTCAATTTCAAGCAAAAGCTGCAAGTCTCAAAGGTGCTTTTTCAAAAGGAACTGGACTACGTTTTTTTTCCTTGACGAAGAAAGCATTTCACTTATCATCCAAGAAGCTTTATCAGTTCTGACTGGATGGTGGGGAGAATGGAAGGGTTAGTTCTGACAGGATGGGGGAGGGATGGAAGGATCATATTTTTTTTTTTGCAGTCATCTGGTTGTTACCACTCTCTGAGAGCTGTTGAGTTTACTTGCGGCTTTATCTGCACCCTCAGGGTCACCTGAATCAGAGTGCAAATGGGTGTGGAGTCTTCTTGGAACTGCCGAAAGGACTGCATTGTAGACAGGAGATAAGTGGTGTATTTCCTCTCCCTCTGTTGTGGGAGAGCTGTTCAATTTTAACATAGATGGCCTCTTTTACCCTTTCAGACCAATGGCCCTCTCTATTCAGAATGTGGATAATGTCTTCAAAAGAGTGACCTTTGTCTTTCAAATGTAGATGTACCACTGAATCTTGTCCTCATCGTTGTGCCGTGTATCTGTGAAGTGGTTTTGTTTCTCCAGCGTACAGATCTGCACATCTCACTGCATTGAATTGCATTTATCACATTGCTCAAATTGTGTTTTATCCTTGGGGTGGACAAGCTTGTGTTTTAGTGTATTCTTGGATTTAAAGCGTGCATGTATGCTGTGTTGGTTGAAAATTCTCCAGAGCTTTTCAGATGTTCCTGCAGTATATGGAATTGACATTGCTTCGTCTGTTGTTCTCTTCTTTGTCTGTTATGGAGGAGCTCCTGCCGGGACTTTTGCTGGCTTTGATAAAGGCCCAGTTGGGATTGCTACAAATGCTGCTCTATGATGGGCTGTGGCTCAATGTAATATAGCTATTCTTAAATGTGCCCTGTATTTGGATGATTGGGCTATGTCCTCTCACTATTTAAAGATCAGGGAAATAAAATTAATTCTCCTGTTTATAATACAAAACAGTCTACAAAGTTGTTTCAATGAGAAAGGAAAATACATTTATGGGACCTTCTTTCAGCTTCCCTTTTTATAAAATAAATGATTGAGATTTCAGAAAAACCTGTCCAATTTCATTCTGTGTTTCTGGTAGGTTCTTATCTGAGCCTACTTTCTATTCATATGCACCCAGACTCTTCACTGTTCTAGTATTTATAATCTACTAAACAATGACAACGTGCAACAGTAAAAAGGTATGCATTTCATATGCAAATCAGTGGCAATAATTTTACACAATTGCTAACTTGCTTGCATCATTATGTTAACAGAAGCATAACAAAGCGGATGCCACAAAGAATGTTACCAAAATGTGCTTTTTTCTGAAAAAGACTTGCCCTCCTCTTTATGTTTTACTGTAGTCAATATTGCAGTTTAGACACTGATAACAAATAAGACAGAAATATATTATTGGCTGTATTCATATTAATAAACATACTTAATAGTTTAAACTATTACATTAACTTCCCAATCTGAAATGGTTCTGCCAGCACATCACCTTGCAGTAGTGGATGAACAATGAATGTATCACAATTATGTATAATTTGTTAAGTCTAGATTTCCCATAAAGCACAAATAAATGAATAAAAAGTAACACAATTATTTATAGTGATAGTGAACTTAGTTGTTTCAATATCAATATTTATGTAACCAAGCTTGCTATTATCCTAACACTTTGTGCTTGGTAAGGTACAGAAATATGTAAGGAGGATAGGGTCTTTCAAAGATTTTAAAAAAGAGCATAGAGCATGCTTAGCAGCAATGAGAGATGAAAAACTGAGATGAAAAACCAGACGAGGAAATTGTGTATCTGGAAGAAAACAGAATATTGGAAGATTTGGTGGGGGGAGATATCTCGCTTACAATTAATCTACAGTGTTAAGAGAGCAAAGAGGACATCTTAGATTAGAAGTTCATATAGTTAGAAAATTGTAATGATTTTATCTTTCCAATTGACAGTCCAAAGCCAGTTGAGGATATGCAGTTATGCATGATTTGAGGCCACTGTACTCAAAACATTTGGTCAAATTAATGGATATGTAAGGTATATTGCAAAGCGTAAAACCATAATTTTGACAGTGATAGCATTGAAAATACATAGGTTTTGTTTCATATTTAAATATTTGTTATAAATACAAAGCTACACATTGGTAGTTTTAACTGATTTACTTAAATAAGATTACCTTTTATTTTATTTTATGTTACAGATAGCTTCAAATTTTCAGTTAAAATAAACTAGTGTTTCCAGAGATCATATAGAGCACTTCTTGAATACCATCTTAGGTTTCCCTTCTCTCAGTGTGGAATTCATTGGCATAACTAAACAAGATGCGAAGGAAAAATATTTATGTATCTTTTCTACAAGTCTGCAACTGCCTTCCTTGATTTAAGGAATTTGCAGATAGGCGTCTCCTCACTCACTCTAAAATACATTACTTTCAAATCCAAAGCTTTGCATTGTCCTAGAACATTATTAATTTTTGAAGCCAAGCACTGTAGCAGATACATAGAAATCAGGCTACAACAAAATTGGCAAGATCACAGAACAACAGTTGAAGATGCTGAATATTGTCTGCTTTTAATGTTCTTTCAGTAGGCATTACTTGTGTCCATACTAAATTGGGAGTAAACAACAGGAGGAGGGTGTCCAAATAATAATACTGTAGTTCCAGTATTTCATCTTTATAGTATAATTGCAGGTTTCTTTGTGCTTTACAACCCCATTCAATGGTAACTTTTCAAGCTCTAGTTATGCAAATTACTTAGCTTAAACCAATCATACAGTCTTTTGGAACAAATCTATTCACATCTACTTCAAAAGCCACTGAGCTCAATGGTGCTTATTCCAAGATACTTGGATGTGAGATTAAGAGCATGAAATTATCCTCTTTTCTTTTGAAGCAGAGTTTAAAATGGTTATTCTTCTTAATAAGTAGTTTAAGATTTGTAGCATAGACTAGGAACAGGAAATTTCCATAGAGTAAAAAGGGTTCCGCCGGTGAGAGATTGCCGGCGGGTGACACCCAGGGATAGGGCCTTCTCAGTGGGAGCGCCTGCCCTCTGGAACCAGCTGCCGGTGGAGTTGAGGACTGCTCCCGACCTCCGATCATTCCGCCGGGGCCTGAAGACCTGGCTCTTTGAGCTCTCGGGCCCAGGCTGAGGAGAAAATTTTAACTGGGGTTTTTAGTGTACAGGGTGAATTTAATGCTTTTTAACTGGTTTTAACTTTTGTATGTTTTGATTTTTAATTCCCTGTAAACCGCCCTGAGTCCTCAGGGAAAGGGCGGTATACAAATGCAACTAAATAAATAAATAAATAAATAAATAAAATTTCATAGATTAGAACATATATTAAATCAGCAAATTTAGAATTGTTATTTTGTACATTGTAAAAGAGATTTAAATTCTATGGAAAAAAGTGACAAAAATAGAAATAGATCTTCCTCTGGAAATATGTAACAGTTCAATACCTCCAAATGGAATTCACAGATCTCTTGAAAGTAGAAAGCAAATAAAAATAAAGTAAAAATATTCAAAATGGTTGGCTGTAACCTAAAAACGTGCAACTTCGTTCTTTAGGCACCCAACACTTTTCTCTGCAGTTTCTCAGAAAGTGAAGTTGCCTGACACTTCCAAATGAAATAATTACAAGGCACAAATGCTACAGAGTTTTACTATGAAAATTTTAGAATGTGATTATTATAGTACTAATTTTATTTAACCGTGATTCTTTAAAAATTTCTCTTTCAATTACAGATCAGTTACAGATCAGTTTTTTCCTCTTAGCATCTAAGAGTAACTTAAGGGCATTGAAAAGGAAACAAAGCACTTCTAAATAAATGCTTTGATTAGAAATATCCAAATAACTTATTTTATAGACATGAAAATATGTGGAAAACAAACTTACAAATACTGGGCAGTATACCTGAAGTAGGCTTGCATATTATTTCCTTTCAATCTTAGAAAAAAAAATAACATTCTGGATGGATAACTAAGATCCTGCAGGGTCCCTTCTGGGCCTAAGTCTCCTATTAGCAGTGGTGCCTGAGGCCAATACTACATTGTAGAAATTAGAAGTAGTTCAAATTGGATTTTTTTTGTTTATTTCAGAAACATATTAGGTGTACAGAAATCTGCTTTTTTCTATTTTGTGGGTCCATGTTTTGCTAGATATAATGTAAAACACTTTCAGGTTAGCAAAAACTACAGAACTAAGTACAATTATTTTAATACACTAGTTACACTTCAAATTAAAGAAATGTCTATGCTTTCTATTCTTTTAATAGAAGCTGAAAAATATATCCTAACAAGTTCAGTTTATCATATAGGGGTAAAGAAAACTAATCATACTAAAATCCACTGCCTAAGAGACTGGATTTCAGTACATTAAGTTGTTGATATTTTCAATTTAAATTATCCTTATTTGGTTTATAATATTATGGTAAAATGAATTCACTTTAATGTTTGGAGTTTAGAAAATATATCTATGATATATTCCATACTAATGCCCAAGGCTCCTATTTGTTTATTTATTTATTTATTCGGCTTATATACCGCCCTATTCCCAAAGGACTCAGGGCGGTTTACAAGGCAAAATTTAAAAACAATCCAATATAAAATTAAAATAAACTAAAATAAATTAAGTCTAGCCACAAAAATTAAATCACAATTTAAAAACATTAAACCCCTCTGTCCAGACCAGATAGCTCAAAGAGCCAGGTTTTTAGGTCCCGGCGAAATGAACGAAGGTCGGGGGCAGTCCAGAGTTCCATTGGCAATTGATTCCATAGGGCAGGCGCGCCCACAGAGAACGCCCTCCCCCTGTGGATCGCCCGTCGGCAATCCTTGACCGGCGGTACCCTGAGGAGGCCCTCCCTGTGGGAGCGCACAGGACGATGAGTAATTGACGCTGGCAGCAGGTGCTCCCTTAGATAATCCGGGCCCATGCCATTTAGGGCTTTATAGGTCATCACCAGCACCTTGAATCTCACCCGGAGGGCAACTGGAAGCCAATGCAGCTCGCGGAGGTGTTACATGGGAGTATCGGGAGACTCCCATTACAACTCGCGCGGCTGCATTCTGCACCAGTTGAAGCCTCCGAGTGGTCCTCAGGGGCAGCCCCATGTAGAGAGCATTGCAGTAGTCTAGCCGGGAGGTCACAAGCGCATGGGTGACTGTGCGTAGGGCATCTCGGTCCAGATAGGGCCGTAACTGGCGCACCAGGCGAACCTGGGCAAAAGTTCCCCTGGCCACGGCTCCTATATGATCTTCCAAACTGAGCCGTGAATCCAGGAGGACACCCAAGTTGCGGGCCCTATCAACGGGGGGTAACACCTCACCCCCCATAGTTAAGGATGGAAAAGATTGGTTAGTCTGAGATGCCAGTATACATAGCCACTCAGTCTTGGCAGGATTGAGACGAAGCCTGTTTCTCCCCATCCAAACCCGGACCGCTTCCAGGCAACGGGACATCACGTCGAGGGCATCACTGGGTTGGTTCGGGGTGGAAAGAAAAAGCTGGGTATCATCAGCATACTGATGATACCCCACCCCGAAACCACGAATGAGCTCACCCAGCGGCTTCATATAGATGTTGAACAAGAGGGGAGAGAGGACCGACCCCTGAGGAACTCCACAAACAAGAGGCCTCGGGGTGGACCTCTGCCCTCCCGTCAATACCGACTGCGAGCGGCCCAGGAGGTAGGAGGAGAACCACTGTAAAACAGTGCCCCCCACTCCCAACCCCCTGAGACGCCGCAGTAGGATACCATGGTCGATGGTATCAAAAGCCGCTGAGAGGTCTAATAGGACTAGGACAGAGGAACAACCCCTGTCCCGAGCCCGGCAGAGATCATTTACCAGCGCAACCAATGCCGTCTTCGTGCTGTACCCGGTCCTGAAGCCCGATTGGTATGGGTCCAGATAATCATTGACCATTTCAGTCTTAGATGAATTAATGTTCATTTTGGATACTGACAAAATATAAACTACCGTAGTTTCTGGCGTATAAGACTACTTTTTAACCCATGAAAATCTTCTCAAAAGTCAGGGGTCGTCTTATACGCCGGGTGCTGAAAATTTAGGGACAGGGCTGGCTGGAAAACCTGGAGCGGATCTCCCATTTAGTCTGCGCAGGGAAAGCGGGACCAATTGGAGAAGAAGCTGCAGTCTGTGATTTTTTACAGGCTGGGGTCTGGGGGTCTTTCCTTCTAAAGTTGAAGAGCAGCTGTAGTCTATCCCAACTTGAAAGGCAGGTGGGGAAGGCAGCAGCCAGAGAAGCGGCTTAGCTCTAAGGACACATTTGACTCAGGAACTGGGCGGGCTGGCTGGAAAACCTGGAGCGGATCTCCCATTTGGTCTTTTTTTTAAAATCCCATTTATATCCTGCCCTTCTCCGAAGACTCAGGGTGGCTTACAATTTAAAGCACAAATCAATGTGCTTAGCAATAGCCTTCATTCTGTGTATATGCCTGTTTATTAGGGCTTTCACACACCCCCAAGCAGCATTATTACAAAGTCAGCTTATTGCCCCCAACAATCTGGGTCCTCATTTTACCTACCTTGGAAGGATGGAAAGCTGAGTCAACCATGAGCCTGGTGGGATGCGAACCTGCACTAATTGCAGGCAGCTGGTTTTACTTAAGGCTCTGCGCAGGGAAAGCTTTAGAGTGAATTAGGAAAAGTGAAAAAGTGAATTAGGAAAATAGGGAACGGTTGCTGGAATTGGGCATGTGTAGTTTAACGAAGAGAAGGGTGAGGGGTGACATGATAGCAGGGATCCAATATCTCAGGGGCTGCCACAAAGAAGAGGGAGCCAAGCTATTCTCCAAAGCACCTGAAAGCAGGACAAGAAGCAATGGATGGAAACTAGTCAAGGAGAGAAGCAACCTAGAACTAAAGAGAAACTTCCTGACAGTTAGAACAATTAACCAGTGGAACAACCTGCCTCCAGAAGTGGTGAATGCTCCAACATTGGAAGTTTTTAAGAAGAGACTGGACAGCCATTTGTCTGAAATGGTATAGGGTTTCCTGCCTTAGCAGGGGGTTGGACTAGATGACCTCCAAGGTCCCCTCCAAATTATTATTATTATTATTATTATTATTATTATTATTATTATTATTATTATTATTATTATTATTATTATTATTGTTTAATCCACTTGCACTGTTTTATGTTTACATGTTTGATGACAAACAGCCTTATGTTTATAAGTGACAGTTTTTCTACTAAGCACCTGCATGCATTTGAATTAAAATTACCATATTAAAATCAAATCTGATGTTTTTAAATTTTTATTTGGTGTGCGTTGGAAGAGGGGTAGTCTTATACGGCGAGTATAGCCCAAACCCTATAATTTGACAGGAAATGTAGGGGTTCGTCTTATACGCCCAGTCGTCTTATACGCCGGAAAATACGGTAAGTCATAAATTTGACTGGAGGGAGAATATAAAGATGAGGAATTTCTGGATTCTAGAACACAAAGTGACACTCAAATGAACTGGTTAAACAGTGACAGTAAAAATGCTTTAAAATTAGAGAGATCTATTGGGAGAAAAGTTAAAAGAGAAAACAGTAATAGAGACAATTGCATAAAATATACAGTCATGTATAATACACTTGATACATAGTATAATTTACCATATTAGTACATCATTTATTTTCATCTCTTTTATAATAAAACTATTCTATAAATGGGCAGCGTTGTCTGACATAGAGATCCCTACACTATCTGCTTTCTTTTGATAAAAGTGGTTAGGAGCAACTATCAAACTAAAAGAATAAATTGGCTGCATTTTAAACAAAAAATCTTAGTTAATTACCATAGTTGTGTATTATTTTCTGTTCATTATGGCATGTAATCCAAGTATTGCAGCTTCTTTGTCGCTAAGACCTTCTATTTTTTATCATAATTTGATTCTTAGTTTTTTAAGATATGCAAATATAGCAACAGATTCTGTAGCAATACCTGGCTTCTAGCAGCAAGGAATATAGACATCCTCTGCATTAGTGCAAGAACATGAGGAAGAACAGAAATATTTCATAGTTCAAGTAGTAATTTCTTAGGAAATTATTCTTTGAATTTTTGAAGTTAATAGAAATACTATAAAGGTAGACAAACTTTAGTACATACAATACTGCCCCAGAGAAAAGCTATTATCCCGAATAGGAGAAACTTTCCTCCAATATAGGTAGTCCTCTAAGTCAGAAGTCCCCAATCCCTGGTTCGTGGACCAGTACCGGGCCACGGCATGCCAGCAACTGGGTACGTGGGATGCAGGCAGCACACAAAACCATGCACCCTCCAGTCCGCAGAAAAACCTCTCTCCACGGAACCAGTCCCTGGTGCCCAAAAGATTGGGGACCTCTGCTCTAAGTTACAATTAGAATTGAGCTGACAATTTTGTTTATAAGTCATAATGGTCATTAAGCAGATCACATAACCGTGCCCTATTTTCCTTTTTTGCAGCAGTCATAAAGCAAATGTGATGGTCATTATTGAACTCCTTGGTTGCTATGGAGAGCTTTTTGCCAGAAACTGAAAGTAAATACTGGTTTCTGGCAAAAATGTACAACACAATCACGAATGCAGGTGCTGCAGCCATAAATGAGGGCTAGCTGCCAAGCACTCAAAATGCAGTCACGTGACTGCATAGAGGAGAAGCAGCTACTGGAACCTCAAATCTGGATCATAAGTATCTTTTTGGAGGGTCTGTCACACCTTTAATGGTTACTAAGCAACTAATCATAAATAGACGACTATCTGTAATCAGAATCTAGCATAAGTATTCCAAATGTGTCTACATTTAAAGCATTTAAATTTTACACTTGTATTGCCTAATAGTTATAATAATAGATTATACTTGTCTACATTTTGTATGGATTGAATACATATTAAAATAGATTAAACGAACAGCATATATTCTTTATGTAAATAATACCGATGTGCCAATGTAAACAAAGTTATAAATGTTAATAGTGTCTAGTTTCTGAAAAATAATGGGACTGAAATATTTAAGAAGGATATTTCACATTTGATTCATTTTGAATAATGCAGAGAAATGTAATTAGCATAATTATTAAAACTGGAATACAAAGAGCATTCAAGAACAATGCCCACTTTTCTTGGCAACTTAAAATAACTATTGTATTTGATACCTAAGGATAATATAATTAACATAAAAGGAATGTATATTCAATTGTGGGGTTAACACCTAGTTGGCTAATGAAATGTCTGCAAGCAAAGAACCAACTCAGAGAGCACTAAGAGCTCCATAAATTTGGAATCCCTCAGCAGATTGCAATCTAAACTTTTATACAAAGCAATGCAGCAAGGATATTAGTATTGTGTAAAATTGTTTAATTATATACAATTCAGGGCAAGCATACAAATATTTATTAGTTAAGCCCCTGTGTATTCAGTGGAATTACAGCAGCTAATGTCAAACTCTCAATGTCACGTGACATCGCACAACGTATCAGGATGGTTTTGCCATTGCCGGCAATGGGGTGGGCACGGCTTCTGGATAACACATCCAGCCCGTGGGCTGGCAGTTTGACACCCCTGCTAGGTGTATACGGCACAGTTGTTCCAGTTTCAGGTCAATACCTAATGGGGCCTAAGAAGTTAAATCAAATACTCCATGAGAAGCTGGTATTTTAAGATTCAATTTGAAGGGAGGATTCATCCTCCATGAACCTATTTTACAATTTACAGATACATGTTGTAACTAACAGTTATATATATTTATATATTTCTAAGTTTGTAAAGGTCTATTATATTGTGAAGATCATTGGGGGAAGCAAAAGATGGCACACGCAATAATCACATGTTCAGCTAGAGTTATGAAATAACAGCATTTGGATGATTTATGTCAAGGAACACTTCATTATTTTAGCATTGGAGTTTGCTATCAATACCAATGATTTATCGTATATAATTGAACTTTTATTGAATATCCTGCATTGTAAGTTTTTTCCTACACCGTGACCTACTGCAGTGCTCCAAATTTAATCCTTAAGGATTTGAAGGTATATAACTCCAATAAATAATATTGTAGATACATTATTTATTTAATTTCAATTAAATTATTGAAATAATATTATAGACAAGAGCCAGTTTGGTCTAGTGCAGACATGTCAAACACAAGGCCTGGGGGCCGGATCCAGCCCGCGAAGTGGTTTCATGTGGCCTGCGAAGCCTTCCTGGAAACAGTGAGGGAATGGCCCCCACTGCCTTGGCTCTGGCCCAGAGACCCTCCTTCTGCCAGAGACCCTCAGATCTGTCCTACTCCTGCCCAGGCCCCCATACCCACCCGGCCCCTTGAGGGCAACCGCAATGCTGATGTGGCCCTCAGTGAAATTGAGTTTGACACCCCTGGTCTAGTGGTTAAGTCACCAGGCTAGAAACCAAGACTGAGAGCTCTAGTCCACCCCCCCCCCCCACCCAATTAGGCACGAAAGCCAGCTGGATGACTTTGAGACAGCCACTCTGTCAGCCCAACCCATCTTACAGGGCTGTTGTGCAAAAATTAGGAAGAGGAATTATTAGGAACGTTTGCTTCCTCGAGCCAGTTATAAAAATGATAAAGGTAGGGTATTTTTTTTAAAAAAAACACACACACAACTAATGCCTGAAAACATAGTGCTTTAGAAACCTTACCACACAACTGTAATAGTATATAGTTATTACAAAAGTGGTAAGGTCTATAGAAATACTTTTCAACCGCCATTAGGGTATTTTCCAGCCTATTATGTTGCAAACGTCAGGAAGCTGCCTCCATGCAAGGCACCCCGTTTACGGCCTTGCAAGAGCTACCAAGCCCGAGGCGCCTTTCGCGTGCTTCTGCTTTCTCAAGATGCGCCTTAACCAAATAAAAGAGGCGAATTCTTCCACTTTTTCCGCTCACAAATCGGTGCGCTGCAAGCACGAAGGGCGACGGCAGCAGGGTTCAAAACCCACCCACCCCACCCCCACAAAAAAACCCTCGTCTTTCGCCCCACACGGGACAGGGTACAAAAGCGAGCGGGGACAGCTTTCCTAAGGAAGCGCTTCGCTTACAGATTAAGCTCATGGCGGATTCTCCCGACCTGTGCCTTCTGAAGAGGCTCAGCCGGCCCAATGAACTAGCCCAGGGGTCTCCAAACTTGGCTCTTTTATGACTTGTGGACTTCAACTCCCAGAATTCCTCAGCCAGGCATGCCTGGCTGAGGAATTCTGGGAGCTGAAGTCCACAAGTCATAAAAGGGCCAAGTTTGAAGACCCCTGAGACTAGCACTTGCAGGCGCCACAGCCCCTTTCTTCTTCCACTCGGGGAAACCACCATCTCTGCCTAAGGGCTCTAACGACACGGCCTCCGATCCCAAAGGGAAGGGAAGGGGGGGGGACGCGAACAAGCCGAGGATTCGGTGGCTTGCTTCCCACCGTGGGAAGAGGGGGGGAAAGAAGGCGGCGGGGCGGGAGCGGAGAGGGAAGAGCACACGAGAGTGGAAGCGTGTCCCTAACGGCTTTTATCCACCAGCTCATAACCACGGGGACGTGGGCGGGGCTCAAAAGTGCACGCGGGAGGAAGGGAAGGGAGGGGGGGTGTTCCGTGCATGCGTGTGGAACCGAAGAGGGCACTGAATTCTTTTTTCTCGAGCACGCGCGCGCGCGGCGGCGGCAATGCCTGGACTTCGTCAGCCAGCCAGCCCGCCCCCCCCTCCCCTCCCCTCCCTCCCCTGCACATTCTGTGTCCCGGGTGGCCGCAGCAGTTCCTCGGGGCCCAGTGTCCTTGTGCGGAAATGACACACGGTCCCGTCACGTCACGCGAGAGCGGAGCGCGCGGACCCTCTCGCACGCAAGATACACGCGCGCACTCACACACTCTCTCTCCACACACACACACACACACACACACAAAGCGCCAAGGGGGAGGGAAAGCCGGGGGGGGGAAAAAAACACCAGACACGGCCGTTCCTTTTTTTTCTTTTTTTTCTTTTCAGAAAAACCAAACCAAACACAAACCCACCCGAGACCGAGAAGCCAGGTGTCCCCACCCTCCTTTTTCTTTTTTTCCACAGTGCCTAAGACGGAGCCAGGTAAGCCCCCCCTTCCCTCTCCCAACTTTCTCAGCTCGGGCCCCGAGGCGGCCACCGCGCCTTATTCATTTGCGGCGAGCTGTCGGGACGACTCGCTCCGCGGGTCGGAGAGAGAGGCGCGTCGGGGCGGTCTTCCCCTGCTGGCTGGCGCAGAGAGGCTGGGGGAGCCATGGCTGAGCTCTCCGACCGGCGCGGCCGAGCAGCCCGGGCGACACCACCGCCGGTCAGCGGGAGGGAGGGCGGAAGGAAAGGCTAGTTTTTTTTCCCCCCTCCTCTCGCTTGGCTTCCAGCTGCCCACAGAGGGGGCTACCGCGGAATGGCGGGGGAGCGGGAGGGGGGGCAAGCCTTGTGGCAGCTGCCGCAGCGACGGGGAAGGAGAGGCGCCGCTTGCTAGGAGGGCTGGTTTGAAAACGCGCTTCAGCGGGCAGGGAGCGAGCGAGCGAGCCCGGCCGTGGCCCCAGTCCGCCGCCTCTCTCCAGTCGCTTCAAGTCCCACCTCCGCCGTTCCCGTTGCCTAGAAACTCCTCCCCGGCTGGCAACGGGAATCCTCTTTTTGCCATCGCTCGCGGGGCCTGGGGGTTGGCACCGGGGCTGCTTCTGCTGACCGCAGCGCTGTCGCCGATTTAAGTTTTTAAAAGTTTCTCGCCTTGCCGGTCCCAAGTTGCGAGGGAGAGGAAATAAGTCCCCCCTCGTCGGCCATTTGGTATGGGCGGGGGGCGGGGGGGAGGGAGGGAGGGAGGGAGGGAAGAAAGAATAGCCACGTGACCCGAAGCGCTGTCTCGCAATCGTGTTAAGGGAGCGGGTGCTGAATTGTCTTGGCGCCCCTGGCTTAGTTTTATTTTTTTATTTTAATCCCATTTATATCGCCGCCCTTCTCCGAAGACTCAGGGCGGCTTACAATCTAAAGCACAAATCGATGTGCTTAGCAATAGCCTTCATTCTATGTATATGCCTGCTTATTAGGGCTTTCGCCCACCCCCACCCCCAAGCGGCATTATTACAAAGTCAGCTTATTGCCCCCAACAATCTGGGTCCTCATTTTACCTACCTCGGAAGGATGGAAGGCTGAGTCAACCTTGAGCCTGGTGGGACGCGAACCTGCACTAATTGCAGGCAGCTGGTGTTACTTAAAGAGGCATTAGCCCACTGCTCCACCAAGGCTCCTAGTTTAGTTTATCTTACCGGGCCATTTCCTAACCTAGATGGTTCTTTTGGGATTAGCGCTGGGTTTAGTCACCATGGTCGATTTGGCCACAGACAGAAGAAGAAGAAGAAGCGTAGAGAGCCTAGCCAGGTAGACATGGAGCTCAGAGGAGCAAGCAGAGGCATGACTTGGAGGCTAACTTTTATGACAAATGGGCCTGTTCTATCCAATAACGGAGAACCTGCTGAAAGGATACAGCAGATGGTGCTGCTGGCAGAAATAGGGACTTGGGAGGGAGGGTTGGAAGCAGTGGGGTCAATTGGAGATGCTGCTGACTCCAGAGCAGGGCTTTTCAACCTTTTCACCCATTGTACCGCTTTTAGGATATGGCAACATCCGAGTACCACCAGTCGCCTAGCAGTGTGTCAAAAACTTGATGACCCACCCCCCCCAAAAAAGGAAAAAAAGTGATGAAGTACAGGTAGTCCTCAACTTACAACAGTTCACTTACTGACTGTTTGAAGTTACAATGGCACTGAAAAAAGTGCCCCCCAAGCCACAGCCGAGCAAGACACCTGCTTGCCTGCCTGCCCACCCGGTGGCGCTCTTCCTCCTGTCCGAGGTTTTCATTATTGTGAGCATTTCTGTTGAGGATTCGCAACTGGGGTGGGGTGGGGGTGTTTGGTTTTTATCCCCCCCCCCATCTGCTGGGTGGTTGCAGCAGGTTTTGGTGACTTCGCATGACCCTGGAACCGTCATATATATGAACCAGTTGCCAAGCATCTGAATGTAAATCACAAGGCCCTGGAGATGCTGCAACATTCCAGCTGATCGGTGCTGCTTCTGGGCTCAGCAGAAGCACCAGGATTAGCACAGAGCTCCAGCTGGAGCCTGGCACTGATCCTAGCGCTTCCGCTGAGCCCTGACAGCCCTGCATCTCCAGCCATCTCTCGCTCAGGCTTGTGCGGTGCTGCCACCGGTTCAGCTCATTCCCCTTCCCCACTACCACTTTTCTAGGATGGTCGCGTACCACCTGCCAGGTGCCAATATACCACAGGTGGTACCCGTACCACTGGTTGAAAAGCCCTGCTCCAGAGAACAGAAAAATGAATGAACAAGCTTAGTTGGTGTCCCATAGCCTCCAAGTTGCTGAAGCATCTGTGCATTGTCTTGAGGGCAGAACAGAGTAATGAGGGTTGAGTATCCTGTACCCACTTTCAGATGCTACGCTTCATGTGGCACATAGGCAGACAATTTGCCCCTTTAGTTAATTGCCCCTAATCAGTCTTGCTGTTCTGAATTCTTTTTACTATCGGCTCAACAGGTGCAAGCTTTTTAGCTGTGGCTGAGATTAGATTTACATGACACGATGAAGAAAAGAGTTGTTGCTTGAGGCTTCCCAAGAGGGATCTTCATTAGCTTTTCCAAGGAGTAGGACACATTTTAATTCCTTAGGAAGCCATAAAAATTTCATATGGCAAAAAAAGTATCTTCATTTGCTTGCTTTTGTTGTGCAGGGATAGACTAAGCAAGTGAATGTGACTCCTTCTTGCAATTGCCATTTCATTTGGTGATCAGATAGGCACACAGTAGCTATCATTATCACTAGTGGAGAGAATGATGTTTTTAATTCTGTGGGGTACACACCTAAGAGACTCAAGCTACTTGGGAATTCCTTTATTGTAGCAGCTAATGTTCATAAGCATCCCCTATTCAGGTAAATGGCAGTGGTATGGTAACTGGAGTGGCAGGGCAAGTAATACCTAAGACAGTTGGGTTTTTCCTTCTTGTCCTCTCATACTTTATTATTTATACTTATCTTTATTATTCTAAAAGTAAGTTATAGTTCTGTAGTAGTAGTATATTGTAGCAACAGTGACAGTATAAGAATATAGAAGAGATTTTGGGTAATGCAAACTGGCTAATGATAGGCTTCTTTATAAATGACAGCATCTATATCAGCATCTATATCAATGTAAGCATAAATAGGATTGCAGGCATAATTGCTTGCTGTACAAGTTTATCAAAGAGTTTTAGCAATTTATAATATTTTTGTTGTTAGTTGCGAAGTCGTGTCCTATCCATCGCGACCCCATGGACAACATTCCTACAGGCCTTCCTGTCCTCTACCATCTTCTGGAGTTCCTTTAAGCTCACGCCTACTGCTTCAGTAACTCCATCCAGCCACCTCATTCTCTGTCGTCCCCTTCTTCTCTTGCCCTCAATCTTTCCCAGCATTAGGCTCTTCTCCAGTGAGTCCTTCCTTCTCATTAGGTGGCCAAAGTATTTGAGTTTCAACTTCAGGATCTGGCCTTCTAAAGAGCAGTCAGGGTTGATCTCCTCTAGGACTGACCACTTTGATCGCCTTGCAGTCCAAGGGACTCGCAGGAGTCTTCTCCAGCACCATAGTTCAAAGGCCTCAATTCTTTGGCGCTCAGCCTTTCTTATGGTCCAACTTTCACAGCCATATATTGCAACTGGGAAGACCGTAGCCTTGACTATACGCACTTTTGTTGACAGGGTGATGTCTCTGCTTTTTAGTGTGCTGTCTGGATTTGCCATGGCTTTCCGCCCAAGGAGCAAGCGTCTTTTAATTTCTTGGCTACAGTCCCCATCTGCAGTGATCTTGGAGCCCAGGAAAATAAAATCTGTCACTACCTCCATTTCTTCCCCATCTATTTGCCAGGAATTGAGAGGGCCGGATACCATGATCTTGGTTAATGTTAAGTTTCAACCCAACTTTTGCACTCTCCTTCTTCACCCGCAACAAGAGGCTCTTTAGTTCTTCTTCACTTTCTGCCATTAGAGTGATATCATCTGCATATCTTTGGTTGTTGATATTTCTCCCAGCAATCATAATTCCAACTTTTGATTCATCTAGCCCTGCCTTTCTCATGATGTGCTCTGCATATAAGTTAAACAGGCAGGGCGACAGTATACAGCCTTGCCGGACTCCTTTCCCAATTTTGAACCAATCAGTGGTTCCGTGTCCAGTTCTCACTGTTGCCGAGTACTACTTGTATAAATATGTTTATTTTTATTTATTTTATTAGATTTATATACTGCCCTTTCCCGAAGGACTCAGGGCGGTTTACAGGGTATTTAAAACCAAACCAATACAAAAGTTAAAAACAATTTAAAAAAGATTACATTATCCCTAAAAAATAAAAAAACCCAGTTAAAAATTCTCAGCCTGGGCCAGAGAGCTCAAAGAGCCAGGTCTTCAGGTCCCGGCGGAATGAACAAAGGTCAGGGGCAGTCCTAAGCTCCACGGGCAGCTGGTTCCAGAGGGCAGGCGCACCCACAGAGAAGGCCCTCCCCCTGGGTGTCATCCGCCGGCAGTCCTTTACCGGCGGCACCCTGAGAAGACCCTCCCTGTGTGAGCGCACTGGACGAAGGGAGCTTGATGCCGGCAGCAGGTGTTCCCTCAGATATCCCGGACCCAAGCCATTTAGGGCTTTATAGGTCATCACCAGCACCTTGAATCTCACCCGGAGGGCAACCGGAAGCCAATGCAGCTCGCGGAGTAGAGGTGTTACATGGGAGTATGTTGCTATCTCTGATAACTTTCATGGACTTTTGTTGGCTTACAACCATTTGTTTAGTGACTGAAGTTACAAAGGCACTGAAAAATTGACTTATGACTGTTTTTCACATGACTGCTCCAGCATCTCCATGGTCACATGATCAAAATTCAGATGCTTGGGAACTACAGTAGCTCATATTTATGATGGTTCCAGTGCCCCAGGGTCATGTGTTGACCTCTTGCGACATTCTAAGAAGCAAAGTCAATGGGAAGCCAAATTCACTTTACAACCATTTTGCTAACTTAACAGTTGCAGTTATTCCCTTAACAACAGTGGCAACAAAGGTCGCAAAATGAGGCAAAAATCACATAACTCTCTCATTTAGCAACATAAATTTTAGGGTCAATTATCATAAATCAAGGATTACCTGTAATAGCCTTGATCAAATAAACCAACTTTATATATTTTTTTCTAGTAAATCATACTCTAGTCTGCTCAAATGACCTAGAATTTGATTTCTTTTCATTTTTCTTTGTCCCTTTTCACAAAATTCTTCAAAACTTTAACAAGCCTCTTTTGTAAATCCAGTATAGGAAAATTATCCAGGCCAGTCTTTTGGGGGTTTGTGTGTGTGTGTGTGTGTGTGTGTGTGTGTAAGTGTGTGTAAAGACATCCGCTGATTTCTTTTGTGTATCTAATATAATATATTTTTCCATGTCACTGTGATAGCTGTTATATTAAAATCCACTTTAAACTTAGTCTTGATCTTGTCAAGTAGAACTTGTTCCTCTTCGATAACATCTTTTAGACACAGTCTATCTATAGATGCAGACACTATTAAAATTAACTTTTGGGTCACTTGTTTAAAAATATCCTTCACTATGTCCAGTCTTAAGATATTTTGCTTCATTCTGTAACTGTAAGTTGAATTTAAGTGTTCTTCTCCTTTAATTGTAATCTTTAGATCTTTCTAGTTCCCTCTAGTGTTCAATTTTTAAAGTCTTACTTTATTACAGGTAGTCCTTTACTTATGACAGTAATTGAGCCTGAATTACTGTCATAAGTAATTATAGTCATAAATCTAGACAATCCCATAATCAGAAGTAATTTTCCATCATTTTTTGCAGCTGTTGTTAAGCAAACACTTTGGTTGTTAAGTGAATGCTTTAGTTGTTAAGCAAACACTACATTTGTTAAGCATGCCCATTCATGGGCATTTTTTGCCAGAACCCTGCAAAAATCCATCATGAATCACAGTCACATGATTGGAATACTGTGACTGGTCATAAAGTTGACTGGCTGACATATAGTCATTTGATGGTAGGGGATTAGCATGATCTTAATGGACCAAAAAGCACCCATTCCATGGCCGCCATAACTTCAAATTGTCATAATATGACCCATATTATGTGAGGATTACTATATGTTTTTTTAAAAAATTCAAAGGAAAAGAATGTTTCCATAGGAAGTATTTTTCATAATTAATTCCATAATATTATTTCAAGTTGATCTGGTTCCTTATTCATTTGTAACTTTCTAAAATCATAGTTTTAATTACCATTTTGCTGTTTTGTACATTGGTACTATAATCAATGTACCTAAAATCTCCCTTCAAGACCATTCAACTGAATAGGTGAAATTGAAGAATAAAAATGGACTGGAACAGTGTATGTGCGTGTAGACCAGGAGGGAAAACACAGATTCTTTGTGCACACCATACACTTTTGTTTCTCATGAATGGAAGCCTGATCACCTAAATAAAGCTTGAGAAAGACAAGGAATCATTCATGAATGAACCTAACTTTTTTTTAAAAAAAATAATTATTTTGTAGAGGAAAACAGTTGAGAGTTCTGAAAAATTGGTTTAACAGCCAAATGGGTGTGCATTTAGATAAACTACCTGGTCTATGTTATGTCACATAGGACTCTAGAGAATGTTTTAGCCTATTTCCATTAACAGATATGTCAAATCCTGGTGCCATTTCAACTGACTGTTCCCCTCTATTGGAATAAATTTGGAAAATGCTTATTTAGTGTCAAAGCAATGTCAAATATATATACCTTCATGCACAATAAGCTCATAGTCATTGAATAGGCAAAGACTTCCCATTGATTATTTGATATCAGACATATGATTTTCCTTACTAGGAAAAAAGAAGGGGATATTTGCAACTGTTTCCCTCCCTGTTTATTTAAAACACACATAAAGGGATGTTATTTTATATTGTAATAAAGGAAAAAGAATGCACTTAAAGCAGTTCCAGAAGATTGGAAGGTGCCTAGCCACAGACTATTTCTATTGCACACTTGTTTTGTTTCTTTCTGATATTGAAAAAAAATTATCTCAATAGGTAGGATGCATAGGATGGCAGCCTAAGCAATTAGAATGCACATAAGATCATTCTTTTTCTGACAATGAACTAATTGTTCCAAAGGAATTTAATAGATCAAATGTATCCCTAAGATTTCCAATCCAATGTTAGTTTCTTGAATGCAGAATTCTTTTTATGGAAATAATTGCTGCAAATCTCCTTTGTCTTTATTTAAAATCTACTCTAAAAAGCTTGATACTCTTGTAATGAAATGAGAAGTAGGACAGGAAAAAAAAGAGAAGATATCTTTCCCCCACCCCACTAACTTCTATTGTGGAAAATTGATTTAACTGAAATGACTTTAATGGAAGAAGTCTCATTCACAGGAAGACTCAGTTGGATCCAAGTCTGTCATGAATACATATATAATTAATGTATTTTCCTTAGATTAGGAGGATCTGTGTTGCTAGTCTCTTAAAGAACCAACATGCTTATTTCATACAGCTTTGATGAAATCTGATACTATTGTAATTCTTTACATTCTTAATAATATTAATTCATGACTCAGCCAATATATTTTATGCTAGTCTACCCAAAAAACAGAAGTAAATGTTGCCCTTGTATAAAATTACAATATATGCATTGTTGCCTAAAACTTAAGTATGGCCTACAACTTGATGTACATATTACCTATGCACCAGAAATGCTACATTTGGGTCATGGATTATATTGTGCTTATGTTTCATCTTCTTTTTTTTTTCTTGTTCTAATAATGTAGAGGAACAGAATATGAATTCAGCTGAATTGTTTGATGATGAAGATAATACTGACGGTACTGCTTTTTAAATATATTTCATTATCAAATTATAATATTTATGTATCCAAAGCCAATATTTATTTCGATATAAGTATTGTAACAAATGAATTGGGCATTTTAATGTATAAATGTTATTTTTTGACTCTCCTATTAATGTTTTTTATTTTTCTAACATATTTTGTACATTTTGTACCTTTTTCTAACATATTTTGTACATGGAGATTTTATGCATGTTCAGTTCTAAATAAAATAGATGATAACCAAATACTTTTATTGTGGGAAAGTATTGGCAAAATTATGATTGGAAGGTTAATTGGTTCCTTGGCAAAATCTTAATCATTCTAATCTCCGATATTAGCAATATGAAATATGCCTGATGGCAAATGTAAAAAATGTTTTCCATCTGAGTGTCAAAGTGAGTCCAGACAGGCATTTGTGGAAGGTCATGACCCCACATAGGTAAAACCATATTTCAGATGGCAACAGCATCTTACTATAGATATATAACTTCTAGCATACATTTATAAGCAAGAAACTGAATTCATAATTAGTATTTGCATATTCATTTTAATCTTGGTCATAGGAAAGTGATTTAAAGCCTGATTGTAGCTGGTGTGGGAGTAGTTTTAGAGGAAGGTTGCAATTTTTGAAGTTGAAATGTTAGATTTTTTTTTCCTTTTCCACCAGTGATCCCTGCCTTTTCCATTATTATTAGCACAATATATTGAATATGGATGGGAGCTCCCTGAAGCTGGGGAGGGGGCAGTCAGGGCCTAGAGGAAAGGATAGGGTTTGAAAAGAAGGAATAGGCCTCCTAGTTGTTTTTCAGACAAGTTGAGGCTATATAGTATACCATAATTAATTCATAGCCTTCTCTATAGTATGGGATCTGCATGAAATTGAAAATACTATATATTTTGTTTCAAACTTGGAACAAAATTCACATTCCAGACGTTCTACTAAAACATTTTGGATGCACTCATTTTTTTGGCAAAAAATCAAACATTTTTTTGGCAAAAATCAGACATTTTTATTGTTTCAGGCTTCAGATGAAGCAAACCCTGGAGGTCCAAGATCCGAATGTGATTATGCAGGCTGGTAGGGCAAGGCTAGTGGATGTGACTCCTCCTGGAATGGGACAACTCATTGTCAGATTGCCACTGCCAAGTTGCCTCTGCCAACTCACTGCTGCCAAATATCCACAGGACAACTCAACATGGTCAGTTCACCACAGGCACAACTTGCCACAGGTGGCCGGAGAGCCAGGCAAATGAGTGAGTGGGTGGGCAGAGCACATAGTGGCAGTGGCGGCCAGGAGCTTCCCACTGGAGGGAGAGCCAGGCAAGCGAGCAGGTAGGCAGAACGCAGAGCTGTGGAAGACAGGGACTTCCCATTTTCACACCCTCACCGCTGCTGCTACTGCTGTTGCTGCTGCTGCCACTGCCATTCCGAGCTCCTAGCTGTTTGGATTTTAGGCTGTTTGGAGGTGGCTGGGACAGGTGGGGAGGCAACGGCCAGGTGCATCCCATTTTTATACACCCCACTGCTGCTGACATGCCAGGCTCTGAGCTGTTTGGAGTTTGGGTTGTTCAGCAGTTGTGGTGATGTTTGGACCATTCAGGTGTGGTTGCGGTGGGTGGAGTGAGCAGTGGGGAGGTGGTGGCAGCCAGGCATCCTATTTTCACACACACACACACACACCCCACCGCCACTGCACTGGCCTAAACTCTGAACGGCCTGGAGCTCAGTGCAGTGGTGGCAGAGGTGTTTGAAAATGGGAAGACACTGTTGCTCTGCACACCTGCCTGCGTGCCTGGCTCTCCCCCTGGTCACCTGTGCCAAGTTGTCCCCATACAGATGATTTGGAGCGCTTTTGCAAGGAAGAGCAGACAAAGATCCCAAAGGCAAGATGTGCCATGCTGATAGGCTACTACCCAAAAGACTGAATGCTGTCATAAAATCAAAAGATGCTTTAAAGTATTAGTTGAAGGGAGTACACACCTGTGCAACCACATTATTTTAAGGGTTTTTATTTTTATTCCCGCCCCTAAAATATTTCAGTTTGTCTTTCAATTGTATTGTACAGCTTACATAAAACAGCTGAACTTTATATGGGCTTGATCAGAATAACTTTAATTGATGGCAGGTGTGTACTGACTACTATTTACCATCAGTCTGCATGTGATGGGCTAATTCTGAACACAGCAACATCCCTACTTATAAGAGGATGTGCACACATGCAAATATGTTATTGCACATTTTTATTATTTCCCCTGAAAAAAAAGATTTCAGATTGTTTTTCAGTCGAATTGTACAGCTTATATGTTACATTAGGGAAAAAATTCTGAAGTTATTTATCTTGGTCTGGTTATTTTGCATCTTAAAAATCTGGCATTTTAACCAGGGTGTGTAGACTTTTTATAGCCAGTACATGTATGAGTGTATACAATATTTTCATGCTATTCTCTTCAGGATAAGCAACATAATACAAAATGCAGAAAAGCAAAAAAAAATTAAAGGCAAAAAAGCAAAGACATGGAAATCTAAGTAAGCTGATCTTACCCAACACCATCCATTATATTTTCTTATATCCACTATATAGCATATGAAAACATGGGCCTGGAATCAGTAGCTTATGAATTTCCTATCTGTGATACCTTTGTTACTCTTTTTCTTTAAATTAGGTATTAAAAATAATATGAAAGGAGAAACTGATAAAGAAGATGAAGCACTAGACTGCTCTGTGATTTCAAGACCTGAAAAAAATTCACTGGATGGTTTAATAACTTGCCTACAAGACATCAACAAGCGAAAACGAACCTCATTTTGCTTTGATGGTTCAGGGAACCACAAAGAAATTCTGCCAAGTGTGAAAAAAAGAGGCATTACACAAGAGGTAACTTTTTACATAGAGCTATTTAGAGCATCTTAAATTTACTGTTTTATCCTTCTGGGATTATTGATAAATATACATTTAAATCAACAGTGAAATATATTTGTCCAGATTGAAATAATTTTTGCTGTGAAGTTCAGATCTTGCATTATGGAAGTAACGTATAAATAGTATATTCAAAAATTCATACGACAAGATTCAAAACAAGAGATTTTAAACTATTATTACATAACATTTATTTACATGAAGTGTACTATATTAAAGCAGATTTTGTATATTCAAAACATTCAAAACTAAATCTACATAATTAACATTTTTAAAGTAATATACCTGAAAATATTTCAATATTTCCCCTTAATATTTCCCCTTTCCCCTTAATGTGCACTACTCCCATATAATTTAAAATGAAAAGCTGCACTTATATGTCTGTCTATCCATATTTTAAATAATATTTGAATAATTTGTAGCTGAGTATTCAAATTCAAGTATTGTTTGTTCATATAAATATTGTGTTTTCTAAGTAAAATGTTTCCAAAAAAGCACTTCAGATCAAAATATCACAGAAGAAATATTTCAAAAATATATGCAAAATGGCACAAATTGAAATTTTATTTACAATCTAAGACCAAACACAATAAGGTACAATTCATTACCTACAAAAAGGAAATTTAAATTGCAAAAAAATCCTAATTAGCTAGCTAACAATTAATAGCATGAGGAAGGAACCTGATGGTTTCTAACTGCTATAGTTATTTATAAGAATTTTGCAACCTTCTTAGAAGTTTCTGACCCGGAGAACAGTAACAACTGTCCTGGTCAGATAGCAATGAAAATTATTAACAATTGGAAGTATTAAACCTGCTGACCATTGAGTCTACAATAGGTATTTTAATAGCGCACGTGAGATAGATTGTACCTTTGAGTCTGAACACACACAAGTTCAGCTCTTATATGCCAGTTGTTGCCCTAATAGATAGAACCCCAATTCAGGCCAAAGTAAGTAGTCTACTACGTGGAACACATAAGATGTTACAGAAATGTATAGAGACAGACCAAGGAGGAAGATTATGCTGTAAAAGGAATGGCTGAAATTAGAATAAACAGGTTTTATCAATATACAGAGTTTAAGAAAGTATCTAACATTGTTTTGTGCAACTGCTCTTCAAATATTAATCATAGCTCTTATATATTGAGCCTTGATATATATACAATCTTGGGTCAATGAAAATAAATGGGAATATTTCAGCTATTCTTTCTGGGACGATAATACTTATTTCCTTGTCTTTTTAAGATAGAATATTCAGTGCATGTTTGCCTTTGCAGTATTTGAATAAGCATTAGGTTAATAAAAAAATAAGATCAGATTTTAAAGTGTGTACATTCACATATATTTTTATGTTCTGCATTTTACAATTTGATATTGATGTTGTGAGACAAAAATGTGTTTGCAAAATATAGAAATCTGTTGTGTACTGAATTAGTGAAGACACACAAAAAATACAAAATATTAGTATGAATTATGACTAATGATAGATGGAGAAATTCAAGAAATAAAGTGTATCAGGTACAAATTTATATAAGCATTTTGCATTATTTTGATGTCTTCATTAATACATTATGCCCATTCGCAGCTTCTTTGACATTTCCTGTATTTCCTTTACCAGAAGTTATTTAAAAATAGATAACAATTTGGACATCATAATAATTCAGTTGTTATATCATACATAATGGCTTAGATTTGAAGACTCATTGAAGGACTTTGTCAAAATCATTATATTGAATGGGGGATGCCAATGGTTAAAGGAAATAAATAAAGGAAATAATTTTGTGAATTCTTACATTTATATTCTCTGTTCCAGCAGAAAACCTAGCCTTGCAGATGTTGGGTGAAACAAAATACTCTGAAAGAGCAGATTCAAAATAAGTCACATTTTTTTCTGCTGCTGATATTAGGATCCAAGCAAATGAGTCTTATATACGGGAGGGACAGATTGTTTAAAAAGAACACTTTGGGAAACATGTTAGCATGTTTCTCCTTGAACAATTAAATAGTTCTCTCCAGAAGGCTTGATGTTGCTGCTTTGATGGCTTTTTCAATTGATTCTGCATGTAGGCTAGACTGGTATAGTAGTTATGGTATTGGACTAGAATCCAGGAGATGTGAGTTCTAGTCCTCTCTTAGATGTAAAAGCCAACTGGGTGATTTTGAGTCAGGTACTCACTCTCAGCCCAACCACCTTACACAGTAGTTGTATGTAAAATTGTACATGGGAGCATTATATAAATCCCTTTTCTTCAAAATAAAAAGATGATGATGAAGATGACAATATTAGGTGTATTCAAGCAACACTTCCACAGGTACTGAGGAAAACCTTTGAATCAGCTGTGACAAGCCTTTCAGAGGATTGAGCGGTTTTAATGCTTCGGAGAAAAAATGCTTTGCTTCTGTGCATATATTTTATGATGCGATTCTTTTGAATGTTTTATACAACCATAATTTATTTAGATGTATACTTTTTCCTACTATCTCACAATGCTCAGGATGACTTCCAATAATTAAATCACAATCAAGATAATATTAGAATTTTGAATATTAAAATAACCTTAAACATTGTTGAACATATAAAAGTTCTAAAAGTATTTAAAGTCAAATCTATTAGGACCACTTAAATTTAACAGAGCATTTTTCCTTTGGAGAAGGTTAGGCCTAGAAAGAATGAATAGCTCAGAATTGCCAATGAGCTCGTGGGTAGCCTTAAACACAGGTCACTTTGGCCGTAATCTTTGGCCCTAATTTTTCATACTTTGGGTCATAATAAGTCTAGAGAGCACAAAACTCATATCATTACCCTGCAGAGGGATTTATAATTAATAAGAAAGGAGGAAGGATTGAGAGGAAAGGAGAAAATTAAAAGGATCAGGCTGGAAAGGAAAAGCAGATGGACTGTGATTATTAACTCGAAGACCTGCAGTAAGCCAAGGTATCCTGTTTTGCAACCTGTAGCATATTTAGACAAATTTAAGAGAAGATAACTTAGGGCCTGGTAAGGGCTCCTTCTCCCTCCCCCAACATTGGTGAATTAGAATGTTTTGAAAATGAAATTGAAATGTAAGGACTAATGCAAATTATAGGATGGAAGTCCTTACTGAATACAGGTAGTCCTCGAGTTACAAATGTAATGGAGCCTGCCCATTCCATTCGTAACTTGAAAATTCATGGGAGTGAATCTCGTACCTTGAACAAGATCGCTCCCTGCTTGTTAAGACACCCGGGGCTCGTTAAGTGCACATGAGATATCTCAGGGTGGGGAAGGCAATGGAGGACCTAGTGATGGAACAGGCCCCCAAGACCTCCCCAACCCAATAACATACCTCATGCTTCCCCCTCCCTTCTTGCCTTCACCAGACTGACTTACCTTGAAAAGATCTGTCTCCTCTATGCCGCGGTTTCTGCTTTTCAGGGACAGGAGAGTCAATGGAAGCTCCTGGGTGCCATAATGTCGCACAGGTTCGGGTACCGATCCTCTTTTGCAGAGAATGGGTGCCTGAACTCTTGCGCTGTTTGCGCTGCCTGCCTCCTGCTCCAGATGATCTTATCAGTGACAGTCTTTTTTCTGTTGAAGATGATTGATCCTAAAAGACAGTAGTTATCTATCACTTCAATATTTTCATTGTCAATTCTAATATTTTGTGGACATTTCATTGAATTCATAAGTATTAATGGTATTTATATCAATTTTTTTCCTTGGTCCTTATAGTTTTTGAACTACTACCTCAGATCAGCAAGTGTAAACAAGCGTGCATTTATGGACAGATATGCAAGTGTCTCCTAGATATATTTATTGGAGGAAAATTTCTTGGGAATCTGTTTTACCTGTAGCTGGCAATCCTAGGTTAACAAGATAGAGAAGCAATATTACATGGGATTTTAATATAGGCTTCTTTTGTTATTCTGTCAAGTAATTTATTTTGTTGTATATTTTGAATATCAATTTACATTCAGGATTATTTTCTGATCTAAATCGTAAGCTGTAACAAATGACTGCTAAAATAATATTCTAATGTTTGGTTAATGCTAGTTAAATTAAGATTAATTTAGTTGCACTTAGTCAATAGATATAATAATTTATGATTTAATGGCATGTTACTGACTTTTAGAGAACTAAGTTCAACTAACCTAATCTACAACTGACCTTATGACAAATTAGATGAAATCAATGCCTTGTTTAAATTCGGACAATGTATTACTTGTTCCTTAAGGACAAGTTAAGAACTTATTCAAAAGTATTATAAACTAATGACCTGTTTGTTTATTGAAAGGATCAGACCTCAAACTTGAGATGTAGAGATGGATTGCCTACTCAGGAAGATGTTGAACAGCCAAGCAAGAGCAAAAATTCCAGTCTAACATGGATTTGTGAAGAAACATTGAATAACACAGTTATGCCTTCATATAAGAAACCTCTTTATGGGATCTCTCACAAAATTACAGAGAAGAAGACTTTGCCAGGAACAGAACAGTTTACCACCTTTGAGTTATTTGAAAAGATTAATCCTAGCAGTCCCTCCAATCTTAGGACTTTGAATGAGCAGCGGAAAAGAGAATCAAGCAATATTACTGCCGAATCCGATTCAAATATCTATTCTTTAATACAAAAAATGTTTTATACACTGAATACATTAAATTCTAACATGACTCAACTGCATAGCAAAGTAGATCTGCTATCACTAGAAGTCAGTAGAATTAAGAAACATGTCAGTCCAATAGATGCTGTTGCAGAATTCAAGCCACCTCCTGAGTATCAGCTGACTGCCTCAGAACTCAAACAGATTATGGATCAAAGTACATCAGGTGGTGATCTAGCTTGCCGATTACTTGTGCAACTTTTTCCAGAACTTTTTAGTGAGGATGAATTAAGTAAGGCCTGCACCACGTGTGGTTATCTTAACAAAAAGAAACTTGAATCACTTCATCTGCAGCTCATCCGAAATTATGTGGAAGTCTGTTATCCATCTGTGAAAAATCCTGCTGTTTGGCAAGCAGAATGTTTGCCTCAGGTCAATGACTTTTTCAATAGTTTTTGGGCTCAGAGAGATATGGAAAATGGTCAGTCAGATATACAATCCTCCAGTTTTTATGAGTCTGATCATATAAATGATAAGGATGATGAAGAAGTTCTACCTATTGATAGAAATACTTCTGTTGCCTCAGAATGGGTATTTGATGCCCAGGATATAAATGAATTTTTAGATGAAGCATCTTCTCCTGGAGAATTTTGTGTATTTTTGCTACACAGATTGTTTCCAGAACTCTTTGATCACAGAAAATTGGCTGAAAGATACAGCTGTTACGGAGAGTGTGGAAAACAAGAACTTGATCCTCAGCGACTTCAGGTAATCCGCAGATACACAGAGATTTACTTTCCTGCTATGCAGGAGAGAAAGGCTTGGTTACAGCATTGTGTTCAGCGAATAAATGATGAACTGGAAAGCATGTATATGGATGACAGTGAGAATGAACAGATAAGAGATGACTGCTATGATTCTTCAAGTTTGCCTGATGATGTGTCAGTTATAAAAGTAGAAGATAATTTTGAATATGAAAGACCAGGTAGAAGATCAAAAAAGATTTGGCTTGTGCCCATAGATTTTGATAAACTTGATATCCCTTCCCCTGATTTTGATGTTCCTGTCTCAGATTATCTGTTAAGTAAGGAGCAGCTTAAGAATATATATGAAAGTAGCTTATCTATAGGTAATTTTGCTTCTCGGTTGCTAGTTCACTTATTTCCTGAATTGTTTACTCCTGAAAACTTAAGGAAGCAATACAATTGCAGTGGCTCACTAGGCAAAAAACAACTTGATCCTATTAGAATTAAATTGATTCGACACTATGTGCAAATGCTGTATCCAAGAGCGAAGAATGATAGAGTATGGACACTGGAATTTGTTGGGAAACTGGATGAAAGATGTCGTCGGAGAGATACTGAACAGAGACGCACCTACCAATTGCAGCGAAAAGTCCACGTGCCGGGACCCGAGAGGAGAGAATTCCTGACCTATGCAATAAACCCAGAACGATTTAAAGAGGAATTTGAAGGACCACCATTGCCTCCAGAAAGAAGCAACAAAGATTTTTGCAAGATACCACTTGAGGAACTTATTGTTCCTCCACCAGACTTTTCTGTGCCTTCTCTATATTTGCTGTCTGATAAAGAGGTAAGAGAGATAGTACAACAAAGTCTTTCAGTTGGTAACTTTGCTGCCAGACTCTTAGTAAGACTTTTTCCAGAGCTTTTTACTTCAGATAACCTCAGACTGCAATACAACCATTCAGGGGCTTGTAACAAAAAGCAGCTTGATCCTGTCAGACTGAGACTCATCCGCCATTATGTTGAAGCTGTTTATCCTGTTGAAAAGATGGATGAAGTTTGGCATTATGAATGTATACCAAGCATTGATGAAAGATGCAGACGTCCAAATAGAAAAAAGTGTGACATATTGAAAAAAGCCAAGAAATCAAAAAAGTAATCATTTAAGTTTCCAAAGATGGCAACTTCTGTTATTTTGAAGTAGCTTGAGAGGTCAATTGGTTTAGCACTAGGGCAACTGATCAATACATCTTTTCTTTCATATGTGTTTACACATACAGGAAATGGGTAAGAAGTAGGAAGTGATAATCAAATGAGAGTCTCTTAAAAGCCCTACTGAAACAAATGCATATGGCGGAAAAAGATATTTTATAACTCCATTTTAGTATGCCTTTATGTAGCTTAGATTTCTTGCTGTTTTTTTTTTCAGTTACCACCTACCTAAACTGGATCACAAGGAACTACAAATTATTAAGAGTTGATCTAATAATCTATCATCTAAATATAATATTCATCAGTGGAAATAAATTGGTGTTTAATTTTTAATTAATTTTAAATAGTAATTAACTTCTTTAAGGCCATTTTCAATAGGGACCTTTAATCTGCCATTTGGAAATTAATTTTTAAATATTTCAAAACTCCAATTTTAAAATGTTATACCTCTTTAAGAAAGAATGGAAAATCACAACAGTTTCTATGCTTATGGATACTCCTTATATCAAGTTTGAATATTAGGAAAGGAAAAATTACAAAATCAAGTTATCACTTTTTAAAAATAATTTTTCATTTTGTACTTGATTTGGTGTAAAAATTAAAATGATAATCATGGGGTTATTTAATGAGTGTTTATGTTAAGACTAGTATTGATTTAATTTTTTATTCATATAAATTATTTTATTGTTTTCTGTGTAATCTTGATGAAAGAACTGCTGGTATGCGTGGAGATTGTGAAATATAGAATCCTACTCTGTATCAGTAAAAGTGGTGCTATTACCTGTTATACTCACTACTTCAAAAAAAATAATACTTGAATTGAGGAATGTGCAAAACACTTAAGTCCATATTTTTATCAGTTAAATTACTGCAGCTTTTAAACTGTTGAAAATATTAAATATACTATCTATATTTTTATTTGAATTATATACTAAACTCTATCGTATGTTGATTAGTACCTTCAAATACAGTGACACCCAAATAATTTCATTATCACAAAGATTATAAACTTCTTTAATCATTGTTCAGTTGATCAAAATCATTGATTATATAGTTCCACTAAATATATGTTCAGTAAACATTAAGACATTTTTGTTTTGTTTTTTCTGAAAGGTATTACATTGTGTCAGGGCTTTGTTTTCTTTTACTTCAAGTCACGAGATTCTCAGAATAGAATAAAATCATATTCCCAAACTGACATTTCCTTGTATGTGCTGGGACTGGATTAGATCGAAATGAAATTAACGGTATTTCAATCCCACTGAAATCAGTCGTGACGTAACAAGTTCCAGTAACTCGTTCCATGGATTTTTACCTGGCAAAAACAAGACTTCCAAATCCAACCCACTGATTTTTTTTTCTGAAATGCCCATAAAGCTCTCCAGCATTGGTTTAGAACAGGGGTTGGCAACCTCAAACACTCAAAGTTGGACCCATTTCCCAGTGGGGAAAAACCACTGGGAGCCGCAAAACACGTGCGTGCATGGGGGGAGCTTGATTGAAGATTTTAATTAAAAAGAAATAGAGGCTGCTGTGCATCATCTCTCTCTCTTTTTCCTTCCCTCCCCCCCCTCCCTCTCTCCAATCTGCTCACCTGACAAGCTGGCTTCACGCTGTTCTCCAACAAGCTGACACACATTCTTATTGGGCTGGCTCTCCTGCCCTTGAGAGCTGCTGCTTTCTGCTGTTTCCTGCTTCCTGTGGAGAGGCAGCAAACGCAGGAGCCCCACCCAATAAGCTTGTCAGTTTGTCGGAGAACAGCGTGAGGCCACTCTTTTTTACACGGGGGGGGGAAGTGCAAGTGCCTCTGTGTCTCTCTGAAAATGGCGGAGGACGACAGGGAGCCACAGAAGGCTGAAAGAGCCACATGCAGCTCCAGAGCCGCAGGTTGCCAACCCGTGGTTTATGGATCCTTGTCTATGGATTTGCTCTTCCCTTGAATAGTGTAAATTGCATACAAGATGATCAGCGTGTACACTTGAATGCTCTGTAGTAGAATGCTTGTTCTAGATTTATTAGATTCAATTAATAAAGGGTTTAATTGTATGCTAGGCATTATTTCTAGTGTCTTGGACATTAGAAAACATTCTGAAAATAACATGTTCTTAATCTTGATAATTTTGGGAATATGAATACAGTCCTGACCATGTTGCGGAAAAGATTATAAACTATTTGAGCTTTTGTTTGGTAAATGTCAATTTTATTCATTTTTATAGTACAAAGCCTGAATGGTAAATGAGTGAATTTTGACAAGCGTTTCTTATTTTGATAATATTTTAGTGAGCTTTTCACATTTTACGATTTACTGAGGAGCTTCTGCTTTGGTATACTCCCTACAGGTTGTCCCATTTACTGAAACGACACAGCCTTTGCTATTGAAGGATCAGAATCGCATTGTTAAGTGTTGTGAGGTTCTTTCAGTCTGGAAGCAGAAAGATGCTTTAGAGCATACAGGAACACAAGCCAGAGCACATGCCTGCAACTCCTTAAATCACAATTATTTTTTCCTAGGATCATGCAACAGGATAGGAGGACAGCTGTATGCCATTACAGTAAAAGGCATCATTGCTTGAAGCATTTGCAGGCAGACCTACTTTTTGCAGCTGAACACTCTGAGCACCGTTTTGCCTTCTAATTGAAACTGCTGCACAACCCAGTTTGATGTGGCAGTGAGGTGTTGATACAATTACTGTGTGTGACACATTTCTATTTATCCATTTTTTTTAACATACCTTACTTGGATCTTAATATCTACCGCATGTCACTTTAGAAAAATGGATTTTTACTGAATTAAAAATGAAGGGGTAAATGGAATTGTGAGGAGAGAAATGGGATTGATTAGAACATTTCCTTTCCTAACTTTCTACCAAATTTCTCTCCACTTTTAGGTGTTGGCTTTTAAATTTGCACTGGCTTCAAGTAAAACAGGTGATAATCTTCACAAATATGATGCAAATCTGCCTCTTCTACTACTGTTTCTCAACTGCCTTATGAAGGTTTCTTCTGCTGTACTGGCTGGCCACTGAGAATCTTAGCTTAGTTTAATGTGGTAGTTACCACGCTACTATTTCTTGGGTCTCAGGGCCAGGGGTGATTTCAGCTTTTTCTCTCAAATAGCTTTCCTAATATGCTATATTTGTTAGCTGAATATACCACTCTTGGGAGAGTAAAGAAGAAATGATTTATAATAAGTCAATAAACATTAATCTGAACTAAAACATATACTTTTATACAGAGGCATTCATTTTATATCCCTCAATTTAGAAATAGCAGTTTTTGTTGCTCATCTGAACCTGGCAAAAATCATGTATCGGGTTTTCGGTTCTCCTGAACTGTGAAACAGCAGAAAAGAGTCTACAGGAGGCATATTGTTTTCTGAATTCCAAACAAAGCATCACTTCCATATGGTGTAAATCCACACTTTATTTCGTTTTTTGTTTTTTTCCTGCCAGGGTTGTTTTCAACCTTCCTGTAATTCCTCCCCTCCCACATATTACTGCAATAAAATAAAATGTGCTTTTGTTGTCTTATTTTATTTTAATCCCATTTATATCCTGCCCTTCTCCGAAGACTCAGGGAGGCTTACAATCTAAAGCACAAATCAATGTGCTTAGCAGTAGCCTTCATTCTATGTATATGCCTGCTTATTAGGGCTTTCGCCCCACCCCCAAGCGGCATTATTACAAAGTCAGCTTATTGCCCCCAACAATCTGGATACCAGTGAAACTATAACACAAAATTATTTCTGTGTTCAGTATCATTTTGGAAACATTTTAGCTTCCGATGATCAGCATATCCTTGAAGAGTGTACAAAATGTACAAAATGCATTTATACAATTTTGTATATGAAATTTATTGAGCTACTATTACCATGATTTCATTTTAATACGGTAACATGTTTTTTAATTCACAAATATACCTTTATAAAATAAGAGACTCAGGGAGATATCTAACACTTCTCACTTGGAAACTTGTAAGCTTTTTTGGCTCACAAAAACTTCGATGAAAATTATTACTTTTTACATTTTTCTTTAGCATTTCTTTAGCTAGTTGGTATGCCCTCATAATTTATGAATGTAGAGTATCTCTGCATCTCTCTAATAGCTGAGCCATAGTATGGATGAAATCCAGCCAAAAACCTCCGTCAGCTGAACAAGAAACAAGGTGGTTTTAAAGGTGCCTTCATTAAAGAAAAGAAATATACTTTGCTGCAGTGAGCTAAATTAAAATCAGAGACATAACCTTTGATTCAGGGCCTCATGTCTTCTAATGAGCACTTGAGTTGCCATAAAGTCCATGGAAGCACTGCACACTGAAGTAAACAGAGTAACTCCATTTATTTCTATTTTAGAGCTTTATACTCTCATTGGATTTTCAAGTGAGAAATATATGGCCATCTCTTTCTAATTGTTATCCAGTCAAGTAGCACACTTGTTTTCCTGATATACCTGATTCAAATTTAACAGTACCCCCTCTATTTTTATAACCGTCTTTTGCATGAAGGAACTGTTTTATACAAGTGAAAATACAGTGGCCAGCAGATTTACCTACGTTCCACACTCACCTCTGGATGAAGAGGAAAAAAAATAGAAATTACTTATTTCAGTTTTCATTCCTGGAAATGGGAACACACTACTAATCTATCTGATATATTCCTTTTTGATGTAAATAGCTAGTGATACTGCAAGTCACAAAAATATTCTAAAAGTACCGTATTTTCCGGCGTATAAGACGACTTTTTAACCCATGAAAATCTTCTCAAAAGTTGGGGGTCGTCTTATACGCCCAGTCGTCTTATACGCCGGAAAATACTATTCACCTCTCTGATCTTTTCTCTTTTCTGCTGGACGGCGGGATCACTGGGTGAATGGAGGTAGGCGATGGCGACCCGTGGTTAAGCGGCCGATGGCGAATGGGTGATGGAAGGCAAACTCGTCAACTCCTGGGGCGGCTACTGCAGCCGCCGCCGTTGCTCTCTGTAGGACTGGCCATGCTGGCACTTCCAATGCTGGCTGTCAGGTCCCCGAAAAGAGAAGGGGCAGGCGGTCCCCAGAGGCGCGCTGCTCGACAGTAGGAAGGGAGCACCTTTGCTCCTGCCGAGGCACCGCCTAACCCGCGCCGACCGGAAGAATCGCTTGCCCAGTCACAGAGTGCGGAACAGCGGTACTTGGTGCCCCTCTTGCCCGCAGACCATGCAGCAGCCCTCGCCAGCTGGCCTCGGCATGGCCGCCCCAAGCCCGGCTCTCTAGCGCGTCTTCCGGGCCCGCCTGGCCAACCATCTCCTGGACGGGGCTTGGCTCCAGACGTGGCGGCTGCTCCGTCTGCAAATGCTACCTGAAAGCCAGATCGCGCTTGGCTGTGCAGGCTGCCGAAAGGCGGGGACTCAGAGTTCCCGCGGTGGTTGCGGCTTCTGGCGTGCTGTTTGCAGAGTCTGGCCTGGAAGAGCGCGTGGCTTTGCACCATTTGCATCAGACGGGGCTGAATCGGGCTTGTGTCGGACACTTGGCAACTGGCATGTAAGTATTATCCGGCGTATAAGACGAAAAATCTTGAAAATCTTCTCAAAAGTCAGGGGTCGTCTTATATGCCCAGTCATCTTATACGCCGGAAAATACGGTAATTCTTCCCCTTAAGATTAGCATTTGAGTTTCTGAGTCATGTGGTTAAGCAACAGCCACGGCAATTTAAGATCAGGCTTGACTTTTATTATTTCTCACAGGAACAATATTTTTTTTCCTTCTGAAATGAAAACAGCAAACTTGGAAAGTTATGGAACAAATAGAAATAGTAATGTTTATAGTAAGGAAAGTGGCATGCCATCTCATAACCTTTAAAAAAACTTTGTTTAACAAAAAATATATATTATACAATAAATGTGATTGCTCACAGGAAATCAATCATAACATGCATTATTCACTTCAATACATCCTGCTTGGGCACCTTTAAGTTCTTCCATCGTCTCAACACCACTTTGTATTTATCATTCTCATTCTTCTCAGATGCTTTCCTTAAAACAACTCGCATAACTACGGCTGTTTCTGTTTCTTTGTCTTCTCCAAGAATGAGATCCAATGTATCCCCAACCTTTACCTAAAAGGGGGGGGGGGAGGAGAAAAAAATTACCCTGGTTGTTTTTTCCTTGAGCAACTATATGAATAACTTGCCTGACATTGATTTGACTGCTTTCATTCCCACCATTTTGAAGCTTGAAGCAAAGCTGCCAAGTTGACTGCTTAATAGGTGTACTTTTTTGTGGTATAAATTCTGATTCGAGGATGTTGTGGTGCCTTAAGAATGTATGCATGTATAAGAAAAAGTTGTAAACCCAAAATCAGACATTTCTAATCCGTGAAACTTAGAATCACAATAAAGAAGCTACAGGAGTAATATGACACACCATAAATCATATGCTGCACTCGTGAGTCTACACTTGGGACTACTGTATCCAATTTTGATCAGTAAGATACAAAAAAGATGCTGTGACTCTAGAAAAGAGTGCAGAGAAGAGCAACAAAAATGATGAGGGATCAGTTAAGGGAACTACATGTGTTTAACCAAACAAAGAAAAGGGTTATGGATGACATGATAGCTGTCATCCAGTACTGGAGGGATTGTCACAGAAAAAAGAGGGTCATGTTATTCTCCAAAGCACTTGAGGGCAGGACAAGAAGCAATGGCTGGAAGCTCATCAAAGAGAGAAGCAACCTGGAATAAAAGAAATTTCCTGACAGTGAGAACAATTAATCAACCAAACAACTTGCTTCCTGGTATTGTGGGTGCTCCATCGCTGGAGGTTTTTAGGAATCAAATTATTCTATGGTTAAATTGTGGTTGCTATTGCTAACTGAATTTCTATGTGCTGAATCTACCAGATCTATGACAATTTATAGCCACAAATAATACGTTTGTATTAAAATTTGCTACAGCCTCTAGTAAAATGGACAATACAATGTGCTTCGACACACACACCCCGAAAATAACTATCATATACTCATATACAGAAGAAGAAAAACGTGCCAATGGTGAACCAACAATGTCCAAAGCAAAAGTTTTCTCCAACTTCTGGGAGGTCTATCAGTTAGAGAACCAGTCTCAGTACTAGAGACAGGCTGTTCCAGAGAACTTGCACTGAGATGACGCATTGGCAGCAGCTTCTTCTGAGGAACAACTGAAATAAGATGTCTATAAAGGCAGCAATCCCTTGTATAGTCCATTGTAGAAGTCTACAAATGGTGATGAAGGCATAAGACCCATAGCCAGGTCCTCCTCTTTCAAGGAAGTCAGGGAGAAAGCTCATGGACCCAGACAGATAACACATTACTCTGTTACTCAGAAAAAAATACAGATGCCTCCTAAGGCCAATGCTGGTAACAGCTGAAAATAAATAAATAAATAGCCTTGATTACACTATCTACTGTTACTCCTGGCAGGCTTTGAATACTGATAAGGTTATGATTAGTACAAATTTGAATGTGATTTTCATGTAGTATGGTTTATAAATTGATACCAGATTGTGTGTAATGCAAGCTAGGGTTGTTAGTGTGAGGTGGTGTGTGCACAGTTGAGATTAGTGCATGTGCAGCTGATTAGACACTAATCCTCATTTGTGTAAAATAGAGAAAAGGAAAATTCCATTCAAGGAAAGCTCAAAAATGGAAGAGGCTCTTTTGGAAGAACTACAGCAGAACAGTGACATCTGTAGTGACAGATTTTATTTTCCTGGGCTCCAAGATCACCGCAGATGGGGACTACAGCCAAGAAATTAAAAGACGCTTGCTCCTGGGGAGGAAAGCCATGGGAAATCTAGACAGCATACTAAAAAGCAGAGACATCACCCTGCCAACAAAAGTGCATGTAGTCAAGGCCATGGTTTTCCCAGTTGCAATGTATGGCTGTGAATGTTGGACCATAAGAAAGGCTGAGTGCCAAAGAATTGAGGTCTTTGAACTATGGTGCTGGAGAAGATTCCTGCGAGTCCCCTGGACTGCAAGGCGATCAAACTGGTCAGTCCTAGAGGAGATCAAACCTGGCTGCTCTTTAGAAGGCCAGATCCTGAAGTTGAAACTCAAATACTTCAGCCACCTAATGAGAAGGAAGGACTCACTGGAGAAGAGCCTAATGCTGGGAAAGGTTGAGGGCAAGAGAAGAAGGGGACGACAGAGAATGAGGTGGCTGGATGGAGTCACTGAAGCAGTAGGCGTGAGCTTAAATGGACTCCAGAAGATGGTAGAGGTCAGGAAGGCCTGGAGGAATGTTGTCCATGGGGTCATGATGGGTCGGACACGACTTCGCAACTAACAACAACATAGCAGAATATAGGAGACAGCTACACTTTGGGTGGGTTTATCCTCTTTTATTGTTATACATTATTTCATTAATGAACATATTAGAATATATGTTCAAAAATTTCAGTTGCCCATTTCCAACAAACCATAGCCAATTACCCTATCTTCCATAGAAACATCACTTTAAAAACATGTGAATTCAAAGAGTACAACCATTTCATAAAATTGATCAACCACACTGAGACCTACTTGTACAACACTAAACTATGGTATAATTATCTGCACAAGTTCAAGAGAAATCATAAATTTGCACATTCTCCCTTATCCTCTTTTTACTCAGTTAGCTCTACTTTAAAAAAAAATTCCTGAATTCTTGATCCATGCAAACCAGAAATTATAGCTTGAGATATAATCTGTTTATTTGAACAATCTTGTGGTTGAAAGTGGCTCACTTTGAATCTGATGAAAGTCTGCTTGAAACCATATTGCCTTTGTTCAGATTTAGTTAAGTAAGCCAGAATTCTGGCTCAGTAAAGAAAAAAGCACAATGTGAGTGCATGCTAATGTATTCCCCTTTGGATTTTTAACTATCAGTATACTAAAAACTGGTTTATTGATCAAAAGCACACCAAGCCATGAATTGGACAGGACTAATAGAGAAACAAGCCATAATTTCCAATTTGCAGATAATGTTAAGTAATCTATCAACATTGCCATCCAGATATCTGCAGAAGCACCCTCCCAAAAAAAACCCAACAAAATAATAGTATTAACCTTCTTCCTTACTTACAATTAAAACAGAGTTCTAGTTTAACACAATGATCAAATTAACAAGCCAGAATTTTTTTGAAAGTGAAATTGTATGAAGAATGAGAAGTGTTGCATGCCCCAAATTTTAGATGAACTTACTCCAGTTCATCTGACATTAAATTATGTCTAAGAGATACACTGAACCAGCTCAATGTTTTTGAAATATGATATTGGTTGTACAATACAACATGCAATTTATTTTAATAAGCTGATTATCAATATGTAAATAGTTCTAGAAATAAAAATAAGCAAATGGCCAAAAAATTAATAATCTTGGGTCTCAATGCTGCAAAGAAAAATGTCTTTTATGTAGTGATGTGATCCTGTTTCACTCTGCAATAGTGAGAATTAAATCTTAACCCATGATTTCTCATGTTAGTTGAGGTTATACCGTGAATTTCAAAGAGTCTTACCGATCTGCTTTTCTTCCACAATTTTTCTCCATTCAGTCTAAGCGCACCATTGTAGAATGCATCTTCCACTTTGCTTTAAAACAAAACGAACCCATTTTTATATTTAATATTCTTGCTATATTTTTTACAAAAATAAATACTAAGAATAATCTTTTCTACCGCTACAGCGTATGTATAGACAGCTACATCAGTGTTTCTCAGCCTTGGCAACTTAAAGATGTGTGGACTTCAACTCCCAAAATTCTGGGAGTTGAAGTCCACACATCTTAAAGTTGCCAAGGCTGAGAAACACTGGGTTAAATCATATCAATTAACATAAATGATAACAATGTTTCCCTTTAGCATTTCTCTGCTCTAGTGCAACTGATTCACTATACAGCTATACTGTAATAAAAGCTTTTACAGAAAGAAAATCAATGTTGCATTTCTTAAAGCTAAATAAGGCTGTAATCCTATGCGTACTTTTGGTGAAGCAAATCCTATTAAGCTCATTCAGGTTTTCTGAAAAGGAACATTTCACAGAACCCAATTATAAAATATGTCATTAAAAACAAGTTAAATATACATTTTAAAAACAGCTTTCAGATGGAAATGCCAATCCTATCATGTGAGCAACTGATCACTTGTAGAAACCGTTGGTTTGTGATCAAAAATCAAGAACAATTTCTACTTAAATCTGTTTTGCTACATTCTGCAAGTAAAATAACAATGGTTAAAATAACACATGCCTAATTTTTCTGCTCTTCATTCAAAGCTATTTGCTATGTGTATTAAATACACAAAACCCTGAAACAAATGACAAAGTCTAAGCAAGAAATGTGCATGCACATCAAGGCATCTGGAAGCTTTAATTAAAGGAATGGCCAACCGACTGCAAATTAAGTTGGAAAAGTAGTCTCATTAAGAGCTATTTTGTTTTTTTAATGACCATCAGCTGATGCTAATAGTTGTATTTATTTATTATAGCCAATTTTACAGTATTTAACTGACCAGTCTGTTTTCATAGGGATTTTAATCACAAGCTACAAGTGTCATTTTAAATGTCCTTCCCGACTTAATGCTTTCCAGATGCTGTTACAACCAGCACCGGATTGGGAAAGGCTTATGAAGAATACTGTCTTTAACATACTAGTATTAGCAAAACCAATATATTGATTGTATATTAACAGTCTTCCTAAGAGGGAAACCTTTAACTAGCTTGCACTTAGCAATATTAAACAAAGTATCATTAGCTATACCTCGTAATCTCTTTACTTACAAGCACTGCTTTTTTTGTAAAAGAAAAAGGTGCCGGAACTCACACATGTCATGCAACCCGCCTTGCCTACCCTACAAGGTTCTATCCAAAAAAGGTGCCGGAACTCCGTTCTGAGCATTCTATGAGGGGAAAAAGCCCTGCTTACAAGTGATTTTAAACTTTTAGACTTACTTTCTTGCAATATCTAAACCAGATTTCAAGATTACATCAAATCGGAAAGACTGCACTACTTTCTCAAGGTCTTTGTAATTCTTCACTATGCTGGGATCATCTTCAAACTCATCTTCGGAATCAGTTATCTCTTCGTCAGTGTCTTCCTCTTCCAAGTCTTCTTCCACAGAGTTTTTCACATTTTTATGTGAGCTTTTGTTACTTTTGTGTCGGACCGAAATCCCTGACACACTTTTTGACCATGGTATTAAAAATACATGCTGCTGAATGGGAGAAACACAGAAATGTTTGGGGAGAAGAATTGCTGTTCTGGGATGCTGGCTTGTAGCACAAAGAAAAGTCCTCCAGGGAGAGTGGAGTTTGTGAGGAGATTTGACCAGAAGTCCAAGCCAGTCATTTAGATTTCTAAAAGCGCCAAGAAGCAATTTATACCCTGTCATAGCATACCCTGGAACAAAGGATTAAACAGTTAGGGCACTGCAAGTTAGAAATTTTACAAAATGAACAATGCAACATCTTACACATTCTAAAGCAGGAGTCTTCAAACTTGGCCCTTTTATGACTTGTGGACTTCAACTCCCAGAATTCCTCAGCCAGTGTGGCTGGCTGAAGAATTCTGGGAGTTGAAGTCCACAAGTCATAAAAGGGCGAGGTTTGAAGACCCCTGTTCTAAAGCAACAAACAATATAGGAAGGTATGGGATCCACAAAATTCTGAACTCATTAAAGAATGTTGCACTGAATTCATTCAATTTATTTCTGAATACAAATGTCTGGCCTTGTGATGTGATTTTTTTTATATGCCAGGGACTGGATTATAATCTTAGACATAAAAATCATCTACCCACAATCCAAGTAGTTAAAGACCTTTGTTCTTTGGCTTTCCTATGCAGGGTTAGGCAACATAATATCAACAGGTACTACTTATATCCTAAAAATCTACAATGCCCACAAAATCATAAGCCTAAATTCTGTATTACTGCATTCACAATAATTCAGTGGCTTACATTAACTTACCAGCAAATAAGTATCCTTTTCATGCTCTGTCCACAAACACTATTCATAAACAAGGCATTGAAGACTAGTGGGATAAATCTATTACTTTATCTGTGAATCTACTGTTATACAGCTATGACTGTAACAAAGATTGATTTGAGTCTACCGTGATGAAGCATATTCTGAAAAATGGGTTCAGCAGGAAGACCTCAATGAAATCTTCATATTTTTTTCTCTCAAGAGGTTTAGATTTTGAAATGAAGCAGTGTGACATCCTGCTTCGACTGTTCAAACTTTCTTAGGAAAGAAAGCCAAAACTACACATTATTTATTTAATAATTTATTTCTTCTTGGGCAGGCAATTTAAAGGAGTTTACCATGAAACAATGTAAATAAATTATAATAAACTAAAGAAGTATAAAATTGAAAATGGATAAAAAATAAATCCCAAGGCTTTCACTACAAAGAATGCCCACCTATGAATAACAGCAAAATAACTGTAGGTCAGTTATGGTACCGGATGCACAACAGGGCTGCCTCTGTTCACCTTAGTAACCAACCTGTCAGATAAAGGCAAAAGCAGACTGTTAGGTATCCTGCTCCCAAGTTTTCAAGGGCACTCTTTGTCAAACCCAAGATCTTTGGTAGTTAATTGGTAGCCAGTCAGTTGCTCCAATAAAGATGCAATGTGTGCATAGCCAGTCCTCCCGCTTATCTAAACATGAGGCAACCAGAGTGTGAACAAGAGCAGGTAGGTTTCCACATGCAGGAAAGATATTTGTCAATGCAGCAAGATATTTCGGTATGGTGTTCCTTGGAAGGTCAGTTGGTCCTCCAGTATCAATTACTATTCCAGAAATATCTGAAACTATTGTAAGTTTTCAAACTCTTGAGTCCACACCCTGGCCAAAATAATAAAAAACTACAGAAGTGGAATCAAATTTCACTCAAGGCAGATCCACTAATTCCCATTCCTTGAAATTTGAACCATGAGCTGTCCTGAGGGAATTCCAGTTCAATTCACTGGCACCCATCTATCCTGTAACAGAATCTAGATACTCATTCTAAATTTGCCTGTTCTCTCTTGATTTAGGTATCATGAAGTTATCAGCATGTCTTTAACATCTGATGACATTTCACCCCAAACACCGGATGATCATCATATATATAAATAGCATTGGGGGAAATTAGTCCTCTATGGCACCCACAGAATTTACAAGCCTAGTGATGCAAGCTACTTTCCAAGACCAAAACTCATTCTGTCCTAAAACCAATCCTAAATCCTTTATCAAAAAGGATCAACAAAATTAAGTGTTCTCCAAGAATATCTGAACTGTACAAATATTATCTTCTCCAGCACTTCACCCAAAACAGAAGTATTACGGTCTGTAATAATCCCCTGGATCCAGAGAGGGCTTCTTCAGAAATGGGCAGACAAGGACCAACCTTAAAATTAGGGGTCTCAATTCATCATGGAAACATAAGCTCTATATTCTACCTTGTTGTTAGTTGCAAAGTCGTGTCCGACCCATTACGACCCTATGGACAATGTTCCTCCAGGCCTTCCTGTCTACCTAACCAATCCCTATTTGTTATTGCAAATAAGCCAAGATGACCAAAGATCAAAAGAGTAGGCAGTAGGCCTCCCAGCAGAAGCAAGTCCATTTAGTTTTCAGCTTGTAACTTTATGCTGTGGACTGCAAGCAAGTTTCTATCTAGCTCTAAACATCAGCGATTACACGGAACCCTAAAAGCAGCATAGAAGTATTCATACAACCCTCAGGACAGTCTAATATACCTTAAATTAATACAACACTAGACTGACTGAATTTACTTGTTAAGTCTCGCGCAGTATGACCTGCAGAATACAGTACACCCATAAGAAGAAGAAACGTGTACAAGAGACCAGACTATTTCAAGCATCATTGGTATTACCTAATTTTTCTCATTCCCTGATCTTACAAAGGATCCAACAACAAATGCCACGGAGGTCAAATGCCCCTGGTTTTTGATGGGGTGTGTGTGCGCGTATGTATGTATGTATGTATGTATGCATGTATGTATGTATGTATGTACGTATATGCATATATAAACTTCGCAGAGGGCAATGCCAAGCGCCAAGGTCGAATTCAAGGGAACCCTACCGTAAACACGGTTAAAACCGCGCTGCAATCCCGACTGTAAAACTTCCGCAGCAGATCCAGCACCGCGTGTGTAACCCCCGCCCTCTGCCCGGTTGCCTAGCGGGCCTGCGTCCGATTCCGGCCCAGAAGGTAGAGGGAACCGGAAAGCGCTGGTTCTTCGCCCGGGGCCGAGCAGCGCCCGCCCGCCTGCCTGGCCGCTCTATGACCCCGCCTGCCACACTACCTGCCTCCACCCGGCGCTTGCAACCAAAACCCCGCCGCGCGGCCCCGTTCCGTGCCCGTCCTTTCCCCACTTTTCCGCAGGGATCAAAGGGCAGCAGCCGAGGCGGAGCGAAGTTTTTGTCGGAGGCAACAGCGTCCCCTGCTGGAAAGAAAGGCCTCGGAGGACCTGGCGGCTGTAGGCCGAAGTCCTCCGGGTCTCCGCTGGCGGTTCCTCCGGAGGCGCAGAAGAGGCAAGTCAGCGGCTGTGGGCCATCCAATCTGAGAGATTGGTCTCAGTTTATAGCCGGATGGGCTTCTGGAAGTCGGGACGACCTCGGAAAGATTCCACAGTTGCACCTATTTTGCAGTGGCGTATATTGAACTCCCGGAGTAGGGCGCGTTTCTCCCTTCTCGGTTTGTGAACTTTCCTCTGGAAAGATGCTGATTTGAAATTGTGATGTTAAGAGATTTCCAACACAAAATCACTGAAAGCAACAACTACAATGAATAAATCTATAAGATAAGACGGATAGCATTTTCTTCAGTATGGCCCTGCTGGATAAAAACGTTTTCATCATAGAAGAAACATAATTATAGATTACTATTGCAAATTAATCCCATTCATAATCTCAGAAGCACTAACATGTATTGATTGCCATTACCGTTCTGGCCTCCGTGCAATCTCGTGCAGGAATCTGAGCCTGCATCACACCATCATAGTCCAATATTTTAACTGCAAAACCACATCTGTTCTTGCAAGCCATTTCCACTTTCTTTTTGCAAGCAATAATAGTAGAAAAATCCATGTGCCTCTAGAACAGCCAAAATTTCTTGTCTAGGACAGTAGTCTTCTAAATCCAGTCAGCTGGACACAGGAAAAATGTATAAGAATGATGTCCCTTAGTTCCTCTTCCACAAATTATCAGCCACTCCATCTTAATGTGGAGATGCCTTTCTTATTCTGAAGGCAACCGAAGATGTCATATGAGTGCCAGCTTCCCCTACGTTGTACTGTGAAAGAGGTTTTCCATGTTCCTTTGCCATTAGGCCTCATGTCTCCAAGTGTTAAGTCTGCATTATCTGAATTGGATACCCCCAGGAAACAGAATTCCTTGCAGCTCCACTAGTAATATCTGAATATCCTTTCTTCAATTTGTCAGGTGTACAGTTTTCATTTAGTTTTATTGTTGTTGCTGCAGGGTTCCCCACCATTTGTTAGCAAGTGTTAAGATGCAGTAGATAAGTACTAGAAGAGTATGTGCTAGTGTAGAGGAGTGATAGTGTAGAAGAGTCTGGAGATAACCTTGAAGAAGGAATGCAACAACAAACATCAGTTTGAGCAGGTGAGAAAGAAACTCAAGATTGCCCCACTATTAGTGTCTTTGAACTAAGAAGAAGGGAAAGAGACACTGACCAGATTTCAAAATTCTCTTATTATGCCCTCTTAACAATAAAATGCAGTGTGCTGTCTTATTTTCTGACCTGGCCTACCTTGAAGGGCTGATGGCCAATCTGCTGATTTAAGGAGCCTACCATGCTGAAGAACATCTAGCTCCCTAACCCAGTATCTTTTAAGTACTGAGTGGGAGAGGGAAACTTTTACTGTTCCTTGCTTCATGCAGAAATGTTGAGTCAGCCCCAGCCTTATAGCCTGCTTTGCTAAGGTCATAAGATTGTACCACTCAGCATATGCTCTCTGTTAAGTCCTTAAAGGAAAAAAAAAACCTCTGTTGTGAAGCAGAAACTTTTTTTGTTCTCATAGAGATTCGTAATTATTGTCAAAGGTTTGCTTGTTTGGTTGCTGTTTAATTATACAAGCAATGTGTGATATTAATTTCCAAGCCACCATCGAACTTCTCCTCTGAAACACTTGGCGAAGACAAAAATCAATTTGCATTAACTGAGTGTTCCACTTATTAAAACTGCTCACATTAAATTAAAGTGGGAGCAGTAATTTCACCACTGTGACTCATGAATGTTTTTTATGGTCTAGTACATATATCTGGCACTGAAGATTTAGATTTTTAAATACTTGTCATAATTAAATATTTTTCAGAATAAATTTTGGTTTCATCGTTTGCTTGATTTTGGGATAATGGCCCCTTCCTTTGAACTCATCTGTGAAGGTTGTTTTTGGATGGTTTGTTGTTTGTGGAGGGAAGAATCTTTAAAAATCTAAAAGAGGCATCGTGGTAATGAAAATATATATTTGTCCTTTAAGCTGTAATAGTTAAGGGGGGATGGGAAAGAGACTAGTGTTACAGGTGTTATGTTTACCTTATATGCAACTCTATCATTCATCTCTATTGTATTTGTTTCCTGTATCACATTGCTACTCTATCTTTATTGTTCCTCTGATGCATTTTCCTGTTCCTGTTGTATTCTTATTCTAAGAAGGTGGCGTCTGCACAGTGATGGCTTGTATTGTAGTTACTTACTCCACATGAAATATGGTGTCAGAAGCAACTGAATCTGCACTGTCTCTACAGATTTGGTGCATGCCAATCTAGCACTTGCGGTCCTGTCCTGAAAACTGAGCATTTGAAGCCAGAAAATCAGCATCTTGGCAGCTGCCTGAGATAATGAGGGCGAGTGGAGATTGCAGCAGTAACTGGGACAACTTCAGAGCAGAGTTTGAGGATTACTCCCTAGCCACAGGCTTAAATGACAAACCGGCAGCAATGCAAGCAGCCACACTGAGGAGGCTGATGGGCAGCGAATGCCTCCATGTTTACAACCCTTACAGAGGAGCAAAAAAGTGATACTAAAGCCATCCTAGATGCCTTAGAAGTCTTTTTCAGACCCTCTGAAACGTCATACATGAAAGATATACATTTGGCAGCTGTAAGATTCACCCCTCAAAATCCTTGGCGGGGCCACTGACAAAACAGCAAATCCTCCAAGTCTACAATGTGATGTTTGAGGGCCCCATAATATCTGTCTCAGGAGAGGTTCACTTTGAACTTGATCCTGCCATTTCACCAGTACAATGTGCCCCACACAATGTGGCAATACTCATTAAGCCGCAGGTCAAAGCGCAACTGCACAAGTATGAAGCTGAAGGACGTATTACTTCAGTATTTGAGCCTACCGATTGGATAAGCAATATGGTTGTTATTATGAAGCTGAGAAGATCAGAATCTGCACTGGTCCCAAGATTCTGGATATGGCCCTGAAACGGTCACACTACCTAATGTCAACACTTCATGACACTTTGCACAAACTACTCAAAGCATGGGTTTTCACGCTTGTTGACGCCAGAGATGCCTATTTACAGTGCAAACTGGATGAAAAGAGTAGCTACATGACCACATTCTGGACTACTTGGGCCAAAAAGAGATGGCTCAAACTACCTCTGTAGCACCAGAGATGTATCAGCGAAAGCAGCATGAACTTTTGAGTGGGCTCAGTGGAATTGAACCAATAGCTGATGACATTCTCATAGTTGGCTGTGGTGATACAGATGAAGAAGCTGAGCATGACCATGAAGAGAAGCTAATAGCACTACTCGACCGTTGTAGGCAGGTGATGCTGAGGCTCAGTGCAAACGAATTGCAGTTCAAGGTGCAAGAAGTCCATTTCTATAAACATATCCTGTCCTTACAAGGCTTAAAAGCTGACCCAGATAAAATTAGAGCCTTTGTGGACCTGCTGCTGCCTGCCAATGCCAAATCGGTGCAGAGATTTATCGGTTTTGTCACATACTTAGCAAAATTCCTGCCGCACTTGTCTGAAGTGTGTCAGTCTTGAGACGTCTGCTGGACAAAGATGCAGTTTGGCACTGGCTTCCCAATCACGACCTGGCAATAAAGGAGATAAAAATGCTTGGTCACTGTTGCTCCGGTGTTGAAATACTATGTCACAAAGCCTGTTACAATTCAAAGTGACTCAAGCAAAAATGGCCTAGGATGTTGCCTATTGCTAGAAGATCAGCCAGTTGCATATGTGTCCAAGGCTCTTTCATCTGCTGAGTTAAATTATGCTCAAATCGAAAAGGAATGTATTGTATTTGCCTGCCAGCATTTCCATCATTATCTTTATTGCCGGAATACAATCAGAGCTAAAACTGGTCACAAGCCCCTAATAGCCGTATTCAAGAAGTCCGTTTTGTGTGCTCCCAAGCGTTTGCAGAGCATGACTCTTACATTGCAGCATTGCAACCTCAACATTGTCTACAGCAGAGGTCCCCAACCTTTTCGGCACCAGGGACCAGTTCCGTGGAGAAAGGTTTTTCCATGGATTGGAGGGTGCGTGGTTTTGTGTGCTGCCTGCATCTTGTGTATGGGGCTTTGTTTCTTTGTGAAGACCGGTTGTTGGCATGCCATGGACCGGTACTGAACCATGGACCGGGGGTTGGGGACCCCTGGTCTATAAGACAGGATGTGAAATGTATATCAGTGATACCTTTTTTTTTTATTGAAAAGTTTTAACATACAGTTTATCTTTAACAGTCCCCCCTCCCCTCCCTTCTCCCTCCCCCCCTACCTCTCCCCCCTCCCCCCCTCCCCCCCCGACTTCCCAGAGCTAAATACAAGGTATATATATAAAAAAGAATCATAAACAACCATATACTAACAACCATAACCTCTAAAATCCATCACTCTATAGCTTATATAGGATAGGGTAATCCTTAATAATATTAAATATATATAGAAAAACTAAAACAGAAAAAGAAGAAAAAAGAAGGAAGACTTATTCAAATGCTACATGAAACTTCTTAACCTTATACTTATTCTGGATAAACTCAATCCATTTTCTCCATTCCATAATGTAACGTTCTTGCGAGTGATCTTTCAGATAAGCCGAAATCTTCGCCATTTCTGCCAGGTCGGAGACCTTTAAAGTCCACTCTTCTATAGTCGGCAGTTCCTCTTTCTTCCAATACTGACCTATCAAGAGTCTTGCTGCCGTAATTAAATTTAACATCAACTTAGTGTCCACAACCGTAGCGTCCATGATTATTCCCAACAAGAAGAGTTGCGGACAAAACTTTATCCTTTGCTTAAAAATCTTCTGCATATTCCACCAAATTTTTATCCAAAAAGCCTTGATCTTTTTACAAGTCCACCATACATGAAAATATGTTGCATCTTCATCTCCACATCTCCAGCATTTTGGCTGATAGTTCGGATACATACTTGCAAGCTTTTTAGGATCTAGATGCCATCTATAAAACATTTTATAAAAATTCTCTCTTAACTTTTGAGCTTGTGTAAATTTTACGTTCCTCACCCAAATCTTTTCCCACGTGTCCATTGTAATAACTTCCTGGATATTTTGGGCCCATTTTATCATACAATCCTTAACAAGCTCTGTTTCTGAATCAATCTCTATCAATGCAAGATATATCCGTTTAATGTGTGCTGAACCCTGATTTCTAATTTGCTTTATCAGATTTTCATCAGTCATTGTAAAACCATTTTTCTGATCTTCTTTCCACCTGGCCCGTAGCTGAGTATATTGAAACCAATTTTGAACAATCTTCTCGTCTCGCAAGAGACTATATGGCTTCAAACATCAAACATTTCTTTCCAGGCTTAGAATCTCCTTGTACGTAGTCACATCATGTTTGAAACCAGCATGTATATTTTCTATTGCGTGTTTTGGAATTGCCCACAATGGTATCTTACAATCTAACTTATGTCTGTACTTCTTCCAAACTCTCAACAATGCCTGTCTTAAAATATGCACTCTAAACACATTATCTACCTTCTTATCATACAACAAATATGCATGCCAGCCAAACAACAAGTCGTGGCCCTCAAGATTTAATAATCTCTCTTGTGTCAGATTAATCCAATCACTTATACCTGCTAACGCAGCAGCTTCATAATATAATTTAAGATTAGGCATTTTAAGACCACCTCTTTCACGAGTATCCTGCATAATCTTAAGTTTAACTCGTGGCCTTTTCCCTGCCCAGACAAATTTATTGATACCTCTCTGCCATTCCTCCAAATTAGAGTCTTTCTTAAGAACCGGTATCATTTGAAATAAAAATAAAAATTTAGGCAGGACATTCATTTTTACTGCTGCGATTCGCCCCAACAAAGACAATTGCAGTTTTTCCCAACTCTCCATTTCTTTTTGGATTTTTCCCCATAATTTTTCATAGTTATTTTTATATAATTTTGTATTAGAGGGCGACAAAAACACCCCCAAATATTTAACCCTTTTGACAATCTCAAATCCCGTTAATCCTTCTAAAAGGGCCTTTTGCGATGCTGTCATGTTTTTAGCCAAAATTTTAGTTTTTTGCACATTAACTTTAAATCCAGAAACCTTCCCATATCGCATTATTATCTCCATCAGGTCCACAACAGAACTCTCCGGCTGGGTCACTGTAACAACCAGATCGTCTGCGAACGCCCTCAATCTATAATCCTGATCTCTAATCTGTATACCCTTAATTATTTCCGAATTTCGTATTTTTACCAATAATATCTCCAATGTTAACACAAATAACAAGGGCGATAACGGACACCCTTGCCTTGTGCCCTTCTCAATATTACATACTTCTGTCAGGCTATTGTTAACTATTATTCGGGCCGTTTGTTTTTGATATAATGCCCTAATTGGTTGCAAAAATTTATCCCCAAAATTCATTTTATCTAAAACTTTCATCAAAAATTGCCAATTCAATTGATCAAAAGCTTTTTCAGCGTCTAAAAAAATTAGCGCCGCAGGGATCTGGTTGTTCCTTTCCAAAAATTCCAACACATCTACTATATGCCTCACATTATTTTTCATTTGCCTACCACTAATAAACCCAGTTTGATCCCCATGAATCACCCGTTGCAGAACCCTCATCAATCTGTTAGCCAACACCTTGGCAAATATCTTATAGTCTGTATTTAATAATGATATCGGTCTATAATTTTTTACTTGAGTAGCATCTTGGTCTTCCTTCGGAATCAAAGAGATAAAGGCAGTTCTCCAAGATGGAGGCACCTTTCCCCCTCTCTGGATTGTCTGGAACAATTCCTTTAGCGGTTTAACCATCTCTAATTGTAAATTTTTGTAGTAGGCCGCAGTCAAACCATCTGTACCTGGCGCTTTGTCAGCCTTCAACGCCTTAATTACTGTAAATATTTCTTCTTCTGTAATCAGTTGATTAATCTCCTCTTTTTGTAGTTGTGTAAGCACCGGGATGCTAGCATTCTCCAAATATTCATCAATGTCTTTTTCATTAATCTTCTCCTTGGCATATAATTTAGAATAAAAATCCACAAAGGCTTCCTTAATAAAATCCTGTTGAAACACTATTTTTCCCTTGTGTTCAATTTTATCTATATTAGAGGCCCTCTGCTTTTTCCTTAGTCTATAAGCTAGCCATCTACCTGGCTTATTAGCATTGCAAAAAGTATTATGCCTGGCAAACCTCAAATTGGTTGCCACTTGATCAGCCATTAATTTATCAAATTGTCCTCTTAATAGCTTAATAACCTCCTTAGTCTTCACATCCAATGGATTCAAAATCAAAGCATTCTCTTTTTCCTTAATTTCATTCTCCAATTCTTTCCTTCTAGCTTCCAAAGTACGTCTATGTTTATTGTTCATATATATCAACACTCCTCTCATATAGGCCTTGCTAGCATCCCAGACCATATCCATAGAAGTATCCTTATTCATATTAAGTTCAAAAAAATCCTTCATTCGCTGTTTACACTCTTCAACATTTTTCTGGTTTCTAAACAAATTCTCATTTACGCGCCACGAGCGCCTATCTCTGTTGTCCTTATTAATCTCTAACCATACTGGGCTATGGTCAGAAATAGCTCTTGCACAGATCTTCACCTTTTTAATCCTTGAAAAAAAATCATTAGTCAGCAAAATAAAATCAATCCTAGAAAAAGATTGATGTCTATCAGAAAAAAAGGTATAATCCTTTTCATGCGGGTGTATGTCACGCCAAATATCTCGCAATTCCAAATCATCCTTCATTTCAAAAAAAGACTTAGGCAATCTGGCATGACACGGAATACGCTTAAAAAAACCAGCCTTGTCCATCTGTACGTCCACTACACCATTCCAATCCCCCATAAAAATAAACGATTTGTAATCCAACTGGGTAAGCTTTGTATGAAGTAAACTAAAAAAGTCAGCCTGTTGTTGTTGTTGATTAGGGGCATACAGTCCAACTAAAAGCGTTTTTTTGCCTTCTAGCAACAAGTCTATCATTACGTATCTTCCATGCTTATCTGCTTCAATTACGTCCGCTGTTATGGCACTTTTAATATAAACAACCACTCCATTTTTCTTATTCATTGCAGAGGCAACAAAGTGCGTACCCAGTCTTGAGTTCAATAAAAGCTTTTGGTCCATAGCCCTAATATGCGTTTCTTGCAAACATATAACATCAGTCTTAAATTGTTTTAAATATAAAAAAACTTTCTTTCTCTTCTGAGGCGAGTTCAATCCATTAACATTCCAAGTCAAAAATTTAGTCGCCATTCTTATCGCCCCGAAGCTTTTGGAGCACCTCACCAATGGCCCTGCCGCCTTTAGGCCGCGCTCCTCCCACTGCCTCGCTGTAAGTGCGCTTTGAAAATTCCAAAAACTTCTGCTGGTCTTGTTCTTTTATTTGTTTTGCTCTTTTTAAAGCAGCACGCGTCACCCTCTGCTCTCCAGCATCAGCCAACAAAGTTGTAGTTTGATCCACTCCTGCACCATTCTCCTCTGTCTGTCCATCCTCAGCCTCTTGAAGTTTTCCTTCTCCAGGTCCCTTTGCTGCTTCCAGAAGTGATAGTGGGGTTGCTTTTAAAACATTATTGTAGAATTCACGCACCTGTGCCACAGTAACCAGACGGTATCTTTTACCTTCATGCATTACCACCAGCCCTACTGGGATCTCCCATCTGAACCTTATGTCACGTTGTTTAAGTTCCTGCACCAGAAATGCAAAGTCCTTTCTTCTCCTTAAAATCTTTGGAGGAATTTCCTTTAAAACCAAAACTTCTTGATCAGCAACCACTACTTTAGTATCATAGACAGCTTGAATTACTTCATCTCTAATTTCTCTTTTTGTAAAATAAACCACCACATCTCTGGGTAGCTTCCTCTGTCTGGCAATCCATGAGTTTACACGAAAAACTTTATCCATGCATGCCTTTATTTCAGATGCTGGCTGACCCAATACTGCTTCCAGGGCTTCAGAAATCAGCTGTTTTAGATCTTCTTTAATATTTTCTTTTAAGCCCCTAATTCTAATAGCATACTGCATCTGGTAAAACTGAACAAGGCTTAACTCTCTGTCCGCTTTATCTTCATTCTCCAATACCTTAACTTCTAGTACAGCATTTTTTTGAGTCAAATCTTCCACTTTTTCTTCCAAGCCTTGTACACATTCAGCCACACTTTCCACTATAGACAAAATGTCTACCCTCATCGCACTAAATTTCTCTTCCATCCTCTCATCTATTCTCTCCTCCATTTTCGCCAGTTTATCACTCAATGTTACTAAAATTACCTGGGCATGCTTTTCAAGGGCATCTTCTAAATCTTTCGATGTCAATGCAGCAGGAGGAAGCAAGGCTTGCAACGATGTCTGTTGCACCGGAGAACTTCCAGCACTCCGAAGAGTTTTTGAAGGAGGTTTAGCCGCCATCTTTTACTTTCACTTATGACGCACTTTCACTTTAAATTTAAAAAATCCATCAAGCTCGAGAGTAAATTATAATAATCCTCTTCACCTTTTCCTCTTGTACCGCTCTGCCTGCTCCTTTTATTCCATAGTCTTTCCTTCAGGCAGGGGTGGTCGCAAACGCCTGGCTCTGCTCCAAGAAATCCGGAGCAGAGACGCTGACCAGCTGGGAGCGACCCAGGCTACGGGGGAGTTCGATCCTTCAGCCGCCCAAGCTACAAGCTCAGGCGGCCCCGGAGAACTCGACCCCTACCTGGGGCCTCACCCCCTCCTCTTCTCCCGAGGAGGGGGCTTCCAATTCACCCGAACAGCTGATCGGCGCTGTTTCGGGTGAAAATTACTCAGCTGAGCCGTGGGCAGCCCGAAAAGGCTGTCTCCGGCGCCGCGCAGCCACCGGAAGACCTATATCAGTGATACCTTGAGCCGGGCTACATCAGATCAGGTGACACCTGGAGGAGAGCACAAGCATTATATGGTTTGTTTGTTGCAACAGGAACAAACACTCTTTGCTGAAGTCAGTCAAGCAGACTGTCTTAACATCACAAATCAATGGCTACGTCAGCTCATGCAGCGCACAGACGCTGATGCAGCTTTACAGACACTGAAGGCTATCGTTCTAAATGGGTGTCCAGATGAGAAGGAGGCAGTTCCTGCAATTGTGAGGGAATATTGGTCCTTCAGTGATGAGATCAGTGTACAAAATGGTATCTTATACAAGGGTTCAAGAGTCACAGTGCCAAAGTGACTTAGAGCACAGGTGTTATTGCGCATACACTCAAGCCACATTGGGGGTGAAGCATACTACAGACGAGCTCATGATACTCTTTACTGGCCTAATATAAAGACTTCGTTAGCAATTGTCCCACTTGCAATGAATATGCATATTTGCAACAAAAAGAAACCATGATGTCATTTGGGAAATTGAACTTCTTCCTGACTTGTCTGCTGAAACTACCATTGAGAGATAACAAGGCTCAGTTTGCACATCATGGCCAACCAGATAAAGTGATCTCTGATAATGGCCCTCAATTCGGAAATTTGCTGATGAGTGGGAGTTTGAGCATGTGACTTCCTCACCATGTCCTCCACAAGCTAATGGCAAAGCTGAATCAGCTGTGAAGATTGTTAAGAATTTATGCAAGAAAGCGCAAAGTGATGGTAAAGACCCATGGAAGGCCATTCTACATTGGAGAAATACACCAATCGAGGGCATGGACAGTAGTCTGGCACAGAGACTGATGTCAAGGAGATCAAGGAACTCCTTACCAGTGGCAAATAAGTTGCTTGAGCCTCTGTGATATAAGGTGTCCCAGAAAAGTTAAGAGACAAGTATTCAAGGCGAGATGTGACAAATCAGCCAGAGATTTGCCAGAATTGAATATTGGGGAACGAATTTGTATGAAACCGCTGCCTGGAGATCAAACAGTTCATTGGAAAATGGGTATCTGTTTACAACAGGTGGCACCACGCTCCTATCTAGTGGACGTTGATGGAATACTGTATCATTGCAATCGTGAGGATCTGCGTATGGCTGAGCAGCCTGACTCTCCATATCCAGTGGACAAGCCTGACTCACCTGGTATTACTGGGCCACACTTTCCCACTGACAATAGGGAATGCACTGTGTTGATGCCACAGACCAGTGTTAATGACAGTCCTTAGTGAGCCGGCATATCTGATGGCAGTCAAACGCAGAACGTCCCAGTAAGTGGTGAGAAGAGCCAGCAGCCTCAGCGAGGTCAGAGAAACTCTTAGTGCAAAGAGGGCCAGTCTTCATCCATAGTGGCAGATGTTCACAACCACCCAACAGACTTAACCTATAAGAAGTGTTGTTACTGGTTCTCATCCAAAATTTCATGTTGTTTGATGAACATAAAAAGGGGAAGATGTTAAAGTTGTTAGGTTTACTTTACAGTATATGCAGCTTTAGCATTCATCTCTATTGTATTTGTTTCCTGTATCACATTGCTACTTTATGATTCATCTTTATGGTTCCTCTGAGCATTTTCCTGTTCCTGTTGTATTCTCACTCTTTAAGAAGTTGGCTTCTGCACAGTGATGGCTTGTATTGTATTTATTACTCCACGTGAAACAACTAGAGCATCTTCTTTATAAGTGAAGGGTGCTTTTTCCATTCAAAGGTAAAAAATAGCATTAGGAAGAGATGAAAGAATATGTGACATACATCAAGGTCTTTGTTTCAGATTTTGGTCTTAAGCTAAATTATTTGATATTGAAATCTCCATTGTATTGTTACTTGGTATGTGTATCTGTGTGTATATATACATACACATATATGTATACACCCAAGGTAAAAAGAGCAAAAGTGGGCAAAAGTTTAACAAAATTAAAATACCAAATAATAAACACATAAAAGAAAGCAAAGAATAAATAGTAATTTTTAAAAAACTTCTAAAACTATGAATAGTTATTTAATAACTTCCCTAAAAGATAATAATTTTTTTCTTCTTCCGTGATACTAGAATAATTTTCTCTAACCTGGTGGCCTTTGAATATTTTGAACTACAATCCTGGGAATTCCTTGCAGAATCTCGGCTTTAGCACAACCTTGGGGGAATCTCTTGTGACTTTGCCTTGCTGGAGTCACATCTCCACATCAGCCTTCTCCAAAGCTGGGCACCATCTAGCACAGGGGTCTTCAAACTTGGCCCTTTTATGACTTGTGGACTTCAAATCCCAGAATTCCTCAGCCAGGCAAGAATTCTGGGAGTTGAAGTCCACAAGTCATAAAAGGGCCAAGTTTGAAGACACCTGCTTTAGAATGTGTAAGACTTTGCATTGTTCATTTTGTAAAATTTCTAACTTGCAGTGCCCTAACTCTTTAATCCTTTGTTCCAGGATCTAGCATCTCCTGGGATTCTTGACACCCAATATCCTGGTGGAAGTTCAGTTTGGCCATTTGCGCTGATGCCAGAACCAAGTCACTGACACAACAGGGTTTCTCCGAATCACCCTGATCCAGGATTCCTCCCAATCCTCATATTTGAGATCTGTGTGTTCTCTCTTACAAGTGGATTGAACTTCTTTTCATTTCCTAACCACTTAAGCTCTTACACTGGGTAAGGTGACTGTTTCAGCTTGGCATAGCAACATGTTTTTTCTCAGATCCTTTCCAGAAACTGTATTCTTACAAGAACAGCTGGCACATTCTCATTTCCCTCTGTGCTCTTTTTTCTATTGGTCTTAAAAGTACTGAATTAAGGGTATATGAATAGAGGGAGGGGGTAAGTGTAAACGGGGATGTTTTGTTAGTGTTGCAGGAAGTCTGTCCCAATTGATGCCTTGTCTTTGGCTCTTACCCTGCGGGCTTATCCAACTCACACTGAGCAGGTGGCGAATGCAATGAAAAAAGAAACAGCAATCAAATTAAATGCTAGTTATGTTTAATATCCTTAGTCGCCGTGACAGCTACATGTTCCATCAGCAAATGCTAATTAGTTTGAATTTGCTTATGTTTGTATTCCCATTTTGCTTCTGATTAATTGCATTATGACTTGGAAGAGGATGCTCTTTCCTCTAATTAGCAGCACTTCTTTCTGTAACCTTTTTCTAACTTTTCAGGGCGAGGTTTTCTTTACCTAGGTGCTCAAGGAATAAAATCAAGATTGCAAGCAACATATCGGTATGAATGCAGAAAGAGTTGTCTCTGAGTAAAAGGGATGTGTGTATGCTAATTTTAGGAGGCATTTTTAACAGCAGCACTCCTGTTTTCAGTTTGAAAGCAACATTTATTTACCACAGTACAGAATGCAGTAAGCACAGCTCTGGACCAAGTAGATGATTAATAGGAAAGAAGAGTCAATTGACACTACAGGAGATCAGTGTTTGAAAATTTCTGTAGGTAATTTCCAGTTTGAGAGCCAATTTAGTGTAGGGATTAAGGCACCAGGCTGCAAATATGAGATCGGGAGTCCTTGTCCTGCTTTAGCACAAAACCAACTGAGTGGACGTGGGCCAGCCAAATCTCTCAGCTCTAAGAAGAAAGCAATGGCAAACCACTTCTGATATCTTGCCAAGAAAACTGCAGGGACTTGTCCAGGCAGTCACCAGGAGACAACATTGACTTGAAGGCACCAATAATTTAGCATTTTATCCACCTATCGACCCCTTCATGGATTACTGCCTTGTCGTGGCGAAGGGGCTTGCGTAATTCAATGAAGCTATGAGCTATGCTGTGCAGGGCCACCCAAGACGGACAGGTCATAGCAGAGAGTTCTGACAAAACGTGATCCACTGGAGAAGGAAATGGCAACCCACTCCAGTATCTTTGCCATGAAAACCCTATGGACAGTACCAAAAGGCAAAACAATATGACGCTGGAAGATGAGCCCCTCAGGTCGGAAGGCGTCCAATATGCTACTGGGGAAGAGCAGAGGGCTAGTACTAGTAGCGCCAGAAAGAATGAAGCGACTGGGCCAAAGCCGAAAGGGCGCTCAGCTGTGGATATGTCTGGTGGTGAAAGGAAAGTCCGATGCTGTAAAGATTTTTTCTCCATAGGAACCTGGAATGTAAGATCCATGAATCAAGGCAAGCTGGACGTGGTCAAACAAGAGATGACAAGACTGAACATTGACATCTTAGGTATCAGCGAACTAAAATGGACAGGAATGGGTGAATTTAATTCAGATGACCATCAGGTATACTACTGCGGGCAAGAATCCCTCAGAAGAAATGGAGTAGCCTTCATAGTCAATAAAAGAGTAGGAAAAGCAATACTGGGATACAATCCTCAAAATGACAGAATGATCTCAGTTCGAATCCAAGGCAAACCATTCAATATCACAGTAGTCCAAGTCTATGCCCCAACCACCGGTGCTGAAGAGGATGAAATTGACCGGTTCTATGAAGCCCTAGAGCACCTTATAGAACTAACACCAAAAAATGATGTCCTTATCATCATGGGGGATTGGAATGCTAAAGTAGGAAGCCAAAAGATAACTGGAATAACAGGCAAGTTTGGCCTTGGAGTACAAAATGAAGCAGGGCACAGGCTGATAGAATTTTGTCAAGAGAATACGATGGTCATAGCAAACACTCTTTTCCAACAACCCAAGAGACGGCTCTACACATGGACATCACCAGACGGTCAACACAGAAATCAGATTGACTATGGGCCCAGAATATTCAAGAAGTTATTACAATGGACACTTGGGAAAAGATCTGGGTGAGGAACGTAAAATTCACGCAAGCTCAAAACTTAAGAGAGAACTTTTATAAAATGTTTTATAGATGGCATTTAGATCCTAAAAAGCTTGCAAGTATGTATCCGAATTATCAACCTAAATGTTGGAGATGTGGTGGTGAAGATGCAACCTATTTTCATATATGGTGGACCTGCAAAAAGGTTAAGGCTTTTTGGATAAAAATTTGGTGGAATATGCAAAAGATCTTTAAGCAAAGGATAAAGTTTTGTCCGCAATTGTTTTTGCTAGGCATAATTACAGATGCTACTGTTGTGGACATTAAGTTGATGTTGAATTTAATTACAGCAGCAAGACTCTTAATAGGTCAATATTGGAAAAAGGAGGAACTGCCGACTATAGAAGAATGGACTCTAAAGGTTTCTGACCTGGCGGAAATGGCAAAGATCTCGGCTTACTTGAAAGATCATTCGCAAGAACGTTATATTATGGAGTGGAAAAAGTGGATTGATTATATTCAGAACAAATATGGGACTAAAAAGTTTCACTTAGCATTTGAATAAGTTTTCTTTTCTTTTTTCCTTTTTTTTATATGTAACGTTAGTATTGCTTGTAGTCATTTTATATGAGCTAGAGGGCGATAGAATTAATAGTTTATTGTTTTTAGCATATGGATGTTTATGATTGTTTTTTGTTTTTATACCTTGTACTTAGCTCTGGGAAGTCGGGGGGGGGGAGGGGGAATGGGAGGGAGGGATAGGGAGGGTTAGGTAGGGGTGGGGGGAGGGGGGGATTGTTAAAGATAAAATGTACTCTAAAACTTTTCAATAAAAAAAAAGAAATCAGATTGACTATATGCTCTGCAGCCAAAGATGGAGAAGCTCTATACAGTCAGTAAAAACAAGACCAGGAGCTGACTGTGGCTCAGACCACAACTTCTCATTGCAAAGTTTAGGCTTAAACTGAAGAAAGTAGGGAAAAGCACTAGGCCACTCAGGTATGAATTAAATCATATCCCTGTTGAATATACAGTAGAGGTGACAAATAGATTTAAGGAATTAGATCTGATAGACAGGGTGCCTGAAGAACTATGGACAGAGGTTCGCAACATTGTACAACAGGTAGCAACCAAAACTATCCCAAAGAAAAAGAAATGCAAGAAAGCAAAATGGCTGTCTGAGGAAGCTTTGCAAATAGCTGAGGAAAGGAGGGAAGCGAAAGGCAAGGGAGAAAAAGAAAGATATGCCCAATTGAATGCAGAATTCCAGAGAATAGCTAGAAGAGATAAGAATGCCTTCTTAAATGAACAGTGCAAAGAAATAGAAGAAAACAATAGAATAGGGAGGACCAGAGATCTTTTCAAGAAAATTGGAGAGATGAAGGGAACGTTTCATGCAAAAATGGGCATGATAAAGGACCAAAACGGCAGGGACCTAACAGAGGCAGAAGAGATTAAGAAGAGGTGGCAAAATTACACAGAAGAACTATACAAGAACGAACTTAACGTCCCTGATAATCACAATGAGGTGGTCACTGACCTCGAGCCAGACATCCTAGAATGTGAAGTGAAGTGGGCCTTAGAAAAGCTGAGCAACAACAAAGCTAGTGGAGGTGACAGTATTCCAGCTGAGCTATTCAAAATCTTAAAAGACGATGCAGTAAAAGTGCTACACTCAATTTGCCAGCAAATTTTTTTTATTATTATTACATTTATATCCCACCCTTCTCCGAAGACTCAGGGCGGCTTACAAGCTTAGCAGTAGCCTTCATTCTATGTATATGCCTGCTTGTTAGGGCTTTCACACACACCCCAAGCGGCATTATTACAAAGTCAGCTTATTGCCCCCAACAATCTGGGTCCTCATTTTAAATTTGGAAAACTCAACAGTGGCCACAGGATTGGAAAAGATCAGTTTACATTCCAATTCCAAAGAAAGGCAGTGCCAAAGAATGTTCAAACTATCGCACCATTGCACTCATTTCTCATGCTAGTAAAGTTATGCTTAAAATCCTACAAGCTAGACTCCAGCAGTATGTGGATCAAGAACTACCAGAAGTACAGGCAGGATTTCGAAGAGGCAGAGGAACTAGAGATCAAATTGCCAACATACGCTGGATCATGGAGAAAGCTAGAGAGTTCCAGAAAAACATCTACTTCTGCTTCATTGACTATGCTAAAGCCTTTGATTGTGTGGATCATAACAAACTGTGGCAAGTCCTTAAAGAGATGGGTGTACCAGACCATCTTATTTGTCTCTTGAGAAACCTATATGCGGGCCAAGAAGCAACAGTGAGAACTGGACACGGAACCACTGATTGGTTCAAAATTGGGAAAGGAGTCCGGCAAGGCTGTATACTGTCGCCTTGCCTATTTAACTTATATGCAGAGCACATCATGAGAAAGGCAGGGCTAGATGAATCAAAAGTTGGAATTAAGATTGCTGGAAGAAATATCAACAACCTAAGATATGCAGATGATACCACTCTAATGGCAGAAAGTGAAGAGGAACTGAAGAGCCTCTTGTTGCAAGTGAAGAAGGAGAGTGCAAAACTTGGGTTGAAACTAAACATTAAGAAAACCAAGATCATGGCATCCGGCCCTCTCAATTCCTGGCAAATAGATGGGGAAGAAATGGAAGTAGTGACAGATTTTATTTTCCTGGGCTCCAAGATCACTGCAGATGGGGACTGTAACCAAGAAATTAAAAGACGCTTGCTCCTCGGGAGGAAAGCCATGGCAAATCTAGACAGCACACTAAAAAGCAGAGACATCACCCTGTCAACAAAAGTGCGTATAGTCAAGGCTATGGTCTTCCCAGTTGCAATGTATGGCAGTGAAAGTTGGACCATAAAAAAGGCTGAGCGCCAAAGAATTGAGGCCTTTGAACTCTGGTGCTGGAGAAGACTCCTGCGAGTCCCTTGGACTGCAAGGCGATCAAACCGGTCAGTCCTAGAGGAGATCAACCCTGACTGCTCTTTAGAAGGCCAGATCCTGAAGCTAAAACTCAAATACTTTGGCCACCTAATGAGAAGGAAGGACTCACTGGAGAAGAGCCTAATGCTGGGAAAGATTGAGGGCAATAGAAGAAGGGGACGACAGAGAATGAGGTGGCTGGATGGAGTCACTGAAGCAGTAGGCATGAGCTTAAATGGACTCCAGAAGATGGTAGAGGACAGGAAAGCCTGGAGGAACGTTGTCCATAGGGTCGCGATGGGTCGGACACGACTTCGCAACTAACAACAACCACCTATCGAGATTTTCCCAAGAATAGGGATAGGCAGATGCTGGTGTTTGAAGGGGTTAACATAGGCAGTTCCATGTAAAGCTGTCTTTTGCAACTGACCGATGGTGATTTTGGTAATGCGGATGGTATTCAAGTTGTTTTGGGAATGCACTTAAGGAGCCTGTTGCTATTGGTGCCGTATTTGCTTACTTTTGCCAGTTATACTGTTTCTGTTTCCAGCTCTTTGCATGTTTTGATTTTCTCCAGTTCTTTTCTTCTATTCTACTTTCTCCAGCTACTAGCCAGACTTTTTAAAATCTTTCTTATCAACAATCATTAAGTCTGGTATGTTTCATTGATCATTAAGTCTGGAGAGTTGTATGGCAAGTGCTTAGCGAGAATTTGCATTATTTATATATACCTGGTAATATATATAATAAAAGGCAGAGAACTTTCCTGGGCAGTTCAGTCCTGTATGTAATCAGCATGGACAGTCCCAAAGAGGTTATTTCAGCTTTAACTCTGTTATATACATAGTAATGGCAAAACAGAGATGGAAAGTAGGACACCAGGTGATCTCTCCGTTGTTTCGTGCCATTAAAGAAACAATGTGATAAATGAGGATGATGTATCCAACAATGGTACGCTTGGTTTAGTTCTGGTTTAGCCCACTCATTGTCATGGTTTATGGTCTGACATTACACACAAAAAGGCATGTCGGCTTTTCAAACCAACCATGGTAGAAGCGATCCACTGTGCAGTGCAGTGTGTGAACTTAGCTCTGTGTATCTGATCAATTATATTTTAAGCACTGACGCTGAGAACACTTACGCACAAGAGTGCATCGTGTCCACAAGTCACAAATCCTGAAGCCAATCTGTGGGGACCTCACATCTGCTGACTTCAGGATATTGAGAGAGAACTTAGTGTGCTGGGTCCAGTATTTCCTCCAGCTGATCAAAAGGCACCAAGAAGTTTAAATGGAGGGAGGGAGAGAGGGAGAGAGAAACACAAACAAACAAACAACCTGAGATGTGGTGAGGGAGGAGTTCCTGTCCTTCACAAACTTAGAGGAGCTACACTCTCAAGCATTAAAACCAGCTTGGCCAGATAAGGCTGAGCCAGCAATCCATTGACTCAGCTCTCAGGCACAGCCGATGTGTAAGGTTGGAGAAATCCCACGCTGATCTGAACTGGCACAAAGTGCCCTCATGTGTTCTGATATATCAGCAAAATACACTTTAGAGCAGGCCCAGGTTTCCTGGTTATTGCGGGACTCCATGACTTTGCAGCCTCCGAATCTAACGGGTCTGGCTGAATATGCAGCTAAGAGGAATTGAAATCCCACATCATTTGGAATATCACAGCTTCTTTTAGAAAAAATCTAATTATTACTCTAGTGTTACTATTATTACTATTACTAAATTACTATTATGAACCACCCAGGCATTCATATTTAAATAAGATTGTTGGTTTTAGTTTTTGCAATCATGGGGAATTGCAATATTTAATTTTTTAGCAGGAAAGGCATAACATTCATAAGATTACACTTCAGTTAATTTTATTTCAACCAAAGATTTATATACAGGTAGTCCTTGACTTACAACAGTTCATTTAGTGACTGTTTGGAGTTACAACGGCACTGAAAAAAATTGACTTAGGACCATTTTTCACATGACCATTCTAGCATCTCCATGGTCATATGATCAAAATTAAAATGCTTGGCAATCATCAAAGTCAAAGGGGAAGCCAGATTCGCTTAACAACTGTGTTACTAACTTAATAGCTGCAATGATTCACTTAACAACTGTGGCAAGAAATGCTGTAAAATGGGGCAAGATTCACTTAACAACTGTCTCTTTTAGCAACAGAAACTTTGGGCTCAATTGTCATAAATTGAGGACTACTTGTATATATCCATTCCAAACAATCTCCAATTTCCATTTCAACTTCAATATCCAATTTCAGATATTTCTTTTTATTTATCTATTTCTTTGTATGTCATGAATAGATCCTTTCTATTTAGCTTTAAAAAAAAAACTACAAATTTCAGGTTTTCTCTTCTATACACACACTACCATTCTCACTCTTGGTTTTGCAGTTTTAAATTAAGAGTTTCTATTCTCATTTAGGCATTTATAGCAGACCTATTGCAACAAAGGAGTCCAGCTTAGTAAGAGAACTAGTAAATTTCAGAAAATACTCTTTTTCCTATAGCCTAAGTGAAGAGAAGGAAAAATTTCCATAGCTTGAGTTTTACTAATTTTTCCCCTTACCAAATAATTCATCAAGGAAATGCTTTCTGCAACTGCAATTTCATTATTTTACCAATTAAGCCTCCCATGACAAAATGTACTAAAATATAATAGTTTCCCTTCATTGATAGAGCTAGTATTCCACATTTTTGATTAAATTAAGATGTCCATTTATTGAGACATCTTCATTATGAAAACTAGTCTTCCTCATTTTAAAGTCTTCCTCATTACAACTCATTGATGAGCCCTTGGCTCCATAATACAGAAACTTCTTCTATCTGACAAAGAACTCACATAGGAATTAAGGAAAGGCTAAAGTAAATCCATTATGTTTTACTGTATTTTATGACTTGTAAGACAACAAAGATTGATCACTCTTATTTACCCCCACCTTAATGTCAGGATACATTTTGGCCACCAGGTGGCAGAAGATCACCATACAGAACTAGAAGCTACATATTTGAGAGGTATTATAAGAAGATACAGTAGTGCCAAGTCATCCAGGTTCAGCGCACACTGGGATGAGTATGAAGCCAGACTTGCTGTAATATAAACCTGTTTTGCCTTGAGCTGAAGGGCGTACATGCCTCATGGATGCTACATATATTTTAGTTATTTGGTGGGTTTTTTTCAGTTGCAGCTAATGGCAATGACAAAAATATCCACTAAAAATAGCATCTAGGTTCCCACATCACTCTAAGCAATGACTTTTATGAATAAATCACAGTTGGCTGATACTGCATAGTACACTAAGTCATAAACCATAAACCATAGGTTATTGAATATTGGTGGAGACACTTTGAAATTTCATCAGGCTCCTGTTCTGAGGAATTCGACTGAAAAGAAGTCAGAACTGAGTAGGGTTTAAAATGGTAGCAATGCTGAAACAGCCAGCAATTTGCAATCGTGCCACAGCCATAGCTGGACAAATCACAGAAAGAGAAAATGGCAAAGCCTCAAGTAGATCATTCCCCCCCCCCCCAAAAAAATGGTGAGAACGTCAAAGATTTAAGAGAAGAAAAGCGATCAGGATTATTGAGAACAAAAGGTCGCCATTTGTGATCCATTTTGCACACCAGTAGGATCCCTTACTTCACAGCGAACCACAAATTGTTGCTGAGCAAACAATACATACCCCAATCTGTAGAAGGGCCAGGTGAACAACTGTTCTTGATTCTCATGCAGCTTTGGCCTCTTAGGAGTTCCCTGTAAACCAGGGGTCTTCAAACTTGGCAAGATATTTTAGAAATGTTTTGCCATTGCCTCCTTCCTAGAGATGGGTGAGAGTGACTGGCTCAAGGTCACCCAGCTAGATTCAGGCGTAAAGCAGGACTAGAACTCTCAGTCTCTCCATTTCTAGCCTGATGTTTTAACTACTGCACCAAACTGACTGACATATATGATTATGTTCATCTAAAACTATGCTGAAGCACCCTGTGCAAAAAGATAGTCAATACACTTTGAAGCTCTTGCGCTCATGTTTTTCTGCTTCAGGACCATCTATAATAGGCTGCCTCAGATTATTCTTTGAGGAAAGGGATAATTTTCATATCTCAAATGGAGTTCTATGGCTGTGCTGCTCACCAAAAAATTGGATTCAATCCACTACATTTCAGAACTGATTCAATCATCACAAACTGCTAAAAATGAAGCTGCAGACCTTCTTCAGACAGGGGTCTTCAAATTTGGCCCTTTGATGACTTGTGGACTTCAACTCCCAGAATTCCTCAGCCAGGCACTGGCTGAGGAATTCTGGGAGTTGAAGTCCACAAGTCATCAAAGGGCCAAGTTTGAAGATCCCTAACTGAAAAGATGCCTGAAATCAATAAGCTTCAAACTTGATGGTACTATGACCATGGCCTAATCTTGCATTATAGCTCAAGAATTTGAAAGTGATATGTGCCCTAAGTAATGAGGAAGTTTCATGATGATGGTCTGAAGATCAAAAGCCAGCATTTGCAGAGGACCAGTTTAAAGTCCAAGTGTTCTTTTTAATACAAGACATAGTGATCTCTCATATAAAACACAAATTTGCAGAACTAACAAGTAGTTTTACATTAATTGACATTAACGTAGCTATTAATCTTCATGTCAGCAACCAATGAAGAAGAATTGTATACAGCTAGAAAAGTTTTGTAAAGAAATGTGATAATGATTTGTTAGAAACATTTCCTGAGCCATGGCTCATATCCAGATTATTACTGAAGCCTAATTAAAAATTACCCAATAATAAAAAGTTGTAGAATTTCTTATGAAAGAAAATCATCCTCAGGCATCAAATTTTACTTAGAGTGACACCTCCAGAGAGGCCATGTTCTAAACTCAAACTTACCAAAAATATGGAATCCTTGGTGCTCTCTGACCTTGATTATTTGTTTACAGATATTTCATTACCAAACTAGGTAATATCATCAATGATGTTACCTAACACTGATGATGTTATCTAGTCTAGTAATATCTGCAAGCAAATAACCAAGCTCAGAGAATATCAAGGACTCCACAGCTCAACTCTGAACTACATATACTGTCTTTTACTGGAATTATAAAAAATATTTTAAAAACTATGAATCAATCTCTCCCAAGCATGTCTAAGTGGCCTCTGGTAACTTCATTCCAAAATGTGTGCCAAAACCCCTGCATATCTCAACAATAGTAAGTATATTTGTGGAGGAAAAGTTGCAAAACAAAAACGTTTATGCAACCATTTCCAGCTCTGCTCCCGTTGCTGTCACCTGCATAGGGCCATAAATGATGTTGTTGGATCTCAGCCACTCACCTAACTGGTTCATGCAGGATGTGCAGGACCTGAATTCAGGCAAAACATGCAGGTACTATAGCTGGTAACACAGAAGGAAAAGAGGGAGAAAGGAGGATCAGTCAACAAATTTGTGCCATGCCTTGCCCGCCTGTCTGAAAGGGGAACAACTGTTGCTGTTGTTGTTGTTGTTGTTGTTTTGAAGATTACCTTTGGCTTGTTGATCAGTGATTTATTGTTGTTGAATTCTGTGCATACACTTGCTCAGTCTGTGTTTTTTTTAAAAAAAAAACCTCTGTACATATTCATGGTGCCACAAAGGGCTATTGTTTTAGTTAGATTGGCTGCATAGTATGAGAGGCCCATCTTCCTTTCTTTGCCAGGTGCCCATTCTACCTAGCTATTGCCCTGAAGGCAGTACGTATAGATTTGTCCCCAGATGCCCCCTGCCCCAACTAAAACAATAGAGGTCTACTCTCCTTCCCTGTTGGAAGCCAGAAAAGAAATTATTTTCAAAATAAGGAGGGCGAAAGGGGACAGATAGGTGAAGAACTCAAGGAGACAAATTACTAATTCAGAGCAGAAATGCTGGCAAACCAGTTTTGTGGTTAAGTCCAACTTATTACATTCAGAGATGAATGTGCAGGATTGATATTAATAAAAACATCCCGGAGACAGAAAACTAACATAACGAGAAGAAAACGAGAAGAAAAAACCCAAGAAAATTGGAATAACTATATGCATATTATGAAGGAATAGGGATTTATTTTGAGCAGTTGAAAAATAGTAGCAATGCATTCTAATTACATCACAGTGGCTGTCAACACCCAGGCCTAAATACAGCATACAGAATCCAAGTGCCAAATATGTGATTCTGCACAGAGAGAAAATACAGCTTTGGGACGTCTATCCAGCCACAAATTCCAGAAGCAGCAGGCACATTCTCAGGGCGATCCAAATAACAGCTCTCAAGGGCATCTCCTGTGGGGACTGCTGTGTTCAATACATCAAAAAAAAAACCTTTTATGTTGGAAATTATGATATTTCAGAAGCTTGCAACAGGAAATGCCCTGGAAAACACCAGTTCTTAAATGCACCAAAACTCTCCTTCTTATGCTCAAATAATTTAAATGAACCATTATTAAACCCAAGGAGCTTCAGATAGAGATTGCCACATGCCGATGCTAAATTACAGTTCATCCCATGCTCCGTTCTATCCCATCTGCCCTGACTTGGGACAAAAGGGAAGGTGTGCGTTTTAATATCTACTCAAGATTGACATAGCAGACTAATATCAAGGTGTCTGTTTCTTCATTTCTACATTCCACTGTATGTCCGGAGAAAGTTTGGTCTAGTGGTTATGGCACCAGCCTAGAAAGAGAGAGACCATGAATTCAAGTCCCACCTTAGACATGAAAGCCAGCTGGGTAATTTTGAACCAGTCACACTCTCTTAGCCTAACCCACCTCACAGGGTTCTTGTGGAGAAAATAGGAGGAGAAAGGTGCGTCGAATACGGTCACCACTTTTAGATAAGATAATCTTTACTGTCATTTTTTACTGTCGGCACAACAGCACACATCAAAAATGGAATTTAGTTGCCTGCTCTCAAAGTGAAACACAAACGTGACCCACACCTAAAACATACTATAAACAACATATGTATAGACCCACATTCCTACATATACATAACAATAAAGTATTAAATACTGTCCATCTTGAATATATAATGGAAGGAGGAAGCCTGAGAGTTCACAAGGTTAATGCTGTATGGAATGAAACTATGGCTAAATCTGGATGTTCTGCTACGGATACCACGAAGCCTCCTCCCAGAAGGTAACAAGGAAAACAGGTTGTGAAGAGGATGAGTAGCATCGCAGATAATCTTATGGACCTTGTTCAAACAACGCTTCTGTGCTGTGTCCTGGATGGGAGGGAGGGAACTGCCAATGATCTTTTCGGCCATCCTCACCACTCTCTGCACTGCCTTCCTGTCTGAAGCAGTCATGCTTCCAAACCAGACTGTGATGCTGCATGACAGAATGCTCTCAATGAGTTATTTGTAAAAATAAGAAAGGCAAAATAATAAAGACAGGATGCGTATATATAAATTATATTTAAGCAATTTTTTAAAAAATCTGCAGCAAGGAAGAACGGATCATTCAGATTCATAGGAGCGAAGGAGGAACATTACCTTGTTGCGATTTAAAGATTAAATAAAATAACAGGGGAAAGAATAGCCTATCTTTGTGGTCAAGCAGCCACAAGATGAGAAAGACAGTGCGTGCTTTACACAGCCTGGGCAAACCAAAAGAATGCTCCCTGGGGGGATCTAAGGGTGGGACAGAGGTTATGCTGGCAGAAGAGATGAGGGAAAACAGGGTAGCCAGATCTTGATGGACTCAAGTTTTGAAATGCGCATATAGGACCATGACCATGATTGGAGGGAGGAGGCCTACCAGGGGCTGTAGCCATAGCAGCTGGATGTATTGCTAGATTAGAATGAAGCACAGTAAACCAATTTCCCTAAGACAATTGTTGCAACTTAGGGCAGAAAACAGTGAGACAGGGATTGAGTGGCACATACTGGCAATGGGCAAGCGTAAATTGTGAGCTGGCTTTAGATTCTGGATTTAAGGAAGTGGGTGCCTACAGAGAGACTAAGGTGCATTATTCAAGTTATGCCAAACACAAAGCTGGGCAAGTGCCTCAGTGGAGCGAGAGAAAATTAAGATTATGAAAGACCTGCGCAACCTTGACAGGACTGGGTGGAGTTTAACAAGGAGAAAGGCCAAGTTCCGTATTGGGTAGGAAAAATGTATAGTATAGGATGGGAAGAACCGACTTGGCAGTAGTACATTTGAAATAGACTTGAGTGTCCTTGCAGCCAGCAACACAGCTAATCCTCGATTTATGGCCATTTAACACCATTTGAAGTTACAACAGTGGTAAAAAGTGACTTACCACGATCCCTGTGTCCCCATAGTCACATGATCAAAGTTCAGACACTTGGCAACTGGTATCTATTTACTGTACGATGGTTGCAGCTTCCTGAGATCACAGGATTGCCATTTATGATCTTCCCAGGGGGATTATGACAAGTCAGGTCAATGCAGGATTCATTTAATGGCCGTGGTAACAAAGATCCCAGATTTGGGCATGACTAACTTAATTACTGCATTGCTTAGTGACAGAATTTCTGGTCTCAGTTGTGGCCATAAATTGAGAGCTACCTGTATAACACGGAGGGTAAAAAACAGTTTGGGGGAATGTGAATGTGTTAAGGGAGTATGAAACCCAGATAACTGAAAGTAATTGTTCTATCTATTTTGTCCTAATCAGCCCTATCTGGAGTACTGTGTCCAGTTCTGTGTACCACACTTCAGGAGAACAAAAAACAGGGACATGTTGGAACAAGTAGTGAAAGGCCTGGAAACTAAAGCCTATGAAGAACAGTTAAAGCTCCTGGATATGTTTAGTTTACAGAAAAGAACACTATGGCAGTAATCTTTAAAAATCTGAGGGGTTGTCACTTAGAATAGGGAGTGGATTTATTCTATGTTGCCTCAGAAGAAAGAACCACAAATAAAGGGTTAAAATTACAAGGAAATAGGGGCAGACTGGACATTAAAAAGAACTTCCTGACTGAATGAGCTGTTAGTCAGTGGAATAGGCTGCCTGGTGATGTGGCAAATGCTCTTTCACAGGAAGTCTGAGGGTCATCTAACAGAGGTGCTGTAGTAGATTTTGCACTGGGCAGGGGATTGCATTAGATGACCTCTATGATCACTTCCAACTCTATGGTTCCTCCTTCAGTTTAAGGCCCTGCGTCCAAAATGAGAAGATGATAGTATCTACCTTCATGCCTTATTCCACAGGGTGGGAAATCCATTCTCTCCAGATCTGCTATGCAACAACTCAATTCCAGTTCCAAGTTTTGTTGCCCAGCAAATTTGGAAGGCACTTAGATGAGGAAAGGATGTTTTCAAGGCTGGCTGTATACTAAAAATTGGGGGGGGGGGGAGAATTAATTTGATACATCTGATTGAGGAAAGTAGTTGTCATAGTCTTAATACTGCTTGTATGATACAACAGAACTTCTCCATAAGGACAGTGCTGCAGCTCTTTTAGGCAATGTTATTATCATTAGTAAAAAAATAAATAAATTAAAAAAGCTTTGTCCATGTTACTTGCCTATTTTGAATTCTAAATAAAAAACATTGTCTTTCAGCAAGACCTTCTATGTGGATAATAAGTTGCTTTTCTCTGATGAAAAAGTCTACATGAACAAGCGAGTGACAATAATGAGATAATATAAATCTGTGATCCCAGCTTGATTCTTCACAACTAGAAAAAAAGAACAGTGGTACATTATGATCCATCCAGCTTCTCCAGGGTCAGGCTGAACTTGAGGAAAGGTTTACCAGATTCTAGCTCCAGAATTAGTTTTCAGGGTAATTATTCATGGCTGAAAACTTCTAAACTGCTAAGCTTGTAAGCCGCCCTGAGTCTTTGGAGAAGGGCGGGATATAAATGGAATTAAAATAAAAATAAATAAAAAAATAAAATAAATATAATCAAGACCTTTGTGTGAACCTGGATTTTCACCTTAGCTACTCCCTTCTATCTTTCACAAGACCTGAATTAGAGGGGAAGGGATTAAAATTCCAGCTTCAGCATCTCTCGTTTTTCAAGATGAGCTGTTTTCTACTTCTAGAAGTCTGTTCTAGAAGTGAGTAAGAATGAAGGGGTCTTTGGAAGTCAAGGGGCCAGGCAGGTATTCACCTAACACTGACTTAATACTAAACCTCATTGCCTTTTGTGTCTTACCTATGAATGCATGTACATAGAATTGCATTGTTAGACTTTAAAATGGCAGCAAGAAAAAAGGGGGGTTTGGGAATTATTTTTCTCTTTGCTGTGGTCCAGCAAGGAGCAGCTCTTAACAGTGCATTCATAATAGGAACCATTGGGTTTTATCCAATACAGTAAGGGTTCCCAACCAGGGGTGCGAGATGATATTCCAGGAGGTGCAAAAACTTAGGTTTTCAAATTTATAGTGTATATGCATAATTCGTTGCCATTATTTTGAACTTTTGTAAGGGGGTGTGAGAATATATCAGAAGCATTCTAGGGGTGTGGGGTATAGAAAAGGTTGGGAGCAGCTGCAATACAGTAATGCAGGAATTGAAAATGACATTAACAGGAGAGTAAAGGTTTCTTCTAAGTCAAACTCAGCTCCCAGCGAATTCATGGGTATGTTCAGGTAATTTTATTGGCAGTTATGTAGAAGTGAGTTGCCACTACTTACTCTCAGATTTTTTCTTCTTTCATTTCTCAGTCTAGCCTACAATTCTGATACTTATTGGTGGTGGTGTCTTCAAATGCTATCCAGTTCCCATTCTGCTTATTTTTTGGAGATCAGTCAAGCATGACTAAAAGCTGCTCCTGAGTCAGGCAATATACTGGCATTTTAATCAATTGATTCACTTTTATGATATGATTGCATATCTCACAACATGATTGCATTACTTTCTGAATTATAACAGTTCAGAAGATCCTACACCAAATTACCTAGGAGCAAAGCCTATTGAATGGAATGTTTATTCCAGAATAAAAATGTTATGCTTGTGTTATAAATATTGTTGAAACAGTAGCTAATCTCACAAACTGTATGAGTTGCTTGGTTTTGCCCTTGTTTGTTGTAGGGAGGGCATTATGACAACCACCTATTGTGATTTATGATGTTGCAAAATCCAGAAATAATGTCTTTCCAGACAGATCATGACAACTTAAGTAAGCCTTAATCCTTGGATAAACAGGATGTAAAATGATGGCCAGCACGTGCTTATTCGTGTTAATCCTACACAGGGTCTGAGGATGTTTTACAAACATTGAACTAAACCAGGCATGTCCAACCCACAGCCCTAAACAGCTAGAAATGTGGCCCCACAAGATCATAATTAACGTCATTATGTGATTTTTATATTTATCTATATACTATATATTTCCCAAGACAATTCCTCTTCACTCAATGTGGCCCAGGCAAGCCAGAAGGTTGGACACACCTGAAATAAGCTGAAAACCTGGGAGGGTGCTTCTTCAAATATGGACGAGACAATTGTTTTGTTGATTGTTTTGTTTTTTGTTTATTTTGTGAATTGCCTAGGGTTATTGTTTATAAAATAGGCAGCCATATGTTAGACAAAGACTTTGCTTTTCTTGTCATAATGGCACCTATCACACCAACTCAAAACTAATTTAATCACATTCTGGGTTAATGTTGGATGTCAAGTCGCTCAACTATTGATTCTGAAACTGCAGTGCAGCACAAGATAGAAAACTCTTTAAACCAGGGTCTTCCAAATACTATTAAACTCCAGTTCCTAGCATCCCTCATGCTGGCTGGGGCCGCTGGAAGGGGGCCACAAGTCTGTCTTCAGATATTTTCTGAATAAATATGCATAAAGTCATAAGTGCTTATTTAGCAATATTCAGAGGGACGTAAAAGATGATTGGTTTTTTTTATTTTGCCAAAAGAACACTTAGCATTTGTGGCATTTGTAATATACCCATTGCACTTTAAATCATGCAAAAATGTGGTATATAATATCCCCTCCTTATTCCCTTTCTCTTGCTTTATCAGCTGCATTTCAGGAAAAGTAAATAATATTTAAAATCATGTTTGCATTCTCCACTCCTGGAACTATAGGGCTGTTGTTTCTTACAGTTTAACAGCTTTGTGAGACAACAATAGTAGCTTATTCTCTTTCAATTTTCTGAAATGTCACCAGTCCTCTAAGGGTTCTCAGATAGTACCAAGAGTTGTTTTTCAATTGACTTTATTGGTCCTTTTTATTTATTTATATATATCAAGCCTTGATTATTTTATTATTTTTACAAATAATTCAAGGCAGTGAATATATCCAGTATACCTTCCTCCTCTTATTTTCCTCACAACAACAACCCTGTGAGGTGGGTTGGGCTGAGAGAGAGAAAATGACTGGCCTAAAATCACCCAGCTGACTTTCATGGCTAGGGTGGGATTTGAACTTGTGGTCTCCTGCTTTCTAGTGTGGTACCTTAACCCACAGACCAAACTGGTTCTTTGAGATGTCATTTATCTGGCTCTGGAATTACCTGTGTGGTCTCTTACCCTCTCCTTATTTATCCTAAGCTGCAGTTCATATCTGTTCTAGTGGCACAGTTATGACATTTCCTTCTGAGGTAAAACAAATGCAAAATACAAATTAGGAACTTATGCATTCTCACCAATATCCATCACTACTTCACTACTTTCTCCACACAGTGACTCCCATGCTCTCTTTTCTTTGCATTCTACACCCGCCCTCCAAAAAAATCTTATCATTGCTATTTTTTGATTTTTTTGCAAGCCTCAACTCATTCTCAATTTTAGCCTTTCTGATATAGTTCCTACTGTTTCTGAACACTATCTTGTGTTCTTTGGTTAGGCCACCTTCTTCTTCCATCCTTTTTTTTTTTGCCGGTGTTTGTTTTTCTTGCTCATGATCAGCATTTTACATTATGAACTCCGTAAGGAGAAAATCTTATGTGGCTGCTAAGTTGCCAGCAACATGATGGTACATAATTAATTTTAGAGAGCTGGCATCCTTAGATTTCTTTTATTTTTCCTTGTAGGAATTGTTTGCAGCTCCATCCCATCCAATTTTGTAAGATTTCCAACCCTTCCTGGACATTTATTTCTTAAGGAATTGAAGCTATCATAACCCACCTACCTTTCCTTGGAGTTCACCAACATTTGCTCCTTTCGTATCTAGTATGCTACTCTAATTCTTCTTTCTTCTCCTTGATTGCTATAGATTCAAAAATAACACAATCATTTCCCTCCACCTTCTAGGCAACAGTCACTTCTTCGATCAGTTCTCGCTGTCATTGAATATTAGGTCTGGAGTAGCACAGCCTCTTGTTGTTTTTGCACCTTCCGATAAATGAAGATCTAGTTTGTTTTTTTGGGGAAAATATATTGTAAAAGAAAAACCATAACCTCAGCACCTTTTACTACAGTATGGTCCTGCCCAGCAAGCTGTACCTGATGATGAGGATGAATAAATATATGAATTAAGAAGAAAGAGGCATCCTCCCCTCATGAGCCAGAACCAAAACTCACCCCACCACAGTTTCCTGTAATTTATGGTAGGAAACAAGCTTCTGCCCAAAGGCCAACTAGTAGTTGCACCAGTGCCAATTCAAAATATGCAAAAACGTATTCTGTGGCCTGTCTTAAGGAGTGGTGCTCAGCACATAACCAATGACACTTGATTTTTTTAGAAATGTACATTTGCACAAAGGGCCCAGGACTTGCCCAGAGTACGCTTCTGTGGAGAAGGACCGGTTACTTTTTTTTTAAATGTGATTTAGATCCCCCCCCAAAAAAGAAATATCATACTTTTTGTTTACTTATTTTCCTATGCTAGGGATTCCGGGGTGGGGGGGCAAGTACGGTAGTCCTCTAAAACAGGAAAATTGATTGAAATCTGAATTCCTCAAAGTTTAGACACCAAGGATGACATAAGAGTTTTTTTTCCAAGTCGTACACAATTATGTGTATTATCAGGTAGGAAAAATAGCTTTTATCCGTGGGCTGTTAGGCTTTTAAATGGGACATAATCTTATGCAGAATTGACTTGGGAGGCCGGTGTGTGGTGTAGTTGGTTCACATAGTGTGGTGGGATGGAGGGTTTGTTGTCACTGTGTGTTGGGGGGAGAGAGCGGGGGGGGGGAGAAGGCTCAGCTAATCTCAATGTACACATGTTGTACTTTGACAATAAAGGTTTATTTAATTATCCTTCTAATCTAGGAGGTGCAGCAGAAGGAAGGTGAGAGACCCGACTGCAAAAAGCAGCATTCCTGAGCATAGAGAGGTGTTTTCCCCCCCACCCCCGCCATTTCTCTTGCGAAAATTCAAATATGAAGTTCGGCAGTATTGTACTGTATTGAAATCAAAGCAGCCAGGAGCATCCCCAGCTCTCCTTCCCCCTCCGCCCCCCCCTCGCCTCTCTCTCCCCAACCGCCTTCCCCGTTTAGCCACGCTGGTGTTTCATTTCCTTTGCCCGGTACGGAAAGGCACTGCCGAAACGGAGTCAGAGGAGGGAGGGAGGGAGGGAGGGGAAGGGAGGAGTGGGTGGGGGGGCGTCCCAAAACAGAACGAAAAAGGAGGCGGGGGCGACGGGGCCCTGGGCCCGCCCCCACCGCTTGGCGCGCGCATAAAAGCTCTCCGCCGCTTCGCCGCCGCTGCACACCTCAGAAGCACTGGCGGGGGCGGGACGCGCGGCGCTCCCGGCACGAGCAGACATGGGCAGGGCGCTGGCTTGGCGGCTCGTCTTCGGGCTTTTTCTCCTGGCGCTGCTTTCACCCTCTCAGGTGAGCGGCCGACTGTGAGGCCCCTGCCCGCCGCGGGGTGGCTTCTCTCCGGGCCTCGGCAACGGGACCCCGGGAATAGGTGTAAGGGGCGGGGGGGGGGGGAAGCAGAAGACGTTTATTCTTACTACCGTTGCCCCCACCGGCTTAAGGGTTCCTACCCGGGTTTTGCTTTCCAGCCGCGCGCGCGAAGCATTATTAATAAGTTGCATTAATAAGTTGCATTTGGGGCTGGGCGGAGGGGAAATTCCCGACGGAGTTTTAAGTTTGCACATCGCGCTGAACCTTTGATATGTGGCTTAATTGGTCCGGGCGTAGTTTGTGGAGTAAACCTAGCCAAGCTGTGGTTTGTTCAAGTAAACTTGAATTTAAGCGAGACGTGGCTTAATTGACGTGTGGATGAAACCTGAAACTCCAGTCTCTTTCTAACTTAGCTTTGCAGACGGAATTCCAGCCTTCTGTCGCCTCCTTTCCCCCAATTTTCTAAGAAGGGTTGAGCGTCGTCCCCCTTCTCCCCCTTCCGATCATTTTTTTTTTACAGAAGTAAATTCCTTTACTTTTTTTTTTTACAAGGAGGAAACTTGGCACTCCTTTAGTAAGATTTCCTTTTGCAATTCAAGTGTATGTCTACTCAGAAACAAAAGACCCATTGAATTTTGAATCAGGTAAGTGGTTAGGAATTAGTGCCTGAATATTTTAATCCCAACCACTGACAGGATGAAAACGGACTTGTAGAGTTTGGGGTAAAATAAAATTGTCTATTGGTTAGATTGCAATTGAATTGGAATAAAGTATCTGAAAAGCTACCTCCTGTAGCAGTTTTTAACCCTGTTTTGCACAAGCTGCCTAGAGTGGCTTTTAAAAAAAAAAAAAGTAACTGCAAATCAACATGACAGGAAAGAGCTGTGCTCTGTGAAAACTTGAAAGTAGGAAAATGCAGTTACCTGACAAATCTTCCGTCTCCCTTTTCCTAAAAGGCTAGTAGCTGCTAGCCTAGAGTAGGACTGCAGTTTTGCTGAACTCAATACATAGTGGCTGGAGTAGCTGAGAGTTGGAATGTAGCAAAACCTGCAGGCTATGTTTGGTTCCCCCCCCCCCATATTAGATTTTCTTGCTGTGTTGAAAAGCATTAGTTGAGAGACCTCACTATTCTGTCAGACTTCTGTGTGGGTTTTACATTCTATACTCGGTGTATAATTTTGTGTACTGTACTTGAGCTGTGTGGAGTTCCAAATTGGAAGGGAAATTGTAATTTGAATGTATGTGGGTATGTAAGGAATCTATGGAAGAGTAGCTGTGTCTTCTGTGACTGTCCTCTCTAATCAACATCTTTGGTTTGTGGTGCTCCAGACAGATGAAGTATATGTATATTCCAAATCCTATTTTTCTTTTGAATTCAGACATCTGCATAGCCCCCTTTTCCCCCCTTACCAGTAGATGTAAATGAAGATTCAGTCATCCAGGTTAAAAGTATTCAAAAAGATTAAATTGTGGCAACTGGACCAAAGTTTTATTAAAACCCGAGATACTTCTGGACCACGGAGAGGTTTCATTACTCATCCAAGTAAATTCTTCACTCAAAATGAAAATTTTGGGTAGTCGGAGTCATTGGAATGTACTAACTATTGCCATACAAACTGCAGGGGTTTCTCTCCAAAATGAAATGCAAAATGTAAATGAAGACTCAAATCATCCAGGCAAAAGTTTTTTAAAAAGACTCTTGACTTTCTGCCTATCCAAAATTTTCATTTTAACTGAAGTCACTTGGATGAGTAACAAAAGGTCTTGGTTTTAATCAACTTTGGTCCAGTTACCATGATTTAACCTTTGTAGATACTTACCGTTGGATACTGCTATAGAAGCAGAGATTTTCTCTTGTGAATTTTAGTATAGCAGTGTAGTATAGTCCAATAATTTAAGAATCTTCTATTTTTATTAAATAAGTTTTCAAGTATTAACTTTCTAGAAATATATTTTTTATCATGCCTTTAATTTTTATGTCAATCTTTGGAGAAATTTTGGAAGCCCTATCTGACTTGGCATTAAAAAGAATGACAAGTTAGCACTTCCACAGACTCCTTTTATTTTCCATTGCAATTTCTGGAGGACATGTAACACTTCTAGCTCAAAGTTAGGACAATAGAAGCTTAGCAGGTTAATATTTTATGCGGCCAGTTTCAAAAAGGTGATGACTTGCACTTTACTCTTGCCACCTTATATCGGGCTTAGCAGTCAAAGTTGAAGGCATGAGAAAGTGCCTTTTGAAGGAATAGCAAAGAAACTGGAATGAATATTTAGCAGAAATGAATACTTAAAAGGAGCTTTGGGGAAACATCTTTGAGAAGGGATTGGAGTGGCTTGAAAATGTGATTATAAATCTGTAGGGTTTACATTTTTAGTTCTTGTTAGATAATCTGCAGTTTTTTGTGGCAGTGAATTTGTTATTGTAAGGGTCTAATAGAAAAAGCAACATCAAGCTTAATTACAGAGGATTTCCTAATATTAACTTGGTAGTATGTAACAAAATGATTTCTTTGAATATAATGCTTTCTACGTGCTGTATGTCTTCCCAGCTTCCTGACTTCAACTTCACAGCTAACATATGTTAACTGTATATGGCGTTGTTGCTCTATACGTGTGAAATGCAACGTAAGAACTTAAACTAAACAACTAGAATATATAGTAATAGAGAGTTAGGTGGCAATACTGCAAGTGCATTTCACAAGTTGGAATTCCCTTTATTAAGGGGAAAAAATCCTTGTGTGTAGGATTTCTGAAATTAAAAACTTAATGTGGATAATATATGAGCAGATGTGAATGCTGCCTCTTAAACTTGACTGGGCTCTCAGTGCTTACTGAGTATAAATTTTGCTGAAAATAAACATCTCCACTTGAAATGGATGGGGTGAAACTGACTTGATATATTAACATACTTGATTTGGGGAATATTATGGTGGGTTTGCAATCACTATATGACAATCTTACATGTATTACTGTTAATTGAAGTAGATACTCAAAGTCTACCCTACACTTTCCCAGCTACCAGATATACCAGATATTGTTCATATGTTACATGAAGTCTGATGTCATTAGCATGACATAACTTGGTCTATCCATCTGTAGACTGGGACAATCTTCACTCCTAGTGAATGCCGGGACAGGTCTACACAATTTTCATGGCAACATTTTTGGGAGTGTTTGTCCTTGTCTTCTTCCTATGATTGAGAGAGACTGACCCAAGTCATCCATCTGCTTCATGCCTAAGGCTGGACTGGAACTATAGTGAGTAAGGAAGCCGTCTTTGAAATATGCAAGCTCTGTTGACAAGGTATAAAGTCCAGTATATCCAGATAATATTCAGAAGTGACTCAAGTGCATCTCTGGTACACTGATCTACATGGAAAAGGTACCACAGTCGGGACATGCAAGTTTCTCTTATTTAGCCAATCTCAATAAAAGTAGTTTTAGCCCACCTGTGAAGGTGATTTCCTAGCCTCATCTACCTAGTGGAGATGACTGGAATTCATATTCTTCTGGTTTCAAACCACCGTATCAAACTGGCATGGTGGTTAAAGGTCTTGGTAATACAAAAGACTTGTGTATCAAAAATAGATTAGAGTGGTGTTTTTGTGGCCTGATTCACAAATTTCACAAACCCTTGATCCATGGCTTATTGAATAAACCACAGTTGACTAGGTTCAGGCTACAAATTAAGCCATAAATTGTAATAGTTGGGATCACAAAGCAAGTTGAGCCATAATCCAGCTTGGTTTAAAGGGATATTTTAGCTCAGTCAGCACACTCCTGCTTTTCTAATTCTATGCAACTTTTTAAAAATTCTTGAAATAAACATTAGTGCTAAGTGGCTGGAGACAGACAATGTGTGCGCTCAAATCTAGTAGCAGATCTGAAAATGTGGTATGTGCTTATCCCATTCATGTCATTATTTGAGCAAGTTTTTATGTTGTAGTCAGATTTCTAGAAGTCTTGTTGACTGCATAGTAACCAAAACAAAAGAAATAATACCTGTGCCATGAAATTTGAAGTAATTTTAAGGCCATTTAAAATTTAAATTCTTAAAATATTATTTCATCCCCTGCCTGCCGTGGCATGCAAGAACAAAATTATAAATTGATTTCATGTGCAATTTTATCTCTAGTCTTGTAACTATTTAATTACCCTGTTTCAGACTTTTCACCTTAAAAATCTTCTACTTTTCTAAAGTGTCAATAATCTCCAGCATTATTAATGTGACTGTTTAATCAGAAATGTTTAATAAGCTGGAAATACATACTTACATATCATGTAAGTCAAAACCAAACAAGCATGTTATGATGTAGTGTAATGTCTGATTCTAGTGGCAGATTTCTTTATGCGCTCAACTGGAGTAAGAATGACAAACTATCAGTTATTCTGTCTAAAATTACCTCTTAATAGCATTTTGATTTTCTGATTGCTAACTTTTGATATGGTCTCGGTTAAATCTGACAAAGTCAAAAGAGAAAGAATATGTTTCAGGGAAATTATGGTTTGATAGATGGCGAAGTATGGGGGATGGGGTGATTGGTATTGGTGATGTCAGTATAATTTCCAAGTTGTCAGTGTCATTATTGGTATGGGATATACAAAAAGTTGGGCTGTGAGTTCTCGTTCTCGCTGTCATGGAGTTCTTTCCTTATTGACTATCTGCCTCATCACTGACATATCACAAGAAAAAGATTTTACATTGTTTGCTTTGCATTTTACATAGAGTTAACATATATTTTTATTGCAATCCCATACTCGTTTATCTTGGAATAAGCTCCAGTGAACTTGATGGGGCTTTTTCAGAATATGGAATTATGCTCTTTAAAGTGTACTTTTTAGGAAGGGCAGTGATGCTTATTCTATCTGTGTTTCATGGTAAAATGAAAAAAAAACACACTATCTTCACAATCGCTCTATATAGATTAATGTAATAACATAGAGTTCCAGGGGTAGGCAACCTTGGCTCAGTCAGCTATGCTGGCTCAGGAATTCTGGGAGTTGAAGTCCATGAGTCATAAAAGAGCCAAGGATGCCTACCCCTGCACTAGACCAATACGCTATAAGCCCTGGAAGGCAGAATGCAAAATGTGGTGATTGATTTTACAGTCTTTTCTTCTTCTTCTTTTGCATATTTAGGGAGGAGAAAATAAAACAACTACTGACGCTCCGCGTAATAATTCAGCTGTGACTCCTATGTCACTTAACATAAACGCCACCACCAAGGGACATGGAAATTGTCTTCAGTCAACCACGGGCCTCTTCATTCTCTCAGTCTCTCTCCTGTACTTTTGTTAAAGCATCTGGTCTGGGAAAACAACATCCTTCCCTACCATGTTCCCTGATTTCATCTAAGATGGTGAGATCTTCATATTCTGAGAATTAGGAAAAACAGCACAAAATACTTGTATCCAGCCAGTACAGTTAAGCAACAGTTCAGTCATTGGTACCAATTTGATCAAAACTCTTGGTAAGAATACCTGATGAATGGAATCGATCTTCCTTCAAAAGTAATCTGATTCACAAGGCAGCCTGTGGATTCCAATATTCAACACCTTGAACTCATATTACAAGAGAAATACAACTTGACAAGCCATGGATCATGCCTTCTAAGAGGAAAGAGTTGATAAAGCTATGCAAAGTAAGGAGCTTAATTTGAAAATGACGCTCATCCTCTTAAGTTTATAAAACCAGTAAAAAAAAATAGCGCTGAAACTAGTTCCCCCCCCCCATCTAGCAGAAGTAATTCTGCTTCCTGTCTAGCAGAAGTAATTCTAATCAGAATTTTATTTTGGAATTTCCCAGTCAATCCACTAATTAAAACAATTGTTATAGTTCAAAATGGAAGTTTGCATAATTTAAAACCAATTGGAAACATTTACTGTATTTTTTTTCAATTTTATTAAAGCTGTAAGTGAACCAAATGCACCAGCAGAATAAGATATATAAAATCTATTGCAAGATTATTTGCTAATAGCCAATATAAAATAAGTAATAAGGAAATAATGAATCAACTTACATAATTAAACTTGAATAGTTTTTCTCACAGCAGCCTCCTCCTAAAAGTTTCTGGGGGTAATTTCTAAATGTCAGTGTTGGTGCAATTAGTGTTTAATTTATTCTTTCAATGAAACATCTTTGGGAAAATAATTTTCCTTTATGTTGAGTGAAAACACACAATGTTTAAATCCTGAAATATTAATCCTTAAAGTGTGTATCTTTTAAAGGTTGAAACTGATATATTTGCACAAATTATTTCTATTCAAAGTGTTCTGTACAGTAAGTAATTTGAACTAAAGCTGGTACTAAAATGTTATCCAAGTATTTGGCTCTTCAGAAATAAATAATGGAAAGTCTTGTGGGTAGAACCACATCCATAGACAGTCTTGTTCACTTACTATGTGTGATCATGGCTTCAAATGCACCCTTGTTTCTTTGATTTAGTCAGTTACCCAGAATCTGTATACATCCATTGCATTGTCAAATAGTTATATAATATACCTTGGGGTGGAGGGGGGGATTTATGCATTCCTTTTGTATTGAGTATACTGTTTGACTTAATGATTATGTAACTATGCTATAATTTTAAATAAAACAATGGATCTACTTCTTGTACATTCTAGTTTTTTTGATAATCAGATCTCCGGTATTCTGCTAACGGTTAGGGCAGAACCTTCTCTAATTGAGTAACTGGATTTAAAAAAACCACGTTAAGTTCTATTCCTAATAATCTTGTCAGTGACCGTGCACATCACGGGATTTGTTTGCTTGGTTTAGGATATTTTACTGGCTATGGATTGAATCTCGGGGTATCTCTGAAGCTGGGATGGGTACAAAAGGGTGTCTGCATGTCCTAGGAAAAGATGCCTCTGCTTTAAGGGTTCCTTTCTTTCATGAAACCTAATTTGATTTAGGGAAGCAGCATTAATTGGTACCTGTTAATCAAATCTCCTAATTACATGTCCAGCTTCTGCTCAAGTCAGTGCAGGATAACTGAATTGTTTAACTGTACTTGAAAGGGACTGGAATAAACTGCGGAGGCATACAGTGGAAAACTTTTATCTGCTTTCTGTGGTTGCTCTGGCTTCTAACCATATTAAAACTGAATGAGTTCTGTATATCCTGCTCATTGACTTGGAAAAAGATAGCTTGGTAACCTGGAAAGGTTTTTTTTTTAGTGAAATTTAATCACAGGACAATGAAACCTTTGAGAAAACCGCAAACATGCCAGTGAGAACAAAGTGTATTTATCAAGTCATAGGGGAAATGGCAGACCTTTCCTGTTAATAACTTCCCAATTAATTCTTCCCCAAGTGGGAGAAACATGATGGCTGGATGCTAGACAAGATGATAATGCTAAGTAATCTGGGCTGTTTATGGGGAGGTGGGGGGGCGTTCCCTGTTATGCCCATTTTAGGGCTTAAAAAACAAGCTTCCGTGTGGCACAAAACTGGTGATGACCTATAAAGCCCTAAATGGCATGGGTCCGGATTATTTACGGGAGCACCTGCTGCCGGCGTCTACTTCCCATCGCCCTGTGCGCTCCCACAAAGAGGGTCTCCTCAGGGTGCCGTCGGTCAGGGAGTGCCGGCTGGCGGCCCCCAGGGGGAGAGCATTCTCTGTGGGTGCGCCTGCCCTCTGGAATCAGCTCCCTGTGGAGCTCCGGATGGCTCCCGACCTTCGCTCTTTTCGCCGTGACCTGAAAACCTGGTTACTTGAGCTTGCCGGCCTGGACTGAGGGATTGGGGTCTTAAATTTTATAATTTAATTTATTTGTTTGGGGCTAAATTTAATTTAATCTATTTTAACTTTTGTATGCTGTATTTTAATTGCCCTGTACACCGCCCTGAGTCCTTCGGGAGAAGGGCGGTATATAAATCTAATAAAATAAATAAATAAATAAAACTAGGCCATTAGTTGTGGTCTGGGCTGGCAACAAGGCAGACTGATGCATGTGGTTCTACCCCTGATTTAAACCCAGCTAAACTATACATTCAGTGTTGGATCAGTCAAAATTATCTAACAAGATTAATCTGGATAATAGATTCTGGAAAGCCTTGAAGCAGTTGAGCTTGTTTAACGCTATGGCCCTGCTTTAATTTTTCAATATATTTTACTGAACTTTAAGGTCACTGGGAACACAGTTAGAAACCTTAAACAAAGTATTCACTTTGGCATATATCTGTATTTCTTAAACTTTTTTTCTCTTAGAACCTCTTACCACTTTTTAAAAGAAAATATGAAGGACTCCAAAAGAGCTTTTGTTTGTATAAATTATATTTACTGCATTAAAAATTAATATATTTGCTGCTGCTAACACTTCTCATAATTGTTTGATGAGATTTTAAGGAATTATTTTTCAACCTAGTCTAGCAAATAATTTTGATTTGGGGAGCCCCTGAGATGATGTTGGGGAACCCTTAGGTCCTAGGATCACATTTTAAGAAATGCTGTCCTAGACCAGAGGTATCAAACTGGCGGCCCGCAGGTCAGATGTGTCACATGCAGGCCACGCCCACCGTGGCTCTGCAAAGGCAAAAAACGTCGTGCTACATCACATGATGCAATTGAGTTTGGCACCTGTGTCCTAGACAAAAGAGTTAAAAGACCAAAAGGACCTTGTTTATTCACTTTGCTCTTTAGATACTGTGAGAAATGATATTGAAGAAACAGTTGCACTCACACCTGTGATTTTCACTATCTAGTATTCTATATGTATCTATATATGCATATATTAAACTTATTTCTGCTAGACTAGTCTATTCTTCCTTAGACATCTGAAGGCTCAAATTTCCCAGTGGAAAACAACATTCAATGATTACATTGTGTCACAAACAAGAATCTGCATTCTAACTCCGTCTCTTTTTTTTTAATAGTAAAAAGCAACTTTGAAATACTACAGATATCATTTGCTTGTGCAGGAAATTTTTATACCAGCTCTGCATTTAAAAGACATTATGTAGTATTGACTGCTAGGGTTTCCCTGAAGTCTACCATTTTATATACAGTGTAATGCCAGACACATTTACCCAATAGGAAACCTTATTTCGTTCAAAGGGACTTATTCTCATGCAAGGGGGAATAGCAGTCACATTCCAAGCCTTACTCTGCTGAAGTCCTGAAAAGTAACTTGATCTCTCCTTCAGTTAGCAGCCTCTGATCAGTCAAATGAAACTCTCAATTTCCTGGTCATTAATACATTTAATTGTATGTTCTTAATGTCCCAGAGCTGCTTAGGAGACATTATTGATTCAATTTTATTCTGCCAATTTTCTAAATGTTTTCTTTCTTCAGATATGAACTTTTGTGTCCTTCAGCGACCTATAATGACACTGCTGTCACATTCAAGATCCACACAAATGAATATCTTATTTTTCTGGTTTTCTCAATGTCTTATTTCTTTCATGGCTGGCAAGTTTCAGCTTTAGACATGAACTGATACAATTTTAAAAACTGGATAATGCTTTATAGTGATAAGGACTTGCAAATAGTGTTGGTTTTAAATTGAGCATGCCCAATATTAGCACATACTTTCATGATCTAGTGCAGGAATAAGCAACTCCTTTGGACCATGGACACATGTGGAGCATTGATTCAATCCTTGTGTCAAATTTGCTAAGCCTAAAGCTCTCTCGCACCCACACACACAGGCACATTCAGAAGTATTTTTTTTATTAAATTGGGTAGAAGAAAGAACTGCAAGTGTCAATTTCCATATATTATAATAGTGTAATAGTGCAATCCAAATTATCAAGCAAATGTCACAATGTTTAATATAATATTGGGGAAACAGGACTGTGCCATTGCTTTGAAAGGAATCCTTCAAATCACCCAGGAACACTTCTTTGCAAATCATTAAAGCAGCCATGTATTTTTCCAAACTGTGTAGTTGCTTTGGCTGTCTCCGGCTGCAGAAGCCTGGGACAAAAATGTTACTGCTCTGATAACTGAAGAAAAAGAGGACTCTCGGGTGTCCTCAAGAATTTGAGTACCTCCAATGTGTAACATATAAATGAACGACTAGGACATTACATTAAATTGTTGACCCCTTCCTTGCTTCTCTGTCGGAGGAGTATTGTGCTAACATCCTCTGACATAAGGCTCTTTTTCATGATTACATTAACATGTAGTTCCTCCATCCTTGAATCCGCAGAAAAACTAGCTGGCATATATTGCAGCGCCCTTGTGGTTAGGCCCTACTTTGCCTAAGTAATAAGGGCAGGGAGGGATGCTATCTTACCATTTAAGGGGAACTATAATTAAACATGAGTGTAGTGTACTTCAGAAGAAGTGCTAAAGCTATGCTTCCTGTAACCCCCAAATACCTGACAGACATTGCACAGACTCTAGAACAGTGTTTCTGAAACATGGCAACTTTAAGATGCACAGACTTCAATTCCCAAAGTTCCCCGTTAACGATGAAACAGGATGTGTTCTCCTTCCATGTAATGTTCCCACTGGTGCCAGCTGCTTATCAGCTGCCAGCCAGCTGCAGGAATTCAGTTCTCTCCTTATCAGGTCAATAAACCCATGATAAACCTCCATGCAAACAAAGACTGTGCAGCAAGAATTGCTATGCTCTGCCTCAGGTTTAGCTGCCAGCACTGGCTCTAGTGGTAAGAATAGAATAGAATAGAATAGAATAGAATACAATAGAATAGAATAGAATAGAATAGAATAGAATAGAATAGAATAGAATAGAATAGAATAGAATAGAATAGAATAGAATAGAATAGAATAGAATAGAATAGGTCCTTGGAGGTCTTCTAGTCCACCCCCTGCTCAAGTAGGAGAACCTATACCATCTCAGACAAGTGACTGTCTAGCCCAGGGGTAGGCAACCTTGGCTCTTTTATGACTCAGGAATTCTGGGAGTTGAAGCCCATAAGTCATAAAAGAACCAAGGTTGCCTACGCCTGGTCTAGCCTCTTCTTAAAAATCTCCAGTGATGGAGTGCCAACGATTTCTGGAGGCAAGCATTTCCACTGGTTAATTGTCCTCACTGTCAGGAAGTTTCTTTTTAATTCCAGGTTGCTTCTCTCTTTGATCAGTTTCCAACCATTTTGCAGTGGTTTTTTGGTATGTTGGACTGTAGTTTCTTTTTGTGTGAAGACTCATGCAAAGAATGAATTAAGCAGTTCTGCATTCTCCCTTTGCCTATTATTTCCTTGCCATTTAATATGTTGGAAGAAACTTTTTTTTATCATCCTTGATTTCTGTTGCAAGTCTTTGTTCATTCTGAGTCTTTGCTTTCCTGACTTCATCTTTGCATGTTCTGGCTGTTTGCTGATAATCGGCCTTAGTTATGTACCCCTCTTTCAATTTTTTATTTATCCTTTTTGTCTTTCAGTTTGTCAGAGAGATCTTTATGCAGCCATGCTGGTTTCTTCTTGAATTTCTTGTTTTTCTTTTTCAGTGGTGTAGTGCTTGTTTGGGCTTTTATGATTGCATTTTTCAGAGTTTCCCATGCTTGTTTTCCCCTTTAGGATTTTCATCCATGGAAACTTTCCTAGATTCTCTCTGAGTTTGTTAAAACCAGCTCTTTTGAAGTTTAAGACACTGGTTGGATTGTTTACTATTGCTAGTGTCTGCATTGTATTAAATTCCAGTTTGACTTGGTTACTTTCACCCAAGGTTCCGACAATTTCAACTCCCTCTATCACTTCTTCTTTATTAGTAAGAATTAAGTCCAGTATAGCTTTACATCTAGTTCCCTCCTTCATCTTTTGGATGACAAAGTTGTCAGCTAGGTTGGTTAGGAATCTGTTTGATCTCCCGTTCGCTGCAGAGTTTGTCTCCCAGTTGATATCTGGATAGTTGAAGTTTCCCATTACTACTGTGGTATGCTTCCTACATACATTTGTTAACTGGTTGGCAAAGAGTTCATCTATTTCTTCTGATTGGTTGGGTGGCCTGTAATATATACTTATGGCAAGGTCACTTTTTTTTTCTTGTATATTGACCCATGTACATTCTGGAGAGATTAGAAGCAGGATGATGCAGAGAATCCTTAACTTCCCATCACAACTGGGATCAGAATTCTCATTGCCAAGCAAGGTAGTTGTGGAGTGATTTGTGCCCAATTTTACATATATATTTTTTTGGCCAAGATTGTTAAGCAAATCCCTGCAGTTCAATAAATCGTGTAGTCCTTAAGCGAACCTGGTTTCCCTCATTGACTTTGCTTGATGGAAGCTGGCTGGGAAGTTCGCAAATGTCGATCGCATAACCCTGAGATTCTGCAAATGTTGTGAATTCATGCTGGTTGCCAGGTGCATGAACTTTGATCGCATAACTGTTGGGATGGTCATAAGGTCAGGGACTGGTCATAAGTCACTTTTTCCAGTGTTGTTATAGCTTCAAACAGTTTCATTTACTGTCCTGGTCTGATTGCATGGAATTAGTGGTCCACCTGCCCTCTTGTCAACCTGCTCAGTCTTGACACCCTTGATATCTGTTGCTGGTCTGGCATGAATGGCAGAGATGGAGAAGGTTAGATCTTTGGTAAGGGGAAGAGAGAGGGATTCAGAGGAAAATGGCCCTGAAAAACATGTCCAAGAGACCAAAGGGGAAAGGGGGTGCCTGCTGCAGCCTAAAATGCCAGTGTGACAAAACCAGCTTGCAGCCTCTGTCTCAATTAACGAAGCATTGCAAATATCACCGGTATAGCAAGACGTGTGTGTCACGAGGCCATCACTTTAACTGGAAAAGCCAAGGACAAACAAACTGATTGCATGGTAAGCTGAGGAAAAACTGAGGTCATGGGCACCTGTTCTTGAAGGACATGTTCTTGTTAATGGGGCATCTCCATGTTGCAGTTAGCAGCAGATGGGACCATAAGTCAGTTTTGAACTCTACCCCCTGAGGGAAAAGAAAAAGCAGAAGGAGAAGGAAAAACAGAAGGAGGAGAAGAAAGAAAGAAGTCTAACAGTATCTGACTGGTCATAGCTTTGCCTTTTGGAGAGCCGGAGACATTTCCTGCTATAACAGCAACCATATCATTTTGAATTTAAAAATATGTGCTCATGTGTTGAACTAGATACTTACCATGGAAACTACTCTAGAAGGTAGTCAAGAAGGGGTTTTATTTAACATCTATAAATGTGAGGAAATATTGCCAGCCAGCTTGGATTTGTTGAATGGCTGAAAGAGGAGGGACCGTACTGATGACCATCAACTCTACTTCTCACCAATCCCTCCCAATGCTTTTGTTTAGATTTTCATATGAAATGGAAATCCACAGGAAAACGTTTCAGAATCAAAATGGCAGTCCCCACTGCTGTCAACAGGAACTGTTCCTCCCACAAGAACAAATTACTGTATTTATTTATTTATTTATTTATTTATTTATTTATTTATTTATTTATTTATTTATTTATTTATTTATTTATTTATTTATTCATTCAATTTGTATACCGCCCTATTCCCGAAGGACTCATGCTTTAAGCTTGAGTGATAATTTAGAAAAATCCCCTTCTTGGGAGCACCAATGGTTGCTGAGAAATCTAGGGATATCAAGAAATAAATACTGCCACAATTTCTTCCCACAAAAACAAAAAAGCCAACATGTTTGACTAAGTTTCATTCCTAAATTTGGTGTAAAATCAGATTGAAATAAATTTCATCTATTTAGACAACCATTTTGACAATCTACCTAGATACCAGTCCCAAAGAATATGAGTCTGAGGGGCCACAAATTTCATGTTTTCTATATTTATTCATAGAAACGGCATTATCTATATGGCCAGGCTGGATGGGGCTTATAGTAGTCCATCTGAAGGCTGCACATTGCTAACATCTAGCTCATATTCCACCAAATTCCAGTATAGGTGAACACATGCGTATTTCTCTTTAACTTTATTTCCTTTTAAATTCAGCACTTACATCCTCAAACTAGAAGTGCCATTGTTTTACCACAGCTTTTGCTTTTCTATTAGCTGGGATTTATTTTTATAAATTGTATAGATGTGCTGTATTGATGAACTGATGTTGCTGTATTTTGTAATATCCATTATTCGCCATGGATTTTGAATATTATTTTGCCATCTTCTGTTCCCATAGTTGCTCTGCCTGTTTTGGCAGGAAGCAAAACATGAAATAAATGGTTACCTCAACCAGGAGGAATTTTGACTTCTTATATTAACCTTTTACATGCATTATGTGGGGATGCAGGACTTCTGAAGGTAACTGTAGTTTGACTTCTCATTTCCTTATGGGTTATTACCTAATCTGTCCAGTGAAGTTGTTCCACACCTTTCACAGTCACTGAGTACATGGAGTGATGCTGATGACTTGAGGCTATTCTGCTTTCAGGAAATTGTTGCACCTGCTTGCTCCTGCCTAAAGTCAGTACGTCTACAATTTCAGAAGGTCAGGGTCTAATAATATCCTCAACCCACCTAGCCTGTTTGCAAGGTGACTTCCTAGCTCCCCATCAAAAGTTGTATTGTTCTTCTCTGATGGCACACACACCAGCCTAACCAATTTGGTGCACTATGTTTGTTTAAGAGAGACCTCCATTCCAATTAGCTGATATGTGCTCTGAAGCAGGGGTCCCCAACCTCCAGGCCATGGACCAGTACTGGGCTATGGCATGCCAACAACTGGTCCACACAAACAAGCAAAGCTCCCTCCATGGGATGCAGGCAGCACACAAAACCACGCACTCTCCGGTCCATGGAAAATCCTTTCTCTATGAAACCAGTCGCTGGTGCCCAAAAGGTTGGAGACCTCTGCTCAGGAGGATCTGCCCCTCATTCCCAGTCTCTGCCTTCAATGGCCATTTCATCCCAAGCTACTGCATTGCCTTCCATGAAAGGCTGGACCTTTAATTTGTTTGCTTCAGTAGTGGAATGATGAGATGTCACAATTTCTTCATTTTTCTTGACAGCTTCAATGGAACTGGCCTTTTTGTGTTTGAATTCTGTCAAGTTTCCCCTTCTAGCTCAAGTGAAAGAAAGAATGGTAGAACCCTTGTTGCTTTTTCTGCCAGCCCTCAAATAATATGCCTACAAAAAGGTAGAAAAGGTCAATATGGAGTGGCATAATTCTGATAGTCAAAATTAATCTAGTGTTCTTAATGTGATGTTTGTTATCAGCAAATATGAGTTTCTGTTGGAATAAAAACAACTACTGTGTATAATTCGGCATTTAATTAATTTGTTTTTTCTCAGTTGACCTTCCCTTCCCTTTATCTATTGTTACACTCTGGCATTTTTGTGTCATTGAATGGTCATGAAGATATTAAAAAATATCTATGTCTCTATCCCTATCTCTCTCTGTTTGTTCACCTATTCATCTATCTGTCCATCTCTCCATTATTATTACAAATGGAAGATGATAGATAGATAGATAGATAGATAGATAGATAGATAGATAGATAGATAGATAGATAGATAGACAGACAGACAGACAGACAGACAGACAGACAGACAGACAGACAGACAGACAGATAGATGGATAGTGTTGGGTAGCCGGTTCTTTGCAGGCAATAAGCGAGACAGAAGGTTGCAAACAGGAACATGCTTTATTCAGTGCAAACAGGAACAGAACTGAAACGGAGGCTGCTGCGCAGCTACTTATATGGTTGGCCAGTAGGCGGCGGACAATAGGTTTAAAGGAACCCATTCCCGCCCCAAATCATCCAATGATCTTCTTGGAGACAACAAGTCTGGCTTAGTCAGTGACCGTTACACAGACACACCTTTGAGCAACCTTAAGCAGCATTCAAACAGACACGTGAATCAGTTCAAGTAAAACTCCCTATACATTACAGATAGATAGATACGGTAGATACTGTAGATAGATAGATAGATAGATAGATAGATAGATAGATAGATAGATAGATAGATAGATAGATAAGAGAATTCTGATAAAGATAGTGAATGAATAAGTGGGATACACTTATAGAGACAACACACACATAAATCAAACTGCATAGTAGTTTGCAAACTCTTTGTAGGATAAATGGGAAGTGTTTTTTAAAAAATAGACTAGATTTTCTAGTTCCTTCTGGGTTCCCACCTGCATATAAGCAGCCAGGTATAGCTTACAGGCAAACATTATTTGCAATTTGTCAAGATTCAGCTTCCTGTATTTGGGATACTTTGAAATACACCTCTAATAATCCTCAGATGACTTTAAACAGGAAAGTCATATATGACAAAGGTGGAAAGGATACTGTGTCATTGAAGCGTCAGATTAGGATACAATAATCAGAGGAGAAATGGTGAAATATCAGATGGCTTAATTTTGTCAAAATCATGCCTAAATCTACTCAATACTTGGAGAGAGAAGGTTTAACCATGTCTCTTCTAGCGTGCTACAGTGTGTTCCCTGAAGTTGCTATGGCAGCTTTCCTCAAGAAGAAGAAATAGTAGGCTTTTTTTGAATCGTGGAGGAAGAGTAACAGGAGAACGCTTTATTAAGATTGTTTCACTGAATGTGACATTTTAATTTCTTTATACGCCATGTTTCTAATTCCCCTTCCTCCATTCTTTATGAGCATTCTAAGTTTTTTCTTCTGTTCAATTGTGAGCAATTTTTGAAGACTGCCTGGACTAGACCCTGCAGTTTTCTTAGTAAGGTTTTTAGAAATCAATTGCCATTGCCTCCTTCCTATAGATAAGGGAGAGTGACTGGCCCAAAGTAACCCAGCTGGCTTTGTGCCTAAGGTGTGACTAAAGTCTCTGGTTTTTAGCCTGACACTTTAATCACTTTACCAAACTTGCTCATTTGAAAACTGAAAACAGGCTGTGTACTAAAAACATCTGATTCCAGTGATTTATGAAAATACTACATAGCTTCACCGGTTCATCACCTTGAGGAAGAAGAGCACAGTCCACCATTTTTAGTAATAGGCGGCCCATTTATAAGTACAACCTGTCTATAAGTCAGATTTTCTTAGCCTGGGCACTGCTTGTAATTATTATTTAGCATATGATGAGAACATGACAAATAGAAGCAAACATATATACACAACCCACATAATTATGTACAAAACCTCTACGGGGGTACAGCAGCGGCTTCATAACTGGATGTCCAATTCATCTGTCCAGGGGATCAGCTCTGGCGTTGCTTCATGCAGATCTTCTAAGGAATCAGAGAATGCAAGGCTACCTTGGGCAGTCTTCAACAATGTGTTTAATAGTTTGCATGGCGGCACCACAGTTGCAACAAGGGGAATTTTTCCACCCTCACTGATACACGGCAGAGGGACTTTCTTCCAGTGCCACACCTAATTCTGTTCAGTTTCATCCAGACAGAAAGAGGCAGATTAAAACCAGGTGGTTTGGTAGAGAAATCTTGTTGAGGAGGCCACAAAAAGGTAACTTGGACCATTCCTCTGTACTGAATACTGCCTTATTAAAATATCTATCTGACCAGACAGGAAATGTGCCTTCTTATGGCACCTATTGTGTGGAGCAGAATAACATTGCCCTGCCAAAAACAAGGGTGACTCCAGTGATGTCAGGTTTTGAAAGGTGTTCAAGGCTTGTATTTTCCCTCTAGCTAGTTGAGCCCATTTCTAAGGGTATCGGTTTTGAATGAGGTTGACCTGAGACACGCTATGTTTTTATTTTTCCTTTTTAACCTGATGTTAGTCAGGTGAATGAGGCAATTTCATCAAACAAACAAATATTCAGCTTTCTCCCTTCAGATATCCTCCAGTCAACATGAGCTTGCTATTTTCCTTTCATGGAAATACCCAGTTCTCTCAGCTACCATCAATAGTAGTGGCTGGGAGAAGAATGAAAAGGGGTCTGAGTAACAGAAAATTAAGGTATCCCTACAACAAACTTGCTAGCTGGAAGGCGGTATCACACATTGAGCAACAAGCGAAGTGGGGGGTTTTTCCCCTCTTGAAACTGCAGCCCTAGGAATAGAGTTTAATATCTATCTATCTATCTATCTATCTATCTATCTATCTATCTATCTATCTATCTATCTATCTATCTAATCTCTATATCTCTATCTTTATCTCTATCTCTCTACCTCTCTGACTCTCTCTGTCTCTATATCTATCTATCTATCTATCTATCTATCTATCTATCTATCTATCATCTATCTATCTATCTATCTATCTATCTATCTATCTATCTATCTATCTATCATCTATCTAGATATGCTTATATATGAGTTAAATTATTGTCCATTGGGGTCTTTATCCATTTGGAGTTTTACAGTTCTACTATATCATGTCTATCTTAACAAATTGGCAAGTGGGGAGGAGAAAAAGGGATGCTACTGTGACATCATAACAAGAAATGTGGTAAGCAAGACCAGGTTTCTTGCCTGCTTCCCAAGAGTCTTTGAAGAAGGAGTCCACGTGTCTTCTGCTCTGCCTCAAGTGTCTTGTGCTAGTCTGCCTCTCACTCCAGCCCTTTGCAGCTTGCTTGTTTGCCATGTTAATTTTATTTATTTATTTGTTATTTTGCCTTTAGTATTTTTATAAATAATTCAAGATGGTGAACATATCCAACATACTTCTTTTTCTATTGTCCTCACAACAGCAACCCTGAGAGGTGGGTTGGGAATGAGAGAAAGAGTGACTGCCCAAAGTCACTCAGCTGGCTTTCATGGCTAATGCGGGACTAGAACTCATGATCTCCCACTTTTTAGCCTGGTACGTTAACCACTAGACCAAACTGGCTCTCTTAATGGTTGTAACCACTCATTTTACATCACTTTAAGGCAGGGGTGTCAAACTCAATTTCATTGAGGGCCGCATCAGCATTGTGGTTGCCCTCAGGGGGCCGGGTGGGTATGGCCAGGGTGGGCGTGGCCTACTGGGTGGGCGTGGCTAGAGTGCATATGGCCTACTGGATGGGCATGGCCAGCTCTACATTGTTCGCATCAAGGATGCCTATGGGGGCCTGGGCAGGAGTGGGACATATCTGAGGGTCTCTGGCAGAAGGAGGGTCTCTGGGCCAGGGCGAAGACAGTGGGGGCCGTTCCCTCACTGTTTCCAGGATGGCTTAGCGGGCCACATGAAACCACTTCGCGGGCCGGATCCGGCCCCCGGGCCTTGTGTTTGACATGTCTGCTTTAAGGCATAAAATAGATTAGCCAAGCTCAGTAAAAACTGATTCAAAGAAATCCCACAATTCATCAAGGATCCTCCATTGTTAAGATGTGATTTATTTATTTTATTTATTTGGTCTATATGGCACTCCAATCGAACAGGATTCTGATCTTCAGAAACTACCAACTATCTGTACCAGATAAGTCTCTAATCCTTTTGCCATATGAAGCCACCAATGACTCTGGTGGGTTGGAAAATTCTGCAGTTGTATGCTTGCTACATGTGAGCCAAAATCCTTCTTTTCTCCCTTCCCAATAGCACAATAAAACCTTAGCTGGACATTAAGAAACCCTCAGACTGGTAGATGTTTAATATTGTCTGCTAAGTGAGTTTTCAGATCCATATCTCATGGCATGAGAGTATATTTTCAATCTGCCACAGATATGGAGGAGGGAAGCAGTAATAAAAGTTAACTGCTTATAAATGACAACAGATTGCTTGTAATTTTCATAAAGAACTTACCATTGTATCAAGCTCTAGCTCAAATGACTATTGAGTTAAAAATATGTTTCAAATTTGAGAAATGTGATATGTGCTGGAGCACAAAGAATTCCAAAGGAGAGAAATTATCTAAAAAGTAACAAAGAAGTAGGCTCCATTTTTAGCAATGCCCAAGGGAGATCATGCAATTGATGTTACGAAGGCTGCCAGGTACAATTCTTGGACAATTCACTGGAAGCTGCATTTCACATATCTTGTAACATATCAAGGTCCCCAGTGGCTCCGACCAACTCAGTTTCAAAAATGACACATACTCTGTACAAATCAAGTATGTGTTGCTACATAACAAAAATCTACCATGGATAAGTGTAGGTTGAATCCAGATTGTCAATTCTAGAATAGATCTAACTGCCATAAATGCTGAGCAAGTGGAATCCCAACCCATACTAAGTTCTAGCATGTGAAATAAATCATAACTGTCAAAGAATTAAGAGGCTGATGAAAAATAATGTTTGTTCTTTACCAGAATGGCCTTGATTTTACATAATAAAATGGGCTCAGGATAATTTATTTTAATGTCTTAAGTATGGTTATAAGGCATTTTACTTGAGAATTTTAGTTATACATTTAAATGTGAAATGAAATTAATCCCAGACTTTGCATTTGTCCAGCAGACATCTTTCCTATTGCAGGTAAGTATTTTTTTTTTAAAAAAATAGTATCTTGTGTTGGTATGAATTCTGTTAAGGGAGTTACAAAGCTACATAATTGGTACAGTCAGACTATAAATTAAGTTCCACATTTATGCAATATTTCCTATTGTTGAGAAACATAAATAGTAATTTATAATTACTATTTATTAATTATCTCCCTCAAAAAATCATTTTATTAGTTCTAGCACTTTTCATTTGATGAAAAAATAGAGATATTTGCTCAAATATTTGTGAGTTGAAACTTCCCAAATAGTTAAAGTGTGTGGGCTTCATTAATTGACAGTAAGACTATGACCACATGGAAAAGCTCCACCCACCGCAATGAGGCTCTCTTTTTTAATGTCTCCAACTCCCTCCAAAGTTCACATCTGGGATGCATAGTATTTATTTAATACTCAATGTACATCTCATATTTTCTCTTGAGACTTCTAAATGGTTCTCCTAATTTTAGCCACATAATGACAGTCTCGTGGTGTAGATTGGACCGAGAGAGAATAGCTGGCCAAACCCTTCACAATGCCTTTTTAGACTAGAAGTGGGGAATTAGTAAGAGAACAGCCACAACAAAGTAACATCCTGTATTATTATTTTTTGGTCTGTCCCTTCATTTAAGCTTTGGAATGATTTTCCTGAGCCACAGAGGCAGCTTGTTCAAGCTGGACTTGCGCTAGAGGAGTCAATTTAAGAGTAGTATTTAGGTTTTTTCAAACATGCCTTTTTTCATAACCCCAGCCTCTGTGCAAAATTACAACAGAGTGAATGCAAAAGTGCTTGTAATGAACTCTATGTGATCTAAGCTTTGGGGTTCATTTAAAAATTTGCAGTCAGATAACCAACTATGCAGGTGTTTCACCTGCAAGCTTCAGCCAGACAAATTGGCTATTGATACTTGTTCGCTGGTGAACATTCTTTGAGTCATCTCTATCCTAACATTTAATCTATTAATTGTAGGGAAAAAATATCCCCAAATAAAATAGAGGGGTAACCAGTTTGTAATGTATAGGTGGCTATAAAAAGTATTGTGTTGAAAAAAAAAACAGTAGCCAGTTGCCCTGCATTAAGACTTCCAAAATTGCTGCAGATGGACAGTTCCTAGCAGGAGAATTCTGAAGGTATTATGAAGCTGTTTTATCATTGCCTCCTCCAAAGATTTTTCTGTGGAAAAGGAGACGATGAAAGAAGCAATGGGAAAGAAAAGGAGGGTGGCAAATAAAACAGCATGTAATTTGGATTCCTCATTAAAAGTTGTGTTTGAAAAACATAATTGCATGATGAAAATCTGGAAGCATCTTTATCCGCCAAGCCCATTTGAAGAAGGCAAACTGAATGTCTCTGCCTTTCCCAGCTTTTATTTTTCTTAGCGTTCCTGGTCTGGCAGATGAATTCTTATATCTACACAGGAAGAAAAGTGCCTAGGGTAGAAATAAGAAATCTAAGGTGTAATAAACTAGCAACATAAACACTCATTTTCTTCTAAAGCACTTCGAAGGCAACCCTTACTCTGTCTGCCCTGGGAAGAATGGACTTCAGTGGCTTTGTTAGAGATAATAGCTGGAATGTAGCATGTCATGTAGCATGAACAACCTGCCTCCAGAAGTGGTGAATGCTCCAACACTGGAAGTTTTTAAGAAGAGACTGGACAGCCATTTGTCTGAAATGGTATAGGGTTTCCTGCCTGAGCAGGGTTTGGACTAGATGACCTCCAAGGTCCCTTCCAACTTATTATTATTATTATTATTATTATTATTATTATTATTATTATTATTATTATTATTATTATTATTATTATTATTATTATTATTATTATCTACCCATTAATAGCTGAACTAGGACTTGTCTACCCAGCAGCATGGTCCCTGTTTGCTGAAGTAACATGTGGAGATGCAGGGCCAGGAACAAACAACAGGAAAGACTTTGGGATGGGATGGAAATTTTCATATTTCTTTCACAATCACTTCTCTCCTGCGAACTTTCCTCCAGGCTGTCTCTCTGCTCCTTCCCGCTGCTTGTCTAATTGCCAGCTCAGAACTCAGCAGGGAAGAAATAATTAAAAGACTGTTCCTGAGGGGATAGCATGAGAAGAATAAAAGTGGAGTCACCATGTCTCTTTTATCACATTAGTTCACCAAGCCAAGCTTGTAAATAGAGGTCTGGCTGGTTGGCTCCACATGGTTTATCTTCTTATTATGGACCATTGCAAGTGGGTACATCAGTGCAGAAAAGGCTTTGTTAAGGGCTGACCAAAAAATAGGATAGCAAGCAATCTAAAACAAAAGTGTGCTATAATTATATCAAAGGTGAGAACTGGGTGGCCTTCAACCAGATGTTAATAAATGAAGTAATTAGGACTTCAGAATAAACTGTGTTGATGGAAGCTTCTGCTGCAACTTCTGGAAGGCTGTAGAGTCCCCATCCTGATTCAGAAAGAAGTTGTGTATAAAAAGAAGCTCTAATTTAGAGACTGCTCCAAATTAAAGTGCAAGGAGCCAAAGCTCCCTTAAATATAGCTTAGATCTTCACTGACCCATCCCCCAGGACTTTGGGGAGCTGCTTTCTGAAGTGAGCCTGCTTGCCTCCAAAAAAAAAAAAGGAGGAGGAGGAGGAGGAGGAGGAAGAAGAAGAAAGAATTCAGGGTCTGTCTTATTGAGTATACTCTAAAAAGCTGAAGATTCATGAAGATTTGTGAGCAGGAATTATCGGAGTGAAAATAAAAACCCATTAAAAAGCAATTGTGTGAAATCCAAAACAGAAGGAAGTGTGTAAAGAATTCTAATTAGGAAACGTAATGCAATTCTGTCCATAAAAGGTGATATGCTCTTAAGACATAAATATCAAAGGGCTCTAGGCCAGGAAATATAAAGCAGTATCTTCAGCTATGTCTTGTGTATAATACTGTAAATAAAAAGTACATTTAAAGTGAATTCTGTTTATATGTGTTTTTCCAGGCTTGTGCCTGGAAAAACACGTATAAACAGATTTTAAACAGGAAGTTTCATGCTTTGTATACTTTGGGGTGATTTTAATGGATTTGTATGCATGTATATATGCATGAGGTTGATAAGGTCTGCCCAATTCTCTCTCTCTCTCTCTCTCCACATACACCATGATAACAAATACAATCATATATATAGTGAGCTTAAATGGACTCCAGAAGATGGAGTCCTACGGGAGAAGGGCGGTATATAAGTCTAATAAAGATAAAGAAAGATAAAGATAAAGGAAGGCCTGGAGGAACGTTGTCCATAGGGTCGCGATGGGTCGGACACGACTTTGCAGCTAACAACAACATACCGTATATATATATATATATATATATATATATATATATATATATATATATATATATATAGTCGGAAACAACTAGCACGCATGTGTGGTGGAACCTTTACATTTACCATACACACACACACACACACACACAGAACCAATCCTAGGCATAATAGATGCTCACTCTCCCAGCAAGGCACGTTCAATTATCATAAGGGATGGGTGTCAGGAAACATGTTCCAAAAGGCAGGTAGTGCAACAGAGAAGGGCCTAAATATTTAATTAACTTAAGGATCCCAACCAATTTGCATCCAGAGTCTTCCTCTGTGAGTAGAGTCCCAAACAGACTCTGTCCTGCTCAGTGCTTTTTTTCTAAAAAAAAAAAAAAAGGTGCTGGAACTCTCATCTTGGTAGGCGCAGGAGGCGGGAGGGCGGGGGTGTGGCGCTGCTGTGGTCATGGGTGCGAGGGGTGTTGGCAGTGTGCTGCCCCCCGGGGCCAGAGCCGGTATGGCTAGTGCTGTGGGAACAGCGGGGCCCACTCTATATGGCGGGGCTGCGCGGGGCGGAGGCGGTGTGGGCCAGGCGATGCAGGGTGGCCACTAAGGCGCGCAGGGTGAGGCAACAGTGGCGCAGGTCCAGCACCAGGTAGGCCACCAGCCTGGCTGACATGGGTGAGCACAAGGAAGGAGTGCACATGGACTCCGCAGAACCCACCTCCCACTCCTTGTCCTCTCTTACTTACCTAGTTGAAATGGTGTAGTTGGGCAGCAGGGAGGGATGCAAAGTTCCTGCCAACTCGCCTTTGCTGCAGACAACTTGCCAGTGCAACGTTTGCTGGCCAGGTCTTTTGGCATGCTCAGCAGCAATTCCTATTGGCTTTTGAAAGCCAATAGGCTTTTGAAAGCCAATAGAGGGAGTAGCATAGCTTGGGCAAAAGCTTTTTTTGTGTGTGTGCAAAAAAGGGTGCCGGAACGCCATTCTGAGCGTTTGATGAGAAAAAAAGCCCTGCTTTTATGTTTTAATCTTATGATTTTAAAAATATTGTAAGTTGCCCCAAACCTCGCCATGTGGATTGCATACAAATATTATATAATCGGTAAATAAAGGTAGAACATATGTTAAATATACATCAAATGATAATATGCTTCCCTACAAAGTCAATTCTTGCTCAATGACAGACCAAAGAGTTAACTCGGAAAGGCAAGAGGAAAATCTAGAAGAGGTCAAAGTGTGGGCAAAGTGTGGGCAAAGTGTGGGCAGAGGCCCACACTGATAAATTAAAAATCTTTGTGGTCTGCAAAGGAATGCTGGTGGGCTAATCAGTGATTTGGTGACTAGAGGAGCATCTACAGTGTTGGAGCTCGTGGTCATAGTAAGCCATGGAGGCACTAGGCAACATGACTTTCAGGGCAGTTGTGGTGAGTTTATTACTTTTTTTTTTAAAAAAAAAAGTCTGTGCTCTGTCCAAGGGTGCTTGGTAGGCTGCATGTACAGGCCTGGTCTAGAATTTATTTTGGAGCATTCAACTATCAAGAGCAGGCATGTCAAACTCATTTTGTTTGAGGCAACTTCTTATAAAAGAATTGCCATTAATTTGTTTTAATAAAATAATTTAAATCAATTTTTCACTTGATTTCAAATTAAATGAATTATATTGGTTGACAATGAGATTTTTTTTAGTACAATTGCCAAATGCAATAAACTGGTTTTAGGTATATGTGTGCACTAATTATTTCAACACCAATACATTTTAACAACATATTCTATTTGTAAATGAATGCAAATGCAAATTATACATTTTTTGTGCAAAAATAAAACAAAATAACAGATTTAAGAGCTGTTATCATTAGTTATCCTTAGATAAAAAATAATTCCATCATCCAAAATTTTGTTATACTGCATTTAACGAACAGATGCTTTGGGATTAAAAAAAAAGACTGACTACATTTGATTGTGTATCACCATGGCATTAAAACAAAATTCGAACAGCGTATGAAAAATAAAGGTTCCCTAACATCTGCTGGCTATATCTATACATTTTCCTTGATAGCACTCTATTGCCTTCTTTTTAGCCTTTTTTTCAACTTCCCAGCTTAAAAAAGACAAGGCACAGGGAGCTGAAAGTTACAGAGACAAACAGTATCTGCTAAGCAACCTGTTCACACTCGGCCTTTCTTATCCTCCCACTTTTAAATTAGCCTGTACGGATTGCATTTCCTTCGATTTGAGCCATCTGAAGGCCCGTTACTGTGATGCATTCTGCTGCTCTGCAACCTGGCTGCCTGAGGAGAATTTGGCTCTCCGGAACAGTTTCCTTCAGCTCTGTGTGTGTGTGTGTGTGTGTGTGTGTGTGTGTGTGTGTGTGTGTGTGTATGTGTGTGTGTGTGTGTGTGCAAAAAAAAGGTGCCGGAACGCCGTTCTGAGCGTTCTATGGGAAAAAAAGCCCTGGATATATCACATATAATTGAAGATTGTAATTAGTTGCGTGTGCACGTTCAGCAAGTGTGATGTATTTGTGCTGGCATTTCTAGGCCTCTTTCCAACCACATCCAGAAAAATTTGTAACTGTTTGGTCCAGACAGACGAATGACTCAGTGAGGGTTACAACAATAAGGTTTATTAATACACATATGTCAACTGACAACTGTCAAAATAACTCCGGCTTATATACTCGAGCTGTTTGAACTGTATCCAATCCCAAGCCCGGGTTTTCCCGCCTTTACAACATTAGCCAATAAATGCACCCAAATCTCCCGCTTCAAAGGAACCTTCTTTGCAACAAAGCAACTGACATAACACCCCTTCCCCCCCAGTTGATGTTATTTGTTGACGTAATCTCTTAGGTATTTGGGTGGCCTATGGACCCTAGATGGGTATCTATTGGGTTGGCTACCAATGTCATTGTTAACTGACTGTCTGATTGACTGGCTGATATTTATGGGTCTGGAATTTTGAGTTACAGGCTCTGAAGATTCACTACTAACTGATTGTGATTGCTGTTGTGTCAGTTGTGGTTGTTCAGGTACTGCTGGCCTGTTCATAGGGGACAGCTCCCAATCAATCTGACAATGTTGTGGGTTTGCTGCAGCCACGCTGGTTTGAGTTTCCACTTCTCCACTGACTGGCAAGTTGTTTTGATTAAGCCGAGATGCGGTATCGCCCCCGTGTACGTTTTGACCCCCATTGACTGGCATACTTTCGGCAACCCTCTTCCTTAATTGATCAATATGTCTTTTACTTACTCTATTCCCTTCCCCCTCAATGGTGTAAGACAACGGCCCCATTCTGTCAGTGACTACCCCTGGAACCCATTTGTCCCCCTGTCCATAGTTTCTGGCCCAAACTAAGTCTCCAATGTTGAAGGACCTGTTTGGGATGTCAGGTTCAGCCCTTGAGGGTAGTTTGTCAGGATGTAACCTGTCCAGTTTAGTGGTCAGCCGTTTGCCCCACCTCATTTCCGCAGGGCTTTTCCCGGTAGCCGTGCAAGGGGTTGTGTGTTGAGTCAGCAAAAAGTCCGCAAGTCTCTGATGCCAGTCGCCACGGATGATTCGCTTCAAGGCGTCTTTGGTGGTTCTCACGTTGCGTTCAGCCAAGCCATTGGTGGACGGGTGGAAAGGTGCTGATGTTGTGTGTCTAATCGAGTTGGCCCTGAGGAAATCCTGAAATTCAGCAGAGGTGAATTGGGGCCCATTATCAGATACAATCACATCAGGTAACCCATGAGTGGCAAAGAGGCCCCTTAAAACCTGTATTGTTCTACCAGATGACATTGAATTAACAGGCACTACCTCCAGCCACCGAGAGAAACTGTCCACCACAACTAGGAAGGTTAGGCCTTGAAATGGCCCTGCAAAATCAATGTGAATCCTAGACCAAGGATTCCTGGCCAATTCCCACTTATGCGTGTGTGCGTGTGCCAGCTCTGGTCTAGATCGCTGACACAGATAACACCCTGAAACGCATTCTTCAATATCTTTATCCAGCCCCGGCCACCACAAATGACTTCTAGCTAATGCCTTCATTCGAACAATTCCGGGGTGACCTTCATGTAATTCAGTTAAAACTGTATTCCTGTGTAGTTCAGGAATAACAACACGGTTACCCCACAATATACACCCCAAATGGGATGATAGTTCATTCTTCCTCCTAAAATATGGGATGTACTTGGAATCAGGGTTAGTACTTGGCCAACCCCCTAGTACCCAGGTCATAATCCTATTGAGAATAAGGTCTTTTTTAGTAGCTTCAGCTATGTCTCTAGCTGTTAAGGGGCATTCAGGAATTTCATGTAATGACATAATTTGTCCTACTGGGGCAGGGTCCTCCTCGGTGTTGGTTAAAGGCAGTCTACTAAGGGCATCTGCATGGCCCATTTCCTTACCTGGTCTATGTTGCAGTGAAAATGAATATGCTGAGAGGAAAATTGACCACCTCAGCATTCTGGGAGACATTATTTGGGGTGTCTGCTTATCAGTTGTAAACAGTCCCAATAATGGTTTGTGGTCAGTGAGTATGGTAAAGTTCCTACCATAAAGGTAATCATGGAACATTTTTACTCCTGCCACAATAGCTAATGCTTCTCTATCAATTTGTGCATAATTCCGTTCAGCTTTAGTAAGCGTCCTGGAATAGTATGCAATTGGCTTTTGAATGCCCTGACTATCCATGTGGCTGATAACAGCCCCTACACCATAAGGTGAAGCATCACAAGCTAAATAGATCGGTTTGTTTTCAATAAAATGAGTAACTGTGGATTGGCTTGATAAAATATCTTTTAAAGTTTGAAAACTGAGTCTATGTTTTTCTTGCCACTGCCATGGGGTTTTTCTATCTAATAGTCTGTGTAATGGTTCCGCGATGGCAGCTTTATGTGGCAAGAATGTATGATAGAAATTGACTAATCCTAAAAAGGCTTGTAATTCAGCCTTGTTTTTTGGTTCTGGTGCCAATTTAATTGCCTTAATTTTATCAGCTGTAGGGTGAATTCCATTTTTATCTATTCTAAATCCTAAGAATTCTGTGGAGTTAACTCCTATACAGCATTTTTCCCTTTTTAATTTAAGTCCAGCCTCCCTAAATCTTCCCAATACCTGTTCCAGACGCTCAGCTAAAATTTCTTCATTTCTTCCAGCTATTAAAACATCATCAAAGTAAGGGCATACACCAGGTATGCCCTTTAAGGTCCTCTCCATCACCTCCTGGAAGATGCCTGGAGCTGCTGCAATACCGAATTGCAGTCTGTGGACTCGGAACGCCCCCTTGTGGGTAACAATAGTTTGAGCTTCAGCAGCTTCCCTGGAAACAGTAAGTTGCAAATACGCCTGCGCCAAGTCTAACTTGGCAAATATGGCGCCGTCCTGTATCGTGGCGAGGACCTGCTTCACCGTCGGGACCGGGTAAGCATGCTTTTTCATTCCGAGGTTCAGGGTGGCTTTGTAATCAGCGCAAATCCTCACATCCCCATTGGGTTTAAGGGGTGTGACGATTGGCGTCTCCCACAAGCCACCCTCGACCGGTTCTAGAACACCTTGGCCTACAAGCTTCTCAAGCTCGGCCTCGATTTTTTGCTTAAGGGCAAAAGGCACCCGTCGGGCCTTAAGCCTGATGGGTTTAACTGCTGGGTCTAAATTAAAATTAATTGGGGGCCCTTTATATTTACCCAAAGACCCATCAAATACGTCTGCGAATTCATCGCAGACAGATTTGGGGGTCTTATTATTATTAATGGTGTTTATTCCCCCGACCCAAATTCCCAGGGCAGTAAACCAGTTAAGGCCTATTAAACTAGTTCTATGGCCTTCTGTGACTATTAAGTCTAAGAATCCATTAAACCCCTTATATTTAACTTTAAGGGTAATTTTTCCCTTAATTTTTATTGGGGTTTTTTGGAAATCGGCCAATTGAATTTTGGTTGAACAGAGTGGAATTTTACGACCACTTTTAAGTTCAATCTGTTTAAGGGTCTCGCTAGAAATTATGGACACTGAGGCCCCAGAATCAATTTCCATTTTGCAAGGAATTCCTTGCAACTGGACTAAGATTTTTAATTTTGATTTCAAAATATAGTTTATTTTTCCCTTTCCTATGTGATTGACTCGCGCCACCTCCCCGCGGTTGGGGTATTGTGCCCTAGGTCTAGGGGTCTCCTTGCCACTATTGTAAGGGGTTACCTTACCTTCGGCCCAAACGTCGATTTCGTGTAGACGATTGTCGCGTGCACGACCCCTGCAAATGGCTTGAATGTGGCCAGTCTTTCCGCACAATCTGCATCTAGCAGAGCGGAATCTGCATGTTGCACAGGGATGGTTGCCCCCGCAGCTTCCACATCTGTTGTCGCTGTCGCGCGGTCTTGTTGGAATATCTTTCGGTTGTCGTTGTGGTGTTGTTGTTTGGAATCGGCGACTCGGTTCTTGTCCTTCGCTGCGGGATGGTTTTGCCGCCATTTTCCCAAACCTTCTGGTGACTTCGGCTATGTCGGCTTCCCATTGTTGGTCCACCTCCCCACTGTTCACAAGGCTTTCTTGGTTAATTTCGGAAGAAACAGCCGTGCTATTGCGGGGGGGGGTCGCGATACCCAGTGGATTCATACGTTAAAAGTTCGTCAAGGACTTCTTGCAAGTCGCCGGTGGGCTTAGCAATAATTCTATTTTGTAACTGCTCGTCTCTCAAGCCCAGCACCACTCTATCACGGATCCTTATTTCTAAATTGTCATATTTACAACGTAACGCTGCTTCTCTAACTGCAGCAACGAATTTGGTTATTGACTCGCCCGGTCTCTGATTTCGTTTTTCGAAAATGCGCCGCCAAAAGAGTTCTGATCGTTTCGGCGTAAAATGTACCTTTAATTTGGCCAGTAAGTCCGCATACGAAACGCTTGATACCGGCAATGGTTGACAAAGTCCCACGGCAACCCGGTACACAGGTGTGCCACAGATAGTTAGTAAGGCAGCCGCCTTTTTTCGGTCGTCGGTTATGCCGTTCACGAGCAAAAACCCTTCGACCTGTCCCACATATTCTTCCCAGTCCTCTGGGTAGTTAGGATCAAATTCTTTTAAAGAACCAATTTGCGCCATTCGGAGGTTTGTTGATTCCGCCGCGGCCGCTTGCGGTTGACTGTGAATTTTTAAAGTTACCGCCTTACGCGCAGCTGTTTGTCGCCGATCCTTCACTAGTCCGCCGTCAATCCCATCCTCGTCGCCAGTTGTTTGGTCCAGACAGACGAATGACTCAGTGAGGGTTACAACAATAAGGTTTATTAATACACATATGTCAACTGACAACTGTCAAAATAACTCCGGCTTATATACTCAAGCTGTTTGAACTGTATCCAATCCCAAGCCCGGGTTTTCCCGCCTTTACAACATTAGCCAATAAATGCACCCAAATCTCCCGCTTCAAAGGAACCTTCTTTGCAACAAAGCTACTGACATAACAGTAACAAACATTGGAATTCTTAAGGCCATGTTTGGTATTTCCCAGCAATCTGTTACTGGAAGGAAAAAGCAATCCTTGCTGCGTTACTGATCCCAGAGAAGCATTTGCATGTATGCAGGTATCCTTAGGGTGCCATAGTTATGGATGAGAAATATTGGTTGCAAAGTTGGCATTTCTGGATGTAATACAGATATTTAGGACTTATTTTTGTTTCTTTGCATGTTTGATATTTTTAAAAAGGCATATGCTACTGACTACGCTTATGCACATATGTAACATCTTTTGCTAGGATACATGATCACTACTTGTCCAAAATTTTAATGTACAGATAATGCCACCAGAAATTATTTTAGCCTTTTTAATAAATGTTGTCATTGATGTTAAGCTCACCATGGAAAACATCATATATTGTTATGTATATACTAGGTTAATTATTTAAAGACTGAAGTGCAACATAACTAGATTCTAAATAATCTATTTTTCAAAACACACAACAGTCCAAACAGTAAAAGTAAAATCCAAATTAAGAATATTTCATTCTTAAGAATTGTTTAATTTAAAGTGGTTTAGTTGTAATAGATGGTTAGATTCAAAATAGTTTTCAAGAGTATGTACAAAAGATACTATTTTTTTTCTAGCATCAACTAAATTAGACATATTACATTGAGAAAAATGTTTCTCATTTCTTTCCTGTTACCTTTATTAATTTCATTGCAGAGATGTTAACATAGAAAATAGATTATTTTGTTATCTAATTTTACCTTCCAAAAGACAGAAGCAGATGAAAAATCTGAGGTTCTTTCCTGTTGGCTTTTTTGAATTAGCCGTTTTAGATTCTAAAAGTTTAGTTCCTAGGGTAGGCAACCTTGGCTCTTTTATGACTCAAGGACTTCAATTTCTAGAATTCCTTAGCCAGCATGGCTCAGCTTGGAAACTTCTCCCTTTCCCCTCAGCATGGCTGGCTCAGGATTTCTGGGAGTTGAAGTCCATGAGTCATAAAACAGGGCCAACATTGCCTAGCCCTGCAATAGGCTTTCAGAGGAAGACTTTTTTTTGTGCAAAAAAGGGTGCCGGAATGCCGTTCTGAGCGTTCTATGAGAAAAAAAGCCCTGGTCGTCATCCATCCATCTGGAAGAATCAATTTTGGTGGTGGGTGGGAAAAGACACCTAGAGTTCTGGCAGGAACTGCTTAATGAGATCCGAAAGAAAATTGCATTAACTATTTACCATCTATTGTCTACTGTCTACCTGAGCAAGCCATTCTTATGACTTCTAGTATTGCTTCCTCGGTGTAATGGAATGTGAGAAAAATCTTGGAAAATGTATATGTGTGTATTGGGGGGGATATCCCTAAGGTAATGATTAGATAAAAGAAGGAGTAGCCTACAAGTGAGTAACTAACTAATCAGTGGGTAAAAAGAGAGGATGGGAGATTTGTACTTTCAGAATTACAAAATTCTGTTAATGTATCCTTTCAATAAAGTAGAATTAACTAAACTTGTGTTTCTTGTCTAGTCTACTTGGGTGGCTGACAATGACTACTCTCAGGTCTCCTCAGAAAAGGGAAGACCACTAGAGCCTCATATGGGCTGCAATAGCAACACTAAATGTCCACAGCAGTAACAATATGAATGTTTGAAGGAGGGGAGAGGGTATAGACTTTTCCCAGAACCCTGTGGTCTGGTAATAGAATAAAACTGAAAAGCGAACATTTGCCTAGGGATAAAAAAAACAACTGTGATGGCTTTGTGCTATAAAAGCTTTCAAATCTTTCAGTATAATTGACCCTCTTTTTTCCAGGTAAAGAAGTTCATAATTAAGCTAGGTGCATATGGTCAGGCCTAGCCTGGTACTTATCTGTAAAATCTCCAAGGGAGCTGAGGAATGCAGAATATGACTTTTTTTTTCCACAGGTGAAACTGTGTGAACCTCTTTAGCCACACCTTAAATACCTTTCGGCGGGCTGTGTGGGAGAGCGGATTAAATTGCATAGGAGGAACCCAGGTCTGTGTTGTGGACCCTCCTGGGTTAAATATACAAGGAAATGCTGTCAAGTAAATGTCTGTTTTCCTGGAGACTTATCAACAATGTCTCCTTTATTTATAGTTTTTCTCTGGGCTTCCTCACAAAAGGATGGTGGCTTTATTTTACGCCACACTTTTATGCAACCCTTATTCAGTTTCACACATCCTAAAATTGTGTGGGTCATAAAATGATCCTGTTTCTTCAGGAAGTTTTTTCCCTCCTTGCCTACAACTTTCAAATGGTGTGTGATGAATAAAAACCTGGGCATAAGTTTTAGAAGCTATTTTATTTTTTTGTGTGGTATTGTTCATCTGGAGCCACATTGGAATCAAAAGAGTGCAATATAAAACCAGGTACACCTGCCTGTCAATTGACCTCATTGGGAAATAATGACTGTTGCTTTAGCTGAGGTAAAAATGTTCAGCGGACATTCAATTTCACTTAATTCAGTATGGGAGAAACATTTAAACAGAACATCCCAGCATCACTGTTACATGCACATTTTATGTGGGATTTCAAAACACTCAAGATAGCAATCATCACTGCTTAATCAAAGTCCGCCTCTTTTTTTTAACATGCATTGTGATCAGTTTTGATCACATGTTTGTGGCCTTGGTCTTGACTTTTTGATATCTCACTTGTGCCCCTAATTATATGATCAGACTTTTGATTTCATCAGGACATTATAAATGTTGTGCATAGATTACTTAAAATTTGATGCAGTTTTCAAAGTTAGACATGGCTACACTCTGCAGTTGTGGCTCTTGCATATGCCAAAATTGATGCATGGCACATTGGGGCTTCTGCTATAGCTGACAGCTTACAAAAGGACCTGTGTAATTTATGAAAAAAAGATATTACATCTGTAGATTTGATTTGATTTTACTTATGTTTTTACATTTTTATTTTGCCTTTATTACTTTATAAGTAACTCAAGGCAGTAAACATACCTAATATTTCCTTCTCCTCTTCCTATTTTTCCCACAGCAACAAACCTGTGACGGGGGGATTGGGCTTGAGGGAAGGTGACTGGCCAAAAAGACACCTAGCTGGCTTTCATACCTAATGTCAACGCTACTAACATAGAATGTTATTGCTTGACAAGAGATGAAGAAGTAGCCATTTCATATGTTAAACTTGTGTATTGCTTTAAAAGATTTAGTTTAAGGTTGGGAGGGGGAATGAGTAGGATTGCACCTTCAAGGCCATCTCTCTAACTAAAGAAGATAAGGCCTTGGTGGGTTTTCTAACGGAAGGGAAACTGATTCTTTAAATTAATTGGAGAATATGATTAATGACAAAATTAGAAAGGTGGACAATTGTGTTTTAATATATTGTGCAAGGGGTGGAGATTTCAGATTCCAGCTTCCTTCGAGCAAGCATTTGCCAGTGTATTAGGCTAATAAAGGACTTTTAAGGTAAACAATGCCTCAGAGTCACTTGAAAAGCCCATAGGTCGGAAACTTGACACCTAATATGGGACTAGACTTCACAGTCTCCTAGTTTCCTGCCTGGTGCCTTAACTACTAGATCTGATTTTGGATGTGACATGAAAAACTGGTGTGTGTGTGCAGACACCTACCCACACTGTGTGGTTTTAGGGTCAATTAAACTGAGCAAATAAAGAAAATTAGCTTCTCTGAAACAATCAAGTCATTTTAATAACAAATTCAAGCCCTAAACCACAAACTGAGGCTGCCAAGAAATGGACTGAACACAAACCTAGAACAGCAAACTTCTTGACTATTTAACGACAGCAGATCGTGCTTATTAGCTACAAACGGCTCAATGTCTAAAGGGAAAACTCAGAAACGAGAAAGAGGGACAGAAATGAGCAGTGTGGAGGAAATCAAGATTGGCTATTTATCTTTGGCCGAAAGTAGGAATATAGGTACCGGTAGTTATCAACTTATGACCACAATTGGGTCATAAGAATGTCAGTCTCTAAGTGATATGATTATTAAACGAGTCACAACTATTTTTTTTAACCACAGTTGTTAAATGAATCACTGTGGTTGTTAAACAAATAATGTCATGAAGCAAATTTGGCTTCCCCCATTTATTTTGCTTGTTGGAAGCCACCTGGGAAGGTTGCAAGCCGCAACTGTGACTGCAAGAGGTAGCAACAACATCGTGGCTGAATGAGTGGGGGAAAAAAAATGACAGGTGGGATTCCTTCTAAAGAAAACCCAGATTTTCTGAAGGAGTCTGGGGCAGCTGTACCATGTGAATTGGATGGATAGTTCACTGGAAAGAACAATTAACCAACGTCTATTAACATTCTCTCATCTCCTGACTCAGTGTAAGTGAATTTTAGTTGTATCTTTAAATCTCTCCAAGCACATTTCTTGCTTATTGGCTTTCAGAATTGGAATCCTTACCTTTGTAAACAGGCTGGGGGAGGGTGTTGTATTTTGCCAATGTGGGTTTTGCTTAGAACAGATTGTATGATGACTGATTTAAAAAAAACACACAACTTAAATTTGGCTCAACATTCCTTCAGTCGCTCACTCCTCTAATGATTTGCCAGTGATTTCCTCTAGTTCTTCTACCCCTTTTTCCTTTTACATTCTGTATCCAAGAGACAGAATCACATAATGGAAAAGGTCATCTATGAAAGAAGCTGAAATGATAAGGACAGAAACTGTTCTCAGAAATGTATCACTTGTGTCAAAGTTTTTCCCCCCCATCAAATATTTGCATTTGCCTATGGTTTTTGGCACCTGCCGAAGTAAACTCTTCCTTCTCTCTCTTCTAATCAGATAATATGTTTGAGATTTTAATCTGTACAGAGGCAGGTCTCTTTTTTTTAAAGAAAAAATATTAATTTCCACTTTAGATTTTTTATTAGATTACCTTTTATTTAAAAGGCCAATTACAGACTTCACTGAGATTGAATAAAAGTTATGGCTGCAAACATCACTAGCCTTTATGAAAAACAAATACAGATAGTTCTTGATTTATGACGTCATTTAATGACCATTCACAGTCACAATGGCATCACAATGGGTGCTTAACCGCTGAAGTAAATTCTTCCTCTTTTCCTTTTCCAAATCTAATAAAATATTTGAGATCCTAATCTTCATGAAGGTAAGTCTCTTTTTTTAAAGAAAAAGATGAACTTCCTCCTCATAGTTTTTTAAAATAGATTTATTCATTTATTTATATTTCCTATTTCTGAACTGCCCATATCTGGACCGGCTCAGGTGAGAGCAGAGCCGGACTGGTGGACAAAGACATGTTCCAGTTTTAACATCCTATAACATCTGATAACATCTGACCTCCATTGTGAATAATGGCTCACACGGACTTTTGTTTGTATGGTCCGATTACAATACTCTGGACCGGACTTGTACGCCCTCAGGGGGGCTCCTCCCTCCTGGTCACGACCAGCCCGTTCGCTTACCATCTCCCTTGATGACGGGCCCAATTGTTGGGATCCCGAGAGGTGGTTGGGTTTACCTAGGGGCCTCTGGGGAAGACGCATCAAGAGGCCCCTGATACGTTTTCTGGCCGGTTATTTTAAAGGGTTAGGGAGGGGGAGGAATAGTGGTGAGGGGAGGGAATTATTAACCGGCACCCAGTCTGGGCCGATTATGGCCTCTGGCGGGATGGGGTTGGGGGTGGAGGTGGCTGGCTCCGCGTGTGCTGGGGTGGGGTTCCAAATCCCCACGACGATAGGGAATGGCAGCAGGTGCTTGCACGGAGGGCCACATCAATATCCGGGATCGCGCCCTCGCTATCTTCGAGCGGTGGCGCGCTCCGACCCTCCGGTTAGCACCCTCTTACCCGGGGATGAGAGTGATCAGGTCCCTGAGCTTAGGCTGGTTTATTTTAACGCCAGATCCGTCGTTAACAAGGCTCCCCTCGTTCGCGATCTGATCGAGGAGGAACGCGCGGATTTGGCATGCATTACGGAGACCTGGTTGGGCTCGGAGGGAGGGGTGCCTCTGACCGAGTTATGCCCTCCAGGTTTCCGGGTGCTACACCAGCCACGGGCTCAGGGCAGGGGTGGTGGGGTGGCGGTGGTTGTCCGGGAGACTTTATGTCTGCGGGAGGCCACCATAGTCCAGATGGCTGGGAGTGAATCCCTCCTCTTGAGATGTGGTCCTCGGGCTCAGTTGGGCTTGTTGCTCACATACCTGGCGCCCATCTGTGTGGCAACAGCCCTGCCCGAGCTGCTCGACACTCTCTCAGGGTTGGCGGTGGAGTTCCCCAGGCTTATAGTTCTGGGTGACTTCAACCTGCCTTCACTGGGAGGGTCATCTGAGTTAGCTCGGGAGTTCATGGCCTCCATGACGGCCATGGGCCTGACCCAAGTTATTGAGCGCTCGACTCATGTGGGGGATCATACTCTCGACCTGGTGTTCCTATCTGGACAGTGGCTGGATGATCTGGGAGGGGGTTCACCAACCATTGCCCCCCTGTCATGGTCAGATCATCACCTCCTGCGGCTGGTCTTCCGTTATGCCACCCCCCGCCGCTGGGCTGCGGAACCAACCAGGTGGTTCCGCCCCAGGCGCCTAATGGACCCGGAACGGTTCCAGAGGGTGCTTGGGTCTATACCCATCACCCTCACCCACAGCCCAGTCAATGTCCTGGTGGATGCCTGGGAAAGGGCGGCCGCCGGGGCACTTGACTGTGTTGTACCCTTGCGACCTCTGACCCGGCGCAGATCCCGTTGGGCTCCATGGTTCTCTGCGGAGCTCCGGGAGATGAAGCGTCGGAGACGGGGTCTAGAGAGCGGTTGGAGGTCCAGCCGGTCCGAATCTGACCGATTGCAGCTAAGAACCTTTATAAGGTCTTATCTTGCTGCGATAAGGACAGCGAAGTCTAACTACTTTGCTGCCCTTATCGCGTCTGCAGATAATCGCCCGGCCGCCCTGTTTAGGGTAACTCGCTCCCTCCTTAATCAGGAGGCGAGGGAGGACCCTTTGCGGGGACGAGCCGAGGAGTTTAGTCATCATCTGGTGGACAAAATCGCTCAGATCTGGACCGGTCTGGACTCTGACTGGGCAGAGTCTGATGTGGAGGAATCGGACGGTCTTGAGCATGTTATCTGGACTGAGTTCGATCCTGTTTCCCATGATGATGTGGACAGGATCATGGGGAGGCTGAGCACCACCACCTGTTTGTTGGATCCGTGCCCCTCCTGGCTAGCTTATGCGGCTCGGGAGGGGACACGAGGCTGGTTCCACGCAGTAATAACTGCTTCCTTGAAGGAGGGTGTCTTTCCTGCCGCCTTGAAGGAGGCGGTAGTGAGACCCCTCCTCAAGAAGCCTGCTCTGGACCCGGCTGTTCTAAATAAAGGTAGTCCTTGATTTATGATCAGTCATTTAATAGCCATTCACAGTCACAATGGCCTCAGCATGAGTGCTTTACAGTCTAGAAAGCAATACCGGCCATCCGCCATTGTGAAACCTTACACTGGCCCTACCTCCAGGTTCATGACTGTAGCTTGGATGCTTGTTGACCTGTTTACATTTGTAACTGGTTACCAAGTGCCCTGAGATCTTATGATAGCTATTTGCAATCTTCTCTGCTAACTTTCCTAGAACGTCAACAGGGAAATCAGCAGGGATGGTTGCAAGCAGAAAGGGACATTGGCTTTAAGGTCCATTTCTCCAACATGTAAAGGGATGTTTTTCTTCCACGTACTGAAGGAAAGGACTTCAGTTCTGGCAAAAATGTTATCAAACACCAGCATCCTGAGCCTTTTCAGAACAAAGGTATTTGCTGGCTTTTCAGCAAACGCCATGGTATCTCCCGAAGGGAAAATGCTAATGTACCAAATACTAGCATTCTTAGGCTTCCAGAATGATGGCATTCACCAGTTGTTTTTCCAGATCTGAGATCCCTTCCTCCACCATGCTGAGAATTTTCCCGGTGGCAGAGTGGACCTCATATCTGGCAGAGATGATGGCAAACACCATCATTTTCACAATCATTCTCCTACTGCACTAGGGCAGGGATAGAGGTTGGATCTCCTGGGTATGATAAGAGGCCTGGACTCTCTCTCCAGTGTTTCCATTAAGAATGTGTGCAGTTACTTAATAACCACAATTCAGAGAGCCGGGATTGCGGTCATTGAGCAAAGCAATCATGTGGAGTCTCACTTAACAACCGCTTCACCCAATGACCAAGATTATGGGCTCAGTTGTGGTTGTGTAAGTTGGAGGGATACCTGCAACGATATAACTTTCTGTAGTTAGACTGTCACAAAATTCTTGAAAACAATTGTAGATCCTCCACCTGACTTTGTGAGCAATTTGCATTAATGGTATAAATTCAGACAAGTTCCTGGCTGGGTCTGCCCACAATTATTCACTTTATAAGCTGTTCTTATTTTTAATAAAGATAAAATTGTTTTCAGAACTGCTTCAATAGTTCGGAGAAGGTGGGTTCATAAGCTTCACGTGTGTATCTTCTATAAACATCTTTTCATGGATGTACCATAGATTGGAGACTTGTAGAACTAGTTTTTCAGAGTTATCCCTGGAAGCATTAAAGGTCATGTTTGTTCTGAGCATCGTGAAGGCACTTGCCAAATTTCACTAATCTTCTAAATATGTCACTGTTTAACCCAAATTTTTCTTTCCTTTCTTTCCTTATTTCAGCTGTACTGGGATTGAAATCTGTTAATCTGAACAGGAAAGTTTCCAGGTAGCTTGTTTTGAACAAATAAAGATAAGCATCTAATTTGCTACAATGAGTTTCTGTGAAACTTGGTTGGCTTGCATTTCCTTCTTTGACTGACCCACAAGACAATGATTGTCATAGTACCAAAAATGCAAAAAAACACAAACAAACAAATGGTTTCTTTTTCCTGGATTTTGGCACAATGAAACGGCTTTTAGCAGAAATGCTACACTCCATGTTTTCTACTTCCAAACTAACATGGAAAGGGAAACGTTAAAGTCACACATTCGTCAACTGTTGAGATGTATTTAGCCTAAAATGCATAGGTAAGTTACCACAATTGCCTTTAAAAGTGGAATAATGTTTGTGCACCAAGAAACTTGCTCTTTGACATTACATGAATACAAGACATTAAGGATGTTGGAGAATAGCATTGGTGCAGAAGGACTCTTAAAAAAAAAAGAGTGAGCACGGAAGGAAGAAATGCTTTTTGTTTCTTGTGTGACTTGTCTAATCTCAGGCTGCTTCCAGACAAATGTTCTATTGTTCTATTAATTAAGTAACCTCATCTTCTTTTTTCTAGCTCACTGATATTTCTTAGAATTTCTTCCATCCTCTTTTTTTACTGCAGTCCCTTCTGATCAATAGCAATGATCTATTTGGAAGTACCGGTATGTGAAAAACGTGTTTTTTTCCTTAAATAGATAAACAAGCACCTTTAACTATAGCTCAACACCTGTGTTGGACAGAGGGCTTGATCAAATGAATGAACAAAACATGCCCAAGGCTTTCTAGTCAAAAAATGTCACATTTTTAGTGCATTAATACATATTTTTTGTTACAAGAATATGGTAGAGAGCAACAGGTAGGCATTCTTATATATCAGGTCTCTATCTCACCACTGCCTTTCATCCATAATAATGAGTAGGACCCTTATTATTTCTTTATTAAGCATTTCACATGCTTTAGAGTATGATTCTAAGAGATGTCTACTCAGATGTAAACTGAATCACATTTAATCCCAGATTAAAACACGTGATTAAAACGGAAACCTTGATGTGCTAGAGAAAATGACACAGGAGCTCCTAGGGAGATAAATTACTTAATAAATTACTTAATACACTGCATAACTCCAGTTTCAGTTCCCTCTTTAAGATTCTCAGGCAATGAGTAATCAATATTCAGAAGGTGTTGAGTAAGTAAGATTGAGCCTGGGGTGAAATATGTGTTTGCAACTGGCTCTAGATTTTTTTCAATGCTTGGTCCAAAGTGCCCAACATCATGCCAGGCTCTTCCAGGTTCACTTTATGCCAGGCCACACTTCCATTTGGAATTGTTCTCTGTGGTGTAGCTATTAGCACACCAAAGTGTTCAATCAAAGTATAGCTAATTTACATCTGTTGGCTCTTTTGCTCTCTAAAGAGTATGTTAAATTGCTAAGAGCAGTGGTGGCCCAGTGGTTAGAAAGCAGTACTGCAGGCTAACTCACTGCTCACGCCAGGTGTTCGATTCTCACCAGCTCAAGGTTGACTCACCCTTCCATCCTTCCCAGGTCAGTAAAATGAGGACTCAGATTGTTGGGTACAATAGGCTGACTCTGTAAACTGCTTAGAGAGGCACTGTAAAGCACTATGAAGAAATGTATAAGTGCTATTGCTATTAGCTATATTGAGGGGCAGGGAAGAGGAGAAACCACATCAGTACTGTAGGCTAAGTCTGCCCACTGTCAGGAGTTCTATCATGCCCGGGTCAGGGTTGACTTAGCCTTCCATTCTTCTGAAGTGGGTAAAATGAGGATCTAGATTGTTGGGGGAAACAGGCTGACTCTTGAGAGGGCCCTTAGAGAGGGCTGTAAAACACTATAGCTATTGCTATTGCTTTTTTGCCCCTAACATCGCCATACAGCCTCCCTATAATAGCATAACAACCCCTCCCATCCAAGAAAAAAGGCTTAGGTTTTCTCTTCCATCAATTGCACTCTGTTCCATCACTATCATAGGGTAAATACCATTAAACTCAGTAACTTACCTCTGAGTAACCTTTGCTAGGAATCTTTCTTCCCATTTCTCACCTACATTTTAAAATTTAAACCCACTTGGGAGCCAGCACGCAGCCTATTTTGACTGATCAGAGAGAGCTTAGCAGAATTCTTAAAAAGAGGACAATTGGGAAAGCTAGACTGGGAAGTCAAGAAAAACTCCTAGAGGAAGACAGGGGCTAAGGGCTTCCATTCTGCTGCTAAAACAATCACATGGAGATGTCCTGTGGATCTGAGCTCAGCTCAAGGGAGATTTTATCTTTATTCCATTAAAGCAATAGCAACAGCACTTAGGCTTATATGCCACTTCACAGTGCTTTACAGCCCTCTCTGAGCGGTTTACAGGGTCATCCTATTGCCCCCAACAATCTGGGTCCTCATTTTACCCACCTCGAAGGAAGGAAGGCTGAGTCAACTTTGAGCAAGTCAGGATCGAACTGCTAGCAATCGGCAGAGTTAGCCCGCAATAGTGCATTTTAACTACCTCACTGCCACGGCTCTTGAAAATAATATTGATCAAAATCTGGAGTGCAAGAGCTCTGTCTCTCACCCACAAGAATTCCACCAAGGCTATCTTTCTTTTCCCCCCAAACACATTGATTTTCTTTCAAACTGAATGAAAAACATTGAGGAAAAAGTGCTGAAGCAATTTCTGGTACAATACGAAAAGAAATTGTCCCACAAACTTTCTCCAGCTACTACGGAGTTGGCTTCTTCAGGTGTATCCAAGGATACAGACTTACAGTAGTTTCACAGCTTATCCCAGGGGATACTTGTTTAGTGATGAATGAATGTATTGTACCTCATACTATTGCTCTGATACCCAGTGAGCAAATGTACATACTGTGAAATGTGAAATGTAATATGTAGTATCATTGTGTTACTGAAGGCCAGTTTTTCAAATGTTATGAAATGGGAAAAACTGATCACAGGATCTTTATTGTTTTATAATATCACTACTGAATCCCACTGATTAGTGGGCAATAACTGGCTTGATCAAAATAAGCTAGACTGGATCATTTGGATATATGATTCTATGCGGCTGACATCAGCAAGGGATTTGGCCTTTGAGTTCAGTGGAAGTTGGATTGCATCTGCTTTTCAAAACTCACTTTTTAGTGAGGTATACAAGCCTGAATTTCAATTTCACACACACACACAAACACACACACACACACACACACACACACACACAGAGAGAGAGAGAGAGAGAGAGAGAGAGAGAGAGAGAGAGAGAGAAATTAGTTGCTCTGATTTCTTGTATTAACTATGTTGAGTTGCTGATATGCCAACGGCATATCTTTCCAGATTTAAAGCTGTTATGTTTTATAGACATTTGAACCATTTTAATTATTGACCAGCATGTGAATAATTAATCATGCAAAAAACATTAGCCTAATGTCTTTTAAAAGAATATTCTTAGTTTGCTCTAGCTAGACATTACAAGGTCAGGGTTGCTTGTAAGAAGAATCTATCCTCTTAACCTTATAAAAATTATTGCTCTACATTTTATCCATCTGGTTAGAGAAAGTTCAGAGGAAAGCACTTATTCACCTAAAGTTTCCAGTATGGTGTTAATGGCTGTTAAAATAGGTTTTACTCTACCCTCAGCAGTGGAAATTTCCTGATGACTTTGTCTCAATTACAGACTGTGGTAATGTTGGAGGACAGAAGGCTGTTTTTGCAGCCTTGAGTTCCTGAATAAAAGGAGGAATATAACATGCTGACTATTGCAGGGAGAATACTGTCTACAACAGGGGTCTTCAAACTTGGCCCTTTTATGACTTGTGGACTTCAACTCCCAGAATTTCTCAGCCAGGCATGAAAAAACAGACTTTCAGAGGGATTTATGTACTAGTGATGAGCATCTCATTGCCAAAATATATAAATAAACTGTTGTTGAAAATGAATAGGATTAATATATGTCATATGGTATAAGATTAAATGGGGAAAAATTGGATATAACTTTATGCTTGATCAGTGGGAAGATATGTGGATAAATGGAGTGAAATTTTCACTGAACTATAATTTGAAAGAATTTTTTTAGTAGAATGATATATCATTAGTATTTAACTCCTGAAAAATTATCAAAGACATATCAGGGAATATCAAATAAATGTTGGAAATGTAAACAATGTGAAGTCCTCTTTCATCATGTTTGGTGGATATGCTGGTCTGTCAAGAAGTGTTGTTTGATTCAGGAAAAATGAATGTAAAATTAAAACCAGAAGTTTTTCTTTTAGGTGTCATGGATAAAGATATTGAAAGAAAACATGGGGTTGTTTTTATATATGATAATGGCAGCAAGACTTTTAAAAGTAATTGGCAAAACTGATTACTTTGATGAAAGACAAAATCTAGCTTTCTTATTAGTTGGAAAACACTTTTGGATATCTTGCTTGAGAAAGATAAAAATTAAGTTTTGATTTTAGGATTTGATTATTGAATCTATTATGATTATAGAAATATGTGTCTTTCATTTTTATTATTAAACATATATATTATATATTTTTAAATGTCTAGGTTTAAACCTAGAGTAAGGTTATTTTGTTACATAATTCTAATGCTATTTTGATTGCCTAATGTGTATTTTTATATGATGGATTTGTTCTTTTGTTTTAATTTAGAGTGTGAGGTTATTCTACTACATATACAGGTATTTGTATCTATACTGAGGAAAGTTGGAAATCAATCTTTTTTTGTGTCACTTTTTAACTTTCTCCCTTTTGACCTCCCTTTCACCATTTTTTTTTGTTATTTGTATTTTATCTGTTTGTGAAACCTAATAAAGTTAATTTTAAAAAGAGATAAGCTCCATCTACAGTTCTTTCAAAAAGCGAAGCAACCAAAGTCAAGAAAAGAAGCAAACAGACCTAAGCACATCCTTTCTCATCGTGCTCCTCTTAACCAACCCCAGATTAGCAGGAACTAGCACCAGATAAACAAGAACAATAAAAGGAGAAACAATCATCCATTCAAAGAGCAATCAAGGAATAAACTTTATCCCAATTAAAGCTGATAAGACGACACACTACTATATTTAAGCAGTCAGCAAAATTTATTCACATGGGCACTGATGATGTCACCTAGCTCGCTAATGAAATGTCTGCAGGAAGATAAGCAAGCTCAGAAAACAGCTGGAACTCAACAACTCAATCCTGAGCTAAGTATAATATCAGTCTATGGCAATTTCAGTGTTGATTTGCCAAGGAAAGATAAGATTTCTTATATCTCTAGAAGGCATTACCATAGTCTTGACAAGGTCCACTAACTTCAGTAAGCAGTGGTGGTTACTTTTGGCCTGGGTTCAAATAGTATGTTAAGTCTCCATAATTCAAACTGTTTTAGCTTAATATATAATTTGTTGAGCCATGGTGGCTTAGTGGTTAGAAAGCAGTATTGCATCCTTCCAAGGTCAGTAGAATGAGGACCCAGATTGTTGGGGGCAACAGGCTGACTCTAAACTGCTTAGAGAGGACTGTAAAGCACTGTAAAGCAGTATGCAAATCTAAGTGCTATTGCTATATTATGTAAGCCACTGTTGCCTATAAACCATGACTGATAGTTGAACATGCTCTGATAGCTGGCATCTAGAGGATCTTGGATGGTCTCAAAAAGCTAAGCAAGGATGGACAAGGGCAATGTTTGGTTGGTAGCCCACTAGAAAATACCAAAGAACAGACTAGGCGAGGGAGTAGAAAATGCATGCTGGAAGATGATTTAAATCGTTTCTATACCTTGCCAAGGAGATTACATGGATATGTCCATGAAGTCACCTAAAAATAATTTTTGATGGTAATATTATGCAAAACTTTCCAACTGTGCTTAGTTTAAGAAACCATGGTTTACTTTGGTCACTGAGGCAGGTCCCCATAAAAAAAGTTTGGAGACTAAGGTTATTTTAATTATTTATATTTATGGGGATATGCATATTCTTTGTTCTGGTCCTCATGTGGGTCACCTAAGACATCTCACAACCTTGGCTGAAACATAAATAAAGCGTAATTGGAAACAGTTTTCTGACCTCATGGCTAAGGAAGTCTCCTGGTTTCTAACCTGGGTCCTTATCCACTAGTCCAAACTGGCTGAAGGTGATGATGATAATGGATCTTATGTAGAAGTTAGGGGGTGCAGCATCATAATGCATGTTTCGTCATTTTGGTGTGACTATAGTTAGGCGAACTTTCAAAATGTTTACTCTGATATTTTGTAATTGTTGAAATAGAATTTGTTCACACATATTTTTTAAAGATTTTTTTTATCATGTCTTTATGGTTTTTATAAATAACTCAAGGTGTGTACAGACCTAATACTCCTTCCTCTCCTATTTTCCCCACAACAACAACAACAACAACAACCCTGTGAGGTGAGTTGGGTTGAGAAAGATTGGCTGCTCTAGTTTACTAGATATGAGCTTCTGTACACTCAGTCAAATATACTGAAGTCCTTGGATTGTTGTATCTTGTCCTTAAAGGCAAACAAAAACTTTGGTCTAAAGTCTATTTGTAAGATCACCATAATATTAAATTCATTTTCTTTTTCCTTGGAAAAAAAAATGGGCAAATTTTACTACTGTAATACTTCAAACACAGTTCAATATTTCTTCAGCCTTCTCCTTCTTTCTGTTGTTCTGTTGTTTTTTTTCAAATGGCTGCTTAATTTTCATATAGTTTTTTGAACAGTCAGTTATACGATAACAGTTTATTATACAACTGAGTGTTGGATTAAAATCAATGAACTATGGTTTTATTAACAAAAATAAGAACAGAGCATATTTAGAAGTAGTAGGACCACTTTCAGCCCCATTAGATGATTGTGTTCTATAAACAACCAGGACCTTTTACATTTAAAATTTCTCTGCCGTGAAGGACAAAGAACTATTTACTTTTTTAAATCTCTGCTGTAGCTGTATTAACAATCCCACCTCCATATAATTATGAATAATGACAAACAAGGCTATTAAAGAAATAGGTAACTGATTGCTGTTCTGCTAATGCAGTTATGAAAGTAATTGAAATTTAATTGGTTGGTCACTATATTTTAATTAATTCAAAGAGAAAGAGAGAGAGAGAGAAAGCTGATCTAGAGAAACGAGGACTTGTATATTTGGGTTTAAAAAGTGTATTCTTCATTAATCAAATGTGGTATTGTTAGGTTCTGTCATTTCTAAAGAATGTGAAATAGGAGATCAAACTACGCATGTGCATTTCCCAGCTTAATATGACTTTTTGTATACTTTTCTTGTACATGTTTATGTTACTACTGTATCATTATAGAAGTGTGTTTTGTTTGTAATCACCTATAATGTACACATTTCTGTGGATTTTCCCATACAGTGTGCATTTTATGTATATTTTCTAAGATGAGAACCAAACCAGTATGGACTTTCTCCCAATGTCTCCGCTTGTTCTGTAAGATCTGATAGGGTGGCATTCTTTACATCCCCTCTGTTAAGCAACACCGTCTGAAGCGCCTTCTTGCCTTCTAGAATAGAAATTGCCTGGAAATCCAAACGAGCCAACTCTACTGTCCTTAAATATGCCTTGAAATCTTGCCTTTCCCCCCAAACTATAGGTCAGTGGTGGCAAACCTATGGCACATGTGCTAGAGGGGGCACTCAGAGCCCTCTCTATGGGCACACGCACCTCACTCTTTGGCTAAGATTTTGCAGGAAAAAGCCATTTCTCAAGACCCTTCCTAGCCAAAACAAGCCTCCGGAGAGAGCGCGCTGTTTTCAGCTTTGAATTATATCAAATCTGACACCAGAAACAGACTAATAGATGACCTGAGTGCTGCATGTGTTGCTCTCAAACTTACAAAGTATAAGCCAAGGTTAGACAAATTATCAGCATGCATACAACAGAAAAAATCACATTCATTGTTCAAAAGCATACCAAATGCAAACTTTTACCTTTCAGTAAAAAGTTGCTTGTGTCATTGAAAGCTTTGTTATTGTGTTTTCTTTTAAGACAAAAGATATTAATGTAGGAGTTGTTTTTTCTAAACTAAAACTTCAGTATTTAGATTCAATTGCCGTGTTGGCACTTTGCGATAAATAAGTGGGTTTTGGGTTGCAGTTTGGGCACTTGGTCTCTAAACGTTTCGCCATCACTGCTCTAGGTTAAGTAGGGTGCATTTGGGGTTTGTCATTTTCTCATAACTATCTATCTATCATCTATCTATCTATCTATCTATCTATCTATCTATCTATCTATCTATCTATCTATCTATCTATCTATCTATCATCTATCCATTCATTCATTCATCCATATCTTTCTATCTATCTATCTATCTATCTATCTATCTATCTATCTATCTATCTATCTATCATCTATCTATATCTAAGATAGATTAAACACACACACACACACACACACATATGCATGCACGCGCACACACACACACACACACACACACACACATATTTTGGGTAATGTTTTTAATTTGCATACTGCCCAGATTCATAGTGGGTTGTGTGGACTTATAAATTAATATTATAAATACATAAATAATACAAATACTAATTTTTTGCCTATATGCTAATTTATTTTGTGGGATTGTGTATTTTCTTAAAGAAAATCCAATTATGGATTGTTAAAAAATTCAGAAGATGGTAGATCCTATCACCCTACTTGATCATTTGCTATACGGATTGCAGATGACATGCAATGCTGGGAAGGCCCGAGGCTGCATATATTTAATGGAGGAGGCAAAGATTCCTACTGAGGGAGATCCTATTGGTAGAATGTTTCAATTGAAGCATGTCATGGCCTCCAGTCCATATGAGGTTTGCTATCTTTTTATGTGCTTTTTGGATTTCCTTCCAGGTGCATTTTATTCTGAGTAAGAAACATGTGGGACTTTTAGTGAAATAAAAAAAATCTCAACAATAAAAAAAGAACATTCCAATCCTCCTACTCACTTTTCATAGCCTCAGTCAGATCACCATCACTTTACTCATTATGGAAACCACTATGCCGCAGGGGTAGGCAATCTTGGCTCTTTTATGACTCGTGGACTTCAACTCCCAGAATTCCTGAGCAGCCTTGCTGGCTCAGGAATTCTGGGAGTTGAAGTCCACGAGTCATAAAAGAGCCAAGGTTGCCTACCCCTGCACTATGGAATTCCCCCACCTCCTACCCCAATTCCAGTAAGCATTGCTTCTAGATACCACTGTTTGGTCTGTCCTCACTGGAGGCTCCACAGGAATCTTCCACAAGGGGTAAATTTGTTTCTCCAAATGTTTTTGACTGCAATTTCCTTAATCCCCGATTATTAGTCTTCCGCACTCTGAAGAAGATAAATGCTTGGGGAAAGATTTCTAAAGAACTTTATGGCCAGCAATGTGACTCAGTGCAATGCAGCACAATGAGTTTTATGACTCATTAATAAGACACAGATCTGACTGCATCCAATTTGTTTAGTAGATTTAAAAAGGGCTTTATATAGAAAAGGATGGGTCCTTATTCCAATTCTATGTTGTGCATATGCAATAAAGTAATCTATCAATCCCAATTATGTCTCCTGTGATAGGCAGTGGTTCTCAAAACTTCAAGCTAGAATTTTTCCAACTCTACCTGGAGATGGTTGAGCTTGGTTTTATCACCAGTCTAAAGCCCCAAGCCAGTGGGTAGAGCATTCATCCCATTATTGGTATGGGAGTTCTGAAACATTGAGGACTATTGCAAGGGAGTCTTAGTTCCACCTGTTATAAAATGGCTTTTCAGATGACAAAATGTTATTTTTAGTTTTGCTTTAAGGAACCAGAGACCATCATGAATGTTCTCAGCAGAAATGTTATCTGTTTCCTGGTGTGAGCAACCCAAAGAACACCATTCCAGCTCATTCTTTCACGAGACTTGAGTAGGAGCGGTGTCAGTAAACCAATGTGAAGAAAGGAAGTAAGTTGAGATCTTGCCGTCATCAATTGCAGAGTTGTTTTCTCAGCTCAACTCAAATGTCATGGAAAGTTAGGAAATATATTATGAAAAAACATTTCCATTACATGCTTCTTCAGAAAAACTTTGAGTAGCATATCTTAACCTCCCCCCCTCTCTCTCTCTCTCTCTCTCTCTCTCTCTCTCTCTCTCTCTCTCTCTCTCTCTCTCTCTCTCTCTCTCTCTCTCTCTCCACACACACACACACACTGTTTGTGATCTTTGGGCTAATGAGTGTAAAAATAACATGAGTTTCAAGGGAGTCTCCTAACTATCTATCCTAAGCACTATTCTGTATCATACTGCTGTTAAGGCAAGGGTTAGACAGGAAAAGAGAACCAGTTTGGTCTAGTGGTTAAGCTGTTGGCCTAGAAATGAGGAGGCTGTGAGTTCTAATCTCACTTTAGGCTTGAAAGCTGGCTGGGTGACATGGGCCAGTCACTTCCTCTCAGGCCAACTCACCTCATAGGGTTATTGTGGGGAAAATAGGAAGCAGGAATATTATACATGTTTGCCACCTTGAGCTATTTATAAAAATCATAAAGGCAGAATATAAATAAATAGATAAAAAGTAATAGAACTAGCATGCTAGACAGTTCCTTAAAAATCAGAGCTACCCATCTTTTGTTAGGAAAATGACCACTATTATAGGAGATATCTGAAGATATCTGTGGAAGAATAATTTTGAGTAGAAAAAATGTGCTTCTCTCTTCTAAATATCTCGATTGCACATAATATAATCTAGATTCGGGTGTATTTAAGACTTAGAAAATGTTCATGTCTCAATGAGTTGGGTCATTATAAATCAGCTGCAGCTGCTGGCACATAGACATGACCTTGTAACCAAAGGAGGGAGCAGCTGGTTGAGTCAGCTGTATGATGCAAAGTCAGCCAGATAAAAGAAACAGGTTTTGACTGTCCACCACTTTTGTGTAGGCTGAGGAATTTTCCAGTTGAGATGCTTAAGCTGCTTTCCTCTCTGTCAAGCCCCGCCGGTCCGCCGGCCGCTCGGGCCTCGACATTGCCACCAAAATACTCCGGAACCTGCCGTGATGGGCGTGGCTTCGCCCAAACACCGTGGAGCGCGCCGCGGCTCCGCCGATCAGCTGGCCGGCGCTCAGCTGACCGGCGCGCCCCCTCCGACTCGTCAACGATGCCTCCGTCGAGCTCCGGAACCTGCTGTGAAGGGCGTGGCTTCGCCCGAACGCCGTGAGGCGCGCTGCAGCACCGCTGAGCAGCTGGACGCTGGAATGATGGGCGTGGCTTCGCCCGAACACCGCGGAGCACGCCGCAGCTCCGCCGATCAGCTGGCCGGCGCCCAGCTGATCGGTGCACCCCCTTCGGATCGTCGGCTTCATCGGGCCCCAGGCATTCGGTCGATGGGCGTGGCTTCGCCCGAACTCTGTAGAACGCGCCGCAGCCCCGCCGCACAGCTGGCCGGCGCCCAGCTGATCGGCGTGTCCGCTTCCAGATGGCCGGCGGACGCGCGCTCACCTCGTCGGCGAGGACGGCGCCAGGCGCCCACCGAACTATTGCTGGCGTCTGCTCCGGGCCCTGTAACATCTCGGCGGCAGGACTCTGAGCTGCAGGCAGCGTCCGGGCAGGAACAGACTGGAGGCACCGTAGGACTGAACGGTCAGCCAGGCCCGCCCCAGCAAAACGTAGAGGGGTGTGTGGCTGTGCCCGTTTTGCCAACCTCACTCACTGGGCGCTTAGATGGACTCGGAGGGGAGCTAACAGCCGCAACGCCGGCACGGACTGGGGCGCGTGAGGGAGGCTTACCTGGGAGGGGGCTTGGCGGGCCGCAGCAGTGCACACGGTGGGTGGTGGCTATGCAAGGTGATGGGTGGGGCATTTATGGGGAGGCGGGCGGATGCCGGTTTGCTTTGAAGGGGTGGGGTTAGGGTGTGGTAACATCATAAAAGAGCGTTGAGGCTAGATGCCTCAACGCTGACTTTACCGCGGTTTGATTTGTGCGAGAAATAAACCTGGTCACCCGTTCCTTTTGGAGTGCTTGTGTTTCCTGGAGGAGGACGTCGTGACAGTAAGTCAGCGTTGTTTTAGCATTCCTACTGCTGTTACTCACACTTTGGGCATGGCAGAGGATCCACCGGGGCTTGATTTGGCAGCCGAGGAGGAAGGGGCTGTTGGGGCTGCAGCTGCAACACCACCTGACCCTGATGTGGCAGAGGGGCCGGCGGTGCGGCCGAAGACCAAGGGGGTTATGGTCCCAGCTGTGGCTGGTGAGAGTTGGGAGGAAGAGTCTCTGGCTCAAAGCGGGGAGGGTTGGCAGAGCCCTCCCTTGGAGCATCTGGACCAAGTTCGTGGCGAGAGCCGTTCATGGGCCTCAGCATCGGCTTGGAGAGAGCGGCGGCTGACGGAGGAGGAAGGCGAAGAGTGGAGCTACTCCACGGCTCCAGGGGCCTATACAATGGATGTGTTACGGGACCGTTTTGGGGAGTTTGGGTATCAGAACACTGCACCTTGGTCACCTTCGGGGCCGGCCCGGGAGACGCGGCGATGGTCGCTACAGAGGTTGACACCTGGCCAGTCGGGCCAGCCCAGTTTTCGCCTGGCAAGCCCAAGGTTCCGGGGCCCGCCATCACGGCTGATGGAGAGGGGAGCTGTTCAGGCTGAACGACAACACCCCGGGGCGGCAGACCAGGCAGAGGCCACCAGGTGGGCAACAACGGCTGGGGCGTCCGCCAGGCCATGGAGCGGGCGGCACCAAGCACCAGGTACAAGGGGGCCCAGGGCCCAGGGGGGCCCTTGGGGCCCGGGGTATTACTGTGGCCCACCACAACTGCCAGTGACGTATGACGGCCACCCTGACCGGCTCGCCATGTTCCTAAGCCACACCATTCACCACCTGGATCAGTACGGTGCAGCCTATGCCTCCCAATGGGCCATGGTGGTGGCCATCACCGCAAGCCTGCAGGGAGAGGCTGCGGCCTGGGCAGCTGACCTGTACGGCGAGCATGCCAGGGAGTTGGCCGATGTCGGACTGTTCCTAGAGTCGCTGCGGACGCAGTTTGAGGATGTGGCCCGCACCCATAGGGCTGAGGCGGAGGTGGTGGGGCTTCGACAACAAGGCAGGCCCGCTGCGGAATATGTTGGTGAGTTCTGCAGGGTTGCTCGTAAGCTCCGCTCCTGGCCAGAACGCTTGCTGGTACACCATTTCCAGTCGGGGTTGGACGGTGCGCTACGCAGGGTGTGCGTGGTGTGTGGAGTGCCTGAGCGACTACTGGAGTGGTACCGGGTCGCTGTAGAACTTGACGTTCGGCTGCGCGAGTGCAGGGGTAAGTCGGAGGGGGTGGTCGGGGCCCGCAGAACCCCGGAGAAGCCAAAGGAGGAGGAACGGAAGGCCGTGGCTCCAACGGCGAACCCACCTGTGACGCTTCCGAGATCAGCCATAAGATGTTTCCGGTGCGATCAGCCGGGGCACCGTGTGGCTACCTGCCCTTTGCCGGCACCTCGTGCCGCTGCAACAACTCCCGCTGGAAAGGGCCCCACAGCACGAAAGTCGGTGGAGCGTTCCAGAGCTGCTCACCAGTTGGCGACCCTGATGATGACACCAGCAATCGGCGCAGAGACATCCGAGGTCAACGACCCAGAGCCCTACGAGAGCCAGGAGGAGGAGGAGGATCCCATGGTGAGTGACCCAGTGGTACCCTTCACAGTTCCAGTCGTGCTCATCAACCTGCGAACGGGACGTAGGGAGGCCTGCCCAGCACTGATCGACACAGGCAGCACCCGGTGCCTTATCAGCCAAGCGGTGGTTGCCCGGCTGGGATTAGAGGTGCGACGCCTGCCGACTCCTCTTCGTTTCCAGCAGGTGGACGGGTCCCTTTTGGGGGGGGCTCCGGTCACCCGGGTGACGAGACCTATTCGATTAGAAATGGGGACCCATTGGGAGACTTTGCGATTCCTTGTTGTTCCATCTATGACGGAGGCGGTGATTCTGGGGTTGACATGGCTCGACAAGTGGGGACCCACGATCTGTTGGGGGGAGGGCTGTCGGCACCTACGGTTGGGGACAGGGCCACAACCACCACCACACGCATATGTGGGACCTTCTGGACAGCTAGATGGCGAGCAAGTTCAAGGGGCTGAGGGGGTGGAGGAAGCCTGCTTTCCACAGGTGTACGCCGACCTGGCGGAGGTTTTCAACGAGAAAGAGTGTGACGCTCTACCTCCACACCGTGCGACGGACTGCGCCATCGAGCTCGAACCGGGCGTAAAGCTGCCGAAGCCACGCATGTACGCTTTGACACCTCGCGAGATGCAGGAGCTTCGGCGTTATATCGACAAAAACCTCGCGAGGGGGTTCATCCAACCTGCCCGGTCCAAGATAGCAGCGCCGATACTGTTCCGGGAGAAGAAGGATGGTACGCTTCGCATGTGTGTCGACTTTCGTGGCGTCAACGCAGTCTGCGTCGAACATCTATATCTGCTGCCCCTCATGAAGGATCTCCTGGCACATTTGTCGACGGGACGCATCTTCACGAAGCTAGATTTACGGGAGGCGTATTATCGGGTGCGGATCAGAGCTGGGGATGAGTGGAAAACGGCGTTTAACTGTCCGCTGGGCAGTTTTCAGTTCCGAGTCATGCCGTTTGGACTCCAGGGGGCCCCAGCCGTCTTTATGCAGATGATAAACCAGGTGCTTCACAAGCACCTGTACCGCGGGGTGTTAGTGTACCTGGATGACATCTTAATTTATACTAAGACTATGGAGGAGCACATCGCCCTTGTGCGCCAGGTGCTACGAAAGTTGCTGGCTGCCCGTCTTTACGTGAAGCTCTCTAAATGCGAGTTCCATAAGACAAAGCTGGATTACCTGGGATTTCGAGTGTCTGCGAGCGGTATAGAAATGGACCCTCACAAAGTGAAAGCAGTGCTACAGTGGCAGGCGCCGCGGACGCGACGACAGCTGCAGAGTTTTCTCGGCTTCGCGAACTTTTACCGCCAGTTCATCCCGGGTTTTGCAGCGACAGCCCTGCCGCTGACGGACCTGTTGCGGACGCGGCAATCCGGGGAGAAGCCACGTCCAGGGTTGAAGCTGGCATGGACCACCACGTGTCAACAGGCATTCGAGACCTTGAAAGCCCTGTTCGCTAGGGAGCCGGTGTTGGTACACCCCGATCCAAACCGTCCGTATGTGGTCCAGGTCGACGCCAGTGATGTCGCGGTAGGGGCTGTACTGCTGCAACGGAACACGGAGGGCGTGCTGCAACCGTGTGCCTACTCATCCAAAAAGCTGTCGCCGACAGAGCGCTCGTGGGCAATTTGGGAGAAGGAGGCGTTCGCCGTGCGCACGGCCTTGGAGACGTGGCGTCATCTACTGGAGGGGGCTGCCCATCCCTTCGAGGTCTGGACAGACCACAAAAACTTAGAGGTCCTGCAGTCCCCAAGGAAGCTGGCGCCCAAGCACGTCAGATGGGCTCTCTTTTTCCGGCGGTTTAACTTCATCCTGAAGTACGTACCGGGGGGGCGGAACTTTCTCGCTGATGCACTCTCACGGCTGCCGCAATACAACACCAAACGAGAAGCAGTGGTGCAAGAGCTCATCCCGCCCGGCGTATCCCCGAGTGCGACCCAGGCAATTTGCAGTGTGGGGGACGATTTGTCCCGTGCCATGGGTGAAGCCTTAACTACAGACTCCTGGCTGAAGGAGCATCCTGGTCTTCTAACTATACGTGACGGCTTGGCCTGGCACGGGGATAGGCTGTATGTGCCCCAGGCGCTACGCCCCGCCATTCTGCACCGATGTCACGATGCCAAGCAGGCCGGTCACTTCGGCTTCCTGAAGACCTTACACTTAGTACGCCGCCAATTTTGGTGGCCGTGCATGAAGGCGGACATAGAACAGCACATCCGGGACTGCCACGTGTGTGCCACAGTAAAACCCCGCGTCGGGAAGCCATTAGGTCTGCTACAGACAGTTTCGGACCCCGTGCGGCCATGGCAAGACATTGCCATGGACTTCATTGTCGGGTTGCCGGAAAGCAGGGGTTACACGGTAATCTGGACAGTAATCGACCTTTTCTCCAGACAAGCACACTTCGTCCCCTGCAAGGGGTTGCCGTCCGCCAAACGGCTGGCACAACTGTTTCTGACTCATATCTATCGGCTGCACGGGGTCCCCCGACGGATTATTTCAGACCGTGGGGTCCAGTTTACAGCACAGTTTTGGCGGGAGTTCCTACAGCACATTGGGTCTACCCAGGGCCTCAGCTCTGGTTACCACCCGAGCACTAACGGGGCCGCAGAAAGGGCCAACGCCACGGTGGAAAGGCTCCTCAGGAGTTATGTGTCGTACCAGCAAACGGACTGGGTAGACCTCCTGGTATTTGCTGAAGTTGCTCACAACAACGCCGTGCATAGCAGCACGGGGTTGACACTGTTTCAGGTGGTGGCGCGGTATGATTTCGTCCCCGTTCCTGAGTGTGGACAGGGATCGACAATACCCAACGGGTTTGGGGAGTGGACACACCACTTAGGGGCCGCTTGGAAAACCGCTAGGGAGGCGATGGTGAAAGCCCAGGCATGGGTGAAGGAGCAGGCAGACAGAAAACGGGAACCCTTCGACACCCCCAAAGTCGGGGAGTGGGTGTACCTGTCGACCAAGTATTTGCAGTTACGGGTACCGAGCAGGAAGCTAGGCCCCAAGTACCTTGGCCCGTTTCAAGTGGTTCAAGTAATCAACCCCGTCTACGGTTGCCAAAGTTCCTGGGGAAGATCCACCCTGTCTTCCATAGTAGCTTACTAAAGCTCGCTAGAGGAGTGCCAGGGAAGGTGGGTGGGAATGCTCCGGGACCTGTTCACGGGGACCGGTACGAGATACAGGCAATCTTAGATTCTCGGGTACGGAGGGGGCAGATACAATACCTCGTGATGTGGAAAGGGTATCCACTGGCAGAGGCCTCATGGGTGGAGAAAGGGGATGTGCAGGCAGCTCGCCTGATCACGGCTTTTCACCGTACACATCCGTCCAAACCGGGGGGTAGCATTGGGGACTCAGCAGCCTGTCTTCACGGAGGTCTATCTTCTTGTTCTTCTTTTGCAGGAGGGCAGGTGGTAGGGGAAGCCGACTGTCAAGCCCCGCCGGTCCGCCGGCCGCTCGGGCCTCGACATTGCCACCAAAATACTCCGGAACCTGCCGTGATGGGCGTGGCTTCGCCCAAACACCGTGGAGCGCTCCGCGGCTCCGCCGATCAGCTGGCCGGCGCTCAGCTGACCGGCGCGCCCCCTCCGACTCGTCAACAATGCCTCCGTCGAGCTCCGGAACCTGCTGTGAAGGGCGTGGCTTCGCCCGAACGCCGTGAGGCGCGCTGCAGCACCGCTGAGCAGCTGGACGCTGGAATGATGGGCGTGGCTTCGCCCGAACACCGCGGAGCGCGCCGCAGCTCCGCCGATCAGCTGGCCGGCGCCCAGCTGATCGGCGCACCCCCTTCGGATCGTCGGCTTCATCGGGCCCCAGGCATTCGGTCGATGGGCGTGGCTTCGCCCGAACTCTGTAGAACGCGCCGCAGCCCCGCCGCCCAGCTGGCCGGCGCCCAGCTGATCGGCGCGTCCGCTTCCAGACGGCCGGCGGACGCGCGCTCACCTCGTCGGCGAGGACGGCGCCAGGCGCCCACCGAACTATTGCTGGCGTCTGCTCCGGGCCCTGTAACATCTCGGCGGCAGGACTCTGAGCTGCAGGCAGCGTCCGGGCAGGAACAGACTGGAGGCACCGTAGGACTGAACGGTCAGCCAGGCCCGCCCCAGCAAAACGTAGAGGGGTGTGTGGCTGTGCCCGTTTTGCCAACCTCACTCACTGGGCGCTTAGATGTACTCGGAGGGGAGCTAACAGCTGCAACGCCGGCACGGACTGGGGCACGTGAGGGAGGCTTACCTGGGAGGGGGCTTGGCGGGCCGCAGCAGTGCACACGGTGGGTGGTGGCTATGCAAGGTGATGGGTGGGGCATTTATGGGGAGGCGGGCAGATGCCGGTTTGCTTTGAAGGGGTGGGGTTAGGGTGTGGTAACATGATAAAAGAGCGTTGAGGCTAGATGCCTCAACGCTGACTTTACCGCGGTTTGATTTGTGCGAGAAATAAACCTGGTCACCCGTTCCTTTTGGAGTGCTTGTGTTTCCTGGAGGAGGACGTCGTGACACTCTCATTTTGGGTTGTAGTCCACTAGAATTCCAGATTGAACTTTGAACTGTGATTAACTTGCCCATGAACTTGAAGAATACCAAAAGAAACCCCTTCAGTCTTCATTTCCTTTCAAAGGTGTACCATCTGGGACTAAGACGAAGGCTTGGAATTTCTGACAAATCAGTACTTGGTGAACAGAGTAAAAATGTGATTGTGGGTTAGTGGCTAGAAAGTTAAGCTGCAAATTGAAAAAACAAAAACAAAGTTCAAACAATAATTGCTCAGCATGCCGATAAGAGGTCTTGCAACAATGAGAGAAAATTGTCCTTACCGCATGAGACAATGCAGACACACATGGCCACATTTATGATGCTGACTCTTGTAAACTAAAAAAATAAAAATCAGCACAGAGGGAACTTCCATACCATCACCATTTCTGTCCTCCTTAACGCTCCCAAGTGCACTAGAAAATCCCCAAATCTCATGTCTCAATGAGTTGGGTCATTAGGAATCCATGCTGAGGAATTGCATGGATTGGCCAATACTCCTTCCAACTGGCCAATGGGAGACACCCCCCCCTGCAAAAAAAATCAATGCTCTTTACATTTTCCATCCTTCCTTTCTCTGCTCCTCATTTGATTATGGGAAGAAAAAAAATAAGGCAATTGCATGCAGAAACAATAAAATATCTCCCACCCTGAAATATTTGAATATTTGAAACCAAAAATATTTGGGGAGGGAGAGTAGAATTGCAGAATGCTTTGACCCCCCCTCCCCCCCAGGAGGAAGGGGAAAGTTTGAGCCAGTCACTCTCTCTCAGCGCAGATCACCTCACAGGGTTGCTGTAGTGGGGAAAATAAGAGAGGAAGCGTTTGGGGTAGGTTCACCACCTTGAGTTATTCATAAAAATAATAAAGATGGGATATAAATAATCAAATAAACAAAAAAATCGCTTTTTATGGAGACTGAATTTCTAGCCCTTTTAACGCTAATAAATAATTTTTTTAAAAAAACCTAAAACTAAGTCATTGGATGTGAACAGAATGGATGATTTGGCTGACCATCAATAGAGAGAAATTGTGTCTTTCTTCCCGGTATATGTGCCAATGAGCTTCAGATCCCTTTCTTAAATTTCTTTTTATTTCTTCAAAGTGGGGAGAGAGCAGCGGGGGGGGGGGGGTGGAAAGGGAAAGAAGAAAGGACAATTTTCATGTACAGAGAGAATTTATCTGATCATATCTCAGATCAGCCAAGGCATCTGATTAAATCAACTGCGGCATCCTATTTTTATAATCTTGGGGCATTCTTTTTCTACTGTAAGATGAAAAGAGGTGCTCCTTTGCATTCTAAAAAGAAACTGTGACCTTTAGGCTTGAAGATCCTGCTTTGTGCCCTAGGGGATTGTGATCCCCTTTGCATAAAAACAGAGGCCATTGAGCAAGGCTTTGCCCAACAGCATCTTGGATCAAAGCAGATTGTTTTGTTGGCACCAGTTGACTCAGATTTTATCAAAATTAACTCAAAAGGGGTGGAGAAAGAGGCCACAGAGGAGAATGCTTTTGAAAAAAGAATTAAAAAAAAACATTGCAATGCATCATCTTTCCAATCTCAGAATCAGTGTAGCCTTGTACTTAATCTCCTGAATAAAACAGAATGAGATTTAATGTGAAAGCTTGCATTTGGGGAGAAAAAGTAATTTCTTTAGATCGCTTAATCAGGCCGTGCTAGATTGGCCATCATGAGAGACAGACCCTGGATAATTAGGAAATTTAGTCTCAGTCAATAAATCATAGTTCTTAGGGCCATGGTGAACCATTCAGTTTCTTTTCAGGTCAAGGTTAAAAGATGACCTTTGTAATCTGACATCTCAGGGTTTGTTTATGGTTAAATATTATTGCTTTAATCAAAGAGATTTACTAAGCACTATGTGTTCTGTTTTTTTATGACTTTGGTCAAGAAATGGTAATCTTGTATCAGTTGCTTTCTGACAGCACTCATACCATATTCATAAACATCTTTCAGCCACATTGGATAAAAAATGAATTTGTAAAACAAGTAGTTTTTTTTATTATCAGATGCTGAGTGTGACATCTGTCTGATATCCTCTTTGTGATATTTGAGTGATACCTTCATTTGGACAGGTATAGAATAGGTGGTTAGGGTTAACCTAACCTTAATCCTGGATCAATAGTAATGACTGTGAGAGGGATCCTGGAGTCCTAGTGGACAATCGCTTAAATATGAGCCAGCAGTGTGCTGCAGTCACAAAAAAAGCTAACACAGTCCTAGGCTGCATTCACAGAGGGATAGAATCAAAATCACGTGAAGTGTTAGTACCACTTTATAATGCTTTGGTAAGACCATATTTGGAATATTGCATCCAGTTTTAGTTGTCACGATAAAAAAAAGATGTTGAGATTCTAGAAAGAGTGCCTAGAAGAGCAACAAAGATGACTAGTGGACTGGGAACGAAAACATATGAAGGAGGGTTGCCAGAAGTGGGTATGTCTTGTCTAATGAAAAGAAGGACTAGGGGTGACATGATAGCAGTGTTCAGTGGTGGGATTCAGCCAGTTTGCACCAGTTTGGTAGAACCGGTAGCTAATTTTTTTGTTACCCAGGACCAGAATGGACTTCCGGAAGCAGCATCCACACAGGAATTGATTGTTCACTTATTTATTTATTTATTTATTTATTTATTTATTTATTTATTTATTTATTTATTTATTTATTTATCTATACCGCCCTATTCCCGAAGGACTCAGGGCGGTTTACAGGGCAATATTTAAAAGACAATATAAAATTAAGATAAAAAATAGAATTAAAAAGAATTAAATTAATTAATAGTCCAACAATAAAACAATGTTAAAAACTTGAAACTAAAAACCTCCTCAGTCCAGGCCAGATAGATCGAAAAACCAGGTTTTCAGGTCCCAGCGAAACGAGCACAGGTCGGGGGCAGTCCGGAGTTCCACAGGTAAATCATTCCAAAGGGCAGGCACGCCCACAGAGAATGCCCTCCCTCTGGGGATCACCTGCCGGCATTCCCTGACCAGCAGCACCCTAAGGAGGCCCTCCCTATGGGAGCGCACAGGACGATGGGAAGTTGATGCTGGCAGCAGGTGCTCCCTAAGATAATCTGGGCCCATGCCATTTAGGGCTTTATAGGTCATCACCAGCACCTTGAATCTCACCCAGAGGGCAACTGGAAGCCAATGCAGCTCGCGGAGAAGAGGTGTTACACGGGAGTATCGGGAGACTCCCATCACAACTCGCACAGCTGCATTCTTCACCAGCTGAATCCCACCACTGGCAGTGTTACAATATCTAAGTTGCTGCCAACAAAGAAGAGAGGGATCAACGTATTCCCCACAGCAGCTGAAGGAAGGCAGGACAAGAAACAATGGACTGTAGGAAGAAAAGTCTCCATCATGGTTCTTCCAAGCGGGGAATAAACATGGCAACTGCTTTGGGAAGAAGGTTGTAGTTTATTGCAGAGGAAAGGCAGACAGAAAGATGGATCCAAAAGGAAAAGAAGGGCTGAGCACATGTGGGTAGTGGGTTTTTATACCCCCTGGACTCTATTGTCTGGAGTTATTTCCTGTTTCAAGCTTTGTATTTCCTTTGTCACGTATTCTGTCCTGAGCCTAGGTGTGCCACTCTAGGATTCTTGCTGGTTGTCTGTCCCAGTCCACCTCCCTGGGGCAGGGTTATGTAGATTTTACAAGTCTGAAGTCTTCTTAGCTTCAACCTTCCTGAATGGTTTACATCTGCATTTCTATAGAGTTGGTTTCCGGTTGGGGGAGGGAGACTTGGGGCTATTAAGAAAACCTGGGCATGCTTTTTCTGTCTCTTGAAGATCCTTTTAGGAAATATATTTTCCTGCCCTTTTAATATTTCCTTCTCTGGGGAGCTGACTTCCCACAGGACGAAAACTAATCAAGGAGAAAAACAAGGAGAAACTTCCTGACACTTAGAACAATTGATCATTGGAACAGTTTGCCTTCAGAAATTACGGATGCTCTTTTTAAGATGAGATTGGACAGCCACTTGTCTGAAATCATAACGGTCTCCTGCTTGAGCAGGGGGTTGGACTAGAAGACATTCAAAGTCCCTTCCTTATTCTGTTATTCTATTTCTATCCAGCAAATCAACATGTAATATTAGAGGATATCTTTGGCAATCTCACTCACACTAATATTCATATGCCAGCTCTTGACACCCTCATCTACTATTTATTGTAAGACCTCCAAATAAACGATAAAAGGATACAAAGGAAAAGTGTATAGGAAGATTTTTAACAAAAACATGGAGGATAACAAACTTACATTGTGTAGATCTAATTAAAAAAAGGTACAGTTAATTTCAACCAACTGCAGCTGCATATCCATCTCATTGGTATGTTGAGCCTTCCTGCCTGGTGATAATAGAATAATCTAACATATTTGAATGACTAAAGATTAGGGCAGGTTTATAGATTGACTGAAGAGCAGGGATCTGGACATTTATTATTTCTTTTAAAAAATTAATTATAATTTTATTGAAAGTTTTTACATAATTAAATAACAAACAAGAACCAATGTAAAAAAATAATAATAGAACAAGTGTTTGAAACAGAGAGAAAAAGAAATAAATAAAGAAGCAGCTTCCAATCTTTAGAAGTTAAAAAAAACTTTTATCTTTTCTCTCCCTTTAGAACTATATTACATAGTTCCCTTCTTCCCATATTAAACCACCCCCAAATCACGTTCATTTTTATCCAATTTCAGCAAAAAGTCCATAACAGGTTTCCAGTCTTTCATGAAAATAGTTGTTTTTTCCCTCTAATTAAACAAGTCAATTTTGCCATCTCTGGAAGTTCTGTTGTGTTCATAATCTATTCCTCCATTTCTGTTTTTTTTCACCGTTGTGCTTATACATTAAGTAGCCTTGCTACAGTTTCCGTATATGGACATGTTGTCTACAGTAGCCTGTTGTGCTCCATTGCTGACCTGATCCAGTGGGCTTTTCAACCATGAACATCCAACATACAGAGAAGGCATAAATAGAGGAATGGCTGATTTTACCTATTGCAATTTAGGTATTTCTCTACATGATAAGAAACATAAATATTCAATATGAGAAGCTTTATCTATGCATCCCATACCAAAGATTCTAATAATGCAGAATAGTCAATGCCTTTTTCATTCTCTTTTCTTTCTTGGTATCTGCCAACTGTATAGCAGTAAGACTTACCAAATGACTACCTTCCCCCCCCTCCAATGAAAGAGTCACTACAGTAAAATTTTAACCATTATTTTATTTAATAATTGCAATACTGCTACTATTACTACTAATAAAAATGGTATGTTCTAGTAGAGTGTGAGAAAAAAATGCTTGAAGACCTAATTCCACCCACTCTCTCTTCCTTAACATTTTATGTCCTGAAACGGGGCTGCAGCCTCATGATAATTCATTAGCATCTTTATAATGTAAATGTGGGCCAACATGGAAATGTGGTATTTGCATAATGAGGTTGCATGGAAGAACCTACAGGTGAAGGTTTAATGAATAGCTTGCCTGGGTGGTAAAAGAGAAAGGAATGGCTGTACACCTCGGTGAGATAAGCTTGTTGATTGCTATGGCTACTAACTCTTGAATCTTGATTCCCAAACTGAAATACATTTACAGCAGCAGCAGCCATTAAAAATACAAAACAACAACCTTCCGCATTCATGGCCTTGAATGAATTAAGCCTGGGGCCAGAGAGGGGATTAATAACACCCCTCATGTGAGAAAAAGAGATAAAATGGGAGGAGGGGTTATACAGTATTATTCTGTTTCCTTTTACTGAAATCCTATATTGTCCAAATGCAAATAGATTACACTTATCCTTCCTTGTGCAGGGCATCCAATAGGTACAATTATTTTTTTTGTTGTTGTGGTGACGGTGGTTAAAAATCAGATAGATTAAAAATAGGAAGGCTGCTTGACAGGCTTGTGTTTTGAAATGAGTGTTGCCAGATTCCTAACCCTACTTTTTTGGGATCTCTGTTCACAGAGCTGGAACCCTACAGATCAGTTTTAAAATCTAAGTATCCTGACAATGGTTGATACAATCGTTCTTGAATACCCCCTTTAAAAAAATGAAGATACCTCCCCTTCATTTAATCCCAACTGCAGCATTCAGCGATCAATATATATATATATTTTAAAAAAGGTTTTGACGACTTGCTGATAAGAATTACTGTAGCAGTACGTATAGGCATATTCAGGTAAACATTCCTTCCAGAATGTCAGGGACCCTCCTAATTAAATAACAAAAGTCCTTTCCCCAAAGATATTGCTACCTCCAGGTGCAGTGTTAACTAAGTGGAAACTCCAAACTCAGCAGCCTGACCACAGCCTGCCCCCTTCTGGAAATCTGGCTAATTCTACTCTCTTGGAATGTCTGAGCTTTTTCTCCTGCTTTCAAGGAACAAACACAAAATTTTGATTATGAGGGAAGGCGCAGAGTGGTCACCTCTGACGGCTGATGATTCTGACTGAGGCAACTCCCTCCATTCTCTATGTGGCTCAGAAACATATCTGAAAACATTCTTTTTAATGCCACTAATAAAAAATTTTTTCTAAAAAACTGCAGCAATGTATATGCTCCCTTTGTACATTTCAAACTAATGATCAAAAACCTTCTGAAAGACACAGTTTTATTTGGGCTTGATGTGTTGTATGTATCCTACCTTCACGCAGTAAAACAAACGATGCTTTAGTTTGTGAATCCAGCTAAAAGGAAGCACCCAAAGGATGTGACTTTGAAACCAAATCAGTTGAAGTGAGTGATATGTTTAGCATTTCAGAAATCATTCACTTTACCTGCTGAGTGACTTCTGTCTATGTCCTGGAGAGTCTACACCAGTGGTGGCAAACCTATGGCACGCGCCTCACTCTTTGGTTAAGATTTCACAGGAAAAAGCCATTTCTCAAGACCCTTCCTAGCCAAAACAAGCCTCTGGAGAGAGAGCATTGTTTTCAGCTTTAAATTACCGTATATCAAATCTGACACCAGAAACAGACTAATAGATGACCTGAATGCTGCATGTGTTGCTCTCAAACTTACGAAGTATAAGCCAAGGTTAGACAAATTATCAGCAAGCATACAACAGCAAAAATCACATTCATTGTTCAAAAGCGTGCCAAATGCAAACTTTTACCTTTCAGTAAAAAGTTGCTTGTGTCATTGAAAGCTTTTGTTATTGTGTTTTCTTTTAAGACAAAAGATATTAATGTAGGAGTTGTTTTTTCTAAACTAAAACCTCAGGATTCAGATTCAATTGCCGTGTTGGCACTTTGCGATAAATAAGTGGGCTTTGGGTTGCAGTTTGGGCACTCGGTCTCTAAAAGGTTTGCCAGCACTGGTCTATACACTACAGAGTATATGAACCTCCTAGCCAGGTTTATGGGCTTTTCTTATATGAGATATTTTAATTTAATATTAATAGTTTAAATCCCTTTTTCTAAGATGGAATACAGAAGTGTAAATTTACAGATGAAAAAGTTGATTTTGAACTGATGTGAAGCCTGTGGAACAAAACCAAGCTAGATGGATTTCTTGATAATGTGTCTATGTATATCTGTAGCAGGAGGAGGGGGTTGAGAAGCAAGAACACATGGCTGTCTCTTTTGAGTGATGAGCTCCATTTCCAGGACCCATTATATTATGTGGTTCTTCTAATCAATATATGGTAGCTAATTGTTAGTGCCTTAGTTTTGTTGATTTTCTGGACCCCTCAACCCCAGCCTTTGCCTCATGCAAAATAACCATTTAAATTCTCCCCCCCCCCAGCCTCCAAGATTTTCAGTAAAAAGTAATGGTATCAGTCTGTTGATCCTCTTGACTCCTCCAGCCTTCCCTGATAAGGGAGATCAGTTATTCCGCTTTCTTGTCCTTTAACTAATTATGTAATTTTGCATCTGAAACAAGGGGAAAGGCTGACATGAGGCAAATAAAACTAAGTCAACTTTTACAAGTTACAAAAATTACTTGGTTGTGAATAGAGTACTATAAGGAAAACAAGAGAAGGCAGAATTTCCAAAAAAATCACTCAAATTGGTTATTTTCCCCCCTCTTGAATAAGATCTTAGGTTTCACCGCAGAAAGGATGATTTGAGAGTGATCGATGTTGGGTCCTCTTGTTTGGAAGTCCACAGATAGGTCCTTTGTCATCTTCTTGCTATTTTATCCTGAACATTTATATTTGGCTGATAATCCCCAGGTTTGGCCTAGTCCAGAGGTCTTCAAACTTGGCCCTTTTATGACTTGTTTACTACAACTCCCAGAATTCCTCAGCCAGCTGAGAGTTGAAGTCCACAAGTCATAAAAGGGCCAAGTTTGAAGACCCCTGGCCTAGTCTAACAGTGTCTCCTAAAGTAGCTGGTAAGTTGATCCCCTGCTAAGAGGCCTGAAAATATGGATTTATTTTTCTTTCCCAGAAAAACATCTCCCATGTAATTTTTATAAAAGAGAATGGACTCTCATTCTCCCATACTTTCAATGCTCCATCAAGGTTAATTAGGAAGGTGGGTTTAATCCCTGGGTCATTCCTGATTTGTAGGCTAGTCACAACGCATCAGAAAAGAACTACTGCCCTTGACTGGAGAGTCACAATCAATCTCTCCAGAGTCTGGCTTTTTAAAAATCCCCTCATTTAATTAGGCTGGAGTTTGAAGAGCTGAAAGAGGGAGCCAGGTAGATAAAGAAGAACCTTCCTATCAGCAATCAGCCAAAGTCTCCAAATTCTCCCCCAGCCTCCTCTCGGCAATGAATATGCATTTTATTCAAGGAGGTAATTAGTAACTCCTTCTGTGTTTGTGATTGCTGCCTTCCCTCAGTTTCCCTGTAGTTCTCTTTTCCCAATAAACTCTTTTGAATATTTAGATATTTGACTTCCATTGACTCAAAAAGGGAATTTATTACACTCTTCCCTGGAGGCAAATTATCCCCTGGCTTTCAGAATCTTCCTTTTGACTTTCCTAAGGCTCATCAGGAAAAAGGTCCCGAGGTTCAGCTGCTACAGTACTTATTTTTTGCTGAGTATCCCTTGGGAAAAGATATCAGCCAGAAAGCTTTGAAATCATCTTCCCTCCTGGGTTGAAACACCACCAGTGGGGATCCCCAGGACCACAATTCCTTGCAGAACTGCATTGCTATCCTTGCAATTTTTTTTGCTGAAGCAGCATTAGAACTGGAGGATAAACAAGGCTGCTGCTTAAGACTCCCCCCAAAAAACCCAAGGAATGGCACCCTGAGAATATGGGCACACTGCAATGGTTGAGAAGGGTCTCTGTTTAAATTCTGAAAATACAAAGCTTTCCTTAAAGGTAAAGGTAAAGCTTCCCCAGCACATGCGTGCTAGTCGTTTCCAACTCTAGGGGCCGGTGCTCATCTCCGTTTCAAAGCCGAAGAGCCAGTGCTTGTCCAAGGACGTCTCCGTGGTCATGTGGCCGGCATGACTAGATGCCAAAGGCGCACGGAACGCTGTTACCTTCCCACCGTAGTGGTCTCTATTTTTCTACTTGCATTTTTACGTCCTTTCGAACTGCTAGGTTGGCAGAAGCTGGGACGAGTAACAGGCGCTCACTCTGTTACGCGGCACTCAGGATTCGACCCGCCAAACTGCCGACCTTCTGATCGACAAGCTCAGCGTCCTAACCCACCGAGCCACCGCATCCCTAAAGCTTTCCTTACCTGTGCTTTATATAAATGTCCTTTGTCCTTTCTGCATTGAGATTAGTGGTGAAAACATTTCATTTTCAAAAAGGAAGTCAAACCCAGTTTCAATATGTTCTAATTAGTTCTCCCATCCATGTGCAGAATTAAGACATCTAGATTAGCTATTTTGAAGAAGAAATATGTTTTTCAGGCCTCTAGGATAATAATGGTTATATGATATTAGGCCAAGGCTTACAAATATGATTTTAAAAGACAAATCAGATTACAAAACAGAATCTATGTAGGAAGGGCAAAAATGATCTAGGAAGCAATTAATTTGGTGGAGGGTGTGTGTGCTTTTGGAGTCTTCATTTAAAATTAAGAAAGAAATACAAATAAAGTTATTTTAAACCTGGAACCAATTTGACTAAAGTGCTGTCTTTACATTTATATAGTTTTCTAGTACCCGAGCTACAAAATAAAGTGGAACATACTTATAATTAAATGAAGAACATACAGGCAGGCCTCTCCCCATCATCAAAAAATCTGAAAGACACCCAGTTTATTTGAAATTCAGCCCCAAAGATGAAAAGACAGGGAACGGAGGCTGACCTGATATTCATACTCAAATTCCTCTTTAAATCTTGCACTTTGGAATGATAAACAGATTGTCAATCTTTTTCACTCAATCATCTGCGAATTTTAACTACTGTATTGTAAAAATCGACTAGGCTTTTATTTAACAGTGTTTTAGAAACTTATCAGTTCTAAACTTGAAAACAGTGTGATTGCTCCATAAATAATCTGGATAATGTAACTCTGTATTTTAGTCTTTAATAGGAAGTGTTTCATTTATAAAAAAAACTATGTTGAAAGCTTTGATATGCTGAGATTTGTAATTTTCTAAATCTTTTTTTTAAATATATACATAATAAACTTTCCCATCGTCGTTCATGAAAAAAATGCCGACTTCTCCTGGTGAGACGTGGTGTCAGGAGGATCCATGATTCCTTCCAGGTCTAAGGCAGGGAACTGCACTTGTGTTTCAAACCATCTGGCTACAGTGAGAAGCTGAAGCTCATGAAAAGCACGGCCAATAAACTGCAAACCAATCGGTAAGCCTTTTGCTGAGAGGGCGGAAGGAACACTTACAGCTGGCAACCCTGAAAGACAAACAAACATTTCTTTCTTTCTTTGTATTGCCTGATGAGAACATACAGCAATTAAGGTGACTTTGTAATAATGCCGCTTGGGGGTGTGTGTGAAAGCCCTAATAAGCAGGCATATACATAGAATGAAGGCTACTGCTAAGCTTGTAAGCCGCCCTGAGTCTTCGGAGAAGGGCGGGATATAAATGGAATTAAAATAAAATAAATAAAATAAATACAGTACAACAGCAAAACTAAAGCAAAAGCCTCTCTCTCTCTTGAAGGCAAATATTTAATTTAGCTTTGTGGCTTTTCAAATTGTATTTAATTAAGTTAAAAAACAACAATAACAACCATCATTCATTCTTCAAACATTTCTTTTCTTTTATAGGCACAGTTAATAAGTACTTATGATTTAGATTATATAATGATTTAACCCTAGATCTCCAGTGTCTGGGGAAAAATGTGGATGATTGATGCAAATTGTCCTTTACTGGGGCATGAGCAAGGTTTCATCATTCCAAAGTTCACATATTCTTCCTAACTACTCATCGCTATATCCTCGGATTAGAGTTCCAAATACGCCAAGTTTAATTTTTCACTTATTATCCACTAACTCCTACTTGGATAAACTAATGTGAAAAAAATCACCTGAAAATGTTTGTTTTTTTTCATGTGGATTTCATCACAACAAATTATTACCTTGCTAAATGGGTAAATTCAGCAACCACATATTTATTTGCTTATAATTGCTAATTTAGAAAATTACATACAAATGCTCAAAGACATAATTGATCAAGCTTTGGCAGAGTACTGGTGTAACCAAACTTCACAGTTGTTATTTGTTACAATTACATATGCCTCCAAAACTCCTTATGGCATAAACATCACTACATTATTTCCTTCCTCTTGTTTTGGATCATTGTTTTGTCTGATCAAGTTGATCTGAAAAAATCAGAAAATCAGACATAATTTTGCAAACTTTCAGTTGACCTAGTATAGAGATACACGCAAACTTGGACAGCGTGCCAATTAGCAATACTTTGAATAGCTACATGTGGAATATTGCAGTATCAAGTAAGCCAAGGTTAATCACATCTGACTTGCACACTAGAAGTCTGACTTGGCACCAGGTCTTTGCTGCATTTAATGTCTTAATGTCTTTAGTTTTTCAGTTTTAATATGGCTTTATATGTTCTTTTAACTTTTCATTGGGAGCTGCCCAGAATTGGCTAGAAAATGGGTGGTGACATAAATGTTTTAAATAAATAAAAATAAATATTGTGTTGTCACTTGCAATGTTATGATGGGAAACTCTATAGCGGGGGTATCAAACTCACCACCTCACGTGACATATCACAAATTTTCCCCCATTGCCGGAACTAGGGTGGGTGCAGTTTCGGCAGGACGCATCCGGCCCATGGGCTGGCAGTTTGACACCCCTGCTCTATAGTGAATAAGTTTTGTAAAGGACCAGATTTTCCTGAAGGTTGGAAGCTTTTATATATTGAGTAAAACAACTGCTGCCTGGTTTTAATTCACGAAATAAAGAGAATCTATAAACTTCCACTTTTTTTCTCACCAGCCATGTTGGCAGCCTGAGTGAAGATATCATCCTGTGCGCTGCGAGTCCTGTTGTCTTCCTGGATGAATTCTTGATACAACACAGCTTGATTCAAGGTAGTTGGGGTGAGCAGGATATCCACACCAGAACGGAAGAGTTTTGCAAAATCATTAGCTATGAGTCTTCTCACTTTCTGAGCTTTGATGAAATAATTCTCATAATTCCTAAGGGGGAAGGGAGGAAGTCCCATAAGAAACCAAAAAAACGTACAGTGAACCATCCCACCAGGCTCAAGGTTGACTCAGCCTTCCATCCTTCCGAGGTAGGTAAAATGAGGACCCAGATTGTTGGGGGCAATAAGCTGACTTTGTAATAATGCCGCTTGGGGTGTGTGTGAAAGCCCTAATAAGCAGGCATATAAATAGAATGAAGGCTACTGCTAAGTTTGTAAAGCCGCCCTGAGTCTTCGGAGAAGGGCAGGATATAAATGGAATTAAAATAAAAAAATAAAATAAAAAATTATTCTAGTTTTCCAGCTGGCTAGGCAATGGGTGGGTGGCTATAAATTGAAGCAGGACCCTGATATTTCTAAAGCTATTAATAAAACAAGACATTACTTCTAAAGCCAAATCAGTAATAATAATAATAATACTGATTTGGAAAGATGAAAAAATCTTGTACCCATGGGTAACTTCTCCCTTAATCGAACAACAAATAAAATGTCGGCTTTGTAACTTTGATCTTTAAAATGGGCAAAACGTACTGTTTTAGCAAGAAGTAGTTCCCTGATAGAATTCTTCCCCTTACAACATCATTAAAGCCTTCCCGGCGTGTGGCTGCAATCAAAGTTTCCGTGGACTGCTCAGCGTTGCTACGATGCCCTAAAAGGAGGAGCAATCAGCAGTTGACAAATACATCCCCACAACATTCAAGGCTGATTAAACTACACAATCCCTTTCAGTATAAAAGGCTATCCAAGGCTGACTTGTTATTGCTGCTAAACCTCTTACGCTTCATTTACTCATCAACCCCAAAGCTAAACATTTCACATGGGTTTTAAGAGTTAGTAGTAGTAGTAGTAGTAGTAGTAGTGGTAGTAGTAGTAGACTTTATTGTCATTTCAACAATATACAGTACAGTACACAGTGAAACGAAACAACATTTCCCCAGGACCAAGGTGCTACATCCTATGACACATATCAAAAGAAGAACAGAACACAAACTACACATAACTCTAAACTAAAAACTTTAAAAAACTACAAACACAAGTATTTATAGTTCCAGTTTCTTCGTGTTGAGAATTCTAATGGCTTGTAGGAAGAAACTGTTACACAATCTGGATGTCCAAGCCCAAATGCTCCTGTAACTCTTTCCAGATGGCAAAAGAGTGAAGAGTGTGTATGAGGGGTGTGTGTAATCAGCCATAATGTTTCTGGCTTTACGGATGCAACGTGTGATGTAAATATCCATGACAGAGGGAAGAGCAACCCCGATGATCTTCTCTGCCATCCTCACTGTTCGCTGTAGGGTTTTGCAATCCGAAACGGTGCAATTTCCAAACCAGGCAGTAATGCAACTGCTCAGGGTGCTCTCAATAGTCCCTCTGTAGAAGATTGTGAGGATGTGTGGTGGAAGCTGTGACTTCCTCAGTTTCCTCAGAAAGGAAAGACACTGGTGGGCCTTCCTTGTTATGGAACAGGTGTTGAGGGACCAAGTGAAATTCTCCGCCAAGTGAACACCAAGCAATTTGGTGCTCCTTACGATCTCCACGAAGGAGCCATCGATGTTCAGTGGAGAGCGGTCATATTTTGTCCTCCTGAAGTCAACAACCATCTCTTTTGTTTTGTCTACATTCAGAGACAGGTTGTTGGCTTTGCACCAGTCTATTAGCTTCTCCAGCTGATCTAGCAGTTGGAAGGATTGAGCTGAAGCTTCTTCACCAAATATTTCCTGCACAAAAAGGATGGCCACAGGGATGGAAATCCTCCCCAAAGATGTCTAAAATTTTTATGTCTCTTTTTCCTGATTCTTGCTGAAGAAGGAAAACGAGAGTGAGCGAGCTAAAATTAAGTGTGGCTATTGAGACCTTACCTAGAATACTTGGATTAACATATTGACACAAGCCAAGATTTATATGCCAACATGAAACCAAGACTGTATTCATTCCTGACTCGAGTACAAGATCACAGTAGAGTTTAAGTGTATGTGCTTTTTGTTGCAATCAGATCACTCCTCAAAGGACAAACCTGAGACAATATTTCCTTAAAGATAAAAGCACTCTTCCAAAAACATAATAAAGTTATTTCCACCATTCACCAAGCCTCAACTCAATTCAAGGAGACTTTTCTTGTGTTTTTTTTAAAAAAAAGCTTTGGTAGGCACAGACTTTGTCACCTATAATTAAACATTTATTTCATTACTGGTTCAAAGTTGGCTCACTCTTTATAAGTCGTTTGCTACTCTGGAACGTATTAGTGGATCCTCATTTATTTAATTATCTCATTCTGTGTGATATGATTCATAGACAGGTGTATATAAAAAGCTCAAATTTTACTTTTCATGCATGTTGATGAATTTAAAAATATTAGGCTTTAATTTTGAATGCAAAATCTTCTAGTGATGCAGTTTTCTACAGCTGAAGCTTCTCAAGTTAGCTGGGCCTAACTAGATTATCCGCCCAGGTCTAAGTATTTTCTACTTTTATGCGTAGGTGAGATACTCCAAGAAAGGTCAATGTACAGCATTTCTTCTCTAATCCTATTGTATCATGGTACAGGTTTTCTCTAATTTCTGAGGCCATTATTTCCAATTATGTCTTTCACTGCTAGGTGCCAAATTATCAACAAATCCACAATTACGAGTTGGAATAATTTTTGTACCAGGAAGCAAAAGAATAGAAATACAACTTCCTGGAATGTCTCAGAACATTACTCATATTCATAAAATGCTAAATCCATTTTTTTCTGTTGTTATCTCAAACTTTAGTATAAGATTAAGGAGATATGCCAGATATCAGATTCCTCCTGCTAAAATGCTTTAACTTCCTGTATCATCAACCACAATTTCTTTTTATTTAGTGACTTCGACCAAGACTCAACCAGCCTTGTACTTGACTCCTAACGTAGCAACTGCATAGCATAGTCTGCCTTTCCTTCTTTGTGGGGATAATGGAGAGTGGCCCAACTAGTAGGCCAAAGGAAGGACTAGAACTTGGGTTTCTGCACATAGTCCTTTAATTACAAGATCAAACTGGCTCTCTCATATACCATACTAAGCCATGATATAATTGATTTGGCCCTGTTGGTTGTTTGTAACTGGTTATTATTATTATTATTTTTACAAATAACAGTGTAGGGTTTACACATTTTGTGAATGCAACTCTTTTCACATGGCTGTACCTGCAAGCTTTGTTAGGATTAGGCAGATGAACAAGTTATTAGTAGAACGTTGCAAACGTTGCATATTTTATAGGGCCCCTTTTTGCCAAATAAATTGTCGGTTGAAGAACCAACATTCTTAATAATATACTATCTTTTGTTACCAAGATTTTTACTACACAGAGTTTGGTTGCCAATAATTAAAGTTGAATATTGAAAAGACGACTCAATCTTCAGCTGTAAGAAGGCTTACCATATTCCAGACCATCAAATCGAGCCATATTAGAAGCTACCTCTGCTGCACATAACACATGATAACAGACAATGGAATAGGAGGTGTGGGGCAGGCTCACTTCCATCACTTTAGCTCCAGCTCTCTCAAAGAGGTCAGCTGCCTTGGACCACACAGCTAGAGTCTCACTAGATAATCCTGCAGTATGGTATTCCTGGGAGGGAGGAGAAAGCAGAACGTTTATGTACAACCGGAAGCATTTCATAGGGTTCATCTGATATGAAGATGTCAAAAATACTCAAGTGAATTGCGGGATGACAATGAAAGGTCCTGTGTTTTGAGAGGGAAATTGCTCTCTGGATTATTTATTTATTTATTTATTTATTAAGTTACATTTATATACCGCCCTATTCCCTGAGGACTCAGGGCGGTTTACAGGAAATTAAAAAATCCACCATACAAAAGTTAAAAAACCAAATTAAAAAATATTAAATTGACCCTGTATACTTAAAACCCCAATTAAAAATTTCTCCTCAGCCTGGGCCTGAGAGCTCAAAGAGCCAGGTCTTCAGGCCCCGGCGGAATGATCGGAGGTCGGGGGCAGTCCTCAGCTCCACCGGCAGCTGGTTCCAGAGGGCAGGCGCTCCCACTGAGAAGGCCCTATCCCTGGGTGTCACCCGCCGGCAATCTCTCACCGGCGGCACCCTGAGCAGACCCTCCCTGTGGGAGCGCACTGGGCGAAGGGCGTTTGATGCCGGCAGCAGGTGTTCCCTCAAATAGCCCGGACCCAGGCCATGTAGGGCTTTATAGGTGATAACCAGCACCTTGAATTTCACCCGGAGGGCAACCGGAAGCCAATGCAGCTCGCGGAGTAGAGGTGTTACATGGGAGTATCGGGAGACCCCCATTACAACTCGCGCGGCCGCATTCTGCACCAGTTGAAGCCTCCGAGTGGTCTTCAAGGGCAGCCCCATGTAGAGAGCGTTACAGTAGTCCAAACGGGAGGTAACAAGCGCATGAGTAACTGTGCGTAGGGCGTCTCGGTCCAGATAGGGACGCAACTGGCGCACCAGGCGAACCTGTGCAAAAGCCCCCCTGGTCACGGCTCCTATGTGGTCTTCAAAATTGAGCCGTGAGTCCAGGAGGACGCCCAAGTTGCGAGCCCTATCAACGGGGGGTAACACCTCACCCCCCATCATTAAGGATGGAATAACTTGGTTAACCCGAGATGCCGATATGCACAGCCACTCAGTCTTGGCGGGATTGAGACGAAGCCTGTTTCTCCCCATCCAGACCTGAACCGCCTCCAGGCACCGGGACATCACGGAGAGGGCATCGCTGGGTTGGTTCGGGGTGGAAAGAAAAAGTTGGGTATCATCAGCGTACTGGTGATACCCCACCCCGAAACCACGAATGATCTCGCCCAGCGGCTTCATATAGATGTTGAACAGGAGAGGCGAGAGGACCGACCCCTGAGGAACTCCACAAATGAGAGACCTCGGGGCGGATCTCTGCCCTCCTGTCAACACCGACTGCGAGCGGCCCTGGAGGTAGGAGGAGAACCACCGTAAAACAGTGCCTCCCACTCCCAACCCCCTGAGACGCCGCAGCAGGATACCATGGTCGATGGTATCGAAAGCCGCTGAGAGATCTAATAGGACCAGGACAGAGGAACAACCCCTGTCCCTAGCCCTCCAGAGATCATTCACCAGCGCGACCAATGCCGTCTCCGTGCTGTGTCCGGGCCTGAAGCCCGATTGGTACGGGTCCAGATAATCAGTTTCTTCCAGGAACAGAGGGAGCTGATGCGCCACCACACTCTCAACAACCTTCGCCAGAAAGCGAAGGTTGGAGACTGGACGATAGTTGTTTAAAACAGCCGGGTCCAAAGCAGGCTTCTTGAGAAGGGGTCTCACCACCGCCTCCTTCAAGGCGGCAGGGAAGACACCCTCCTTCAAAGAAGCAGTTATTACTGCATGGAACCAGCCTCGTGTTCCCTCCCGAGCCGCATAAGCTAGCCAGGAGGGGCACGGATCTTTATAAAGGTAAAGGTTCCCCCGCACATGCGTGCTAGTCGTTTCCGACTCTAGGGGCTGGTGCTCATCTCTGTTTCAAAGCCAAAGATCCAGCACTTGTCTGAGGACATCTCCGTGGTCATGTGGCTGGCATGACTAGACGCCAAAGGCGCATGGAACGCTGTTACCTTCCCACCGTAGTGGTCCCTATTTTTCTACTTGCATTTTTATCTGCTTTCGAACTGCTAGGTTGGCAGAAGCTGGGATGAGTAACAGGCGCTCACTCTGCTACGTGGCACTCAGGATTCGACCCGCCAAACTGCCGACCTTCTGATACCTTATTTCTAATTCTGTATTAGGGAGTTCTCTATACAGGGCAGCTAAGATGGCCTTGAATCTGATACAAAACTGCAGCCTATCTCAGAGTCAACTTATTTTTGGAAAATGCTGGGATAACATGGGCTCTTGCTCAAGAAACAAGAATGATATTAAGTAATGTTAAAGTAATAGCAGTAGCCATTCTAAGTATGGAATGAATAACAATGCTAAGAACTTGTTCTAAGACATTTTATAAACCCCAAAGTAGGCTTAAGAAGGTTTGGAAGGGTATACATCTTCTAAATGAGGCTTTACTCAGTTACTCATGCCTTGCTCACCACTAGAATGTGTCAAGCTATGAAGATTACTTGTGTTAGAGCTGCCATGCTGCTTCCAGCTTGCCTACAGTTGCGAGGGGAAGGTTTGGAATGCACAGGTGGATTATATCCGGATGGGAACCAAGGTCACCAAAGAGATGTTGTGGCAAACAGAGATCTTCATCTCATAACCACTGCCTGAGGATTAATTGGACAATGTGACCTAAACTGTTAGAGAGGGGTGGGAAAATTTTATCCTTTTCCCACCATATTACTAGAGCTGATTTTCAACTGTTTAGTGCCAGTATGCTGTACCCAATAAAGATTTGCATTAGAGATGCAGTCCAGAGTCACATTTGTATACATTTGTTAAATAAATAAACACATACTAACTAGACACAATAGAAATTTACAAAGCAAGGTTTAACATAAGTTCTTCTGTTACACAATTATCAAACCTAGTGCCATCCTCTTATTTTTTTATAATAAATAACTCCGAAGCACATTAATCTGTAGAAGTCAATAGCAAAAGGATGCTCCGCGGAAGTAAGCTGCCATTTCAGCCATGTTCTTTATTAAATAAAGAATATATTTTTAACATGTTCCAATGCCATGTTCATTAATTCTACACACTTTTCTTTCTGTAACAGTAGAATGAATTTCTGTTTAACAGCCTCCATTAATCTGAACACTCTCCAGAAGTATGGACTCCAGTTCCCATAAATCTCAAACAGCCATGTGGCTGGAAATTATGGAGGTGAAATTCTCGATGTCTGGAGAGTGCTCTTGGAGAAATTTTATTTATACTTTTTTTTTTAAAAAAAACAAACCAATTCTCAATTCATTTAAGTAGTGAATGGAAAAATTATAATTCATAGGCCTTGGTCTTATATTCAGAATGTGAACTTCATTATCTAAAATACAAACATAAGCTTTGAATATCAAGGTTTTGGTTTTGAAATTTAAATTTTTGTAAAGGGAAAAAAAAGTTCTGAAAGAAAAACACCACACATTTCTTTTATATTTTTACTCTGGCACTGGCATATATCTCTTCAGAAGACAAAATAGGTATTTGGAGTTATCACAATACAACCAAAGATTTCACAATCCTCTCTAAAACATGCAATACATACTTTTATTCTTGAAATATGAGATGGCCACATTGCTTTTCATGTGTTGTGAAGTACAACTCCTAGCATCTATCAGCATTAGCAGTAGTGCCTGTGGCTGCTAGGAAGATCAGTTTACAAATGAAGGCGAATACACATGTCCTAGGACCTAGGATAATGTTACAGGATCCAATATGGGTAAGGCACCAGGTGGGGCAGACATGTCTCCAGATTTTACTAACTTAATCGATTTTGCAGGATCCAATCTGGCTCGGTCAGCGGGACCGGAGGTTTAGTCTTCTGAACTTTTGGACTTGTGCTGGAGCCCATCTCCAGGGAACTTCTCTCTCGTCCTGGTAACTGACCCAGATTGGATCTGCAAGTTAAGTTTAGTAATATCTGGTGACACGTCTGCCATAAATAGGGGGCGGGGGAAGCTTAAATTTCACTTTATTTTTGGTAAATGATACTGAATCAGTACAATCAATACAAAACTCAATGCCATAGAATAATACATTCAGTGCTAGACTCTTTAAATTAGGAATTAGGGACCTGTGTAAGGGAACACCTATTAAATCCCTCTGATTATTCATCATCCTAAGACTGGCAGAAGCTGTACTCCAGCAAGACTTGGAGAGGCACAGGTTTTTAGTCTTCCATACAGGCTTTATTAATTTTGTACGGTAAGTTGAAAACATGAATCAAAAGACAGAAGGGTATTAATTTAATTTAATTTATAATTTAATGGTCACTAACTTAAATGCTCACTAATTTCCTGATTTAAGGCAATTTAGTATTACATTTAATGTACCTTAATGCTCACTAATCATATATCCATTTACCTTAGGAACCCCAATGCAAAGATTTTTCATATCTATCAAGTTAGGTAGCTGAAATGGGCAAAAGGGATCTTGTACTGTGGTCGAATCTTTTGGGTCATGCCCACCAAGAACACCTGAAAGAAATGGAACGGCACCCATGAGATAACGGGAAAAAGAGAACTGCTAAACAAACTTGGGACAGATACCTAAGGAAGCACATAATTGTTGTACCTAACACAGCAGCTGCATCATCCACACATCTGGTTAAAATGCCTGGGACATCCATTGAGTTCACAAGTGGGATGAGACCATAACGGGAAATGAGGCCATAGCTGGGCTTTAAACCAACAACTCCACAGAGGGAGGCTGGGTTTCTTGTGGAACCTCCTGAATCAGATCCCAGAGCTCTGTAATTGAATGAAAAAACATGGGAATCAGAAGCAAATACAAAACTGTATCCCGTTAGGCTCTCCTTTCACATCTGCTATCTGAAAGCCATTTTTGAATGAATGAACGAATGAATGCACATACAATTACATTTTCTTCTAGTTAACTCCTGAAGACTTCATGGAATTTTCTCAACAACAGGACACAGGTGCTTCACCATTACTTTCTTCTGGGATTTTTTTCTTCACCCTATCCTGCTGCCTGAAATTTATTGATGGCCTCCTATCCACGAATTAAGTATGTCTGACCTGACAAGATAGACCAGATATTGTCATCTGCTGAGGCAGAAACAAACAAGTTACACTTAAAATGTGTGCGACCAACCAGTAATTTTTAGCTTATGCACTGGACCTTTCATCTTTCAGCTCTCAGAAGAGGCATGTTTGCATTCCAATGTATCTTTAATTCCATTATAATTTGGAAAGAACTTTAAATGGTACTTGAGCAGGACATAATGCATTGTTGATATTCATCAAGTACTTGTCCCCAGTTAAGGGCAGTCCTCGACCTACGTCCACAATTGAGCCCAAAATTTCTGTGGCTAAGTGAAACGTTTGTCAAATGTGTTTGCCCCATTTTACGACCTTTCATGCCACAGTTGTTCAGTGAATCACTGCAGTTGTTAAGTTAGTAACCTGGTTGTTAAGTGAATCTGGCTTCCCCATTGACTTTGCTTGTAGAAGGTCTCAAAAGGGGATCACATGACACACACACACACACACACACACACACCCGGGACGCTGCAACTGTCATAAATATGAGTCAATTACCAAGGGTCTGAATTTTGATCACATGATCATAGGGGTGCTATAAGAGTCGTTAAGTGTGAAAACTGGTCATAAGTCACTTTTTTCCCCCAGTGGTGCCGTTGTAACTTTGAACGGTCGCTACACAAACAGTTTGTAAGTGGAGGGCTACCTGTATTACAATGTTCTAAATTCAACGTCGTGAGATCCTCTTACACAAAGCATGTGAAAGATGATACCGCAGCAGCACTGCCGCCGGAGCTTCCTCCAGTTATCAGCCAGCCAGGATCCTCGTGTTGAGCAGGGGACGTTGGTGCAGATTTTTCTCTGTACTGTCTTGAATAACTCCAGGGGTTCCGCACTGGCCCAAAGGCCCCATCTGTGCTTCCAGACCTGTACTTCCAAGTCAAATGGAAATTTTAAGAATTATGAATGAGTAAGTGGGCTATTTTTTTTTTGCCTTTCAGGAATTTAATTCAACTCACCCCATAGCAAATTCATCTAGGTTTGTTTTTCCAAGCAGTACAGCTCCTTGATCCAGCATTTTCTGAACTACTGTTGCATTGTATGGAGGGATATAACCTGAAAAACAAATGTAAATACTGGATTGGCTAAGACTCTATCTTATAATACTTAAGAGTGTTTTACCTGTGTGACTTATTTTATTAATCTGATATATCTGATTCTCGCTCTTCAGTCAAAAAAAGGTGGTGCGTAATGATACACTGTCATGAGAGAAGTTCAAGCTATAAAAGCAGTGCTGTAGTTTGGACTACATTCACATCACTAGAGCAAATTTCTGCTTTTATAATGCAGCCTTTCTCTTCTCTTTCTGCAAAATACTGATGGGGTGAGGCTGCAAAAGGGGATCCTGTTCTGCTGGTGGAGGTATTCCATAAGCAGGAAAATATCACTGGATTTCAACTGCAATTTACAAAGCCTGTAGTAACAACAACCACAATTACATCAAAATTTTGTCTGGAACAAAAAGCATAATAAAAGTGTTGTCTTGTGGAGAGATGGATGAGAAACTAATTTAATAAATAAATAATGCAGAAATAAATAATCAGAGAGTCTTTCCAAGCAGACTTGATAAATAAGGCACTATGGCTCAGTCTTACAGCATGTGGTTTGCCAAATTTCGGTTTCAATCTGTCATTTGAGACAGGAATAGAAAAATCTGTCTCTAAAGCACAGAGAATTTCTGCCACTGAACATGGTTAATATTTGGTTAGATGAACCCATGATTTGCCTCAATGGCAGGCAGCTATCTATGGTCCCATGCTTCTACATAAAAAAATATTTTACTCTTGAATCCTGTTGCTGTCTTGCCCATAGCATCAGGAAATCAGCAATTTCATCCTGAATTAGCTGGTACTGCCAGCATCAAGTTCCCTTTGTCCAGTGCGCTCACACAGGGAGGGTCTTCTCAGGGTGCCGGCGGTAAGAGATTGCCGGCGGACAACACCCAGGGGGAGGGCCTTCTCAGTGGGTGCGCCTGCCCTCTGGAACCAGCTGCCCGTGGAGCTTAGGACTGCCCCCGACCTTCGTTCATTCTGCCGGGACCTGAAGACCTGGCTCTTTGAGCTCTCCGTCCCAGGCTGAGAATTTTTAACTGGGGTTTTATTTTTTAGGGATAATTTAATCTTTTAAAATTGTTTTTAACTTTTGTATTGGTTTGATTTTAAATACCCTGTAAACTGCCCTGAGTCCTTCGGGAAAGGGCGGTATATAAATCTAATAAAATAAAATAAATAAATAAATACTAGGAACTAATTGCTTGGTTTCCTGCTATTAATGACAGAACTCCATTTCCTGCTCACTTAGTGGCCACACAGATTAGTTGAAGATTAGAAAATTAGTCTGGAATGTCTCAAAATCACAAGGGTTGCATTTTGTGGCTAACAACTGCATTTTCTTATTAATTATATTGGAATTTTTCCCCCTACCTTCTTCCATTACTTTGTAAGAAAATATTATTTTGAATTTGATGAACTTATGATAAAACTCTGGCACTGCTATCAAAATGATCAAAGGCTTCGCCATTAAAGCCCTTAGATTAATGTGAGACAATTCAGACACTAAGAATCAGAGATCTAAAGTGTGGACTTGTTTTTTAAAAATTGAACTTTACCTTTCAACATCTTGGATGCGCATGTTGTTTCAATGCCAGCAGTGCTGAAGTTGTCTTTCACAGCAACAGGAATACCATCTAAATCACCCAATGGCTGACCTTCATTACGAAGAATACAAGGTTAATTAAATCAATGTTTTGTCAGAGTTACTTGAGACCATTTTGCTAGTAATAATAAACAAGGATTTTTTAAATACGGTCTGACTCCACAATACCATACAGGTAGACCTCAAATTACAACTGTAATTAAGCCCAGAAATATGGTTGTAAGTCACGGCAATCATTAAGCAGATCGCCATATAACTGTGTCTGACTTTACAACCCATTAGGAGAACACAATGGTTGCTAAGCAAACCCAGTGCACCCTAAGGATGTTTGAAACTGCAAGTTAACACTGGTTTACAGCAAAAAATAAATAAAATAATTTGTGGTCATGTCACTGCAGGATGCTGCAAATAGCTGTAAATGAGGGTCGGTTGCTCAGTGTCTAAAATGTGATCACATGGGGTGTGTCTGTGGGCTGCCATTGGAATTTTGAAACTGGGTTTTAAGTAGTCTTGGAAAGGTCCATTGTAACTTTGAAGAATCACTAAACAATCAGTTGTAAGTTGGAGATTACCTGTCTGCACAATATATTGACTAAGCCATAATGCAGAAGTCTCCAACCTTTCCAGGCTCATGGCCCGGAGGGAAGAATAGTTTTTAAATTGGTGCACACGCATGCACGCATGTAAATGGCACCTCAGACTATGGTGTGGCACTAGCAGCCCCATTCACACATCCACAAACGGTCTGTGCAACCCACCTGGGCTAGCGGCCCCATTCGCGCCTGTGTGCATGTGCAAATGGGGCTGTGGGCGCTAATGCGAGTGGGGGGGGGAATGTGCACGAACGCACACATCAACCAGCCATTTCCACAGCCTACTGGCCAAGAGGCCATGGCCTAGTAGTGGGCCACGGCCCTTAGACTGGGGACCCCTGCCGTAATGGCTTGATTCATACATCACAGTAAGCCATATTTTTGGGTTTGTATGTCATGCTAAACACAAACAATACATATTATGGCTTATTGTGTGAACTAAGTCCACAACACTAGTTAAAGGGAATAGTTTACATTATTTTAGAATTTCATATTGATACATAGGTTCAACAATAAAATCTCTCTCTTGGATACAGGAATATCTATGAAAACAAACCTAATCTAAAAACTACCTGCTCTCACATATTAAGTCCTTTCTGTGGAGGATGACAACATTTAAACCAGCAAATATATGCGGGCCATTTACAACCTCTGAGAAAACCGGAGAAAAATGTTACTTTAATCTCCATAGACAGTTACTTTAAACAAACAGAAGCGAGATTTTTCTGTTTTATAAATATTTATTTATTTATTTATTATGGGACTTATATGCCGCCCTATCTCCCAGAGGACTCAGGGCGGCTAACAGCAATAAAAAACAACAGTACAAAAGTTAAGAAAAAATTAAATAACAGCCCCAAATATTAATTACAGAGTTAAAAATTAAAACTTTTAAAAACCCATCATCAATCCAGGTCAGCCTGATGGAAAAGGAACGTTTTGAGGTCGCGGCGAAAGGACCGGAGGTCCGGGGCCATCCGAAGCTCAAGGGGGAGTTGATTCCAAAGGGCTGGCGCTCCCACAGAGAAGGCCCTCCCCCTGGGGGTCACCAGCCGACATGGTCTGGCCGACGGCACCCTGAGGAGGCCCTCTCTGTGTGAGCGCACTGGGCGATGGGAAGTTGTCCCCGGCAGCAGACGGTCCCGCAGATATCCCGGGCCTGAGCCATGTAGGGCTTTAAAGGTAAGTACCAGCACCTTAAATCTTGCCCGGAAGACAACCGGTAGCCAATGCAGCTCACGCAGGAGGGGTGTAATATGGGAGTATCAGGATGCTCCCATCACTACCCGCGTGGCCGCATTCTGCACCAGCTGGAGCCTCCGGGTGGTCTTCAAGGGCAGCCCCATGTAGAGAGCATTGCAGTAATCTATACGGGAGGTAACGAGTGCATGAGTGACCGTACGTAGGGCATCTTGGTCCAGATAGGGGCGCAACTGGCGCACCAGGCGAATCTGGGCGAATGCCCTCCTGGCCACGACTCCAATATGATCTTCGAAACTGAGTTGTGAGTCCAGGAGGACACCTAAATTGCACGCCCTATCAACGGGAGGCAACACCTCTCCTCCCATAACCAAAGATGGAACCTTTGTAACTTAGTGGTATATTTCTTATGATAATCATTAATTATTGCTCTTGAGGGAAAAAAATTAGGCTCAGACGCTAACAATTTTAGAAGAGAGCAACTATTCGGTAGCAGTATCTTACCTTGTCTGTATCTCTCCTCTGACGCCTGAGCTTGTTTTATTGCTGTGTCTTCTGTTACTGTTATGTAAGCATTAAGAAATTTGGTAGTTTTTATTAACGAGAGACATTTCTGACAAAGTTCAATTGAACTAATATGACCTTTCTTTAGTGCTGCAGAAATCTGAAATGACAATGAAAAAAGAGAAATACAATAATTTGAACAGAATAAGTACTGTAGTAATTATACAGTGAAAAAAGAGCATATATAACTTTTGATAATTAAAATACATTAATGCAAAAGAGAAAGGGGGGGAAAAAGTAAAAAGAGAAAAACACCCATATAATATCCATTTAGTATTAATAAAGAATTAATTCAATTCTAGGTAACAAATTTGTATCATGAATCCATTCCACAGTACCAGGAGGATAAATTTCTATTTATGTAAATTATTCTTTTTCACCGAGCCCCAAAATCAGTGTAACCAAAACTCTTCATAAAGTATATTTTAAGAATAAAGTTTAACATCACATTTACATCCTTAACCACAACATTTTTTTCTAAAGTTGTATTAACATATGCTATATCTGAAACAAAGACAAATGGTAAGAGGAGATCATGAGCCAAAGAACACTCAATTTTCTTACAATGCTAGCCAAAAAATGAATTTCAACTCCTTTTAAGCGTTCTTTGAGGACTTCAACAGACATATTTTCTGATGAATTAATTTCTATCAGTTCCCTCCAGGTAAACCAGACAAGAAACTTGATCAGATGAGCCAATTCTGCTTCATTATTATACCACGTTAACAAAAACTTGTAAATCTGAAAGCACAAATCTCCTGTTGAATATTTTTAATTGCCTGATCCATCCCTAAGTTTCTTTCTCTGACCATTTATGCAACTAAAGTCTCTTCCCTCTTGTCGGATAATTTTCTAGGCAGCATCTCTTCCCTTAATCCCGTTGTGGCAAACCTATGGCACACGTGCCAGAGGTGGCACACAGAGCCCTTTCTGTGGGCACATGCGATGTCGCCCCAGTCCTAGGCCTTCAGCTGGGTTTTATAAAACCTTTTCGCTTTAGGCCTCTGCCGCCGTGTGCAAAAAAAAAGGTTCATTCAATCAATCAATTTTAACATCTCACGGGAAAAAAAAATCTCGTAAAGTTGGAATTGATTGATTGAACTTTTTAGTCCCAACCAGTCTGCCATTATCACCACAGCCATGCCCACCCAAAGGGCCACACCCACCCAATGGGCCATGCCCACCTGGCATCTGACGATATATAAGTGGGTTTTGGGTTGTAGTTTGGGCACTCAGTCTCTAAAAGGTTCATCATCACTGCGTTAATCCCTCAAGGACACACACACATACATACATACATACACACACACACACACACACACACATATTTGCCGAGGCAATAGAAATAAGAGATCCACAAATAAATGCATTCCAGAATATTAATGTAATGGTAGAATCCCTATTAAAGGGACACGGTGGCTCAGTGGGTTAGGACGCTGACCTTGTTGATCGGAAGGTCGGCAGTTTGGCGGGTTGAATCCCGAGTGCCGCGTAACAGAGTGAGCGCCTGTTACTCGTCCCAGCTTCTGCCAACCTAGCAGTTCGAAAGCACGTAAAAATGCAAGTAGAAAAATAGAGACCACTACGGTGGGAAGGTAACAGCGTTCCGTGCGCCTTTGGCGTCTAGTCATGCCGGCCACATGACCACGGAGATGTCCTCGGACAAACGCTGGCTCTTCGGCTTTGAAACGGAGATGAGCACCGGCCCCTAGAGTCGGAAACGACTAGCATGCATGTGCGGGGGAACCTTTACCTTACCTTTAGAATCCCTATACTTATTTATGTAAGAATGAATGAAATTTTGATACATTCTGCAAAAGAAGGCTCTCTTACAAGAGAGGTATTCAAACATCACCTGGATTATTCTTGATTAGATTTTTAAATTTCTCCTGCTTTTGGCAGATCAAGTCATAGACTCAGTAGGCCCCACTGCTATCTTAGACTGTGCTCCATTTTTAACTACAAATACTAATAAATCTTCTCAATAAAAATCTTATCATCATCAGGACGTCGTAATTTCAGGTAGTCAAATAGAGACCCTTGCAACCTCTCCGTTTTGTACATACATAGCTGCCTGTGTGCAAATATGAATATATTACTTCATTCATTCATTGGCATCCTTCAGTCTCGAGAGACTATGGTATCGTGCTCTGGAAAGGGGTCCTAAAGCAGCATTGAAAAAAGCATAATATACCTACAAATGAAATGTTAATTTATATTCGTAGTCCATGTATAAGATGCCATATGCTAAGTAAATAAATAACTTACAAGTAGCATAATCCTGTGCCTGAAGGACCTCACTGTGTTCACTGGGGAGGTTACTCTTATACAAACTGTACAGGTTATATTCTTACTTAAATATAAATAGATGGTTTATTTTGTATGGATTTAGTGAGAAAGTCTGGTATTTGTATCATGTTGAGCATAAGTAGCTATTTGAGTGTGTGTGTGTGTGTGTGTGTGTGTGTCTGTCAAAGGACTACTGACATTTATGGTTTCTTTTGCACTGCCAAGATTGCAGCCTACATTGCAAATATCCGAAAGAACTACTATTTGAGCTTTCCATATCACTTTGCTGTCATCTACTGGTCATCTGGATTTCTACCACCCACATCTGTTCTCTTAGCCTTACTATAACAGCAATCTAAAAAAAAAATATCCTAGAAATGCGGTACCGTCATGCAATACTGAAAATACTGAATTATGTGGATTTCTACCCTTTGTATACCAAGTATACTTGGAAGAACAAGAATCTCCCCTAAACGCAGAAAACGAATCCAGATCTAGAGACAGAAATAACTCCCGGAGCAGCCAAAAAAACGACGCACCTCTCGGAGCGAGGCGCGCAGCATTTTGCCTGGCATCCCGGGATCGAAGATTTCAAGGGACCGCGGACCTTCCTCGCTGCACGAACCTCTGTTATTGGTACGGCAGGAAGACACCTATGGGGGCATCCATCTTGGTAAGCATTTTTAACATTGAGAGCGCTGATTGGCTCAGCGCTCACAGCATCAAAGCATGCTGGGTTTGTATTGGTCCAGACGCCGGAGCCCGTCAATCGGTGTCTGTGTGCTTGCATAGGTTTTGGGTGACCTGGGGTATCAAGCGCTGATCTGCAGGAGATTTAGGATTAAGACGGTAGATCTTTGCGGGGGTTGAAAGCCATAGGAAGAACATTGTGGAGGGGTGGAGAGAAGTATTTCAATATTTGGGGCCGTTTTTCTGCTGGTGGAAGAGATTAGTTTCAATCGCCTTGAGGACTTGGTGCATGGGTGTTGCATTCTGGAATTGGAAAGGAAAAAAAATAGTTTTACTTCCTGTGAACTTTAGAGTTCTTTTGCTCACCAACCTGGAGGATCAATGAAAGCTATTTCTGTTTTTTCTCCTCCACGGTTTTTTTTTCTTGTCTTGTGAGAAAAAAGAAACTAAGGGCAGATTTTTCACAAATTGTAAAGGAACAAAATGATGATTTTAAGATAAAGATACACTTTTCTAATTCATTACAAGATTTTTCAAAGCAGAACAAAAAAGGCTTAACATTTCTATTGTCTTTTGCAATAATGTTGCTAAGGGGATACACACTTAGCAGGAAAGTAGGTTCTAAATTGTTGGGCTGTCTTAGCCTGGCTGGATTGAGGAAGAGTTTGAGTCTACAGCCGCTGAGTAGAAAGTTCCACGTTTCCTATGAAAGATGCTCAACAATGCCTTCCTGGGTGATTGACCGCTATGGGAAAAACGATGTACTCCGACTCACAAGTAACATGATATTTCCTGCAATTCGCCTCCCTAATGAAGTTATTATTAAAGTTCATGCTGCAAGTTTAAATCCCATAGATGTTAACATGCGAAGTAAGTAGATGTTATGCATTGCATATTATAGGTATAGATCCTAGATAGATAGATAGATAGATAGATAGATAGATAGATAGATATGAACATCAGTGAACTAACTGTAAAAGTACAAAAATAAATTGTATGGATGCTTTCTGTACTTTTATTTCAGTCCGGATGGAGTCTGATGTTAATTATCTTTTTTTAAAAAACAAATTAGGCATGTGGAACATTGCAGTAGGCATGTAACTGCTCTAATAACCAGTTTTGTGCCAGATGTTTTTATTTTACTGTTAGTATTGTATGAATTTGTCTTGTAGAAAAAAAGTTATAGAAAAGCTGATTAATACAGAAATCCCTTGTCACCTTAAACCAGGACTACCAGATTGGAATTGTAAAAATTCAAACAAGTACTAGATGAAAGCAAATCAAAATGTCTCTATTTCTTTGCGACTTTCTACTGGTTGTTAAATATTTGCAGCCAAGATATAATAATCCTGTCTTAGAGATTTTCATAAATAAATTGTGCCTTGAGCTTCTTTAGAGTTAGGTCTCTTAAATGTTTTGAAACCAGTATCCTAATATTATCTACAGAGTGAATATTGTTGGAGACTTATTAATTTTCATGGAATGCAAGTGACATTTAATAGAATAGGCCTGGATTCTTGCACTGTAACCTTAACTGTGTCTGCTTAAACATTTTCATTAACTTAATTTTCTCTTAATCCAGTCTAAAAGGGCATAGAATTATCTCCATTGACATCTGCTCTTTGACTTTGCTCATTCCTTTTTGTCCTACTTGATTTTACCACTTACAAGGAAATGTGACCTCATTTTCTCTTGCAGTCAGATCATCCTATTAGGATATGCTGAGGCTTGCTGGGGAGATTCCCCTTCTGTTTTCACATTGGGTTATATTTAAGAGTAAATTTAAAAGTGGGAAATGTGCAGTAGGAAGCACCAGCAAAAATAATAGTTCTATTGTTATCTTCTATTAACCACACTTTTGTTTACAAATACACAATTTAAAACTTCATTATATACTAAACTAAACAGATCCAGACAAATCTGACAACCCTTTGGGACAGGCTGATGAGACTGCAGTTTAAAGAAAGAAATTCACTTTTTCTTGTTTAAAAAAGCCAAACTGGATTTTATTTTTTTTAATTTTTATTCCATTTATATCCCGCCCTTCTCCGAAGACTCAGGGCGGCTTACAAGCTTAGCAGTAGCCTTCATTCTATGTATATGCCTGCTTATTAGGGCTTTCACACACACCCCAAGTGGCATTATTACAAAGTCAGCTTAATTGCCCCCAACAATCTGGGTCCTCATTTTACCTACCTCGGAAGGATGGAAGGCTGAGTCAACCTTGAGCCTGGTGGGACTAGAACCTGCACTAATTGCAGGAAGCTGGTGTTACTTAAGGAGGCATTAGCCCACTGCTCCACCAAGGATACTGGATTATATCTGTTTATACTGTGGCTAAGACTCTAATCTGATGTCTATCTCAGTCTCAGTTTTCAGTCTGTAAAATGGGAATACTCAGTTTGGAATGAATAAGGTATGGGAATATTGCAAGCAAATAGTGAGGAAAAGAAGTATATAAATCTCAGTAAAGGCTCATCAAATTGATTCCTGTTTTTCCATTTCTTTTAATAGATGGCTATGGAGCTCGTGCTCTAAGAGCAAAACGAGATCCGTTACTCATTTCAGAAAAAGGCAATGAATTTCCTCTAGTTCTAGGTCGAGATGTTTCTGGGGTTGTTATGGAATGTGGACAGAATGTTTCCTCTTTCAAACCTGGAGATGAGGTAATGGAAATTTGAAAGTAGAATCGTAGAATTATAGACTGCATAAGTGGAAAGGATCCTAATCCTTCTTCCTCTTTTATACAGGAATTTTTAAACCACCATGGCAAATTATCTAGCTCCCATTTGAAAACCTCCAATGAGGGGATTCGACCACTCTAATTTGTTTCATTTCTTCATTCCTCTCATTATTATGATGTTCCTCTTAATACTCAACCTGAATCTCTTTAATTTCAGCCCATTGTTCCTTGTTTTGCCCATGGTTTCAATAAAAATCAGATCTGATCTGACCCGTATGTAAAAGCCATAGACTGCTAAACATGTACTCCTTGACTTATCATGGTTTGTTTAGTGACTGTTCAAAGTTAAAAAAAAACACTGAAAGAAGTGACTTACGACTGTTTTTCACATGACCGTTGCAGCATCCCCATGGTCACGTGATCAAAATTCAGTCGCTTGGCAACTGGCATGTATTTATGATGGTTGCAGTGTTCCGGGGTCCTGTGATACCTTTCGCCACGTTCTTACAAGCAAAGTCAATGGGGAAGCCAGATTCACTTAACTGTATTGCTAACTTAACAATTGCAGTGATTTACTGAACACTGTTGCTGAGAAAAAGTCGTAAAATGGGGCAAAATTCACTTAACAACTGTCTTGCTTATCGACAGAAATTTTGGGCGTAATTGTGGTCATAAGTTAAATATTGCTACCTGTAACATTTTCCTTGTGTCTCCTCTTTAGAAAGGTAAGAATGCTAAATTCTTTTAATCATTCCTTGTAAGGTTTGGCTTCCAGACCCTTTTTTATCTTGCTAACTTCATTCCGAACTTCTTAAAACCTGTTAAAAGTCCTTGTTTAAAGCATGGGGTCCAGAACTGGACACAGTTTTAACTTCATTCCGAACTTCTTAAAACCTGTTAAAAATCCTTGTTTAAAGCATGGGGTCCAGAACTGGACACAGTTTTAACTTCATTCCGAACTTCTTAAAACCTGTTAAAAGTCCTTGTTTAAAGCATGGGGTCCAGAAGTGGACACAGTTTTAACTTCATTCCGAACTTCTTAAAACCTGTTAAAAATCCTTGTTAAAGCATGGGGTCCAGAAGTGGACACAGTTTTAACTTCATTCCGAACTTCTTAAAACCTGTTAAAAATCCTTGTTAAAGCATGGGGTCCAGAACTGGACACAGTTTTAACTTCATTCCGAACTTCTTAAAACCTGTTAAAAGTCCTTGTTTAAAGCATGGGGTCCAGAAGTGGACACAGTTTTAACTTCATTCCGAACTTCTTAAAACCTGTTAAAAATCCTTGTTAAAGCATGGGGTCCAGAACTGGACACAGTTTTAACTTCATTCCGAACTTCTTAAAACCTGTTAAAAATCCTTGTTTAAAGAATGGGGTCCAGAACTGGACACAGTTTTAACTTCATTCCGAACTTCTTAAAACCTGTTAAAAGTCCTTGTTTAAAGCATGGGGTCCAGAACTGGACACAGTTTTAACTTCATTCTGAACTTCTTAAAACCTGTTAAAAGTCCTTGTTTAAAGCATGGGGTCCAGAACTGGACACAGTTTTAACTTCATTCTGAACTTCTTAAAACCTGTTAAAAATCCTTGTTAAAGCATGGGGTCCAGAACTGGACACAGTTTTAACTTCATTCTGAACTTCTTAAAACCTGTTAAAAGTCCTTGTTTAAAGCATGGGGTCCAGAACTGGACACAGTTTTAACTTCATTCTGAACTTCTTAAAACCTGTTAAAAATCCTTGTTAAAGCATGGGATCCAGAACTGGACACAGTTTTAACTTCATTCCGAACTTCTTAAAACCTGTTAAAAGTCCTTGTTAAAGCATGGGGTCCAGAACTGGACACAGTTTTAACTTCATTCCGAACTTCTTAAAACCTGTTAAAAATCCTTGTTAAAGCATGGGGTCCAGAACTGGACACAGTTTTAACTTCATTCTGAACTTCTTAAAACCTGTTAAAAATCCTTGTTTAAAGCATGGGGTCCAGAACTGGACACAGCTTTCCATGTATGATTCAATAAGTGAAGAGTTCCTTGAGACTACTACCTCCTGTTCAGAAATCTGGCTTCTATCATTTTGTTAATGCATCTGAAGATTGCATTTTACCTTTTTAGCTGCTGCATCGTGCTGCTTCTTTAAATTCAGCTGGCAGTATATTAGCACTTTCAGAATTTTCTCACATAAGAAAGACAGTCCTGGCTAATAAAAGCAAAAGAAAAAAAAAAGAAAAAAAGAAAGAAAAAAATCCGTATTTTGAGTGGATTTACAAATCATTAGCACAGAAACCAATGACTTCAACAGAGATTTACATTTAAGATGGAAAGGAGTAGTATTTTTCTCTTTTACTGCATTTTACGGGAATAAAAAACTTGCTGAAAACTTTTCCAGAATGGAGTGAGGAATATGAATTTTAAGTGCTTGCTTTAGATGCACCACCTTCTACAAGTCAAAAAAAATGGGTTATTTTGTGGAAACAAAATATTTCAGATTCTTTATTTTCCAGGTATGGGCAGCAATTCCACCCTGGAAACAAGGTACCTTGTCAGAGCTTGTTCTAGCAAGTGGAAATGAGGTAAGTCAACAAAGTTTTATTTTCAAATGAAATAAACATATGTGTGAATGCAAAAAAAAGTTGTTTTTTAAAATAGCAGTAGCACTTGGACTTATGTGCCGGTTCAAAGTGCTTTACAGCCCTCTCTATGTGGTTTGCAGAGTCAGCCTATTGCCCCCAACAATCTGGGTCCTCATTTTACCAACCTCAAAAGGATGGAAGGCTGAGTCAACCTTGAGCCCCATCGAGATCCAACTCCAGATTGTGAAAAGAGTTTGCCTGCAATACTTCATTCTGATCACTGTGCCTAATATGTGTTATTTCTATATTTACCCTTCAAATGGTAAAAAAAAAACCTTCGAAGTTAAAATATTAAAATAACATAGAATCTCCACTCGGATCCTCATACTGTAGTATTATAAGCATTTCCCTCTTTTCTCTTTGGCTTTGGAAAAGAGAGTGGAAAGGAGGAATCTGACTGGGTGCTGCAAAAGTACTGTGCTTTATTTGGCCAGCTAGCAAAACAAAAGCTCTGCAGGATAACCAACCGCAAGACAGATAGAGAATATGCATTCTCTTGCTTGAGTTTATGATAGAATGAGATGTGCGTTCTGTCAGTGCAGTTCATTCGTTGTGGAGACGGAGAAGGTTACAGAAAAGACCCGTCGCTTACTGTCAAGTCTTACTTGCCATAGGTGACCTACAGGTTAGGTCAGGGGTCAGCAACCTGAAACAGTGAAAGAGCCACTCGGAACTGGTTCCCTCACAAAAGGAAAAACTGGGAGCCGCAAAAAATGTGTGCATATGTGCGCATGCGCAGAACAGGATTTGACTGAAGAGTGGAGCCAAGGCGAGATATGCACCTACCCTGCATATTTGAATTGATTGGTTGAACTTTTTTAGTCCCACTTTTTTTTTTTTGGACTGCACATGGCAGAGGACTAGGAGCTGCGGGAGACGGCTGAAAGAGCCGCATGCGGCTCCGGAGCCACAGGTTGCAGACCTGTGGGTTAGGTAGTCCTTGCCTTACAACAGTTCATTTAGTGACCGTTCAAAATTACACCGGCGCCGAAAAAGTAATAATAATAACAACCAGGGCTTTTTTTCTAAAAAAAAAAAAAAGGTGCCGGAACTCTCATCTTGGCGGGGGCGGGGGGGCGGCGCTGCTGCAGTCACGGGCGTGAGGTTTTGGCGGCGGGCTGTCCCCTGGGGCCGGAGCCTGCGCGGCTGGTGCAGTGGGAGCAGTGGGGCCCGCTCTATATGGCGGGGCTGCGCGGGGCGAGCGGCGGAGGCGTGTTGGCCCAGGCGATGCAGGGTGGCCACTTAGGTGCGCAGGGCAAGGCAATGGTGGCACAGGTCCAGCACCAGGTAGGCCACCAACCTGACTGACACGGGTGAGCACAAGAAAGGAATGCTCATGGACTCCGCAGAACCCACCTCCCACTCCTTGTCCTCTCTTACTTACCTAGTTGAGATAGTATAGTTGGACAGCAGGGAGGGATGCAAACTTCCTGCCAACTCACCTTCGCTGCAGACAACTTGCCGGTGCAATGTTTGCTGGCTGGGTCTTTTGGCGCTTTCAGCAGCAATTCCTATTGGCTTTCAAGTAGCATAGCTTGTGGGAGGGAGGGAGTAGCATAGCTTGTGCAAAAGCTTTTTTTGTGTGTGTGCAAAAAAAAGGTGCCGGAACGCCATTCTGAGCGTTCGATGAGAAAAAAAGCCCTGCTTTTATGTTTTAATCTTATGATTTTATTTTTTTTCTATTGTAAGTTGCTTCAAACCTCGCCGTGTGGATTGCATACAAATATTATATAATCGGTAAATAAAGGTAGAACATACGATACATCAAATGATAATATGCTTCTCTACAAAGTCAATTCTTGCTCAATGACAAACCAAGCAGTTAGCTCACAAAGGCAAGAGGAAAATCTAGAAGAGGTCTGTGCAACTTGTAGAAGGGAAAGGCCCACACTGATAAATTAAAAATCGTTGTGGTCTGCAAAGAAATGCTGGTGGGCTTATCAATGATTTGGTGACTAGAGGAGCATCTACAGTGTTGGAGCTCGTGGTCATGGTAAGCCATGGAGACACTAGGCAACATGACTTTCAGGGCAGTGGTGGTGATTTTATTACTTTTTTTTTTTTAAAAAAAAGTCTGTGCTCTGTCCAAGGGTGCTTGGCAGGCTGCATGTACAGGCCTCGTCTAGAATTTATTTTGGAGCATTCAGCTATCTAGAGCAAGCATGTCAAACTCATTTATTTATTTATTTATTTTGAGGCAACTTCCTATAAAAGAATTGCCATTAATTTGTTTTAATAAAATAATTTAAATAGATTTTTCACTTGATTTTAAATTAAATGAATTATATTGGTTGACAATGACATTTTTTTTTAGTACAATTGCCAAATGCAATAAACTGGTTTTAGGTATATGTTACTGGAAGGAAAAAGCAATCCCTGCTGCGTTACTGATCCCAGAGAAGCATTTGCATGTATGCAGGTATCCTTAGGGTGCCATAGTTATGCATGAGAAATATTGGTTGCAAAGTTGGCATTTCTGGATGTAATACAGATATTTTGGACTTATTTTTGTTTCTTTGCGTGTTTGATATTTTTAGAAAGGCATATGCGACTGACTACGCTTATGCACATATGTAACATCTTTTGCTAGAATACATGACCACTGCTTTTCCAGAATGTGAAAAGTGAAAGATTGTGACTAAACAAAATTTTAATGTACAGATAATACCACCAGAAATTATTTTAGCCTTTTTAATAAATGTTGTTATTGATGTTAAGCTCACCATGGAAAACATCATATATTGTTATGTACATACTAGGTTAATTATTTTAAGACTGAAGTGCAACATAACTAGATTCTAAATAATCTATTTTTCAAAACACACAACAACACAAAACAAACATTAAAAGTATAGTCCAAATTAAGAATATTTCATTCTTAAGAATTTTTTAATTTAAAGTGGTTTAGTTGTAATAGATGGTTAGATTCAAAATAGTTTTCAATAGTATAAAATAGTACAAAAGATACTATTTTTTTCTAGCATCGGCTAAATTAGACATATTAAATTGAGAAGAATGTTTCTCATTTCTTTCCTGAACTTTATGAAATCATCATTGCAGAGATGTTAACATAGGAAATAGATTATTTTGTTATCTAATTTTACCTTCCAAAAGACAGAAGCAGATGAAAAATCTGAGGTTCTTTCCTGTTGGCTTTTTTGAATTAGCTGCTTTAGATTCTAAAAATTTAGTTCCTAAAGAAGTAACCCTGTAAATATTTTTAATGTCCTCCTCTACTGCAGGATAGGCAACCTTGGCTCTTTTATGACTCGTGGACTTCAACTCCCAGAATTCCTGAGCCAGTATGGCTCAGCTTGGAAACCTCTCCCTTTCCCTTCAGCATGGCTGGCTCAGGATTTCTGGGAGTTGAAGTCCACAAGTCATAAAAAAGAGCCAAGATTGCCTAGCCCTGCAATAGGCTTAGGAAAGCCAATAGAGGGAGCTTCTTTTTTTTTTTTGCAAAAAAAAGGTTCCGGAATGCCGTTCTGAGCGTTCTATGAGAAAAAAAAGCCCTGATAACAACAACAATAATATAATGATGATGGTGGTGGTGGTGGTGGTGATGATGATGTTGTTGGAAGGGACCTTGGAGGTCATCTAGTCCAACCCCCTGTGCAGGCAGGAAACTCCATACCATTTCAGACAAATGGCTGTGTGGTGTCTTCTTAAAAGCTTCCAGGGTTGGAGCATTCACTGCTTCTGGAGGCAGGTCGTTCCACTGATTAATTGTTCTGTCAGGAAATTTCTCCTTAGTTCTAGGTTGCTTCTCTCTTTGGTTAGTTTCCATCCATTCCTTCTTGTCCTGCCTTCAGGCGCTTTGGAGAATAGCTTGAGTCCCTTTTCTTTGTGGCAGCCCCTGAGATATTGGAACACTGCTGTCATGTCACCCCTCGTCCTTCTCTTCATTAAACTACACATACCCAATTCTATCAACTGTTCCTTATATGTTTTAGCCTCCAGTCCCCCAATCATCTTTGTTGCTCTTCTTTGTACTCTTTCTAGAGTCTCGACATCTTTTTTACATCATGTTATTCCAAGTGTGGCCTTACCAAGGCATTGTAAAGTGGTGTTAACACTTCACGTGATCTTGATTCTATCCCTCTGTTAATGCAGCCTAGCTGTACTGGCTTTTTTGGCAGCTACAGCACACTGCTGGCTCATATTTAAGTGGTTGTCCACTAGGACTCAGAGATCTCTCTCACAGTTACTACTATTAAGCAAGATACCCCCTATACTATACCTGTGCATTTGGTTTTTCTTGCCTAAATGTAGAACCTTACTCTTTTCACCATTGAATTTCATTTTGTTAGATAGCATCCGATGTTCAAGTCTGTCAAGATCCTTCTGTACCTTAAGCCTATCTTCTGGAGTTTTGGCTATTCCTGCCTGCTCGGTGTCGTCTGCAAATTTGATGAGTTCCCCATCTATCCCCTCATCCAAATCGTTGATGAAGATGTTGAAGAGCGCTGGGCCCAGAACAGAGCGCTGGGGCACCCCACTACACACTTCCCTCCATGTAGATGCAGTTCCATTGAGGACCACATGCTGAGTATAGCCGGTCAGCCAGCTACAAATCCATCCGGTGGTGATGCTGTCTAACCCACATTTTTCCATCTTGTCAAGTAGTAGGTTGTGATCTACTTTATCAAATGCCTTACTGAAGTCCAGGAAATTACATCCACAGCATTCCTCTGGTCCACTAATTTTGTCACTTGGTCAAAGAATGCAATAAGATTTGTCTGGCATGATCTGTTTTTGACAAACCCATGTTAGCTTTTGGTAATGACTTTGTTTGCCTCTGGTGTTCGCTGATTCGTTGCTTGATTATCTTTTCCAGAATCTTCCTAGGTATTGAGGTCAGGCTGATAGGTCTGTAGTTTCCTGGATCCTTTTTTTTCCCTTTTTTGAAGATGGGAACTACATCAGCTCTTTTTCAGTCCTCTGGTAGTTCCCCAGTGCTCCAGGAAGTGACACTTATGGCTGTTGTTCACACTTACAACTATTGCAGCATCCCCAGGGTCACGTGATCAAAATTCAGATGCTTGGCAACTGGCGTGTATTTATGACGGTTGCAGTGTCCCAAGGTCATATGATCACCTTTTGCAACCTTCTTGACAAGCAAAGTCAGTGGGAAAGCTGGATTCACTTAACAACTGTGTTATTAACTTAAAACTGCAGTGATTCACTTAATGACTGTGTCAAGAATGGTTGAAAAGGGGGGCAAAATTAACTTTACAAATGTCTCACTGAGCAACAGATACTTTGAGCTCAATTGAGGTCGTAAGTCAAGGACGACCTGTACTACCTAAAGCAGACATGTCAAACACAAGGCCCGGGGGCCAGATCCGGCCCGCAAAGTGGTTTCATGCGGCCCGCGAAGCCATCCTGGAAACAGTGAGGGAACGGCCCCCACTGCCTTGGCCCTGGCCCAGAGACCCTCCTCCTGCCAGAGACCCTCAGATCTCTCCCACTCCTGTCCAGGCCCCCATAGGCACCCTTGATGCGAACGATGTAGAGCTGGCCACGCCCACCCAGTAGGCCATGCGCACTCTAGCCACGCCCACCCAGTAGGCCACGCCCACCCTGGCCATACCCACCCGGCCCCCTGAGGGCAACCGCAATGCTGATGCGGCCCTCAATGAAATTGAGTTTGACACGCCTGACCTAAAGGGTTGCTATTCATTTTGTAGAATTAATTATCCTGAGGTGTCTTTCCAAATACAAGGTTTTTCTAACTGTTTCACATTGAACGCATAAGAGATACATGTATGAATTTGACAAGTGAGTGTTCATTTGCTTTCTTTGTTTTTTTTATTAAAGAGTTTTACAAAAACAAGATTTTACAATATATCCCCAAATCCCCCCCACCCCAAACCCGCCCACTTTTCCCCCCCTCCACTTCCCAGAGCTAAATACAGGATTATTGTTATAATAATCATATTCTAAATAAAAATTATGCATAATATACAATTAACCAAATTCATAATGTGCTTTAACTCCCCTTTAACATAACTACAAACAAAGTACCAATAACAATATCCCACTAAAATCTACTCATAAGCTAAATGGAACTTTTTAGTCCCATATTTGTTCTGAATATAATCTATCCATCTCTTCCAAACTGAAATATATCTTTCCTGTGAATGATCTTTCAAGTAAGCAGAAATCTTAGACATTTCTGCAAGATTCGAAACTTTAAACACCCATTCTTCTATAGTAGGCAAACTATCCTTCTTCCAATATTGTCCCACCAGTAACCGTGCTGCCGTTATCATATTCAACATCAGATTAGTCTCTTTGACATCACAATTTACAACAATACCCAATAAAAACAATTGCAGAGAAAACTTTATCTTTCTCTTAAAAATCTTTTGAATGTTCCACTAAATTTTAATCCAAAAAGCTTTTATATTTCTACAAGTCCACCACATATGAAAATAGGTGGCTTCTAAACTACCACATCTCCAACATTTAGACTGTAAATTAGGATACATGTTAGACAACTTCTTGGGATCCAGATGCCATCTATAAAACATTTTATAAAAATTTTCTCTTAAGTTTTGAGCCTGAGTAAATTTAACATTTCTGACCCAAATTATCTCCCAAGTGTCCAACGAAATTGGTTCCTGAATATTTTGTGCCCAGTTTATCATACAATCTTTAACTAATTCCGTTTCCGAATCCAATTCAATTAAAGCATTATATATCCTCTTTATATGTGCACAATTTAGATCTCTAATTTGTTTTACTAAATTTTAATCTATAATTGTGATGCCAACCTTTTGATCTAACTTCCACCTAGCTTTCAATTGGGTATATTGAAACCAAGAGTAACTTATGTTTTCTTGTCTTAATTCATCTAATGATTTAAGTTGCCAGTCATTCCCTTGCAATCTAAGTAATTGGTAAATCTGTATTTAAGGAAAAAGTTCTGATTGAGGGAACACAGGACAATGTCTCCATGGGCTTATTTTTGTGCAGATATCAAGGAAACCGAAGTGTCTCACTCACACTGAAGCTGCGTCCTTGCCTTACGTTGGCCTAACAACATGGTCTGCAGTGTCCAATGCTGGGGGACTTGATGCAGAAAATTGTCCTGACAAAAGGTAAACAGCCAGATGATCTATCAGAAGTTGGTCATGGACTCTCTTGTCCAAAGTAAGTCCTCAAGTTTCTTTTGGATGTCTGTGAGTGTGAGTATTTTCCTCCTGATTCAATTTTAGCATCTCTTAAAGCAGAGATTCCCCAACCCTTTTTGCACTAGGGATCCGTGCCATGGAGAAATGTTTTTCCATGGACCAGAGGGGGTGTGGTTTTGAATACTGCCTGTATTCTGAGGATGGAGCTTTGCTTGTTTGTGTGGCCTGCTTGCTGGCATGCTGTGGATCGGTCCCAGTCCACGGACTGGGGGTTGGGGACCCCTGTTTTAAAGAATAATAGATTTCGTGCTTTTGTTAAATAATACTTCTTTGAACATAACTAATTTAAATATCTTATATCAGGCATAGGAATATGCCACAGATAAATTTAAAAAATTCTTCATCTGTATAATTTTTTCAACATTGCTAGATTTTATTCTCTATGCCAGTATTAACAAAGTGTAATCAATTTACCTATTGATTACTCATAATATTTCTACTATGTTGATATATTACCTGCAAAACATTTAAATATTACCGTCTTGTGCTTTAAACTTGCAATATTTTAAATTTAAGGTTACCTGAAATGTAGGTTCCTCTTAATTTATGGTTTCTTAACACTGCACTATATAAATTGAGTTCCATAAACACAGTTTGCACAATAGGCATTTTTATCAGTTTAATCCTTTTGATTACTAGATATAAAATTACACAGAAGTTAATATTTTCATTATTTGTAATTGTTCTTGCTTCATAGAATATTGATCATAGGTGCATCAGGTGGAGTGGGTACCTTTGCTATACAGGTAAATATGTTAAATCTGAGCATCTTGGCAGAATTTTTCCTTGTTTCTTGAAAGAAACTAGAATAGAGTCTTTTGCAATTGTATGAATAAAAAAATGATGATGATGGTGGTAGAATGGACCTTGGAGGTCATCTAGTCCAGCCCCCTGCGCAGGCAGGAATCCCCATACCATTTCAGACAAATGGCTGTCTGGTCTCTTCTTAAAAACTTCCAGTTTTGGAGCATTCACAACTTCTCGAGGCAGGTTGTTCCACTGATTGTTTTGTCAGGAAATTTCTCCTTAGTTCTAGGTTGCTTCTCTCTTTGATTAGTTTCCATCCATTGCTTCTTGTCCTGCCTTCAGGTGCTTTGGAGAATAGCTTGAATTACCCTCTTCTTTATGGCAAGCCCTGAGATATTGGAACACTGCTACCATGTCACCCCTCGTCCTTCTCTTCATTAAACTAGGCATACCCAATTCCAGCAACCGTTCCTTATATGTTTTAGCCTCCATTTTGTTACTTTATTTTCACATTTATAATAGTGGCTACAATAAATACTGTAATACTACCACTAAGAGTATTTGAGCTCTGCAGTCAAACAAATATTAGCAATTGCATTGTAGTGTATAGAGATTCTTAGAAAAACTTCGACAGTGCGTTATGTGAATTTGTACATGTGTTAATTCAGGTTAAGTGTTTCATGAATCCCTGCTCCTCAATCATTCCTTTGTGGGAAATTGCTGCAGAATGAGATAATTATTAGTGCAAAATAGAACATAATTAAAAGCAGTGCAGAAATAAGACTCTCTTTGGGAGTTAAGGTTTTTTAAACATCATTTGCAGGTAGTCCTCAACTTGTGACCTTTGTTTAGTGACTATTTGAAGTTTCAACAGACCTCTGCAGGGCTACTTATGACCAGGATTCAAAGTTGGAGGGCTGCCCCTCCAAAAATCACATTTTGGGTGCTCAGCAGTTGCCCTGCCTTTATGGCCATTTGCAGTGCCTTGTGGTCACATGATCACAATATATGACTTTTTTTCCTGGAAATCAGCATTTACTTTTGGTTTCTGACAAAAAAAAGCTCATTGCGGACAGTGGATTAATTTAACAACTGTAACATTCCCTTAATGTTTGCTCTATGACTGCTGCAAAAAAGATGACCACCTTATGACCCACTTAATGACCGGCATGACTTAACTGCTGTAATTCTGGACACAATTACAGTCATAAGTCAAGGTCTACCTGTATTGTAAAGCACACGAAGAGCTGTCAAGTACATTTTTGGAAGATACTCAAAAGCACATAATTGGAGCAGGGGGGGGGAAACAATTCAAGACACAGTGATGCTGTTGCATTATAAGGCTCTTCTAGTTGGGCCACACCATTTCAGAAATGAGGATGCAAACTGGAAAAAAATTGCAGAAAGGACAACAAACAAGTTAATCTTCCCCATTCTGCCATCCTGAGGTGTGGTGGGTAAGATGTTAAGGATGAAAGACTGTGGAAAATGCGACACTGCCAAGTATCCCCCAAAACAAAACAGCCCTTGCTGTAAACTTGAGCTAGAATCAGGGAAGTTTGTGTAGCCTTCATAGCAAGTGAGTCGAATCATTTTTGTCTATGTGGATGTAGATTTCTTTTCCTTTTTCGTCTTCTCTCTTAGTTAATGAAAGCTTGGGGTGGTCACGTCACAGCGGTTTGTTCCCAGGATGCCAGCGCATTGGTAAAACGTCTTGGAGCAGATGATGTAATTGATTATAAATCTGGAAATATGGAAGAACAGCTCAAAACGTTACCCATGTATGTAGTAATGTAATTAAACCCTAACCCTAACCCTATTTATTTTCTGGATACCTTGCAAATCAACATTGCTATTGCTAAGCACATTGATTTGTGCTTTAAATTGTAAGCCGCCCTGAGTCTTCGGAGAAGGGCGGGATATAAATGGGATTAAAAATAAAAATAAAAAAAATAAATATTTTCCACAAACCAGAAATTTACTTTCAGATGGCCCCTGTCCCTAAGGCAGGGGTGGGCAACTATAGCAACTTCAAGACCTGTGGACAAGAATTCCTCAGGAATTCTGGGAGTTGAAGTCCGCAGTTCGTGAAGTCACCATAGTTGCCCACCCCTGTTCAAAGACAACTTCTTCCTCACCTCTTTTGAGTATCTTAATAGGAATTCTATTTGCTTCTAGCATGGTTTGTGCCTCTGTTTCCTTACAGGGGGAAAATACCTGTCATGTTGAGTCACTTACTCTTTGAACATTAATTGGTGCGTGCATTTTTCTTTTTAGGTTTGATTTTATCCTGGATAATGTTGGTGGATCTACTGAAAACTGGGCTCCTAATCTGCTCAGAAAGTGGTCAGGGGCCAGATACGTGTCTTTGGTAACACCCTTTTTAGTGAACATGGACAGACTTGGCGTAGCTGATGGCATGCTACGGACTGGCATCACTATTGGCGCAAAAGTTTTGAAGGTCAGCTAGGAAATAAAAAGTATTTTTTTGCTCCCCCCCCCTTTTGCTTACGTAAGTGGCAGCTCACTAAAATGCTTGTAGAAGGTTATGCAGTTTTGCTTCCTTTTTGGTAAGCAAAATTTTCTTTCTTTTTCTTTCCTTTACAGCATCTTTATAACGGGATCCATTACCGCTGGTCATTTTTTGCCTCAAGTGGTCCTTATCTGGATGAGATTGCAGTGCTTGTTAATGCAGGAAAGGTATGGCTAAGCTAGCAATTTCACTTTTGCTATTTAATGAACCCATGTTGTTTTGGTTCAAGCTTTTCTGCTAAGTTTAGCAGGATGGCAACGCGCCAGCCAGTGCACTTTCTGCTGAATATCCCTAGTGGTGGGAGGGCTGTTTGATTTCCCATATTGTACTACCTCAGCTTACCAGAAAAGATGTAATTGGCAGAGTGTGGTCCTCTAGCTTTTTAATTCCCTTGGGGTTGACCCCTTCAACCCGATGTCAGGAAGAATTCAAGAGCATTAATGGATGTCTACTGCATTGGGAAAGTCAGGCCTTCCTTTATATAGGCTTTGGTTTTTAATTTTATCCCAGGTTAGGGGTTGTTTTTTGCGGTTTTGAGGGGGAGGAATTGAATTTCTTTCCCCTCCCCTTGAACTATTCTTCTCTTTTCCTTTATTATTGGATACTTTAGAAAAACAATAGGCAATGCATAGTCAACTAAGTTAGCATGCTGACCTAGTAAGAATTGATAAATAATGAAAAGGTCACCCAGATGGGTTTATCTACCACATTCCAACATCATGCTCTAATTTACATTGTGTCTGCCTCTTCCTTTTTTTTTTGTCTTTGAAACTTGGCCAAAGGTATATAAGCTGAGATTCTGCTTTTGTTTGGCAAGCTGCCAGTGCTTTGCTGGGAGCTTGGCGTACCCTACAATTGTTTGCATGCTTAACAAATTCATGTTGTATGTTCAGAGTGATTTGGTTGCTTTAGGTTTTGGTCACACAACAGTCTTGTCTGTCAAGGCCATTCTCTATGCCCTTTATATCCCCCCCCAACCTGCTAGCTCTTCAGTTTTGATAATTCCTGTTTATCAGCTTGTTTGATAAGAATAGAATTATAATGTTCATGCTATATTTCACAATACTTTTCATATATTACCTAGCTGTACTCCTTCGAATGACCTTGTAGAATTAGGGCCTACTCTTATTTCCCAAAAGCAAATTAAGCATTTTAGTAAAGATGTCATAGCGTGATCATTGTATAGGTAAATTCTTGATAAGCAATTCATGTGCTGTTGCTGTAAATTATATAATGCAGTGGTGGCAAACCTATGGCATGAGTGCCAGAGGTGGCACTCGGAGCCCTCGCTGTGAGCACGCATGCCGTCGCCCCAGCCCTGCCTCCCCTCGAAGCTCCCCAGCAGCCACCCCCGGAGGAGAGTCACCCCCGGGTGCGGCCCGTGCAGAGCAGCGCAGCCAAGCACATGGCAGCAGGTGATGCTGTAGGGCGTGGCCACCATGGTGCTGCAGGGCCACCTGGGTGACCTCTGGGTGGCCCTGAGGGCAGGAGGGGTGAGGGCAGAGTAGGGCGGGGGTGGGGTGGGTGCGGGGCAGTTTCGGGGCACTAGGTCTCTAACAGGTTCGCCAACACTGATATAATGTATCTTCAAGGTTGTTTCCTGTCATGTGTGAAATTGCAGATCTAACAACTTTTCCTGTAACAAATTGAAAAAAGAAGCCAGTGGATTCTTATTATTTATAGAATGACATACCGGTACTTCATCTAAGTAGGTCCTTTCAAGCAAAACCAGCAAACTGACCATGGCTGCGAGTAATCCTGGAAATATTACAGATAGAATTTGGCCAAATGGGCAAGTCACATTTCTTTTGTAGTTGGGAAGGTCTTGCCATTGCCTTTGTATATGAAAAAGAGAAAAGGGGTGGCTTTAAAGTCATCCGTTTGCACAAGACCAGAGCACGTGAATGGTCTTACTATTGAAAATGTGGTTGGCATGTTTGTGGATGACTAGTTTTCTTTTGTCATAAGAATAACAAAGAATAAGTATTTGCTTAATCTTTTGTTTGCTTTCTTCACAAGGGGCAGCTTTTAATGTTGTATAGTTTTATGCTTCCTTATTTGCAGAATGATCTTTATTTATACTTATTTATACAGTATCTATCTATCTATCTATCTATCTATCTATCTATCTATCTATCTATCTATCTATCTAATATTTATTTATAGAGTAAATATTTATTTACTGTATGGCATATCATACATGTCATAGCAATATATATTAACATTTCACCTGGATTAGTAAAACACAATAAAATATAAATATAAAAAAGTTCTATGCGCAAATACCAATGTCTAGGCCATCTAACCATTGTAGAGTAAATAGTTTCATATTTGTTCATTGAGAAAGCAATTGTGATGTGAATTTTAACATTTTTGCCATAAGCTAAATAAATAAATATTTGATTATTCATTCAATCAGTTTCTATAGCCATCCAGCTTAACCAAATGACTCTGGGTGATTTACAATTCTAAAATTATAAACAATTAAAACAGCTAAACAATAATAAAACTAAGAACATTGAAAAAAACCAATACAAATATCAGCTAATTGTTCAACTAATACAGTATACTATAATAAAACTATATTATAAAATGATGGCCAACTTTTAAAATTTAGTTATACAATATGTATTCTTATTTCTGTTTTGGTGTGTTGATGTTGAACTTGAGGAACTGCAAATTTAAATAGGGAAGCCTGAGAATTTTCTTCAGACTGCAGCATACAAGCATACTGATTGTCCTTGGGAATTGTTTGGAGGAAACATGTAACAAGGTTTTTTTGTGGCAGCATCTGATTACAAAATTTTCCCACCAATGTGGTGAAATCCCTGAATGTTTAAAAGGCAGGAAAAGTAAGTTTATTCTAGTTAGGGCTGAAAAGGAAGATATATCCCAACATAAATATATGATATGAAAAATGTGACAAATAAATGGATAGTCTATTGGTAAACTGTAAAAACATAAAGGTTTTGAAATGGATTACTGTTTGTGCCTAAGTACCGTTGCATCATATTGCCAATGTTTTTGATGAGACAGTGTAGTTTAATTATGTTTAATTAGTTTAATTCAATGTGGCTATCTTTGCTGTGATCTATGTGCTTTTTCTGTTATTTGTTCAAAAGATGTTGCTCTGAGGGAGAACTTTAGCAGTCTGCCCTCCAGTCTTTTCATTAGGGAAGCTGCAATATGACACTGGCTCCATCCAGAGGGAGAAGGGAGTAAGAGAGCCAAAGAACCAGGATGAAACCAGAATTCTTGCTAGAATGGGGTTATTTATCCACTGTTATTTTTAAGAACAGTATTATTTATTATTTATTATTATTATTTTAATTCCATTTATATCCCGCCCTTCTCCGAAGACTCAGGGCGGCTTATATGATTCCTTCTGAGCCACAATTCAACCAAATGTTGATTTGCAGGGCAACCAAGAATATCAACATGAGGTAAAAAGAAGTGGCTTTTGAAGTCAGTAATTTCCTCAGTTTGAGTTTCATTACTATCATAAGTCATTAATGGATGTTGTTATATATATATTGTCTGGGCAACTGTCTTTCCTATCCAAATACACAGAGCTTTTTTTATTGACTATGTGCCATTAGGACCCCATAAATAGATTTGCTCCATAACAATCTATACCTAACCTAGTCTTTCAGGTATTCTAACGGTATAAGCCCAGTGCCACTACTGTGTAGCTGAGTTCATTCATCTCGCTGCTGGTTGTCCTCTTCTTTTCACCTTTTGCCAACATGAGACCTTGTTCCAGAAAGTAGGTCTTTTCATAATGTGCTTGAAGTATGAAAAAATGATGGTTTCTCTTTGGGCAGTTTCCATGGCTTATTCTGATATCCAGTTTGTTTTTTTACTTCTTCATCTTTGTTTCCTGTTTTCGCATTCATTCTTAAAGACTTCATTAAGTCCAATCCACAGTTTCTCAGATTCCCTACCAAGGAGATTCAGCACTTCAGAATAATTCCTCCCTGAAAATGGTGGTAAATGCTCAAAGTTGTATTGTGGAAACTGGTTGGCTTTTCTTCTTCTTCTTTAGCGTGGAGTGGAACGTGTATTTTAGCCGTTTGTGATCAGCACCTCACCTTGTTTTTGATGCAACGATAGGGTCCATTTGATTTTTATGTATCCCACCTAGTGATGTCCATATACACAGGCCTCACTTTGGCTGTTTGAAAACAGTCTTAGCTGTGAAGAAATCACTGTTTTTTGTGTTGTCATAAAACCTGTTTCCTTGAATTGTCAGTGTTCTCTCCAACATCAGAAATAAGAGTTATCAAGAGTTTCACAATGTCCTCATTGTTCTATGGCAAGGCAAGGCAAGGCAAGGCAAGGCAAGGCAAGGCAAAGGAAAGAAAAACCCAAGACAGAAGGGAGAGGAGGGAGATCCTAGAGCAGGGGTCTTCAAACGTGTCCCTTTTATGACTTGTGGACTTCAACTCCCAGAATTCCTCAGCCAGGCACGCTGGCTGAGGAATTCTGGGAGTTGAAGTCCACAAGTCATAAAAGGGACACGTTTGAAGATCCCTGTACTAGAGTCTGGAGAACAGTGCTGAAGCTCATGGGAAAATATGCTCTAAATCTCTAAAGGGTCTTCAAACTTGGCCCTTTTATGACTTGTGGACTTCAGCTCCCAGAATTCCTCAGCCAGGCACGCTGGCTGAGCAATTCTGGGAGTTGAAGTCCAATAGTCATAAAAGGGCCAAGTTTGAAGACCCCCTGCTCTAAAGGAAGCACTACAAAACTCACTATTTCCTGCTTTTTTGAGCCCCACAGTATCACTGGAAGATACAGTGTTTTGACTGTGGAAGGACATGTTCCTTTAGTTTATCAATATGTGTCAGTGGAACCCAGAGTATAAAAGTACAGTTGTACCCTGCCACAACTGCAGGATACATTACTCTTGTCCAACCAAATAAGGTTTCTATTTCAAGGGTCTGTTTTGATTGCCCTCCTGTTCTTTTAAAATCTTGATTTATTTTCTCCATATTTGTGGGTGAACAAAACTGAGGGTTTTGTTAGCGACTCCTAATAATCTTGTTACATCAGGACACTATTTTGCCTAGAGCATGATCAACATAAGAATTCAGTTTGCTATTAATATATAGAATGATTACATTAATGAGTGATGGACCAATAATGGACAATTGTGTAGTCAGAATTCAGTAATAGTTCTTTGTGGATGTATACAACCCTTTTCTGCTGGGGAGGCCTTGGTCCTTCCTGGGTTTGGTCATTTGTTTGCAGACATTTCATTACCTGATTAGGTAACGTGATCATGCTGGTGAATCTAGTATTTGCTCTCTAAATATATATAATTGTTTTCCTCGGCCAGTGTTGGTGGGAATGTAGTTATCTCCTTGGTAGTTCCTTGATTAGGTTATTTTCTACTTGATTGTTTGTCTGCTTCTATGTCGTTTGATTAGGCTATTGTTTTCTGCTTAATTATTTATCTGGTGTTAATCTCTGCTTATCTGGGTGTTGGCTGCTGAAGAGGATGTGTTCTGACCTTTTTTGTTTCCTTCTTAGGGGTTTTTTTGGGTGTCTCTTTTGAATGGTGTGTAAATGTAACACAAAGATAGTGTTTTCATTGTCTTGCTAATCTCCTTTTACTGTCACATCACCACCTGCTGACTCGCATGGTTGTGTGTACCGAAAGAAATATTTGTCTTAGTCAGGCTGTTTGGAGTAAACAGTGAATGACATATTATACTAGGTTACACGATCAGCCCTTTTCAGGTTTATTGAAACAATGAGTCTGGATCAACCAGCCAGATAAAGGGCTTAATGTACCAAAGTGCTGTGCTCATCAGTCCCAGCCCTCATTACGCTTCCTGTCAATGTTGAAGGCCAGCAACCCAATCGTATTGTGGTCTGCAATAATATAGCACAAGGGAACTAGTTTGCTGTAGCCTTGAACAAAAGTCTGTTTAAGCTGAAAGCAACTTGCTTCTTTGAAATCCCCCTGCCCCCTCCCCCCCCCCCCGCGCCCAATGTTGTGGGCATCATGGAGTAGTAAAATTGTGCCCTCTAGAGAACGATCCTGAAAATTACATATTTTTTTTTTAAAAAATTACATTATATGTAATGTTTTCACATAGTAGTATGAGTATAGCTTCCAAAAGAAAGTGTTTGGAAATTAGAAACCATAGTTTGGGTAGCTTCTTCAGTCTTTTAGCTCTTCTTTAATTTATTTACCCCTTCTTGTGTACTAATTTGCTGTATTGTAGACAAGAAATGAAAAAGTATTTCATTATTCTGAATGAAATCACCTTGAAGTAGCTCTCCCCTAGTAAGTAGACATTGAACTAAGTGGTGATTTTTATGAAGAACCTTATCCCGGCAAGAGATGTATTCGCCCCCTCTGTCATCAGTTTCTATTTGATTTATTTAGGGTAAAAAAAACATAGCTGCAAACATATGACACGAATTAATTCATATGTGTGGGGGCTGGGGGTGAACAAATGCTCAGCATTTATTCCATAAAACTCGTGGTTGTTTGGATAACATAAATATTCGCAATAAAGAACTTCCTTAAAACTGGTGGGAGGGAGGGTATTGAAAGTATTGCTAAGCACATTGATTTGTGCTTTAGATCATAAGCCGCCCTGAGTCTTCGGAGAAGGGCGGGATATAAATGGGATTAAAAACAAAAGTATAACTAGCTTTTGTTGCTTATACTTTTTCACCTCATCTACAGTATTGCTTTCATAATTAGCTTCATGCGCAACAATAGATAAGCAATCAATCATTTGAGAATTTGTTTCATTGCTATAGAGTTCTGTTGAAAGGCTTTTGAAAGCTTCCGTGACACCTCTTGTGAGACAGGCAGATGTTACAGATCAATTACAAACATACTGAAATTGGTGGCAGTTTTAAATAACGGTATTTTTCTTCCATGTAGATACATCCAGTTATTGACCAAGTCTTTGAATTTTCTGATGTTCCTATGGCCTTTCAGAAGATGGAAAGAGGGCATGCACGTGGAAAAACAGTGATCAACGTAATTAATAAAAAGTATTGAAATCGTTGCTTCTGTGATATTTCTTCGTAAAAATTAATTTTCTTAGAAATTCCTGTGCTACAAATATTCTCTTTAGCCACTTGTAGGAATTCCTACTTCAAAACAGGAACATACTCTTTGGAAGTATTCTACTTTTGTATTAGCCTTTTAACATTTTCCAACTGAAACTCATAGAATGTTTTTGTGCAGTCCCTTGTTATTATTTAATAATAGCGGGGTGGATGGGTGGAGAAATTTAAAAAACCCCGATTATCATGCATTAGTATGAAGTTGTTGGGAAGCTTTAGAAGTTATAGTATTTGTAGAATGGCTACATTGGACCAGAGTTATATGTGGTTGAAAATGTTGGTCGCTTTAGATATAGATATCCGAATTTAGATATATTAGTCTCCTGGTTCTATGAATATTAATTACCCTTACAGGGTGGAATCATGTACATGCAAATATATGTTAGGTTTGTCCATCCTGTTGATCCAGCCATTGGTGGGATTTCTATTCAGAGTTTATGTGGGTGTGTGTAAATGCAGTGATGGTTCTCTATGGTAATTAAAATGTGCTTTTTGTTTATCTAAACCAGGGGTCGGCAACCTAAAAAAGGAAAACAGCCACTGGGAACCGGTTCCATCACAAATTTAAAAAAGTGGGAGCCGCGTGCGTGTGTCCATGCACACGCATGCACAAAACGGTTTTTTGCGCATGCGCGGACACACGCAGTTGCCATTTTTTTTAAAGTGAGATGGAACCGGTTCCCGGTTGCCCGACAGCGACGGCCTGTCTGCAAAGCTGCCGCTTTCGGCAGCTTTGGAGACGGGCCGTGGCAGCTTCCTCAAAGAGCGGCGCCCCTGCCCATTCCGAGAGGTGCGCGCGCACCTCTCCGAACGACCGGAGGTGCGCGCGCACCTCCGCCCATTCGGGGAGGTGCGCGCGCACCTCTACAAACGGGCGGTGCCACTCTCCATTTGGAGAGGTGCGCGCGCACCACTGCCCGTTCGAAGAGGTGCGCGCGCACCGGGCGGCTGGGAGCTGCAGGAGACGGCTCAAAGAGCCGCATGCGGCTCCGGAGCCGCGGGTTGCCGACCCGTGATCTAAACCAAGGGCTCTCTATTTCTAATCAATGTTGTGATTACCATGTATATTACCTTTAGAGCAAATGGCTGAAATTCTGCATAGCAGCAGTTGCTACATTGATGTTTCCTGACCATTTTGTCAGAATTCCTATGTATGTAAAACGAAACAGATTCCATCTGAGTAATATTTATTTGTAAAATACATATGTTTATACAAGGGTTTGGACACAAAGACATTTTCTGCAAATACCACACCCTAAGATAGTTTCTTTATCAAAGATATAAGCAGCAGTTTCAAAATGTCACCAGGAAAATATAGCAGCTACATGATTGTTGCAAACAGTTATACAGTAGACTGGGGGTCAAAGTAAACATTTTAACATTTGGATTGAGTATTATAATTTCCCAATCATGGCAAATTAACACAATACCGGTTTCCAAACAAATCAGTGCAGCACTGTTAAATCCTTATAGATTTTCATGACATTTGACTAAGCAGCCTAAGGGCATTGCTAGTTATGACTTCAGATCTGTGTTGGAAGCTAATTGAGCCCCTACTGATTTCTCCGTGTGGCATAGCCAGGCACTTTCCAAAGCACCAGGCTTGGCTACTTCCTGCTGCAGTGGCAGGTTTTTGTGTGGTATTATTGATTGTGTGTGTGTGTGTGTGGGGGAGAACACTCAGCTTCCTGCATGGGCTTCAAGCAACATCTGTTAATGCTCCAAGATAGTTACTTGGAAATGCTGCTTTTCAAGTGGTTTGTGTACATGGTAACACAAAGAGCAGAAATAATAGTTACAGATCTGGAAAGACCAGTGAAGACTATTGATGCAGGAGTTATTTCTAATTTCTCTTGTAAAATGCAGTAGCAGGATTAGACATTCTGAAGAAATGGGGATTTACCGTATTAACAGTGTTTTCTATTCAGTAGTATTGTGCAGTTTTGTCACTAGCGATGACAATATTACAAATAATTTTTGGTGGAATTTTTTTACCTGCCAGAATTGCAACATATAAATCAATTTTTACCTTAAAAGTGGGGTTTGTTTTACTGTAGAAACAATTGGTCTCAAGTAAAGCCAGCCTGAACATTAAAATAACTGTTCTTCAAGAAGCTACTAGGTATAATATTCAGATTAGATTTTTCTGAATTCAAATTTTGAGACCAATTTTCATGTTAATGATCAGTGCAGCATTAGAGGAATGTGGATGCAAATAAGGGGTGTAAAGCAGGAAAAGTTGTACATTGAATATTGAAATTACATGAATACAGAATCAGAAATACACGTAGTGAGCAAAGAAATAGGGAGATATTTCTTAATGCAGCTCATTAAAAAGCAAGAACTGCTATGCAAGTCACATATAGCTCGTTACACAAGTTAAAGTAAATCATTTTAGAATAGAGAAACAGTATACTAGCCATGTACATAGACAGTAAGTGCAAATTGTGTAAAATAAGGCAGCAATGCAGATAATTGGCATTTTTAACCGATGGAAAAACTTAGCAACAAACGTTTGTTAGGCACTAAAGCATTCATCTATGACAATTCATTTATTTTAAAATAATCTGAAATGATTTAGATTTTACATAAATAACTAATTTATTTTTTGATAGCACTGAACTAGTTAGCAATGAGTTTTCGCTACAAAATAGTCCAGTGAAATTTTAAAATATTCCAAATTCAGTCTCAGCTCCAAGCATGGAGCACCAAAACATTTACATCTACTTTTAGAATTGCACATTAAAACGTTAGTAGCCTTAGTGATACAAAAGAGCTGCTTGTGATGCATCTTAATGTTTGTAATAAGAAAAGGACAGAAAAGTCTAAGACTATTTCCTTTCAACCCAGAATATTTATACCGTACAAAATTTCATTCATGGCAAAGTATGACTGAGCTTTCCAGACCTGTCATTTTCCTTGTATCCTACCTAAAGAGTTGGAAAAGAGAATCTGAAACGGAGTCCGTTCTAGGCATGTTATAGCTCCATATTTACTAATTTCCTCACTTCTGGTTTGGTCTGCCCCCCTGCAGAGCATGGAGAACAGTAGGCTTGAACAAAAGAATGAAACAAGGCAGAGTCAACAAACATAATAGAAATTAGGTGACGTGACTGCCATATAGGGCTACTCTACTCTTGGATGCAGTGATGGAGTGCATACATTACAATTTTTGTTTCTTCAAATGATCAAGCTGGTTAGAAAATCACCATTTGTCTAATTCACTTCTCAAGTATTGGGTTGCATCTCAATCTGCCTTTTAAATAATCAATGGTTCCCAGCACTGCGTCGGTTTGTCTTCACTGGCTGTACTGAGAATTAGGTGGTTTTGATCGTAGTGTTGTCCCCCTAAAAATGAAAAAAAGAGAGTTTTAATTTAGTCAGATTATTATGATTTACCTTTGGATTGAACATTTCAGATATCCTAAAACTTCCACTCCTATTTTTTTGCTTAAAAAAATACTTCAAAGATATACTCTTCATTTTATTTCATTCTTCTGATTGGCTGTCATATAAATGTTTTCTGCATTTGCCTTGTTTTGCAAAGGTATTTCAAAAGCACGTTACATGGTGTAAGGTAGTGCTCGATTTACCACCACAATTAACCCCCAAAATTTCTATTGTTAAGCAAGACAATTGTTATGGAAATTTTGCCCTTTCTTGCCAGAGAGTTGTTAACTGAATCACCACAGTTGTTAATTTAGTAACAGGGTTGTTAAGTGAATCTGGCTTCCCCATTGACTTTGCTTGTCAGAAGTTCACAAAAGGTGATTACATGATCCCAGGACACTGCATATTTATGTGAACCAGTTGCCAAGTCTCCAAATTTTGATCACATGACCATGGGGATGCTGCAACAATCGCAAATGTAAAAAACAGTCATAAGGTTTTCAGTGTCATTGTAACTCCGAACGATCACTAAATGGTTGTAAGTCGAGAGCTACATGTACAAGTGTTTAGTTATCAAGCAAATATTTTTGGCTTTAGTTGGTGGGGGTGCTCCAAATTTAGAAATCTGTTTTAGAACCATAGGAATGTCATTTCTCAATGTTAAATATAGCTACTTCTAGAGATGGATCAAAAGAACTACGGGAATTGCATGTATATAAAAAATTATTTTGTAGTAATTTGGGGATATACCTTTTTTAAATTAAATGTCCATTCCGCCTATCTTCTCTCATGGATCATAGGCTGGATATACTGGTACTTCAGGCAGTTTCTTATTGAAACCTTGGCCAGATCTCCAATGTCTTCAGCTTCATCAAGCTAATTTTGTAACCTTTCTAGATTATACACCTCAAATCATGGTTGAAACAATGGTGGGATTCAGCCAGTTCGCACCACTTTGGCAGAACCAGTAGCTAATTTTTTTGTTGCCCAGGCCCAAAATGGACTTCCGGAAGCAGCATCCACACAGAGAACTGGTTGTTCACATATTTGAATCCCACCACTGGGTTGAACTGACACAAATATTTGCCAGTTTTAATTCTCTGTGATCTGAAAATGTTTTTCTTAACAGATGCTTTTTGATTAGGAGAATCAGTGCGTTAATTCTGCTGCATGCAAGTGCATACTTTTGCATTCAAATACTAGGGTAGGGCCTGTTTTTTTGTCTGCAGCTGGAAATATAGATATGTACCATCTGTCTTGTACTTGCAGGACAGATGGTAAAAGCATCTCATGATTGAAAATAATCCATTCCTTACATATTAAATGTATAGAATGTTCAGAAGCATTTTGGTGTATTTCACGGGGGTAGCATATAAAGAAAAATTGTTATCAATGCTATTTATTAAAAAATCCCCACAAGCTTATCTGTAAAAATATAATCAGCAAGAAGACATTTTGGTAATGTATGAGTGGGTAAAAGATATGAGGTATAAAATTAAGACTTGAAATAGTTCCATTTATTAGTTTCCTGAAATGCTAATGATATTTTTATTTATGTATACTTCATATTTCTAACCTGCTCATCTTCCTCAATATATGAAAGTTTAAAGTATTGTTATGCAGATTAGTTCTATGAAACATAGCTAGTTCCACCTGGGCCTAAAATCCATGAAACTGATGGATTTGTTATGAATAGATATACTCAGTCATGCTGTTATTGTTACCTCCTGTGTCCTCCAGAGGGCACTCTTACATTATGAAAGTAATGTATAAAGTTGTACACTAGGATAGGAATTTATGTCCCAATTAAGGCGTGTCCTTTAAACTTTGAGGAGTCACTACATACCATGTTTTTTAGACTGATAACCAAAACAGCAATGTAGAAAGGGCTTTGATACAAATAACACATCCTATATTTATTGCTGAATCACATAGTGATTTTTGTACGTTCACATCTATTCCAATGCTCAGAGCTTAATCAGACTTGCTATAAGATAAACTTGTTCTCCTCTGGGGATAGGAATTGTTTCAGAAGAGTTTTTTTTTCCTGAGAGATCTCATGTAAATAATGATTACAGGGTCATCATTTGATTCCTCACGTTCATTTTACTTGGGAATACTCTACAAAATGAACACTTCTTCAGCTTGCATTAGGTATAAGGGTTCAAAAGCTGCCTATTTAAAACCGCTTCTTCATTACAATTTTAGAAGAAAAAGTCTTGTGTACAACCAAGTCAGAAAGTCAACAAAAAGCAATAGTGTCCCTTATTTTAAAACATTGTCTTGGATTTCAAAAGACACTAATTAAACACTTCCCATTAGTTAAGCACTGGGGGTGTGTTTTTTCCCCCTTTGGGGTCATTATGGTTTTATTTTTATTTTTGTAACTGATGATTTTAAAAAATTACTCCAGTTTGTAAATTAATACTAATAATTCATATTATTCATATTCATACAAATTCATTATTTATAAATAATTCAAGGTGACTGAGTTATTCTGCTATTATTATTTGGACAATTATAAATGGAACTTTATCATACTTGTTACATGAGTTAAAATGAGGATCTTATTTTTGCATTTACCATATGAAAATTAATTTTCGTTAAACAAAGTTCATAACGTATCACTAAAAAGTTCTTACCTTTAATATCTAATGCTAAATGTGGTTTCATTTTGCTGTAAATCTTGCCATTAGAATTAAAACTCCAGTTTTGCTTTTTGTCATTCTGCTGAAGAGCCAGGCCCAGCTTTGTACCAGGGGTGATCAAATTTCCTACAATCGTTAAGCAGAGATCTTCTGACCCCTGTGCAAGGAAACAGCATCAATTAGAGCCCAGTTCACACTATCATATAAGTAAATGGTCACATGCTTGGATAAAAAACAGTTGTGTCTGAAAGGTCACACTGAAAGTCTTGACAAGCACTGATGATGTTACCTAGTTTGGGTAATGAAACGTCTGCAAGAAAACAACCAAGCTCAGAGGCCATCAAGGACCCCTCATGTCAACCCTGAGCTACAAATATTCTCCTTTATTAGCAGATATTTCTATTTACTACTTGAAAATTTATTCATGCCAAAATGATTCCCTATATGGTGTTTAAAGATTTCAGCTTCGTTACTTAAATAAAATATATCTTTGTAGAAATGCTGCAAACATTCACAGTATTTTAAAAACAAAACTATCCAGTTACTTGAAATTCAAGATACATCACATTTATAGTTCAGTTCACATAAATTATTTTCTCACCCATTCACGCTGCTTAGCATCATTGAATTGCAAGTAAGCAATAGGCCTTAGCTTCTGTTTAAACATATACAACTTTTGGAGCTACTATAATGAGGCCTACTCTATTGAAAAACCTGTTTGTTTTTTTCTCAGCCTAGTGGCCTCCTTTTAACAGGAGATTCTATGAGGTTGTGCTTTATCACTAAAGAATGGCTTCTTCCCAATCCTTGCTAAGGACTGGTTACAAGAATTCCAGCAAGAATATGCTCAAATGTAGAGAAATCGAAGCCACATGACAAATGTTACCAAATATCAGAAAGGATAACACTGAAAACCCTTTCATGTTGTTTTAGGTGGGGCATTAAAATTAACACCTTCACTTTTTTAGTCTGTTGTAAGCTACAGCGTACGTCTTCCCATGTCCAAACATGCTCTTGCAAAGGAGGAACCCTTTTTCGCTCTGGGACTGGTTCACAGAAGGATAGTTGAGAAATCTCCCCCTTTGGAAGGATGCTTTGGGAGACATTACCCAACTGTAAACAAGAGATCGCTACAGAGCTTGTCACTTGGCTGTCTTCACTGGATTTGATGTTAACGATCCTGTACATTGTTAAATGTGAAAACTGCAAATCTGCTCCTAGATCAATTGGTCAGATTTAACGGACAGGCAATTAAATAGAAAGCCTCGATGTACGATGGAAGTTTGTAATTTGATTCAAGAAGTGCAAACCGTGTTCTGAAGAATTGGGAATCAAGTAGTTCAAGTGGTTTTTGGCATCTGACAACAAATAACTAGATAAATAAATTAGTAACTGAACAATTATTTCTACACTCAAAAGCTGATTTTTTACAATTTTACAGACAATTCTCTTTCGTTGTTAATTGCTATGGGTCAGCAATAGCAGACGTATAGAATTTGCCTTTCTGAAAAGCTCAAAACCCTAATCAATGTAGCTGAAGAAAAGGCAAAATAAATAATAATCACACAGACTCCTCTTCCTCATTCCTAGCTAATTCCTGAATATATGTGCAGTGTTGTGAAAAATATGACTTTAATTCATATTTCTAATCACCTTGATAGTGCCTGAAGACAAATGTTCAAGAAAAGAGGGGTGAGTCTAAGATTCAACTGCTAAGTAATACAGTATAAACCAGACATGTCAAACACAAGGCCCGGGGGCCGGATCCAGCCCACGAAGTGGTTTCATGTGGCCCCCGAAGCCATCCTGGAAACAGTGAGGGAACAGCCCCCGCTGCCTTGGCCCAGAGACCCTCCTCCTGCCAGAGACCCCCAGATCTGTCCCACTCCTGCCCAGGCCCCCATAGGCACCCTTGATGCCAATGATGTAGAGCTGGCCATGCCCACCCAGTAGGCCATACGCACTCCAGCCACGCCCATCCAGTAGGCCACGCCCTCCCTGGCCATACCCACCCGGCCCCCCGAGGGCAACCACAATGCTGATGTGGCCCTCAATGAAATTGAGTTTGACACCCCTGGTATAAAAAATTGATTAATGAAGGGGGAAACATATAGTCCTTTTTTGTTTTTAATTTTAGGAACTGTTATGGAACCACATAAGTAGAATAATGTCCTATTTTAGAAGAAAACAACAGACTAGTTAGTAGATTGGGCATTATCAGCACCCAAGCATACTGAGACTGGCACCAAGGCCCTTGGGTCATGACCAAGCCTTCTGAGATAATTACTTTGCCATTGCCGAGGCCTACAGGGATTGCCTACAAATCTCTGCCACTTTTCATTTCCTACCCTATTTGCTTACCCAGCAGGTAACACTTTTAGAGAGGAACCAACCCAGCTGCTGCAAATTTAGCCTCTTCAAATGCAATTTTGCTGGATTAAGCATATCTAGAAGGAAGGGTGATTGGCAGCAATGACACGCCGTGCAGATTGCGTCTTTTAGCTTGGCACAAGAGAGGCATCAGCTGGAGGCACTGTGAGAATGGCCTAGTTCCCAATCCTGCTAAGGACTGGTTATAGCCATAATTAATAGGAAGAAGAAACTTAACTGTAATGAAAACTAATGATAGAAATAGCCGAAGAATTAACAAAAAGAGGCTTGTTGCTCACAGGCTGTATTTATTAAGTAAGTCAACAAAAAAGAGAAACAAGGGTGGATTCCTTTCAACTACTTTTTTTCTGTGGGGAAGCAATACCTGTTTTCTGTTTGTCTTATGGAAAGTCTGTCAAATATGCTGAATTGTATTCTATAGCAAGACGTGTTTCATATAGAACTTTACCCTACACTTGATGAATCCATCTTGATAAACCCAGATCTGCTCGCCAGATTTATTGTCTTCCACAGCTTGTATCCTCAGAAGACTCAAGTCATCCATATTTCCATCAGCTGCCATGAACTTTCCGGTGTCTTTGTTTCTGAGTCTGAAGTACACTTGTCTCTGTAATGTAACTAGTTTTCTTTAACAATATGAAAACACCTTCACGATTTAGCATTCCCCCTTTTCTTTTAAACTAACGTTAATATTATTAAAGGAAACATAACTAAAATATATGTACACATTTGTAACTACAATTTGAATATTAATTTTACTGTACATTTTTATCTTATTTCATATTAGAAACAACATGCAGATTAACAGAATCTATTCCCGAGACTTGACTGATAATGTACACATTGAAAACATGGTTTTCCCACATAGAAATTGATGCCTAAATAACTTTTATGAAGAAGACTTTCATGTTAAGTATTTAGGTTTTCCATAAGGAAGTAAAAATGAAATCTATTAAATAGTTGGGACATTTTAAGTAAATAATCATACCTATTATATTTTTTGGAGCAAGAGCATACGAATTTTGTAAAAGAGAAGAAACATGGCAATATGTTTAAAATGTACTACCCAAAATTGGAAAACTGAACTAAATCCTAATTTTCAAATTTAAAAATTTTTCACTGAGAACAAGAAATGTGTGATTTCAGCATTCAGTATCAATAATAAAAGATATTTCTAAAACCTTAAAATGAGAAGTGGAATAATATTCATTGGTGTGAAATACTGAATAGATTCACTAGTGATTTTATTCAGTGTTACTTGTGAAAGGCAATATGCTTACTTTTTGATTCAGAGATGTAATTTTGAATAAAACTGGATGGTAGAATGAAAACCACCATTTAAAAATCCCAAAAGACCATAGATATTTCTGCAGCTCATCATATTCACAGAAGATAAAAATCACATGATTTTTATCATTTGATTCAAACGGTACTCAGGTGGAATATTAACACAAAGAAAATATATTGGAAGAGAAGTTGCATGATGATGATGATGTTGTTTGTTGTTGTTAGCTGCGAAGTCGTGTCCGACCCATGATGATAGAATGATTAAAAAAAACTTTGTAACAAAGCTTTGATATCCCAAAATGGGCTGTAGTAAGTCTCTTACCTGCAGTAAAGGTCGTAGAGAACCAATTTTGTGGTAGCCGCTTGTCTCTTTCCAGTTTGGTATTTTTTTAGGCGTTAGTAAAATCTGACGGCCTTTATAATTATGATGTTCGTAAATAATCCATCTGGAAAAAATCTCTAGTAATTATATCTGTAAAATCATGCTTTTGCTAAAATATCCCTTTTTAAAAAGTTCGTAATAGCATGAAACATCATATAGGTAATCCCCAAGTTACGAGCGTTCACTTAACACTTGTTCGAAGCTACATGATGAGCGCCCCCTAGTGTTTACGAGCAAGTCCCAAAATTACAAATATTGCAGCACCACGGCAGTTGTTCGCCGTTATGAGCGACTTCAGTGGCTTTGCAACCATCACCCTATTTCCCCCCGCACTCCTCACAACTGCTTCCCCCTCCCTTCCTGCTGCGCCAGACTCACCTTGCAAAAATCCTCTCTGCCACGGTTTCTTTCCCTTTGAGGGAGAGGAAAGTCAGCTTGGAAATGTTTTTTGTGCCAAGAATGGAAATTTCTGGAGTCCATGATCTCGTGTGAATGTTTGAAGTTGTGCCAAATCACGGACCTCAGAAAATTTCTATGCGACAGGTGCCTGTCTCCTGCTCCTGCCCCCAACTCCTTTCTGCCTGACAGCAAGCCTGAAGCCTTCAACTGAGGAAGAAGGACAACGGGGCCCCTGCGTCCAGACCGCCGGAGCTTGCTGCGCTGGGGGAGAAAGTAACCCCGTTGTCCCTAGAGCCTCAGAGGCCCCCTCTAAGCGGCCCGGAAAGGAGACCGGGGGACAATTCTGTGTGGCTCTGGAGGTTGGATCCAGCCCTTGAAGGACTGCTCTAAGCTGCTGCTGCCCAGAAAGGACTTCTGGAGGTTGGATCCAAGCCTCGGAGGGGTCTTCCAAGCTGTTTACGCCAGGAAAGGAGGTTGGGGGGGGGCTTCTGAATGCCTCTGGAGGTTGGATCCAGCCCTCGGAGAACTGCTCCAAGCCGTTTGCGCCCAGAAAGGAGCTTCTGGAGGTTGGATCCAACTTCTGTAGGCATGCAGAATCCCCCCTCCCTGACCTCCGTTCCTGGCGCAAACGACTCGTAAGACCCCTCTGAGGCCTGGATCCAACCTCTGGAGGCATCCAGAAGGCCCCCCTCCCATCTCTGTTCCAGGGGTGGTGGCTGCATGGCTCCAGAGTGGGGAGGAAGAAGGAGGCAGGCACTGCAAAGCACGAGAATTCAGGCACCCAATTCTATGCGAAAGAGGATCAGTGCCTGAACTCACACGATATTACAGCACTCAGGGGCTTCCATCGACGCTCCTGTCCCTCAAAAATAGGAACCGCGGCGGACAGGAGACGGATCTTTTCAAGGTAAGTGAGTGCGGTGTGGCAAGAAGGGAGGGAGAAGCATGAGGTATCTTAGTGGGTTGGGTAGGCCTTGGGAGCCTGTTCCATCCCTAGGCCCCCAATGGCCTTCCCCACCCTCAGATACCTCATGTGCACTTAATGAGCCGTGTGTGTCTTAACAAGCATGAAGTGATCTCGTTCAAGATACAAGATTCATTCTATGAGTTTTCGAGTTACGAATGGAATATGCAGGCTCCATTACACTCGTAACTCGAGGACTACCTGTAGTTATCTATTACAGGTATATTTTAGATCAATTTCAAGTATATCATTATACTTGTCAATATATTTCCCATGACATTCTATAAGAGATCTTCCAAAGTCTTTTTATGTCTATTTTATATTCAATAATGTTCGAATCTAACAAAGCCATTTTCACGTTTGAATCTAATAAAACGACAATGTTTAATAGGCTCTTAGAAAACAAGGTGGTGTCACCAAGAAATAGGAGCCTCTCTTTGTTCTAGCCCTCCCTCATTTGTAGAATAACATAGTTTTATTTATTTTATTTATTGGATTTATATACCGCCCTTTCCCGAAGGACTCAGGGCAGTTTACAGGGTATTTAAAACAAAGATCGATACAAAAGTTAAAAACAATTTAAAAAGATTAAATCAAAACCCTAAAAAATAAAAACCCCAATTAAAATTCTCAGCCTGGGCCGGGTCCCAGCGAAATGAACGAAGGTCGGGGACAGTCCTAAGCTCCACGGGCAGCTGGTTCCAGAGGGCAGGCGCACCCACAGAGAAGGCCCTCCCCCTGGGTATTGTCCGCCGGCAATCTTTCACAGGCGGCACCCTGAGGAGACCCTCCCTGTGGGAGCACACTGGACGAAGGGAACTTGACCAAGGTTGGTCTGTAATTTTCATTATAGAACTGTAGATGCCACAGCTGTCAGCCCCAAACCTATTTCCCCTCTATTCAATCTGTTTCTGAATACAAGCAAGGAAACAGCTGCTGTTAAATGCTGAGGATTTATGTCAGATACTGATTCATTACATTAATTTCCAGAGGAACTGTAGGAGCACATATTAACACCTAAATAACTATTATGTCTGAATTCTTGAAGCATGGTTTAAGGTTAAGATTTGAGATTGGCTTAAAAATCAAGGCATTTATGAAGAATGAGCTAAATCCAATGATGTGTGAGCAGATTTTTCCTCCTGCAATCTCTGATTCCCCAAATTAGTTATGCAGACTTCCAGAAGCCGCTAGAATAGATTTTGAGAATGCATAAAGAAGTCTATTGACCTTTTTCTGTTGAAAGAGTTTTAATGGAGATGTTTCTACCTTAAGGGAGCAAGATGGAGATACTTTTCTTCCTTCAAATATACAACTAAACTATGTTTAACTTTTTTTTAAAATGGTATAACCTGCATGGTGGAGAGTGGAACATAATATCTACCTCTAGCAAATCTGTGATAAAAATCTTATCAATTGTGTGAAATTAAGTATTATTTTTCTGGGATATTATATTAAAAACACAAACACAATTTTGCTATTTTCTGTAATATAAGCATCTAAGAAAAAAAATTGGTTTGGTTTGGTTCCCTGGGTAAATCTGAAACCAGTAAATGTCAATTGTCTGTTCCTAGGTTGACAAAAAGACAGGTATATTATATGCTTTCATATAGAGAACAGAATGATATATTAAAGCAAGCATTATAGGAAATCGTATTTAAATTCTACAAATAATCAATGTTCAAGTTCAAACTGTAACTTACATGCCACCCTGGACTTCTACTGAAGCAACATGAGGATTGTAGCCAAGAAACGGGAAATTTACTATTTCTGTAATGAATTCAAATTTCTTTCCTCTGAAGTTTTCTTTTTCGAAAAGGGTTATAACTGGCTCAGAAAGTTCCTGTGGTTTTAAAAAAAGAGAGGTCTTAAGTTATTGTTTTGACAGCAGGGAATTATAGTGCTAATATTCTAGATATAAAAAATGACGTAAACATGTAACACTGGGCGGGACTTTTTTTTGCAAAACTGAAAATATATATATTTTGAATAGAATAAACACGTTATACCTTTTCCCACTTCCTTTATTGGGAATTGTTTAGTCCCGAGGAATAAATCGACATCTTTAAAGTTTTATGTTCTCCTAAATAATTTATTTAAGTAAAATATTTATCTTTTCAAATAATTCCTCCATATAAAACTGTCCAGATGGCAAAGTCTAGAATAAAGGACTTTACTCATTGAAAAGTTATTCCAGGTGTGGGAGGAAAACAAGGAGGAGAAGCAAGGTGGTTACTTACAACCACACCTTTCATTCTTGGCTGACATTTTCATGACTCAGCAATAGCTGAGTTTCCAGAATTCCCTTGCAAATTGTTGGCATCTGGAACATTTACAGTTCTTTATTGCTAGTACCACAATGTTAGAATTCCAAAAGACTTGCTTTCTCTGAGGAAGAATTACTAATAAAACCATATAATTTTCCAAATGAAGCCTTCCAGCCTTCTATGAATCGGTGGTATTCAGATTTCTTGGACTTGGTGATTCTTAGTGGACTTTAGTGATTCACTGAGAGTTCATTTGCAAGGAGCTAGTTTTATGTATTATATAACTGACTTTCTGCAGCAAGTATCTGCCATTCTGAACCATGTAAAATAGACAATTTTTTCATTTTGTTAATTTACATTGGCGTATAGTTTTATTCTGTTTAATAATCAGATAAAAAGTGCAATGCATAACCTTACTTTATCTACACATCCCTTTAATTCTATAATAAATACCCGACTGTTGTGTGGAAAAATCATTTTATATTCCTGAATCATTAAGCAAAAACCAGAGCACCCTTCAGTACAAGTTCAAGTTACCCTAATGCTAAAAGTAATCTTTGCTTTGCAGTGGAAAGTATTCTGTTCAAAAGGGTACAACCTTTTTTCAAATTCAAAACAGACTTGGTTGGATTCTTCAGGAACAAATTAACACACTCTTCAAGTAGGATTATCTACTCAGGTTGAATTAAGCTTTCATCTAAGAAAAACTGAGGGGCGTAAACATGTTGAAATTCCAGTCCATGTTTATCATCGCTGTTAATACCCACACAATTATCTTTCTCTCCCTATTTTGTAAAATCTCTTTATTTTTCTTTCCGGTATTATTCCAGCCAATTAGTAACATGCTGTAATCAAGAAAACATTATGGAATTATGGAGTTCAACTTAGTGACGTCTTCTCATATTGTGCTACATAATAAAGCAGTCGTGTCAAGTATGCTGCAACATCCAGGGAAATCTTTTGTTCTAATATTATCTCATACACATACATCCCAGGAAGGCATAGATTAGGGGTCTTCAAACCTGGCTCTTTTATGACTTGTGGACTTCAACTCCCAGAATTCCTCAGCCAGGCATGCTGGCTGAGGAATTCTGGGAGTTGAAGTCCACAAGTCATAAAAGGGCCAGGTTTGAAGCCCCTGGCATAGATATAGCTATAGGCATATGATGCCTCTAGCCTGATCATATAAAGATGGAAGTTTGGTTTCTATTTCTGTACTCAAAGAGTACTTAGCAGAAAAGAACCTTCTCCTCTATTGAACTCATTGCATACTTTCACTTATTTATTTATTTGTTTGATTTGTATACCGCCCTTCTCCCTAAGGACTCAGGGCGGTGAACAGTGACATAAATATCAAAATGCACAAATACAGAAATTGAAAACAAATTAAACCCTAATGCCCAAATGCAGAAGATAAGTTACATTAAAACAATAATTACAACAGAACCCGTCAGACCAGACCGGATTGCTCAAACAGATCGGTTTTTAGGTCGCGTTGAAGCTGTTTTACTTTTAATTCAACTCCAGTACTAGAAACTGAGTTGGTCTAGAACAGGGGTCTTCAAACTTGGCCCTTAATATGACTTGTGGACTTCAACTCCCAGAATTCCTCAGCCAGCATGCCTGGATGAGGAATTCTGGGAGTTGAAGTCCTCATGTCATAAAAGGGCCAAGTTTGAAGACCCCTACTCCAGAGTGAAAAATACTTCAAGCCACTGAGACAGGGGAGATACATTTTTGTTTTACATTTTTATTTTTGTTTTTATACTATTTATAAGCCACATCATCCTAAAAGATTCGGGGGGGGGGCATATATTAAAAAACAGAACACATTTTAGTTGCAAAGTCAGCTCTGAAAAAGAAGACTGGGTTATCAAAGAATTAACTATTATTTTTGTAAAATTTTTTGACTAATGGAGTTATAGAATAATAACTTTCTAAACAAATTAACAATCTGTAAATACTTAAAAGTATCTAGAATAAAATATGTTATTACTTAGGATTATAATTCATATGCTCTCACTGCTGTGCCTCACATAAATCATTCACATATATTTTGAAGCCTCACCCTTTTCTAACCTGCTTGGCTATAAAACTCCCTTTTTATAACTTACAATATTTACAACTTGTAAAGACTTCAAGCATGTTTGGGGTAGGCAACCCATTGCAGACAGATCAGGATAGGCTCCTTCTTCTAACACATACTGATTCCCAGAGTAATTTTCTTTATCGTAGGCAATCCAACTACAAGAAAAAAAATGTAAGTAAGAACATAAGATAGATTTTAAAAAATTTCAAGATTGAAAACTTGCTGACAAAAGTGCTGGGCCAAATGCAGCAACTATTTAGTATTTCTATTCATTATTTCTATTCTATTATTTCTTTGGTGAAGACAAGGGACAGAAATCAGATTTTTAAGAACAGCAATATGAAATTGGAACGATTTACAAAATTGTCCAACCGTTTTCCTTCCTTTTTCTCCTTAATTAAAAGAGAATCCAGAAACACTTTCTAAAATGTAAAAGAAATAATTCAAACAGGGCAAATCCTTTGGATCTGATGAAAGAAATGTAATCAGGAGCACTGTAAAATAGCTACAGTCTTAGAATCCTTAGAAAAGAAGTCTTACTGACAAGTCCTCTGAGTCACATTTCTCCGTTCAAATGCAAGGCACCAGTAAGTCTTATTTACTTCTATGGGAAACAATGTTGATTAAAACATCTTTCAATGTATTTTTGGAGTCATCCCTCTGTCATTCATCTTAGGTATATTTTAACTTATTAAAAACAAAAAATACAGGAAACTCAATATAGTTGTGGTTGCCCATAAACACCCCATAACTTAGAATGGTTTTGTGCATCAGCATAAAAGTATGTATCCATCCAGCCCAGCCTAGATGACCTCCCTTTGCGCCTCTTTCAAAAATGTGCTTCCATAACAGCTTGTTGACTAGAACACCTCAAAGTAACTTTTCACTCACCTGCCAGATAATACCTTTGAAGATTTAGCAGGAAATTCCACAATTTGAGAAACATCTTTCTCAAGCATTTGACTGCTGCCTTGGAACTCTGGTTCTGAAAATAACTGGACCTTTAAAGGTAACACAGATCACATAGATCAGACATGTCAAACACAAGGCCCGGGGGCCAGATCCGGCCCGCGAAGTGGTTTCATGTGGCCCACGAAGACATCCTGGAAACAGTGAGGGAACGGCCCCCACTGCCTTGGCCCTGGCCCAGAGACCCTCCTCCTGCCAGAGACCCTCAGATCTGTCCCACTCCTGCCCGGGCCCCCATAGGCACCCTTGATGCGAACGATGTAGAGCTGGCCATGCCCACCCAGTAGGCCATATGCACTCTAGCCACGCCCACCCAGTAGGCCACGCCCACCCAGGCCACACCCACCCGGCCCCCTGAGGGCAACCGCAATGCTGATGCGGCCCTCAATGAAATTGAGTTTGACACCCCTGACATAGATTAACAATACATCTAGACATAATCCGTCTTTTCTCTCTTGATACAAATGAGCTGTTTCAGATATGCAGTCTTCTTTTCTTTTGCTGTTCTTTCCTGGATTATGTTTATATTCTGCAAACTATTCTATCAGCAACTCTCCCCACATCCCAATTCTTCCCTTTTTTTTTAAAGTCACTATACTTCTGACTCGGCTTCCATTCCATATTGCCTGTGCAAAATATTTGGTTAATTTTACCTTAAATTTTCCCACATGATCATTGATGATATCCTAAAAAATATAGAGAACAAAGAATAAGAAAATGACACCAGAAAAAATAATTATGAATGAGGAGATACATTTTAAAAACCTGTATGTTTTTCTAAAAAAGAGGAATCTTCTTACCAAAAGTATGGGTTGAACTGAAGATATCCTATTATTCTTTGCCCCCCAAGCTTCATAGCTGGGGTACATTCCTTTATCAAGAATATATTGTTCTCCTGTAAAGTCAGGGTTTTCATAAGCCACCCACCTGAAAAAATGTCAATTATATTATACTAGGATTTTAATGGAACTTTACATTTTTATATATATAAAAAGAAAAAGTTAATAAAAGAACAGAATGACATTGTTGTATACATAGGTTTTTTAAAGGAACATGATTTGCCTCTGTACATAATTTTCTTCAGTCCATGTAACAAATAATTCTGTTTTTTTTTAAAGGAGTCAATACCTATTTCCATGCATGATTTGTAGGAAACTGCTCTGTTCAGACTCTGCCATATACATTTTAGGAAACCTTTATACTTTTTCCTATTATTATGCAATTTGAAGACACCATCCTACCTCCTCTAGGAGTATCTCCTATTGAACTCAATTCAGTTTCAGGACTGACATGTTAATAATGAAGTTAAAGCTATTTTTTATTGTTACCTGTGATTTTATATATATGTTCCTTTTGCAAAGTTTTTGTATGTTTCGCTTCCCCTAATTCTCCAAGTGTTACAGCAAAAATATCACTATATAAAAAGCTAGGAGAATGGCATATTACATGGCTGTTATGTGTTTTGGCCTCTTCTTTTATGTTTATCCTTTTGAATTTTGTTTAACTACTTTGGTAATTAGTTAGTTAATGTTTATTCTGATAGACAGCTGTAAATTGCTTGGCCAAAGTGACAAGATATGAACAACATGTTAACCACTAAGTCCAACAAGGTGTGTTTGCACTTTAACTCAAGAGTTTTGAAAACAGTTCAGGCCTGGCTGATTCTCAAAGATATGAGACTTTTCATTCTACAAACACCATGCTACTCTTATTCATGAATGCACAATTGAAAACATTAATATAGTTTTATACTGAGAATCTAAATAAAGAATAATGATTTCTTCACTCTGCAGTAAGACTATCATGAAAATGCATTGCATGATTTGTGCCAACTATAATTTACCTCCTTTTTAGTATTACATATTCCCTTAATTTGTGCTTTTCTCAAGAAGAACAAGCACAGTACTGTATCCTGCTTGTGGAGCTGCTATTGCAGGACAAACATTTTGAGTGTCCCTTAAACTGTTTAACTAGTAGGCATGGTTTTCAATGAAAAGACACGCTCAGGGTCTCACAAGTGAAGTTGGTTTGCAAAGAGAAAGCCAAATGTCACCATCTTGCCAGACAAGGCGTAGTTTGTTAAGTAAAATAATACTGCTTGTTTGCTAATTTTAATTATGACCCACTTTAAGTCCTGATAAATTTCAAGTGAGTTTTTTCCCTGTACTTAACTGTATAAATTTAATGGTTTGCATATAGTTAAGAGAAAGCAAACATGAAGAAGCTAGAATAGCACTTTCTTCAAATTATAGTTGACCTGACCCAACCCTTATGCTTCACTTTCTGTTCATACCTAAAAGGACAGAGGCACCTTTGCACTTAGAATGATCTATTTGTTGTTTAAATTCCAGTATTTTGATGGAATTTGAGCAGCCAGAGGTTTTTTTTTTTAAATCACAGTGGGTTACCCAAAGTGAGTTCCACTGAAGTCAGTAATAATTCCATGATCAAATGTTGTGCAGTATAAACCTTTAAAGGAAAAGTTGGGGGAAAACCCAGAAAATTCTGAGTGGGGATATATTCCATAGGAACGTCACAAAACTAGATGTCCTTGGCGAATAGAAGTTCTTCTCTTGCTTTGATTTCATTCATGGGAACTCAATGTAGTGTAAGAAGACTAATCTGAGTAGGATTAGGAACCTGTGTTAATCACCACTCCTGAGTCAGAACAAGGACATTTGTTTATGTTGCCAGGCACTTCATCTTGAAAGTGCTTTGACATAGTTGCCAAACTATGACAAATGTATTCCTGGAGGGAATTAAATATTTATGTAAAGTGGCAGAATAGTACAGCACACCTTATGTCTCTGAAAGGAAGAAAGCAGTAAGTAGGTTTGTAACCTATTACGCATATATAATTGCAAAAATGTACCTTACAAGATAAATTTCAGAGCACTGAAAGTTTTTACTTAGGGCCACGGATCACCAACATATTAATCAAACAGTCTTTAAAAAAAACCTTGGAACACTTAACTGATTTTAAACTGAATATGAGCCAACAATGTGATCTGGCTGTAAAAAAGGCAAACTAGTTTTAGCCTGTATTAAGTTATATAATTTTCAAATTATAGAAATGGAAAAATCCAGTCTATTCTCCATAGCTGAGATATTGCTTGCATTTATGTGCTGAATTCTGGGCACCATGTTTTAAAAGGATTCAAAAAAATTAAACAAATTCAAAGAAGGATACTTGAAATTATCATGGGACTAGAAACAAGCTCACTAAAGAGAGATTAAGAGTGGTGGGCATATTTGGTTTTGAGAAAAATGCCTGAGAAGGGAGTAATTGTACTTCAAATAATTGAAAGAATGTTATATAGAACTTATTTTCTCTTGCTCCAAAGTACAAGAACTCTGCTCCAGAAAAAATAATGGATTTAAGTTACAGGAAAACAGATTCTAAGAGAATGTTAGAAAAAAAGTTCTTAATACTAAGAACAGTTCACCAGCATTACAAACAACCGATGGACAGAGATATAATGGACTTCCCTTCATTGGATTTATTCAAGTGGAGGCTGAAGAACCATATATTTAAGATACTTTAATTTAGATTTCTTTACTGATCAGAGGAGTAAACTCAGTTGCTTTTATGACCTCTTTCAACTCTGTGAGCCTATGGTTCTAGTTTAATCTATCATCTTCCTAATAACATTTAAAATTCACCCAAGAAACTGCACATTTAAAAAAAAAACAACCTGTTTCACAAGGGAAAGCTTTTTCCTTTGGCATTTTAATATGAAGAGTTTTTGCTCAAAATGCTAATGAATATAATGTCTGATGCACTTGTATTTATTCTCCTACGTCAACATTCACCCTTAAATTTAAAAAGATCATCGTACTTACACTCCACTAATCACATTTACGGATTGTGTCCTTAATCCATAGCCAGTATCCTTCAAATTTGAAATAATCCCTAATACATTTATACTGGAACCTTTAGTCCCAAAGTCTTTTTCAGTGTACATTATCATGTGAGGGTGCATCAGATCCTGAAGAGAGAAAAACCAAAAGAAGATAAAATAGAGAAATGAAAAAAAAATTAACTGTTTATCATATAAAAACAATTCCCACTTGATTGTATTATTGTTGCCTTGTATATACTATAGATGTGGTAGGAAGACTGGGACAGTGTAAAGAGGAAAGCAACAGTAAGAAGAAACTTGGAGGATTAAAAAACCCCAGAATGAATGCCTTAGCACTCTCTTGGAAACTGCCTTCACTCTTTACAGATATTAGGAATATCTGGTTTGAGGGTATTTAGCAGATTAATTGTTCAAACAAAAGAAATGTGAGGGCCTCCTCAGGGTGCCACCGGTCAAAGAATGCCGACTGGTGGCCCCCAGGGGGAGGGCGTTCTCTGTGGGCGCGCTGGATTTATGGAACCATCTTCCGGTCGAGCTCCGGATGGCGCCTGATCTCCGCTCCTTCCGGCGCGATCTTAAAACCTACCTTTTTGAACAAGCTGGCCTGGCCTGATGGGATGGGGTTGGGTTTTATAAATTGGTCTTAACTTTTAATCTGTACTAATTTATTACGGGCATTGTTGTTTAATTACTTTTTAATTTTTGTATCTTGTTTTTATTATGTATTGCCCTGTTCACCGCCCTGAGTCCTTCAGGAGAAGGGCGGTATACAAATTAATTAAATAATTAAATAATTAAATAATTAAATAAATAAATAAATAAATAAATAAATAAATCCTCTAGAGGAGGAAATTAACCCTTAAACAGCCTTCAGCTAACTCAGTGCCTTCTAGATACATTGGAACATCAGTGCCCAAAACTCTTAGTTAGCAGGCCCAATAGCCAACATATCTAGAGAGCAGCAAGTCGGAAACAAGTACACTCAATTGCTAATGGCACATTTCCGTTGATGCTCCAAAGTCTGTGAAGACAAAGTTGCCTTGTAGCTAAAAGAATCACAGTGAAAGAGCAACGAGAGCCAACCTCATCGGAAAAACTAATTTCAATGACATGAGCAAATGCTGCCTTAGCACTTTCAGTGCTGTAGGCAATCTGGATGCTGGCTAAAACAGGCATCTGAACACGGGTACTTTGCTACAGGCATTTCTCTCCTCAGCCTTTTAATGCAGGAAGTGGTGTACTTGCAAACCCTCCCCTTCTTTCCTATACCAGTTGGTGACACTACATAATTACATTGGAGTGGTTGTCCTGGCTCTCAACTATTTGCTGATGGATCCATTAATGGGAATAAATACAAAGAGAGGGGAGAGAGCTCCACTTCCCTATTTAGGAACAAGGAAAAAACAACAACCCCTGTTTGATTCTGGTGTGGGGATATGCTTTCACGCCTCAAGAGGAGGAACAAGAGAGGCTCTGCATGGCTGTTCCTTCCACCTTTTCCGGACTTCAGATTAGCCTCAAGTTCTGACTGATTTTCACCTATGCTGTTTTAGCGATCTGGTTTCTCTGTTTTCAGAGAATGCAGAAAGCTTAAATTGCTATCATTAAAAGTCCTCCTGTCTTACTCCCCTTCTGCTATATATGACAAATACACAGTCGTTCCTTGCACGTCCATCTGTACAGCCTGGGATTTCATCAGAATCATAGGCAGCAAAGGAACCGTTCCCAGATAAGCAGGCAATGGAACAAATCCTTCAGATACCTAGAATGCCACAGGGACGAGGGTCGGGAAGATACACAGTAAGTAATATCTTGGACTACAGTTCACATCATGCCAGTAACCAAGACCTCTGCCGATGGTGTTTGGGAAGTTGGAAGCTGCAGCCCAACGGAACAGGAAGGAAACAGGTAGGAAAGCATGCAGCATTGCTTTTCAGGTTTATACTTCAGATTCAAATACAGATAGTCCTTGACTTCCTGTATAACACTTCATTAGTGGCCATTTGATATTACAACGGCACTGACGTATGACTGTTTTTCACACTTATGACCATTTCAGCATCTCTGTGGTCAGGTGATCAAAATTCAGAGGCTTGGCAACTGACTCATATTTATGACAGTTGCAGTGTCCCCAGGGGTCATGTGATCACCTTTTGCAACCTTCTGACCTTCTGACGAGCAAATTCAATCGGGAAGCCAGATTCACTTAACAACCGTGTTACTAACTTAACACCTGCAGTGATTACCACTTAACGACTGTGGTAACAGAAGTTGTAAAATGGAACAAAACTCACTTAAAAAAATGTCTCACTTAGCCACAGAATTTTTGGGCCCAATTATAGTTGTAACTCAAGGAGTACCTGTACACATTTTCATCCCCAACTGACCATACAGTTTCAGATAAATGAATCATCCAACCGGTTCATGATCCAGCAAATGACTCACTCTTTTGCAAACATACTTTTTGCCAACTTGTCTTTACTGAACTGGGCAAAGAAGCGTAAGTGTAATGTGAAGAAGAAAGTAAGGAAGAAAAAAATTGTTCTGCAAACAATGAAAAGGGTACATTGCACTTCTTTAAGTCTATGCCAAGATTATATATTCTTAAACTTACCCCTAGAACAGGCCGTAGTGATTGCAACTGTTCATCATAACCACCCCAGTCCGTCCATTCCTGGTATTCGCCTTCTTCCAGTAAATACTGATGCCCTTCAAACTCTGGCTTCTCATAAGCAACCCAGCTACAAATAGTGAACAAAAATGGAAAACTCAAAAATAAGCGTGATTGTTAAAATGTCATCTTAAAAGGACCAAAAATGGAGCATGAAATAAACTTACCAACATTTTAAATTAAATACAAGGAGAACCCGCATTTCAAGGTAAAATTTTAACTCTGATTAGATTACCATGAGTAACGAATGGTATTATACTGTCCAAACTTACTCAATTTTAGCTAAATTTTAAATCAGATTGGTAGGAAAAAATAAACACAGATTCATATAGCTTCAAAAAAATAAATCACTTATGTTTTTATATTAGCATTATCTACTGTATGGCATTTATGTTTACTTAACAGTGATGATAATTCAGTCATTTCATTTGAACATATTTTGAATGCACCTAGACTTGCACTATTTGCCATCATATTAACACAATTTTCAAAAACCGCTCTCGAATAAATAAATAAATAATGAAAACATGAATGGTTTTTACTATTATAAATGCTTTACTGACTTCTTCAGAAGGTCAAAATCTGTATTTTAACTTCTTTAGATGTCCTAATCTTCCAGTTTAATGACTAATAGTATGCTACTGTTTCCACAACAGTTATGAGTAAAATCACAGGGGTTTTAAAATATTGTTTTCTTAAACTGCACTTTAGGATCTAATTTCTAATTCCAGAAAGGCATGGAGTGGTAGTTTCAACTTCCCAAACAGTCCTGCATTTTAGGAATCTTAAAGGGTTTTAAAGATTTTCTACAACTTTTCCAAATACTTGTGCCTTTAATGTGAATCAAATATTTTAATGCTGGCTCGCTAATTTATGGATTAGATCCAATCAGCTATATTATTTGTGATATAACCAGCTTAAATCCCATTAAATCAGTGGGCCTACCTTAAATATGATTTAATCTGGATCCAACTGTATATGTACCCACTGTTCCTGAATGACACAGATGGCAGCATATTCTGATGCTGTAGATTCTGATTTAATTATATTCTTTCATAAACCTGCATGCTGTGAACATGGTCCATCTATCACCTTCCTAAATCATATATTTGTAAGATTTATGTCCCACCTTATGTACAGGTAGCCCTCAACTCACAACCATTCATTTAGTAACTGTTCCAAGTTTAAAAACACTGAAAAAAGGGAGTCACGACCTTTTTTCACACTTACAACCATTGCAGCATTCCCATGGTCATGTGATCAAAATTCAAACATTTGGCAACTGATTCATATTTATAACGGTTGCAGTGTCCCAGAGTCAAGCAATCACGTTTTGCGACCTTCTGACAAGCAAAGGGAAGCCAGTTTCACTTAATAACCATGTTACTAACTTAAAAGCTGTGGTGATTCACTTAACAACTGTAGCAAGAAAGGTCATAAAATGGGGCAAAACTCACTTAACAAATGTCTCACTTAGCAACAGAAATGTTGGGCTCAATTGTGGTCGTAAGTTGAAGACTACCTGTACACAGCACTCACTCGTCCATTTTTTTTCCTACCAATAATCCTATGAGGTAGGTTAAGAGCCTTGGTGGAGCAGTAGGCTAATGCCTCCTTAAGTAACACCAGCTGCCTGCAATTAGTGCAGGTTCAAGTCCCACCAGGCTCAAGGTTGACTCAGACTTCCATCCTTCCGAGGTAGGTAAAATGAGGACCCAGATTGTTGGGGGCAATAAGCTGACTTTGTAATAATGCCGCTGGGGGGGGGGGCGAAAGCCCTAATAAGCAGGCCTATACATAGAATGAAGGCTATTGCTAAGCACATTGGTTTGTGCTTAAAATTGTAAGCCGCCCTGAGTCTTCGGAGAAGGGCAGGATATAAATGGGATTTTTTTTAAAAAAAGAGAGAGTAATTGGCCCATAATTATCTGTGAGTTTTTGTAGCTTGAAGGTCCTACTCCAACACCTTAACCACTACATCACATTCAAACTCAATGCTTTTTCTCAGCTTGCATACTTCCAGGAGATGTAAAATGAGATGTTATCATTTTCCCCCTTTGTACCTACATTCCTCCCTTCACTTTTATGGATCCTATTGATGTAAGCAGCTCATTTCCCAACTCTTCAGATTCTTCAGTACTGTTTCCTTCCATGGCAAGAGCTGTTAATTCTGAATCCAGTTCTATATGTTTTCCTTCAAAGAATGGCTTTTCATAAACAATTACCTTAAGCAGAGGTAAAGCTTACAGTTAGACATTTGCTTTCTTATAAAACCTCAAAATGCTTTCATATACATTATGGCAGAATTCCTCTGAAAAACCTTGTGTGCAGCAGCCAGCATTATTATTTCAGATTCAGAACAGATAACAAAAAGACAAAAGCATTATATAAGACATTATGTTTGTTCATAACTGAGAAAACATTTAAATCTGCAACACCTCACTCATAGCTCTTCTCTTCAGTCACCAAAAGCGAATATATTTTAATAATTTAATTTAATAATTTAATTTGTATACCGCCCTTCTCCCGAAGGACTCAGGGTGGTGAACAGGGCAATACATAATAAAAAAAGGATAAAAAAATTAAAAAGTGATTAAACAACTATGCCCGTAATTAATACATAATTAATACATAATATATGATTTACCAATGAAGTCAGAGGTCTGAAACCAGCTATCACCATCTGTTAAAGGAAGACTTCCACCAGAGAAATATATTTCTTTTTCTTTTACACCCACACCTTCACATCTTTTCCAGGGTATCCGGTGAACAAAGATGCCAACATTGCACTTAAAGGTACAGATTTGGAGACACTATCTAAGACAGTATTTCTCAATTTCACTAACTTTCAGATGTGTGGACTTAACTCCCAGAATTCCCCCAGGCAACCATGATGACAGGGGAATTGAAGTCCATACATTTGAAAGTTGTTGAGATTGAGAAACATTGATCTAAGGGTATCTTAGAAAGCATAATTTGTCAGGATATACAGTAAATAAATAACATAATCAGTGGCATGAATGATTGGTAAATGAATAGAAACTCCTCTGGAAAAAGTGATTACAACTTCATTATAGTTTAAATATAAATGACCCACATTCAATAAATAATACATTTGTACCGGTATATAACTATTTTACCTTTCGGCTTTTAGGATATTCAACCTTGCGTCCACCCTACAAAAATTGATGGGAAAATATTACTGGAATGTTACATAATTCAGACTGTTTTAAGTTAGCAGAACAATTCAAGTACCATGCATTTTCCAATGTGTCTATAGACAATCTATTGATAGCAATGATCCAATAGTTAAATTTGAATCACACAAATGTATATTTACTATATTTAACAGTAAGACCTCAAATAAAAGCTTAATAAAATGTCTTAGCTGACACCTCCCAATGAAAAAAATTTCTGATCCAATTATATTTTTGCAAAATTCAAAATTTCAAAACTTATTTTTATTTTGAACTTGAAAAATAGAACAGGTGATTGAATGGAGGCAAAACTATTCTTTCATTGTTACAGTCTTTTGTGTGTGTGTGTGTATCTTATAGGTAGACCTCAACTTACAACAGTTCGTTTAGTGACCATTCGAAGTTACAACGGCACTGAAAAAAAGTGACTTGTGACCACTTTTCATACTTACGACTGTTGTAGCATCCCCGTGGTCGCATGATCAAAATTTGGATGCTTGGCAACTGGCAAATATTTGTGACAGTTACAGTGTCCAGGGGGTCATGTGATCACCTTTTACAACCTTCTGACGAGCAAGGTCAATGGGGAAAGCAGATTCACTTAACAACCGTGTTACTAATTTAACAACTCCAGTGATTCACTTAACAAATGTGGCAAGAAAAGTTGTAAAATGGGGCAAAATTCACTTAACAAATTTCTCACTTAGCAACCTAAACTTTGGGCTCAATTGTGGTCATAAGTTAAGGAGTACCTGTATTGTTTTAATCATCTCACCATTTTCAAGGGCTTCAGAGACCTAATATATGCCTCTTTTTTCTCCCAGCATGACAGATCAGGATATTCTCCTGGTTCCAACATTAAAGGGATTCCCTGGTAACCAGGTTCTTCATAAAGTAGCCATCTAGAAATGAAAAACAGTAGGGTGTTTACAGGAAAATTCAAAAATGTTCAGAGAATACATAATATTAAGAATGTCTCCTCCGGCTATTATCTAGATGGGAGACCGCATGGACAGAAATTCAAACATGTTTACCTATTTAATGAAAGATTGTTCATTAAATTGTTTACAGCCTACATATTATCCAGCGGATCTTGTGCTATTGTACAATAATAAAATCAAACCAGACAAACGTCCATTTAAATCACACAATTTAAATAAATAAAGCATTTAAAGGGTAAAAGGTAGGGTCGCTCTGTAAACACTAAAGCAAAAATGTGAGAGGAAAGGCTAGACTTTCACTAGTAAATGTTTTTGTTACGTGATTTTACAAAATTAGTTAATAGTAAAGGTTTTCAGCCCAAATAAGTGATAGCATTTAGCCAAGTTTGATCTCAGAAAGCCTGGTTATCACTTGAATGGAAGGTTACCAGGAAATCTAAAGGCTGTAGTCTAGACTGCAAAGTTTTTGTTTTTTGTTTAAAAAAACCACACTTATGTGTTGCTGCTAAGAAAACTACAGAAACTTTTCCTGTGGTCAAACTCATGTTGAAGGAAAGATTATATTTAGTTACAGGATTTTAAAGTGCCAGATTGGTGTCAGTGAATAGCTATAATGAAATGCGTATAAATACTTTGCCAAGACATGTATGTAGCTTCATTCATATCCACACCCACCAGAAGAAGCATTCCCAATATACCCAGTAATGCTATGATTCATATTCATAATGCACTTTGGAGAATGATGAAACCTAATTTTGTTTTTTATACTGCTATCTTCAGAAGCTGACAGAATCAATTATTGTATAATTAGACATTATACATTTGCCCTGTCTGAGAATTCAACAGCAAATAAACCTTTTTGTATCCTTGACAGTTTTGAAAAATATTGCTGATAAAGAAGTCCTTGCATAATGAAAATGTATACAACCTAAGACTCAGTACAGCAATAGAATCTCATTTTAGCTTTTTTTATTCATGTTTTAGTTTATCAGATTTATATTCTTTCTTTCAATCTGGCATAAGACTTGCTGTCTATAAAGTTACTGTTGTACTTTCTAAATATTTCTTGTCTGCACACATTTCTCTATACAATTTTAATTTTCATATCTATACCCATACCCTTTATCTTGGATACTCAATGATTCTAAGCAAGTTTTAATTGATCACATGTACTCAGCAACTACCCGGGAGGCTAGAGCTATTCATCCAAGGGAATTCTTCATTCAGTAAAGTGCAAACTTCCACATAGTTTTATAAAGATTAATGCAAAATTATTCTTGGGCATGTAATAGCTACAACCAAGATTTCAGTCTAGATGCATTTATGCTCATAAGAAGACCAAAGATATATTAAATAGCCACCAAAATGTCTATCAGATATTGTATCACAAAATAAGCTACCTACAGTACGTATACTGTATGTTATATTTTGTTTTGTTATCAATGAATCATTCCTGAAATAACTATCATTTCTAAAAACAAACAAACTGTGAGCTGTAAGATATGTAACAGATTCAGGGGTTATCCAATAACTACGGCTAATATACATATTCACATACTTACATGCCCCAAAACACTTGGATAGAACAAGTCTTCGGAGAAGAACCAAGTCGCGTTTCTTCAGTATCATCAAAATATGCATTTACTAAACCTAATCCTTGTGGTTCTGTAAATAGGTCAATTCGGCAAATTCTATAATCCTGAAAATTTATAAAATTTAAATTAATTGCGAAGTCGTGTCCGACCAATCACGACCCCCATGGACAACGTTCCTCCAGGCCTTCCTGTCCTCTACCATCTTCTGGAGTCCCTTTAAGCTCACACCTACTGCTTCAGTGACTCCATCCAGCCACCTCATTCTCTGTCGTCCCCTTCTTCTCTTGCCCTCAATCTTTCCCAGCATTAGTCTCTTCTCCAGTGAGTCCTTCCTTCTCATTAGGTGGCCAAAGAGCAGTCAGGGTTGATCTCCTCTAGGACTGACCGGTTTGATCGCCTTGCAGTCCAGGGGACTCGCAGGAATCTTCTCCAGCACCATAGTTCAAAGGCCTCAATTCTTTGGCGTTCAGCCTTTCTTATGGTCCAACTTTCACAGCCATACATTGCAACTGGGAAAACCATGGCCTTGACTATGCGCATTTTGTTTTAAATTAAGTAGGCATAGCCAAATTGCTCTTACCTTGTCAGTTCTGACCTCTAATAGCATCTAAAAGCATCATGCCCTGTTCACCTGTCAGCTTGGCTACTGGAATGTGCTTTATATGGGGTTGCCATTCAAGACCACCAAGAAGCTTCAGTTGATCCAGAATGCAGTGAACAAATAGTGATGGGCATGCTTCTTATGGCCCATGTGACACTCTGCTTTATAAACTGCACTGGTGGCCAGTGTGCTTCTGGGTGCCATTCAAGGTGCCGGTTACTACTTATAAAGCCCTACGTAGCACTAGGCCTGATATCTGAGGGACCACCTGTCTTCCTGGCCAGGTCAATCTGACAGGGTTGAATTGCTCTGGGTTCTATCAATTAAACAATCTATCGACATCCTTGAAACACATCTTTTCTATAGCAACACCTCTTCTCTGAAATAAGGTTCCTTCCGAGATACAAGCGGCCCCCGCTTTATTTTTATTTTGAAGGGGCCTGAAGATGGGCTTCTTCACCCAAGTCTTTGGTGAGGATGATTACTGACCCTCTCTTTCTTTTCCTGGCCCACCTCTAGGTTTGTTTTCTCTGCCATTTCTGTTCTTTTGTATTGGTTTTCTGGTTCTGTGTTGTTCCTTTTTCAAAATGGAACAATTTGTAATCCACCCCAGAGTACATATTATTAATTATAAATACGGAAATGAATCAAAATCAGAATCAAACACATTAAATCATGTGTGAATGCCAATACACATCCCCTACTAAATTACAACACTACGTTACTCAATCCCATCAAACTAATAGTGCATATTTCATAAATACTGATCTTACAATAATGATAAAGATATACAACTGCATTTCTCTGTATTTTAGGGCGTTTCAACCGTACCTAAATGTTGGTGGAGTTTCTCTTCCTATACATATTGAAATCACTTCAACATTCAGAAAATTAATTTTTCCATAATAAGATTGTCTTTAATAGGATATAGAATCCTCCATGTGAAAATTAAAAGAATGGAATGATATAATTAGTCTATGCCATTTATCATGGCTGATATATGTAGTCTATCTGATATCTTTCCAATTTCCCTCTTAATTCCTATATTTATTCAACCATAAAGGGACTAAAAGGGACTATCATGGCCAACTGGTTAAGATGATGGGCTTATCAACTGCAAGGTTGGTAGTTCGAAACCAAGTACTGCATGATGGAATGAGCTTCCGTTACTTGTCCCAGCAACTGCCATCATAGCAGTTTGAAAGCATGCAAATGCAAGTAGATAAATAGGTACCACTTTGGTGGGCAAGTAACAGTGTTCCTTGTGCTTTTGGCGTATAGTCATGCTGGCCATATGACCATGGAAGCATCTTTGGACAAAGCTGGCTCTTTGGCTATGAATCAGTACCGTCCCTTAGAGCTGGATATGACTGGTAGGGGAAACCTTATCTTTTTTTTTTAAAGACTACTAAGGTGCCATTTAATCTTTAAAGCAGAGGCAGAGGAAGCATTTAGGTATGGGTTAGCATACACTGTGGCTTTGTTTAAAATCCCATCACCTAGAACACAAAGTTGTTCACATAGGTTTATCTTATTATCTTATCTTATTTTTCTTGGTTCTAGCTGGAGAATTACATATGCACAAGATTTATGTATAATTTACTAGAGTAAATCTAAGCAGCATTGGATAGAACTACAAATAAAATCAAATTCTGCTTGTTGTAATTTCACTCCTTACTTGCCTTTACTACATGCCTGACTGAACCAATTACAATAGGCTCAGGAGCTTTGCATGTATCTTCATTGTCAAATGCTTCTTCCCCCCAAAGATTTGAGAATTCAAATTCTCCTTCTTCCATCGGAATAGAAACGCCTTCAAAATTTGGTTTTTCATACAGGATCCAACTGTAATACAAGAAGACAAATAAAACTATTGGCATGGATCAAATACCTATTAATTCCTATTGACAACTGTTTATAATTTTGAACAAAAAAAACTTAATGTGATTTTTAAAATACTAGTGCAAAATTATTATAAAAAGTAACAAACAGGTGGTTAAAGATTGGTGCGCGTTTCTACTTAAATGAGTGGCTCATTCTAACAGCAATAGCACTTAGACTTATGTACCTCTTCACAGGGCTTTACAGCCCACTCTAAGTTTCCAGTGTCAGCATTATTGCCCACAACAATCTGTGTCTCATTTTAGACTCGGAAGGATGGAAGGCTGAGTCAACCTTGAGCCAGTGAGGATTGAACTATTGGCAGTGGGCTAAATTAGCCTGCAATACTGCGTTCTAACTACTGCACCACCATAGCTCCAACTAGTGAACTTAGGTCATGCAAATCCCTTCATACGTTCCCAGTTCAATCCTAGGCTGTGTGTGTCCATTATATAATAGATATAGAGGTACATGGTGGGGGGAGAGGGGAAATTAAGGAGGAACTGTTGTTCTATCAGTAGATAAACAGAACCCAAATATCCTTCATATATATATTTCTGCTTTATTTTTAGGACAAAGAAATCATAGTAATTTTCTATATATTCTCTATGTTATGAAACTCTTTTGTCCACCCAGTCTTTTCTCCACCTATGTATCTGATAAACAAACTAAGATTGTGGGTGCTTTTTCTCCAAATGGACACAGTAATATGCTTAAATCTACCAAGATTCCTGACATTAATGCATAGAACATGACTCATCTACAAGGGCAGCAATAGTACTGAATGACTCTTTTATGTACTTAAAAAAATAATCAATGTACATAGTATAACTAGTACTGTGCATATGCATGACTACTAAAATAATCAAGTATTGAAACATACTAAGAATAAATCCTCATATAATCCTGCTATGTAAATGTAACAATAAACCCATATAATTTACCACAAAGCAGTTGAGTGAGAAGGTGACTAAAAGTAACATCCTACTTTCTTCAGCATACGAGTATTAACTTGTTTGACATAAGGCAACAATCACTAAGAGAGAAGATCTTGCTAGTGCTTGAGGGAGAGTGATGCCATTTTCAAGAGATCAGAATGAAGATCAAGAAGATAGGCTGGGAAATAGAAAACAGATATCCAGAAGTAATTCCAAATAAAGCCAGAAGTCAAAGCAAGCCAAACCTCAGGTGCAAGAAGTACAGAGCTTAAATCAGATTTTAATGCCAATTTCTTTTTTT